>NC_083322.1:60007869-60632858 GCF_963455315.2 Globicephala melas
GATAAGTTGTACACTATCATTAACCATTAGGAAAATGCAAATTAAAACCACAGTGAACTATTAACCTCTTATCTGAATGGATAAAATAAAAAAGGTATAACACCAAATGCTGATGAAGATACAAAGAGACTGGAACAGTCATACATTGCTGGTGAGAATGTAAAATGGCACAGTCACTGTGAGAAGAAGGATGGTGGTTTCTTTCAAAACTAAACGTGAGCTTAACATGTGACTCAACAATTACATTTTGGGTCACTTCTCCCAGGGAAATGAAAACTAACGTTCACACAAAAACCTGTATATGAATGTTTATAGCAGCTTTACTTATAAAAGCCCAACACTGGAAACAATCTCCAAATGTCCTTCAACAAGTGAATGGTTAAACACACTCTAGAACACCCATGCCATGAAATACTACTCAGCAACAAAAAAGAGCTATGAATACACGCAACAAGTTGGATGGATCACAGGTGAACTACCCTAAGTGAGAAAAGTCATCTCAAAAGGCAACAGACTGTGAGGTCATTTATATATCATTCTTGAAATAGCAAACCTGTAAATGGAGAACAGATTAGTCATTGCCAGGAAGGGACGGGCACAGGAGGCAGACAGCTCTCACTGTAAAAGGGTAGCATGAAGCATCATTGTACTGGAACTGTTCTATATATTGACTGTGGTAGCAGTCATACAGACCCACACATGGGAATAACTGTTAGAATTAAATACACACACATAAATGCCTGAAAAATTGGTCAAATCTGAATGAAGTTGATAGATTGTACAAGTGTTCATTTCCTCACTGTGATATTGTTCTATGGTTATACAGGATATTACCATTGGGGGAAAATTGAGTGAAGGGTACATGAAATCCCTTGATACTGTATCTTACATCGGCATGTGAATATAGAATTATCTCAAAATAAAAGGTTAAAAAACACTCCCACATAAATTGTCTTAAATGAGATAGATTAATAGTATTATTTTCCATCTTGTAGAAAAATAAAGTAAGGCTCGAACAATTCAGGAATGTCATCTAAGATCACTCAAATACAGAGTGCAGGAACCAAATGTGAACCCAGGTTTTTCTACTCCACATCTATGCCTATTTTTTCATCACTTTATATTTCCAGAAATGGCACAGAAATCTTACCAAGCCTTTCTGGTAGGTTACAGTTAAAATGGACATATTGGCATAGATTGTTAGCCCTTCATGGAGAGAGTTTTCTAAGGAAAAGGGATGGAACACAAAGTAGCAAGAGTTAGGACAGGCCTAGAAGGATGCTGGTGAAGCAAAGAGGGGATAGCGTCAAAGATCATCTAGGCTTACTTCACTATCATGCTCATGACTGGCCCTGTTGACTGCAGATCCTGGTACCCAGAAGCTTCAGAAGGTTGTACCTTGTGCCCTCTGGGCTCCCAGTGTGCAATTAGAACTGAGAAGTTTAGAGAAAGGCTCTTCTGCAATTTGTGAGGCACAGTGGACCACGTAATGGCCAGGGAAGTCTAAGGTTCTTTAGGATAAAATCCCAGAGCCATTTTTATGTCTCCTGGACATAAGCATGCATTCCTGGGTGTTTCGGCAATGTGTGTCCTGTTTTTATGAGCCGATTCCCTACCTGATCAAAGTAATGACGACAGAGAAGAGCCTTTTGTGATGTGTCAGATTTCCAGCTGACAATGCCATGGGCAACACACTTTCCTGTAACTGCTGAGTAAATATTTGTGGACTGATTTACAAGGTCATTTTAAATCTGACTTGGATACTAAGTCAAAGTCAGGCTAGAATCATTATTTATCATATCACTATTTCTACAAACTTCTCAAGGTCTTGGGTTGGTTTTCCTCCTGAAGCCAGGTTGTATATAATATGGAAGGCTGTTTTTTAACATCAGAATACGTCTTATCTCTGAAACTTGCAGGTACAGTATGATGAATCTTCAACCTTGTACTTTCCTTGACAATTGATATAAAGTGTGAGTAGTGAGGAACACAGAAGAAAGTGTTCTTGTGATTTGCTTCTCTTTGAGCATGAAACATTGCCTAATGTCTAACATACATAAAAAATGAGCATGACCTCTTGCCGACCACATTTGCACATGCACTCTATACTCTGAATGACTTTGGACCACCTTGCTCTTGGGCAGGAATATTATAAAAATTCTACAGTATCCACAAATGATAGGAATTTTCTTTAGTTGGTCAATAAGGACTTGTTAGGCAATGTTAGTGTTAGTGACTAAACAGTTACATGAGATTGGATACTATATCTAGAGCTTTATTTTGCTTCTTATTTATTTATTTATTTTTTGCAGTACGCAGGCCTCTCACTGTTGTGGCCTCTCCGCTCAGCGGCCATGGCTCACGGGCCCACCTACTCCGAGGCATGTGGGATCCTCCCAGACCGGGGCATGAACCTGCGTCCCCTGCATTGGCGGGCGAACTCTCAACCACTGTGCCACCAGGGAAGCCCTACTTTGCTTTTTAAGCAAACACCACTGACTGGAGTTCTCCTAACACTAACTCACCTGGGATTGATGGACTGAACAAATGATGTGCCGACTTACAATTACGTGCAATAGAGTCTTTGGAAAATTCCAGGAAGGAAATCTGGTGTTTCCTTGTACCTTCGTAACATGGAAAGAGTTAACAGTTCCATTTGTTCTGGAGAAAATTTTATCAGTGCTTGCAGAATAGCACTGAACTATGGTGGATGAGATAGAATTGATTTTTTTTTCTTTCTCAAATGGGAAGAAATCTTTTCAGTTTGGAGGTAATGGGAAAAATCCACCCACATTTAAGAGAAAAGAACTGAAAGTTAGTGCAGGTGCAGACAGCGTGGTCTTGTGCTGTGCTCTGGAGGGCTGCGGGCGTTGCTTTCTCAGGAATGCTAAATGCAGCTTTACTAGGCTTACTTAGTGGAAACTTTGTGGAGTCCCAGGGTGGGATTTCCTCAAACACTGCTGAGTAAGGTCTATATGTAGCCAAGCAAGGCTCTCATCTGAGCCAAGGAAAGGCCTCAGGGCCTGCGCGCCAAATGCCAGCACAGATGACAGCATGGATTTCATAATCTGACGAATATGCTAGCCTGCTAGAAAGGCTTTCTTTCACTGAAGGAAATTTCGTTATTTTGCCTCATCTTAACTTTGAAAAAAATGTGTGTTCTTTCTTTGCAGAGAAACAGTCAACACTTTTATACTTTAGACTTTGTTTTCTTCATCACAAGGTACAATCTCTCTCCTTTGGATTAACAGGAAGGTGTATGTCATCATCTGTTCCGAATGGAAGCTATTTTCCTTTTAATTGCATCACTCCTAATTTTCAGTATTTAAGACAAACATCCATCTCTTTTAGACAAATAATTGCATTGTTTCTGTTCTGAATAAATTATAAGGTTTTGGTTTCTGGTGTTTTCTTTCTCCAAAAGGTTGCAATCCATAAATTCTCGTACAATTACTGATAAAGCAGCTTACATGCCAACGTGCTAGAAGTGTAGGGAACCATCCTAAGGTTTAAAATTTGATGCAGATGAACCTCATAGGATACACTGTCTTCAAATCAGATTCTGACATGTGACAGGAGTACTTGATAATTAGTGTACCTAGCCAGCCTCCTAAGTGAATATTTCATAGGCCTATAAAGGTCTATAAAATATGTCAAATCTCTTTTAGTTGCAAGAATCAGAAAACCAACTTGAACCTCTTTAGGCACTATTCCATTGGACCTCAGTTGCAAATTCAGAGATAAAAATGCTGAAGAGCTTTAAACCCCAAGTACAGGACCCTTCTGAGCCAGGGAGTTATGGGTGACAGCGTGGATGAAGAGAAAATGCCTTGGTCTGTGAAGCAGAAACTTAGGGTCCCGGTGCAATTCTGATCCTAAGTACCACCGTGACCTTGCGGAAGCCTCTTCAACTGATTTCTTATTGACAAACCAAGCATTTTGGACCAGACCACCTTTTCCCGTTGTCCAACAAGTCACTGCCTCAGAAATACTTTAAGCTTTTGCTTCTAAGGAGGCAGAAAAAAATGACAGAACTTTAAAATGGCCATTTCTAGTCTCACCATCAAATGACACACTTAAAAAAAACTCCGTGTTTAGTATCACCCTTCGTGTTAAACACACACACACACACACACACACACACGATTGTGATGTTTTCAATTCTAAAGAAATGCTAAATTAAATAACTCACATTTAGATAACTCATCTTTGATTCTGAAGCTCACTCAGAACCATCCAAATTCAATACAGCACGTAACCTCCCCCATTTATCAGATTTAAGACCTGAACTTTTGAGGCATCGCCTGCAAAGTTTAACCCTCCCCTCTCCGAAACTGAAACGTGTCCGAAGAGCAAACACAGACTTAAAAACGTAAAAAAAAATTACAGCTTTAAATAAGAAATAAATTGTGTGCTTGTAAAATCCTATCTTTGCAATCCAGTGCTTGGTATTAACAGCCTGTAGCAAGCAAGGTTCAGGCACAAAATGTCAAACATAATGGAATGTGCACTTCCTCATTCCCCCTCTCCTAGAGTAGCGCCTTCTGACCTCCACAGCTCCATCTTGTGCAGGGGCCCAGGAGGAGCTTCTGCCAGGAGACGGATGCCAATGAAGTCCCTGGTGGTGTCCCCACTTGTGACCTCAGGTTTTGCCTGACCAGTACAGTGTTGTGAAACAATATGTTTTGTTGTTGTGACACTTTAGTGACATAGCTCATAATACGGAACTGGTGATGAAAAGGGAGAGCGTAGGGAATGATAATTAAAATATAGAGATTGCTATTTCCAGCTCTTTTCAATGAAATTATAAGAAGAAGGGGAAATGAGAGTGGATCAAAAAGTTGTAGAGGAAATAGCCCTGGTAACTTGAAAGAGAAGACAATAGAAAAGGACCCTTATGATCACATCCCCTACTAGGTGCCCTTCATAAAAACATATCCAGGCTTTCATAGCAGTTATGGTTTGCAATAGAGAATACCATGCAACATCCCCAGCCTTTATCACAATAAATTTTTAAAAAGCAAGCATTCTTAAAGCAAATATACAAAGAAAGGGAAAAAAGTACATGAGAGACCATTTTAGAACAGGTGAAGGAGTGTATAATCTGAAGTAGTTAAGAGCACGGATTCTGTCCATTTCCACCTCTTCTTATTTTTTTGGACATGTTATTTACATTCTCTAACTTATTTACATATCTCTAAGTTTATCTATAAATTGGAGAGGATATTAACACCTATCTCACAAGTTTGTTCTTAAGATATTTCATTCAAAGTGCATAGGTAGCTCTGAGCCAAGCACATGGTACAACATGTTTAATAAACATTATTGCTGCTGTTGTTATTTCCATAGGATCAACCATTGTAGCAGAAATTCGTATTGTGTCTCCAATATCCATTATCCTATTCTTCTCTTTAAATGAACCCCAATTTTGTATAGGTGTTTATTCCTCAGGGAGTGTGACCCTCTCTCCAGCTCAGGGTAACTCCTGACAAACCCAAGACAATTCCAATGATCTCACCCCCCTGCCAGTGATTGTGTCAGACAAAGGCAAGGAGACATGATGTGGCCAATGAAACATGAGCGAAGTCTGCCAAGGCGGGTTTCTGGGAAAGGTTTCATTGTTTTTTAAAAGGGATACTTGGGACAAAATGACCTTTCATACATTGGATGCTGTGTCCAGATGTAAAGTTTGGAACTGTGGGAGCATCTTGTGACCCTGAGGAGAGTTACTTCTAAGGATGTCAGGAGGAGAGAGGTAGGAGGATGTTCCTGATGAGAGCATGGAACAGCTGAATTAGCCAACAGTGTAAGAATTATCTTCTCTGGATTTCTTAAGATCAAAAGTAAATTTCCTTGTTGTTTCAGCCAGTTGAGTCAGTCTTTTCCTTATACATGAAGGTATCCTAATTGATAGAACCAAAGCACAAAAACAGAAACCAGGGAAGAATGCATCTCCTGACCTCAGTGTTGCCTCTGGTTACTCTAAAGACAACAGTTATCTATTCCCTGAGAATGTTAATTGTTCTCCCACTTTCTCCCTTCTAGTCTCTCCAGTTACCCATTAAGGACACAACAAAAGAATCACGAGAAGTCTAACCCCCAGCACCCTGGAAAAGCTGACCACATGAAGGACTATGGTTCCCGGCCCACCCTCTTCCTTCTACACAGGCAGCTATCACCTCCCTCCTGACTCCTGACCAGCTCTGGAAAGCAGTGATTGTGCAACGGGAGAAGCACAGCAGCTTCAGAGTGAATGAGGTAGGGGAGGAGAGACCTGGAGCAGAAGTGCCTGCAGCCAGGGAAGAAGAGGCGGAGGAACAAGTACAGGGTGATGTTATCAAAGGGCCTCCTCACCCACTAACGGGATTACCTGCGGTCCTTTCTCAAACCTAAAGTAGAGCAAAGACTTAGAACCATTCAGGGCTCAGGAACACCAGCTTATCTCCCCATTCAGGAAGGATTCCGCAAAGAAATGCATGCCAATGCAATGCTGGCTTGAAAACTGAGTTTTAGTCTACATCTCTGAGTGGAAGTTTATTGGCCATTTTTCTTTTTGAATTCACATAAGCTCGGGTATACCTAGCTGTCTGCCTGAAACATCTAACCACAGGAGAGACTGTGTTTTTCCTACAGGTTGGATACTCATCTCAGAGTAATTGCCACAATTTCTTTCTGGCTTTGAGGTGGTATTCCAAGGACCATTATAGCTTGTGTCAGCTTGAATTTGTTTTTCTTGCTCTTGAAATTGCTAAATCAATTTCATTGTCAGGCATGGTGAAGGTTGGTTGGTTGGTTGTTTTTCGCTTATTCTACACACCTCAGCTCCCAAACCCCAGATATGAGCTCTAAACATGTAACTGAAATAAGACTGGGTTTCTTAGTCCCTCTCTCTTTCTCTGTCTGACTTGAAGGCAGTTGTCCAGTTACCTTAACAAAGAAATAAAAAAGGAAAATAAAACCACCAACCAAAAAAAAAGAAACATAAAAAAGAAACCCCCATAAACCTTTCATCAAAAATCGAATTCAAAAGCATGAGGGGATAATGCAGAATTTTAAGTATCTTTTCTTTCTTTTAAAAATATAACACAAAAGACATTTTCCCTGTCATAAATTAAGGCAATTCAGAAGTATATTGACTCAACCGTGACAGTTCTTCACTACAGTGCCCCATTTCCCCATCTTACCCTTTTCTGTAGAGGTAACTACTATTAAGAGTTGAATATACATCTTTCCAGATATTTCTCTTTACATTTAAGTAGATAAATGTCAGCTGGGAATTGTTTAGCAGTGGAAGAAGTGAGGGGGTAGTCATAGGAGTATTCTTTACTCAAGTTTAGTGAGTATTGATAAAGTTAACGAGACCTTTAAAGAGACAGAGTTACTACAAGGGGAGAAGACAACCAAGGAATGACTTGCATTTTTTAAACTACAAATGTTAAGACCGGCAAAAGCAAGGAAGGGATTTGACCAAAGAAAAGGAGGACTCTTGGTAAAAGCGGCACCATGCATAATGCATTCTCCATGCTCTGGTTGTTTATGGTAACGGCATTCTAATGAGATAACCACATACAAACACATGAATAGTAATTAGAAGAGAGAGGCGGCTACAGACCCCAAGTAGGTTTACTCTGATGGGCGGTCTCAGGAGGAGTTTGCAAGTGGTTTGTACCATGCACAAAAAATAATGTCAGGAGACAAAAGGACACAATGATTCCAACAGGGCTGACACAGGTCACAGGTCTGCCTGCTCTAGTGAGCTTCTGGGCACCGCTGACTTGTCGTGTTGTCCCCCTGCTCCCCGATGTGGCTCAGAGCTGGCATGAAGTCAAACACCAGGTCGTTGCACAAGGACTAGCTTACCTGACCTCTTTCATAAAAACTTAGATGTTAGGAAACCAGGATTGGGGAACAAGCAGTTGTTCATTCTCCTGGTGGCCCAGGTAACAGTTCAGAGCACTTCTGGGGTGTATGTGATGATTCCCCTTATTTGCTTCCATTGTTTTCTTTGGGAAAACCGTTTATAGGGTGTTTGATTCATTGGAAAGTGTACAATTCTTTTGTTCTTTTCTTCTTCGTTTGGTTTGCAACATAGATACAAGTTTGAGTTTGAGTTCTAGAAGCTGTCTTATATTATTAAGTGGCCTTAAAGAAAGAAGTCATATGGTGGGTGAGAGCATCCTACTGAGAGGTAGGAGAAGCTTGGTTTCACAAGAATTTTGGAGCACCCCTGTGTGTTTTGGATGGCCTACCCCTGTTATTTTGTCATTAGTTAATGCATTTCTTAAATGTTAACTCACTGCTATTTCAGGTTTTCTGTACATGAAGTCAAACTTAATCTTCACACACTGTCTCCTTTTTGCCTCTTTTCCTTTCTTGTGTGTTGTCAGATTCAAGTTTTTTGTTGATTGTGGAGTGTTCTATTTTCTCTCTAATCATTTTGAAGTTACACACCTTATGTCTATCCTTAAGTGCTTACTATTAATATTTTGAAGAACATGTTGAAGCTATGTTTTTTATCTTCTTGTTAAGAATTAATTTTTTGTCTTTACCCTTTCACTGAACAGGTCAAAAACCTAACCATTTACTAATGTCTCTCCTCACCCAGTTCCCTATGTTGACAGCATTTATCTCTTTTAATTCTTTTTGTTTTAAACCACTTCATTGAAGTATTATTGACATGTAAAAAGTTGTATGTATTTAATATATACAACTCAATGAGTTTGGGGATAAGTATATACTCATTTTATTTTAAGTTCTTGAATATTAAGTATCCAGGCTCTCCCAGTATTATTATGAAGTTTTATTTTTAAACCTATGTTTTATGATATTTTAAGGGATTTTTAATGTGAAGATTGGTAAACACATATGCTCATTCTACCCTGTAGATCTAATCTATACATAATCACATAATAAGATATTCACTAAAAATGCACTGAGGAAGTAGGGGACAGGGTTAAGAACACATCTCAATTAAAAAAAAGTTGCTCCCAATTCTTTCTTCTATAACTTAACAAAATTTTTTCAGCAGTTGTGCAACTCTATCTGTTCTGTCTTCTGTCTCTCACTGTACCCTCTGTTCTTTCTTTCCCTCTTGGAAACCTTTCTCCTTACCGCTCCCTCACACTGCTCCCCCTCTGATCTTTGCTTTATGTCTACAGTCCTTTCCCAACTTCCCACTTTTATATCTACTTGTGAACCTATCCACTACCGCAAAAGCTCCATGGCCAGGAGATGAACATAAAGGATTCTTCCACCTCAGAAAACACGGGAAGGGTTATTTTAATGACCTAAGATTTAACATATATTTTAAAGTCATACATACTGTAAACACAATAGGGGAAACTGCTGCTTAAGAGAATGCTGTATCAATTCCCATGTAAAATGAAGAATTAAACCCTAATTGATCTGTTCTAAATTTCCATTCCATGGTTTTTGCTTCCTTTAAGTATACCTATATCAAATAAACTATTAAAACATAAACGGCATTTTGTGTGGGGAGAGTCTGCAATCTGTTCTTAAACATATAAATGAAATAATTCAGAATAAGGGAGTAAGGCAAGCATATATCCACTCACCCACCACATCTAGTGCATATTTACAAAGCCCAACTGGTGTGAGTACCAAAAGCAACAAGGCATACAATTCACAAATAAAAATTGCCATTTTAAATAAATATTATATGCATATGACATGGAAATTATTGTAAGCCAATGAAACGTAACTACAAATACAGGTGTAAATGATATCGCCAAAAAACGGTTAGTAGCATTCTAGGCAATAGCTTTCCAAGTATAAAAACAGAACTAAATGTTAGGACACAGAAAGTTTCAGAGCTTAAATACCTAAGGAATGGCTCTTTGAAATATAAAAATTAATATCAGGACCACGTTATAGAACTTGTCTGAGGTGGGACCTTAAAATGGAGACATCAGTGGTAGGACCATTCATGAGTAATGAGTGTCAGTAAGAACCAGTGAAGAGGCAACCAAGAAGTTGTTAGACCCAGGGTAAAGTTACACATACACATGTCCTTGCAATACAATTAGACACAATATGCTCTCTTAGTTAATCAGTGCCAGCCATGTGCTAGGCACAGATTGGCACGCCACAATAAATCGTGAGCATCTTGAGGGCAGGGATGATGCTTCATTCATGTCTGCACATAGTAAATGCCAAATGTTTGATATTCAAGGAACGAGATGTCAAGGTGCCCAAAAAACTGTTTCAGGATTTACTTAGGGTCACTCTAATATGGCTAAGTGCCCAAATTAGGTAACAAATATTAGCTAACTCTAAGAAGAAATAGAGAGTTCATATGCAAATCCAATTTTAGAGGTGGGAAGAGTAGGTTTAATTTATATGTTTGCATTTATAATTTGTTCTTGGGTTGGTGGTGTGGCAGAAAGGTACAAATTCTTCCTTGCTTATGTGTATACATGTGTGTTTTTATGTTAGTATGTGCACTGGGGCCAAAATTCGGTTTAAAATGAGGCTTTCCTGGAAATATGATTTTACCCCCAAATGCCTGCCACTAACCTGGCAGTTGTGTTTGCTACACTGGGAGAGCCCCTAAGGAGTAAACTGGGGAATAAAATTTCATTCCTCATTCATAGCAGGGCTGTGCTTGAGACTATCCCCCTTGTGCTAGCTTGTCTTCATTTTAAAAGTAAAAGATAGTAAGATATGTGAGACAAAAAGGAAAAACATGAAGGTAAAACTCTACCAGGAAAACAGATGAAACAGTAAAAGTAAACTGCGAGAGTCAAATCCATTAAGCCAACAACCCAGAACAAAAACGAACACACAAACTCAAGGGGCAGATGAGACCTGTTATCTGAACCCAAGTGGCTGAAAGTAGTCATAAATCTTTGGTGCAAATACCAATGAAAAGACAGGGAAATCTTACAGGACATGATTGGAGACAAAAGTTCTCAAAGTTCAAGGTCCCCTTAACCCTTTTTACTGCATTGGCCCTTTTGATAATCTAGATTCCTGGAAAACCACGCATGTGTACAATATCTTGCCTGTACTTTTAGGGAACCCCTGCATCCCCTAAAGCTCATCTGTGAATTGGTGAATGCCTTCAGCCTTCCCTCGTAGCAAACTGCCCAAGTCATCTCCCCTGGGCTCTGCATCACACCAAGCACGCATTTTTCCTTGTGCAACTCTCCCTCAAGGTATCAGAAAGCATCTGCCGCATCTGCCACTTATTTCATCCCTGCCTACAAATTACAGGGCAGGCAATATAGGAGTCACACAAATGTAATACATTTCATGAAATAAACACAACCTTAGATCCCACAAGTCATGGACAATCCTTCCTAAGTGGGGAAAGTTCTGTCACTACTGCAGCTTTCTCCAGCCATACCAGCATTGCTGTGAAGTGTCTGATTGGTTTCAGGCTTTCAACAAAGTTGACACGAACTATATTTAGTCATCTATAACTCAAGGGGATAAATTCAGAAGGTGGTGCTTTTTGCTTCTCGTATGCATACAAGGTGATACAGGTTGAGTTCCCAGGGAAGTGCACTGGGATGTTGAAATGGAGGGTAGTGTGCAGGCTGTCCATCTGGGAATGTTTTGGGATCAACACCTGTGAAAAGGAGGGAAGGAAGCAGATGGGGCACAAGGGTAAGTGGCAATATGAGTCAGCCCTCAGGACAGTCTCTGCAGACCCCACCCTTGCTCTGGAGCTAAGATGGTCCTTTGGAGTTGGTCTGCATTGGGATGAAATGGCTGTGTCTTTATATGCCATTGTATGTGCTCTACCCCAGGAAGGACTGATTTTGGAGCAGGTGACCCCCTGCAGTTGCAGCAATTCCTGAAGTAACTGACCATCTACTGACATCATTCCCAGCAGCTGATATCACATGCCCTTTCTGAAGGCATTTCTCGGTGGTGTACCTCCATGTCTGTCACACGACCTGATCCACTTCAAATAAACTTCACTTGATGCAAGCTTGATGGGCTTTAAATGGAACCCATTTCAGAAAGGCAGGATATCTACCATCAGAACTAATTCATTCACATAGTATTCATTAATGTGCCAGGCACTGTTTTGGGTGCTAATGATATGGTGGTGAAAAGTCACTACCCTCATTCTAGGGAGGGATTTAGATTAAAAAGGCAATCCAATAAATTAATAACACAATTTTGATAATAAGAAGCAATTTGCAGACAAAGCAGGGTGAGAAGATAGAACGACTGGGTAGCCAGTGAGGTAGGTGCAAACTTAGGATGGTTGTCAAGATAGCCTTCTCCGAGGAGGTGACAACTGAGTAAGACTTGATTAGTAGTCAGGGGCAAGTGGCATGAAACTCTGGGGATAAAAGAATATTTCAGGCAGAGGAAAGGAAGTATTGTATAAAGACCTCAAGCAGGACTGGGCTTTGCACATTTTAGGGTCCAGCAAGGCTATTACAGCTGGAGCAGAGAGAAGAGGAAGGGGTAGGGCCAGGGCCAGGACCTATAGGACTAGGAGCCCTGAAAAGCAGTTTGGATTTCACACAAAGTACAATGGAAAGTCCATGGAAAGTTTCCAGTGGAAAAGAAACATGACCTATTTTGTATTTTTAAAAAGTCTGCTCTGTGGAGAATGGGCTAAGAGATTGTGGAAGCAAAGACTACAGATTCAATGTTAAAAAATTCTGATAAAATATACGTAACATAAAATTTACAATTTGAATTTTTTTTGACATTTCCATCTTCCCGTAGTGAAACTCTGTACCCACCAAACAACAACTCCGCATTCCCCTCTCCTTCCAGCCCCTGGTAACCACTCTTTCACCACACTTTACTTTTTTTTTTGCGGGTGGGGGGTGGTCTGTGTTGGGTCTTCCTTGCTGTGTGCGGGCTTTCCCTAGTTACGGTGAGTGTGGCCTACTCTTCGTTGCAGTATGCAGCTTTCTCATTGCGATAGCTTCTCTTGTGGTGGAACACTGGCTCTAGGCACAGGGGCTTCAGTAGTTGCAGCACACGGGCTCAGCAGTTGCGGCATGAAGGCCCTAGAGCACACAGGCTTCAGTAGTTGTGGCGCATGGGCTCAGAAGTTGCGATGCGCAGGCTCTAGGGAGCATGGGCTTCAGTAGTTGTGGTGCATGGGCTCAGTAGTTGTGGCTCATTGGCTATAGAGCTCAGGCTCAGTAGTTGTGGCACATGGGCCTAGTTGCTCCATGGCATGTGGGATCTTCCTGGACCAGGGATCAAACCCATGTCCCCTGAATTGGCAGGCAGATTCTGAACCACTGCACCACCAGGGAAGTCCTCACCACACTTTCTTTCTGTACAAATTTGCCTATTCCAGACACCTCATATAAGTGGAATTATACAATATTGTCCTTTCGTGTCTAGGTTATTTTAATTAGCATAATGCTTTCAAGGTTCATATATGCTGTAGCATATATCAGAATTTCATTCTCCTTCAAGGTTGGATAATATTCCATTATATGTCTATACCACATTTTGTTTATCTATTCATCCAGCAATGGACATTTGGGTTATTTCCACCTCTTGGCTATTGTGAATACTGATTCTATGAACATGGGTGTGCAATATCTCTTCCATTTGCTGCTTTCAACTCTTTTGGGTATATGTCTAGAAGTGAAATTGCTAGATCACATGGTAATTCTATGTTTAATTTTTTGAGGAGCCACCATACACACTGTCTTCCACAGTGGCTGTACCATTTTATATCCCTACCAGCCAATGCACAAGGTGCAGCCATGGTGGCTGTTACCAGTTTAAATTCCCACCAACAGCATGGGAGGGCTCCCTTTTCTCCACATGCTCTTCATCATTTATAGTTTGTAGACTCTTTGATGTTGGCCATTCTGACTGTTGCAAGGTGGTACCTCATTGTAGTCTTGATTTGCATTTCTCTAATAATTAGTGATGTTGAGCATCTTTTCATTACCTGTTGGCCATCTGTATGTCTTCTTTGGAGAAATGTCTATTTAGATCTTCTGCCCATTTTTGGATTGAGTTGTTTGTTTTTATGATATTGAGCTGTACGAGCTGTTTGTACATTTTAGAGATTAATCCTTTGTCAGTCACATCATTTGCAAATATTTTCTTCCATTCTGTAGGTTGTCTTTTTGTTTTGTTTATGGTTTCCTTTGCTGTGCAAAAGCTTTTAAGTTTAATTATGTCTCATTTTGTTGTTGTTGTTTCCATTACTCTAGGAGATGGATCCAAAAAATATTGCTGTAATTTATGTCAAAGAGTGTTCTGTCTATGTTTTCCTCTAAGAGTTTTATAGTGCCCAGTCTTACATTTAGGTCTTTAATCCATTTTGAGTTTCTTTCCATATACAGTGTTAGAGTATGTTCTAATTTCTTTATTTTACATGTAGCTGTCCAGGGACTTCCCTGGCAGTCCAGTGGTTAAGACTCCATGCTTCCACTGCAGGGGGCATGGGTTTGATCCCTGGTCAGGGATCTAAGATCCCCCATGCCTTGTGGCACAGCAATCAATCAATCAATCAATCTTTCCAGTTTTCCCAGCACCAGTTATTGAAGAGACTCTGTTTTCTCCATTGTATATTCTTGCCTTTGTCGTAGATTAATTGACAGTAAGTGGGTGGGTTTATTTCTGGGCTTTCTATCCTGTTCCATTGATCTATATGTCTGTTTTTGTTCCAGCACCATACTGCTTTGACTGCTGTAGCTTTGCAGTATAGTCTGAAGCCAGGGAGCCTGATTCCTCCAGCTCCGTTCTTCCTTCTCAAGATTGCTTCGGCTATTTGGGGTCTTTCATGTTTCCACACACATTTAAAATTTTTTTGTTCTAGTTCTGTGAAAAATGCCCTTGGGAATTTGATAGAGATTGCATTGAATCTGTACATTGTCTTGGGTAGTATGGTGATTTTAACAATATTGATTCCTCCAATCCAAGAACACAGTATCTTTCCTTCTGTTTGTGTCATCTTCAAGTTCTTTCATCAATATCTTAGAGTTTTCAGAGTACAGATATTTTGCCTCCTTAGATAAATTTATCCCTAGGTATTTTATTCTTTTTGATGTGATGGTAAATGGGATTGTTTCCTCAATTTCTATTTCTGATAGTTTGTTGTTAGTGTATAGAAATGCAACAGATTTGCACATGCTACTTTTGTATCCTGAAACTTTACCGAACTCATTGATGAACTCTAATGTTATAGTTTTCTGATGCCATCCTTAGGATCTTCTGTGCATAGTGTCATGTCCCAAGGCTCATTTTATATGTCCTTCTTGGAGACTGGTGATTTCTGACCCCAGGGAAAAATTATTATTGTTGAATTAACTTCACTTTTCTCAATTTCTTTCTAAATTCTTGTTTCAGAGAAATGTAGACTTAGCTTAGTCTTTATTATGAGGTACAAATTCTATGAAATCTAGGCACCTATTTACTTATTAATGACTCTGATGACTTTAATGAAGGCAGAGTCTCATTAAACATGACTGATTATCTTTGACAACAGAGCTGAACACATACCATTTACCAATCAATAAATTAATTGTTTGTCCCTGCTGGTATTCAAAGAGAAAAATCAAATCTTTATTTAAGCTAGAAATGCTTACAGGCCTAGCAGAGGGTGACATACCAAAACATTCTGTCTAGGCCGTGAGACACTAGTTAATGACCACTGATCCAGGATACCTACTGGTATTTTCTCCCAGGTTCTCTTAGCTGCTGCTGCTTTTATTTGTCTGTGACAGAAGTGAAAGACCTTCTAGGACCTACTACAGTCAAAGCCTCAATTACAGCACAAATATCCTATGGAGTCAAAAAAAACCAAGTGCAAACAAGGTTCCACCAGATCTGTATGCATTTCAGCACAAGTTTCTAGAGATTCTTCCTTCAAGGAAACATTTACAAAAGCTGCAAATCTTGATGCTGCCCCTAATAAACGTAAATTCTCTGTATTTTTCCATTTACTAAATCATGTATCTTCAGTTTGAGTATTCAGGAGATTCAGTTCTGGGAAAGCAGGTGACCTATATATGTCAGCCCATTACTTCTGCGTTTATTTCTTTACAGATAAAATATAAAGGCCTCCTCATTCTGTGGTTGGTGCAGTGAACAGAAGGAATTAGGCTGGGTTTCTTGATATAGGAGCCACTATACTAGCATGATTTATAATATCAGGGCAAGTCAGAGCACCTCTGTGTTCCAGTTTCCTCATCTGTTAAGTCAATATAATCATGCTAGATTATACTTGGAGAACTGATCTTTGACCCAGTTAACAAAAGAGCCCTCCAAGGCAAACTGTGGCAATATTTGTTTACATCCTGGCAATGTTTCAAAAGAGACTCTTTTAAAGAGAGAAGCAACAAATATGAGATACTTAGGTGTAGGATTTAACATTTGTCTTATATTTTCAAAAAAATTTTCAGGTATATGACATCATTTGATCGTCACAAAAGTTATGCCATTTAAAAGCAGCAGAGACCTTTACTCACATTTTATAAACAAAGACACCAAAACTCAGAGAATTTAAAAGATGGGCCCAAGTGTACTCAGCTAGTTAAGGTAGACCTAGACCCTAGGCCAGATTATCCAATTGCAAATTATTGTCCAACTGCTAGTTGGGTATTTCCTTACAAAAGTAACTATTGTCTTAGGACAGATTACTTAAGCCCAGCTTCAGTTATCTCCATTCTGTAAACTAAAACTATATTTTCTCTGTCAGGCATAAGAATGTTGTGAAACTAAAGCTTCAGTGTATGAGGCTCTATGAGAATGCTTCTGGGATATACAGTGATAAATAAATTTAACTTGTGATACAATGGAAAGGAATTGATGAGTTGGCGTGACGGCAACATACAGTGACCACGTGAACAGTGGGGTCAGCTAAACAAACATCTACATTTAACTGGAATCAATGTGTTTACTTGTGACAATTATAGCCCCTTGATTTTGGGGTAATTCCATTTCATTCAACTTTTTCGTGAATAACATGCCAGATATACAAAGCTTTTTACTATCACATTAGCCTTTTTCTCATAGAATTTTGGAACTTAAAAATTAAATAAACATTCAAGCTAAATAGAAAGTGAAGAATTAAGTCAATTTTATAGCCTTTACTGTAAGATTTGCTGATATTTTAATGAGGCCTTATTCCTGTCTGGTACTGTGGCAAAACGTTAATGCACGTATTACGGAGTTAATCAATCATTAACCCCAGTTTAAAGGTGAGAAAACTGAAGCACAGAGATGTAAAGTAATTTGTTCCAGCTTCAAGCTGGTGTTCAAATATGGCTCCATTTGCCACAGATCTTTTTTACCTACTTGTTTCTACCAAGACCCTGCTAGTCAGGAATTGTGCTGGGTACTGAGAATACAGGGAGAATAGGTGATGAATCCAACCTCTGGGTAGTCAATTTATTTTTGTACTTGATTGTTCATTCATGCAGTATGCATTAAGCAAATACTGTGTGTAGACCCTTTTCCAGGTGCTGCACAGACAACTAGACTTCACAGAGATGGTCCACTAGGAAACCTAAGTGTTGCTGGGAGGAGGAGACACATAAACAAACAATAACACTGTGTCACATGTGCTCCCCTTGAGGTATAAACAAATCCTATGGGAACATAAAGGATGGAGGGGGTTATTCTGACCACTGACTGGGGGATATTTGTGACACATCTGAAGTGGCTGATGAACAAAAATGGGACGTCCCATTTCAAAAGGCCCACATCTCAGACATTTTACTATTTCCCCTGAGATTCATCTTTCTGTTCCTTTCTGTATCTTTCCCATCTATGCTCTCCTAACATGGCCAGAGACAGTAGGAACAGAACCTGCACCACCAGCTGAGTTAGGGTGCAACTAGATAGCAAGTGTGTGATTAATAGCAGCAGATTCAGCCACCTATTCTGAGCAAGCAGTTTTTATTCATGACCTTCTTTTCATCAAGAAAAGACTTCAGCCCAACCAAGCTGGGGAATTCAGGATGGAGGAAAATAGGATACTGGTCCTAGATAGCTAAGATGCATATCAAAGGGATAATTTCAGTGAGTCCAGACTCTTGCATCTTCCCATACATAGAAAAGCATGAAAATCATTAACTTGAGATGTCTGGTTTTTCGTGATTAGCAGTCATCTTTAGATGTTTGACTACATTTTTTTGGTATTCGGTTTTTTTGTTTGTTTGTTTGTTTTGAGCAAAAACGCCCATATACCCTGGCTCCTCCCTTACCTCTTGGGAGCAGTCCCTCAGAGCTATTGGGAGACTGCTTCCCTGGTTACAGTTCCCAGTAAGGACCCCGAATAAAACATAATTCTCAACTTTTAGGTTGTGTATTTTTTGTCCAGTTGACTGGTTTCTTTTCACGCATCTTAACCCCCCCTCCCCTTAACAGTTACTTCTTTTCCTTTGGCATCTCCCCAGTAGCACGCTCAGTGTGTGCGTCTTCTATAGATTTACACTCTTTTTAAAGAAATCATAGTCTACAAACCAGTGGAAGTTTTAGCACTACCCAGTCAGCTCACTCCCACATACTAAAAGTATATTTTAAACAAATTGAAGGAAATTTCTTCTCTCAGATGTATAATCCTTAAGTTTAGCCTTTAATAGAGTAAGATTATAATGCATTTGCTCCAGTGAAAAGTAAACTGTTTACATTTTTGACAGCAGGGAAAAAATATCATGTTGAATGTAGCACTGAATGTATAATTTTTCCTCCCAACATTCTGCAAATGAGATAAATATTTTTAATGTCTGATAGGATTGATAAATGAGACCTTGGCTTATTTTGTGAATAATTTTATGGTCTACATTATGTTTTAGGAAAAAAATAAAAATAGCCTCTGTGGTATAACACTGTGGTATAAACACTGTTTCTCGGAAGCTAGATAAAATGTTGTGTTTATTGTTTTCTCATTTTCCATCCTTAAGGTTTGTATATATTCACAACAATGATATTATGAAGAAATGTTAAAAATTATTCATCTAGTTATCTGAGAAATTTACCTACACTAATACTGGTGAGGATAAATGCAAATATCTTTAAAATTAAATAAACTAAACAATGTACTAAGCCACCCTGCAGTTCTGGGTTCAGTTGCTCTTCTGAAGACAGTGTGATTCTGGCTATGCTAAGACAGCCTGCAGCAAGAACCTGAAGTCTAACTTTGACAGATTAACTCCTACATCTAGGCTATGTGGCTTTCCCATATGTAGAACCACGCCTATTACAACACCCACAGAATTTACAATGACCTTACAGAGACAACTGATAGTATGCTCAGGGCATACCTCATTAAGCACTGCTGCAATGGAAAAAAATTAACTATTTCTCTAGAACCAAATGCCTGTTCTAGAAACAAAACTCTAACGCCCATGGAAGAGATGCATAAGTGAGGTATGTCATGGTTTACTCAAAGCCATATCTTTGTGCTGTCAAAGTGATGCTCTGGACTTCATCTCCCATTGGCTTGGGAATCATTTGGCCATTTTCCTTCCCTAGATTGAAAACTTTTTATTTACTTCAAAGCAAACGTGAAATTCCCTATGTGAAAAGGGAAAGAACCCATGTCAAACATATAAGTCTATTTTTCTACTTTCCTTAACATTTCTAACAATAAAATAGGCTTGGAGCACCGAGGTTAAAATGGATCCATCAGAGGAAGGAGAAAGAACCCATGTTGGAAATAGCACAAACAGGAAAGATCTCCCCTTCGTTCTTCATATGGATCTGTCCCAGGTACTTATTGGAACTGTACAAATCTTGATCTTCCAAATGCCTGTATTAAGTTCTTGGCAAAAGAATATATTTTGGACATCCTGACAAAGACAATGGGGACACAGAGAGATGAGAAAGATATATCTGTGTTTACTACGTTGAACTTGGAAGTTTCATTTCCATTGGAGTAAATGGATTCCCTTGATGATTTTGCCTGGTCCAAACTTCCTCTAAGTAAGGTAAAGGTTTCAACATTTGGCAGCTCAAAGTGTAATGATCACTGGTAAGGACATTTCTTAGCTATACAAATGATAAAATTATTCTTACTTGAAAACTGTGGTAAGTTGTTTGTTTTGAGATCTTTGAAGCAAAGCTGCTGTGTGATTCATGGCCTTATTTCTGACTAGTATGGAATGATGGAGGCCATGGTCTTTCAGGATAGAAGAAACCAAGAGCTGAGGCTACTTCCCTTTCCTCCCCCTCCCGTCCTGTATCTGAGAGGGATGGGAGGAGGGGGTGCTCAGCGGTCCACTAAGATGTTCATGTTTTCCCACTACAAAATGAGCATCTTTTCCAAAGGTCTGGGTTCCAAGTGACTTCTTTCTCCCCAGAGAAATTTGCCCTGGAGTCTGTGGCTAACTCATACATCTTTTCACATAATGAGTTGGCAGACAGTCCTTAAGAGTTTTCTGGCAAGGCTGAGAGCTGGGAGATAATTTAGATTTACTGTTCAGATTTACTATCAGATTATTTAGATTTACTGTTTGTCTACAATTATATTCAGGGTAGATATGACTCCAGGATTCCTGTGTACCTGTTAGAAACTGACACTGCTCTGGCCAAATTTGGATACCTTATTATGAGTATAATATTTTTTTTCAAGTCATTTCTTATATGTCTTCAAGTTATCATCCTCCACTCTTAAAAGAAATGAGAATAGATTTTAATTTTCTCCTAACCAAAATGTCTTCTGCTCCCTGAGTATAGTTCTTTACTGTTCGATAGCACCAGAAACGGACAGTTTTTTTTACTTCCTTTTCCTCCACTTCGATGATTTACATGTTATAAAGGATATAGGTTGAATGCTTACCCCCACCTCCTCACTCCCCTTCCCAATACCCTCTGTGATAAAGGCACCAACATGACTAGAAATAAAACCTGCCTGAGCTTTACAGTCTTCGTTTAACAGACTTTTCTGGGAGTGGTAAGAGAAGTTTTCTTCTGATATATTTGATGATGGAACTAACAGTAAACTAAAATTCATTACGTATTCAGGAAACCTGACTTAAGCTAAAAACAAATCTTAATAGGAAAATCTTGGCACTCAAACTTTATAAATTACAGGAATTAAGGAATATAAAAATTAAAGAATATAATCATTCCTTAACAATTACTTAATCTCCGAAATTTCATTTTGACCTCTGAACTTGTTAGTCACTCACTGCGCCCATAATTTCTTTGCAAATAAAAATTTCCACGTTGCTGAAAACTCTATACTATAATCAGTCAATGTTTATAACTTATTGATGTGACAAGAGGATAGAAAAATTGCTATGAATGTGATTCTCTCTGAAGACTAAAGACTGAAATTGCTCAAGGAAATGGATCAAAATTTTCCTTCATTGGAGTTAATATATGATGAAATATACAAACATGAACATTTTCCAGTTAGTTGCAATGAAGTTAACATTTTTAGATCGATGGAGAAGAGACAGCTGTAAACTAGAAACCAGTGAGGAAAGAGAAATTAACACTGAGACATGACAATAAATGAGGAAATTGACAGTTTCATGAAGAGTCAGGGAAGTGGCCAAAACTGTCCAACTTCAGTTCCAAGCATGGTTCACAGGAGACAGTGGCTGCTCCTGTAACTCCTCCAGGGCTGTCCTGATCGAATGGGACAACTAGCAGAGGGAAGTGTCACTGCCACTAGCAAGCTAATTCCTCATCAGGAGCTAAGAGGAAGAAGGAGCAGAAAGAGAGGCACTGTCCCTGGAAATCTCCATATCAAGGAGCTGTTGCATTCTAATTGCTTACCCTCCATGTTGGAAGTGAGCAGTATTCCTTTTGGAAATACATCACCAGGGGGTCAGTTTCTTAAAGGACCTAACTCCCATGTGAGATGTGCTAAACAGCCTATGACTGTAATAAATCGAGGGGAGATAAGGAAAGCAGTCAAAAGCGTGGCAACTGAGGTTTGGGGGGAAGATGGCGGAAGAGTAAGACGTGGAGATCACCTTCCTCCCCACAGATACACCAGAAATACATCTACATGTGGAACAACTCCTACAGAACACCTACTGAACGCTGGCAGAAGACCTCAGACCTCCCAAAAGTCAAGAAACTCCCCATGTACCTGGGTAGGGCAAAAGAAAAAAGAATAAACAGAGACAAAAGAATAGGGACGGGACCTGCACCAGTGGGAGGGAGCTGTGAAGGAGGAAAGGTTTCCACACACTAGGAAGCTCCTTCACGGGCGGAGACTGCGGGTGTCGGGGGGGAAGCTTCGGAGCCGCGGAGGAGAGCACAGCAACAGGGGTGTGGAGGGCAAAGCGGAGAGATTCCTGCACAGAGGATCGGTGCCGACCAGCACTCACCAGCCCGAGAGGCTTGTCTACTCACCCACCGGGAAGGGCGGGGCTGGGAGCTGAGGCTCCGGCTTCGGTCGGAGCGCAGGTAAAGGATTGGTGGCGTGAGCACAGCCTGCAGGGGGTTAGTGCACCACGGCTAGACGGGAGGGAGTCCGGGGAAAAGTCTGGACCTGCCGAAGAGGCAAGAGACTTTTTCTTTCCTCTTTGTTTCCTGGTGCGCGAGGAGAGGGGATTAAGAGCGCTGCTCAAAGGAGCTCCAGAGACGGGTACGAGACGCGCATTACACGCTAAGGCTGCTGCTGCAGCCACCAAGAAGCCTGTGTGTGAGCACAGGTCACTATCCACACCCTCCCTCCCGGGGAGCCTGTGCAGCCCGCCACTGCCAGGGTCCCGGGATTCATGGACAACTTCCCCGGGAGAATGCACAGCGCACCTCAGGCTGGTGCAACGTCACACCGGCCTCTGCCGCCACAGGCTTGCCCCGCACCGTGCCCCTCCTTCCCCACGGCCTGAGTGAGCCAGAGCCCCCGAATCAGCGGCTCCTTTAACCCCGTCAGTTCTGAGCGAAGAACAGACGCCCTCCGGGACCTGCACGCAGAGGCGGGGCCAAATCCAAAGCTGAGCCCCAGGAGCTGTGTGAACAAAGAAGAGAAAGGGAAATCTCTCCCAGCAGCCTCAGGAGCAGCGGATTAAACCTCAACAATCAACTTGATGTACCCTGCATCTGTGGAATACTTGAATAGACAACGAATCATCCCAAATTGAGGTGGTGGACTTTGAGAGCAAGATTTATTACATTTTCCCCTTTTCCTCTTTTTGTCAAGAGTGTGTATGTGTATGCTTCTGTGTGAGATTTTGTCTGTATAGCTTTGCTTTCACCATTTGTCCTAGGGTTCTACCTGTCCGTTTTTTTCTTAATTTTTTATTAATAATTATTTTTTATTTTAATAACTTTATTTTATCTTACTTTATTTTCTTTTATCCTCTTTCTTTCCTTCTTTCCTCCCTCCCTTCCTTCCTTCCTTTCTCTCTCTCTCTCTCTCTCTCTTTCTGCTTTTTCTCCCTTTTATTCTCAGCCGTGTGGATGAAAGGCTCTTGGTGCTGCAGCCAGGAGTCAGTGCTGTGCCTCTGAGGTGGGAGAGCCAACTTCAGGACACTGGTCCACAAGAGACCTCCCAGCTCCACATGATATCAAACCGTGAAAATCTCCCAGGGATCTCCATCTCAAAACCAACACCCAGCTTCACTCAACGACCTGCAAGCTACAGTGCTGGACACCCTATGCCAAACAACTAGCAAGACAGGAACACAACCCCACCCGTTAGCAGAGAGGCTGCCTAAAAACATAATAAGTCCACAGACACCCCAAAACACATCACCAGACGTGGACCTGCCCACCAGAAAGACAAGATCCAGCCTCATCCACCAGAACACAGGCACTAGTCCCCCCCACAAGGAAGCCTACAAAACCCACTGAACTAAATTTAGTCCCCACTGGGGACAGACACCAAAAACAACAGGAACTACAAACCTACAGCCTGAAAAAAGGAGACCCCAAACACAGTAAGATAAGCAAAATGAGAAGACAGAAAAACACACAGCAGATGAAGGAGCAAGGTAAAAACCCACCAGACCTAACAAATGAAGAGGAAATAGGCAGTCAACATGAAAATAATTCAGAAAAATGATGGTAAAGATGATCCAAAATCATGGAAATAGAGAAAATGCAAGAAACATTTAACAAGGACCTAGAAGAACTAAAGATGAAACAAGCAATGATGAACAACACAATAAATGAAATTAAAAATATTCTAGAAGGGGACAATAGCAGAATAACTGAGGCAGAAGAACGGATAAGTGACCCGGAAGATAAAATAGTGGAAATAACAACTGCAGAGCAGAATAAAGAAAAAAGAATGAAAAGAACTGAGGACAGTCTCAGAGACCTCTGGGACAACATTAAACGCACCAACATTCGAATTATAGGGGTTCCAGAAGAAGAAGAGAAAAAGAAAGGGACTGAGAAAATATTTGAAGAGATTATAGTTGAAAAATTCCCTAATATGGGAAAGGAAATCGTTAATCAAGTCCAGGAAGCACAGAGAATCCCATACAGGATAAATCTAAGGAGAAACACACCAAGACACATATTAATCAAACTGTCAAAAATTAAACACAAAGAAAACATATTAAAAGCAAAAGTGAAAAACAACAAATAACACACAAGGGAATCCCCATAAGGTTAACAGCTGATCTTTCAGCAGAAACTCTGCAAGACAGAAGGGAGTGGCAGGACATATTGAAAGTGATGAAGGAGAAAAACCTACAACGAAGATTACTCTACCCAGCAAGGATCTCATTCAGATTTTTTTTTTTTTTTTTTTGCGGTATACGGGCCGCTCACTGTTGTGGCCTCTCCTGTTGCAGAGCGCAGGCTCCAGATGCGCAGGCTCAGCGGCCATGGCTCATGGGCCCAGCCGCTCCGCGGCATGTGGGATCTTCCCGGACTGGGGCGCGAACCCGTGTCCCCTGCATCAGCAGGCGGACTCTCAACCACTACGCCACCAGGGAAGCCCTCTCATTCAGATTTGATGGAGAATTTAAAACTTTTACAGACAAGCAAAAGCTGAGGGAATTCAGCACCACCAAACCAGCTTTACAACAAATGCTAAAGGAACTTCTCTAGGCAAGAAACACAAGAGAAGGAAAAGATCTACAATAACAAACCCAAAACAATTAAGAAAATGGGAACAGGAACATAGATATCGATAATTACCTTAAATGTAAATGGATTAAATGCTCCCACCAAAAGACACAGACTGGCTGAATGGATACAAAAACAAGACCCATATATATGCTGTCTACAAGAGACCAACTTCAGACCTAGAGACACATACAGACTGAAAGTGAGGGGATGGGAAAAGATATTCCATGCAAATGGAAATCAAAAGAAAGCTGGAGTAGCAATTCTCATATCAGACAAAATAGACTTTAAAATAAAGACTATTAGAAGAGACAAAGAAAGACACTACATAATGATCAAGGGATCGATCCGAGAAGAAGATATAACAATTGTTAATATTTATGCACCCAACACAGGAGCACCTCAATACATAAGGCAAATACTAACAGCCATAAAAGGGGAAATCAACAGTAACACATTCATAGTAGGGGACTTTAACACCCCACTTTCACCAAGGAAAAGATCATCCAAAATGAAAATAAAAAAGGAAACACAAGCTTTAAATGATACATTAAACAAGATGGACTTAACTGATATTTATAGGACATTCCATCCAAAAACAACAGAATACACACTTTTCTCAAGTGCTCATGGAACACTGTCCAGGATAGATCATATCTTGGGCACAAATCAAGCCTTGGTAAACTTAAAAAAACTGAAATTGTATCAAGTATCTTTTCCGACCACAATGCTATGAGACTAGATATCAATTACAGGAAAAGATCTGTAAAAAATACAAACACATGGAGGCTAAACAATATACTACTTAATAACGAAGTGATCACTGAAGAAATCAAAGAGGAAATCAAAAAATACCTAGAAACAAATGACAATGGAGACACGACAACCCAAAAACCTATGGAATGCAGCAAAAGCAGTTCTAAGAGGGAAGTTTATAGCAATACAATCCTACCTTAAGAAACAGGAAACATCTCAAATAAACAACCTAACCTTCCACCTAAAGCAATTAGAGAAAGAACAAAAAAACCCCAAAGTTAGCAGAAGGAAAGAAATCATAAAGATCAGATCAGAAATAAATGAAAAAGAAATGAAGGAAACAATAGCAAAGATCAATAAAAGTAAAAGCTGGTTATTTGAGAAGATAAACAAAATTGATAAACCATTAGCCAGACTCCTCAAGGAAAAAAGGGAGAAGACTCAAATCAATAGAATTAGAAATGAAAAAGGGGAAGTAACAACTGACACTGCAGAAATACAAAAGATCATGAGACATTACTACAAGCAACTCTATGCCAATAAACTGGACAACCTGGAAGAAATGGACAAATTCTTAGAAAGGCACAGGCTGCCAAGACTGAATCAGGAAGAAAGAGAAAATATGAACAGACCAATCACAAGCACTGAAATTGAAACTGTGATTAAAAATCTTCCAACAAACAAAAGCCCAGGACCAGATGGCTTCACGGGCGAATTCTATCAAACATTTGGAGAAGAAGTAACACCTATCCTTCTCAAACTCTTCCAAAATATAGCAGAGGGAGGAACACTCCCAAACTCATTCTACGAGGCCACCATCACCCTGATACCAAAACAAGAAAAGGATGTCACAAAGAAAGAAAACTAGAGGCCAATATCACTGATGAACATAGATGCAAAAATCCTCAAAAAATACTAGCAAACAGAATCCAACAGCACATTAAGAGGATCATACACCATGATCAAGTGGGGTTTATTCCAGGAATGCAAGGATTCATCAATATACACAAATCAATCAATGTGATACACCGTATTAACAAATTGAAGGAGAAAAACCTTATGGTCATCTCTGTAGATGCAGAGAAAACTTTCGACACAATTCAACACCCATTTATGATAAAAACCCTGCAGAAAGTAGGCATAGAGGGAACTTTCCTCAACATAATAAAGGCCATATATGACAAACCCACAGCCAACATTGTCCTCAATGGTGAAAAACTGAAAGCATTTCCACTAAGATCAGGAACAAGACAAGGTTGCCCATGCTCACCACTCTTATTCAACATAGTTTTGGAAGTTTTAGCCACAGCAATCAGAGAAGAAAAGAAAATAAAAGGAATCCAAATCGGAATAGAAAAAGTAAACCTGTAACTGTTTGCCAATGACATGATACTATACATAGAGAATCCTAAAGATGCTACCAGAAAACTACTAGAGCTAATCAATGAATTTGGTAAAGTAGCAGGATACAAAATTAATGCATAGAAATCTCTGGCATTCCTATACACTAATGATGAAAAATCTGAAAGTGAAATCAAGAAAACACTCCCATTTACCACTGCAACACAAAGAATAACATACCTAGGAATAAACCTACCTAAGGAGAAAAAAGACCTGTATGCAGAAAACTATAAGACACTGATGAAAGAAATTAAAGATGATACGAAGAGATGGAGAATTATACCATGCTCCTGGATTGGAAGAATCAACATTGTGAAATTAACTATACTACCAAAAGCAATCTACAGATTCAATGCAATCCCTATCAAACTACCACTGGCATTCTTCACAGAACTAGAACAAAAAATTTCACAATTTGTATGGAAACACAAAGGACCCTGAATAGCCAAAGCAATCTTGAGAACGAAAAATGGAGCTGGAGGAATCAGGCTCCCTGACTTCAGACTATACTATGAAGCTACAGTAATCAAGATGACATGGTACTGGCACAAAAACAGAAATATAGATCAATGGAACAGGAAAGAAAGCCCAGAGATAAACCCACACACATATGGTCACCTTATCTTTGATAAAGGAGGCAGGAATGTACAGTGGAGAAAGGACAGCCTCTTCAATAGGTGGTGCTGGGAAAACTGGACAGGTACATATAAAAGTATGAGATTAGAACACTCCCTAACACCATACACAAAAATAAGCTCAAAATAGTTTAAAGACCTAGATGTAAGGCCAGAAACTATCAAACTCTTAGAGGAAAACATAGGCAGAACACTCTATGACATAAATCACAGCAAGATCCTTTTTGACCCACCTCCTAGAGAAATGGAAATAAAAACAAAAATAAACAAATGGGACCTAATGAAACTTCAAAGCTTTTGCACAGCAAAGGAAACCATGAACAAGACCAAAAGACAACCCGCAGAATGGGAGAAAATATTTGCAAATGAAAAACTGACAAAGGATTAATGTCCAAAACTTACAAGCAGCTCATGCAGCTCAATATCAAAAAATCAAACAACCCAATCCAAAAATGGGCAGAAGATCTAAATAGACATTTCTCCAAAGAAGATATACAGAGTGGCAACAAACACATGAAAAATGCTCAACATCATTAATCATTAGAGAAATGCAAATCAAAACTACAATGAGATATTATCTCACACCAGTCAGAATGGCCATCATCAAAAAATCTAGAAACAATAAATGCTGGTGAGGGTTTGGAGAAAAGAGAACACTCTTGCACTGCTGGTGGGAATGTGAATTGGTACAGCCACTATGGAGAACAATATGGAGGTTCCTTAAAAATCTACAAATAGAACTACCATATGATCCAGCAATCCCACTACTGAGCATATACCCTGAGAAAACCATAATTCAAAAAAGTCATGTACCAAAATGTTCATTGCAGCTCTATTTACAATAGCCAGGAGATGGCAAGAACCTAAGTGTCCATCATCGGATGAATGGATAAAGAAGATGTGGCACATATATACAATGGAATATTACTCAGCCATAAAAAGAAACGAAATTGAGTTATTTGTAGTGAGGTGGATGGACCTAGAGTCTGTCATACAGAGTGAAGTAACTCAGAAAGAGCAAGACAAATACCGTATGCTAACATATATATATGGAATCTAAGGGGAAAAAAAAAAAAAGGTTCTGATGAATCTAGGGCCAGGACAGGAATAATGGCGCAGATGTAGAGAATGGAGTTGAGTATGTGGGGAGAGGGAAGGGTAAGCTGGGACAAAGTGAGAGAGTGACATGGGCATATATACACTACCAAATGTAAAATAGCTAGTGTGAGCAGCTGCATAGCACAGGGAGATCAGCTGGGTGCTTTGTGCCCACCTAGAGGGGTGGGATAGGGAGGGTGGGAGGCAGACGCAAGAGGGAGGAGATATGGGAATATATGTATAGCTGATTCACTTTGTTATACAGCAGAAAGTAACACAACAATGTATAGCAATTATACTCCATTAAGGATGTTAAAAATTTTTTTAATTAAAAAAACCCTCCATAATTTTACTGTTTTAATTTTTAAAGTTTAAATATGCCTATCAAGCATATTCAGTGATATTTAAGTGATAAAAATTTGCATGCAATTGACTATGATTATTCACTTCTTAATGTTGATCCTTGACAATGGACTTTGCAAATTATAGTTTATTTACTATGCTCAGAGCAGGGATCCCTACAAGTAATTCCATTTTGCATGAAAATGTTTACTATTCTTTAAAGAAGGTAGGACAAGGGAGAAAAACTCCTAGATTAATATGATTCTCTGATTCACTTTTTAAAGGGAAATTTTCCCAAATTTACGCTTTCTTTCCACACCAAGTTAGACTTTTACAAAGTTAATATTCTTAAGTGCAAAGTTTTAAGTAATTTGGAAATGAACATGATATGAGTGGATGGCAATGTTTTAAATAGAAATCCTCAACCTAGAATTTTTAAGTTGTCCAATATATACTAGCTGAATTAAGAGCAAGCAAACCTTTCTATGCTGTGTTGTGTGCAGACAGGTATATTTGACTGAGAAGATAGACATAATGTGATCCTTCTTAATGAGCCAAGGAGGGGAATATGGCCTAAGACCTTCCTGCCAGTCTTTCCTGTGCTCCTTTATATATAAGCTTGTACCCAAAAGAATGTCCATGTACTATTTACAAATGGACTTTGTCTATATGACTAGCAGAAGGAGTACCTTCCACACTGACATTTCATAAGTCTCAATGGAAGGACACTGGCATTTCTTTTGAGTAGCACTGGGATGTTGCCACTGTGCCTCCTTATTTTTTTGTGGTACGTGGGCCTCTCACTGTCGTGGGCTCTCCCGTTGCGGAGCACAGGCTCCGGACGCGCAGGCTCAGAGGCCATGGCTCACGGGCCCAGCCGCTCCGTGGCATGTGGGATCCTCCCGGGCCGGGGCACAAACCCGCGTCCCCTGCATCAGGAGGCGGACTCTCAACCACTGCGCCACCAGGGAAGCCCCGCCACTGTGCCTCTTTGGTTTATCTAGTGAAAGAACCAGGCTAAATCTATGAGTTTCCTCCTCATTAAGCCCCAGAAAGACTTTTAAGGTGTTTCTTCTCAATCTTGACACTTAACTCACCCATATAGGCTCAGACCAAAGAATTTAGCAAGAGGTAGATTGCTCAAATCTCTCTCAATCAGGAGCGATTTTGTCCGCCAGAGAATATTTAGCAATGTCTGTATAAAAAACTGAGGAGGGGGAGTGCTACTGACATCTAGGGATAGAACCTGGGGGTACTGCTACGCATCTTACAGGGCACAGGACAGCTCCCACCACGATGAGTTAGCAGGCCTGAAATGTCAGTAGTACAGAGGTTAAGCTAGCTTGATGTAGACCAAATGCGGGGGAGAAATGTCAATACAATACCACACTACCTCACATAACTAAGGAAAAATAATTTAACGCAAATTCTACTTGTCCAGATACAGACGGCTCTCCTCCTGCCATACTGGGTGATTACTTAAAAGGCTGTTGGGCACTTAAAATGCTGTGATAACTTCTTTTAATGACCTCATATTTTGAAGGGAAACATCCCCAAATGAAGGTACAATTTAAAAAATCCATTAGCATCTTTGTAGTAAATGTCTTCATTACCACGCCATACAGAGGAGTCATGGTGAGAGCCTGTTTTAAAAAGCAGTGGTTGCTTTGTTTTAAGAAAAATTGCCAACACAACAAAACAATGTCTCATTTTTTTCTACCATGACTTGGCAATGATTTCTTCTACTCTAAGGCCAAACATCTTCTCTAAAATATTCAAAGCACAGAAGGTAATTTATGACTATAAAATATCTCTGCTGTCTCTAAAGTTTAGCTTTTGAAGCTACCTTCTTTAAAATCTTTTGTTGCTGTTGCTCTTCACACCAAATTAGAATGAGTTGCCCACTGACTGTCTTTAAGCTAATGGTAACCTTGGTTCTGACATATAGGTTCACAAATAGGTTAAAATAATGTGTCATACCCATATGGACATATGTCCAACTGATTTTTTTAGCTTTAATATTTAAATTATAAACATAGCATATAAACACATTTATTAGAAAGATTCAAACATCACCAAATACTTAGCGGAAAAGTGAAAATCCATCCCCAAATCTCATGCTCTACCTTATATATAGCATGTTAGGCAGTTTGATGGGTTTATAATTTTTCATTTCTACAATAATTTTTGAATAGGGAATATATGCAAATAGTTCAAAATTCAGAAGTTACCAAGGAGTTTACAGGAAAAATTGTCTCTTTCCTTCTGTGTTTCCAGCAATTAAATTCCCCTCCCTTGAAGCAAATCCTCCTAAGAGTACATATATTTGTGATATGTATCCTTCACATAGTATTTTATGCATTTATGGACATATATGTTTATAATGTGAAACTACCATTTATTGTTAACTACATGTCCAAACTGATAAGATCTTTACATATATTATCTCATTTAATCCTTGTATCAAACCTGAGGGGTAGAAAATACTTAATTTAAATATTTAAGAATTATGATATTATGAAACATAAAATTGTATAGGTCAAAAATGGTCAAATATCAACAAGTCATATAATTGGATCTAATATTAGGAAGTGGGAGATTTCCATTTTTTGCAGCAAGGAAGATACCCTGAGAACTTCCCCTCAACAAAACGAACTGTGCGTAGCTGAGTTTTCAATAAGAGGAAATCCCCAGAAGGCAAGTACAAGTTTGGAAATGAAAACAGCAAGAAACCCTGGGAGGTTAGAGGTATAACATCCAGGAAAGACCATGAGATAAAGCCTTTGAGCTCATAGAGAAAAGGGAGGGTTCACAGGACATGGAATTGAAATTCTTATAAAAAGCAGGGATCTTTGAGTCACTACATCCTCAGTTAAAGGGAAATTTAGGAAAACAAATCTGCCCTTCAGCACAGATAGGCAAGGAAAGAACTTGTCTTCCTTTGCCTTGGCTCCGGGTAGAGGAAACAAAACGGGCTTCCCTAAGAGTTCATTACACTTGGGGGCATTTTTTCCCTAGAGTTTGCAATTCTAATCGATGCTACCATGTAGAGTATAAGATTCCAGCTAAGGAAGTAGCATGAAAGGGGTTTGGGCTAGGAATATGTCTGATAGATCTGTCAGAAACAAATGTACAACTGTTTTAGAGAGAAACCCCTTCAGCTCAGACCAGAAAAGATTCCCACAGGCAAAGTCCCACTTATCATGAAATAAATAGAAACAGAATAACAAGACACAAGGGGAAAAAGAGATTTAAGATTTAAGACAACAAATAGAACTTCTAGACTTGAAATATATGATCATTGAAATTAAAGTCTCAATGGGAAAGTCAAACAGCAGTTCAGAAAAAACACAGAAAATCATTGAAATCAAAGATGTAGCAGAGAAAAGATAAAAACAGGGAAAATGTGAAAGAGTTTAAGACATGGAGGAGAGAAAGAGAAGGCTCACTATGTGTCTAAAATCAATTTTAGATCAAAAGAAGAGTCAGTATTTAAAGAAATATTAGCTGAGAATCTCCAGAATTGATGAAAGACAGGAATATTCATGCTCAGAAAATGTGAGTCCCAAGCAGAACAGACCCCTACATTGCATCTTAGTGAAAATGCTGAAGATGAAAGACAAAGACCTTAAAAACAGCCTGTAATTGATTGGGATTGACAAATACACATTACTATATATAAAATAGATAACTAATAAGGACCTACTCTATAGCACAGGGAACTCTTCTCAATATTCTGTAATGACCTATATGGGAAAAGAATCTAAAAAAGAGTGAGTATATGTATATGTATGAATGATACACTTTGCTGTACAGCAGAAACTAGCACAACATTTTAAATCAACTATACTCCAATAAAATTTTTAAAAAATACACGCAGGAAAACCAAACCAAACCCCAAAATCAGCCAGTAAAACAACAGAGAAGCTTTATATGAGATTACAAATCCAGTAGCCAACAGAGTTTTGAACTCACACCTTTCAGACTCCAAATCCCATGTACCTTGCAGTTGCTGTGTTCTGCTCCCTAGCATTCCTAATTTCTGTTTTTCATCTCCTGCTATTACTCTCAGGCTACATGAAATGGCTTTATAAATATTTACTCTGTTCTAACAGCTTTTATAGCTTTTACTCTCTGCTTTTAAAATTTTAAACATGTCATTCATTCAACAAATATTTATTCAGCAACTACTGTGTGCAAGGCACTATTCTAGGATAAAAAACAGACACCACCTCGATAAAACAAATTAAAAGGTCGACAAATACCAGTCTTGATATTAGGATGCACTGATAACAGCTTAAAGGCTTGCTAGCATAATTTCTGACTGGTCATGCACTGAACTGATCATTAAATACCTTGCATACCATCTTGGATGTATCAGTTTTCACCAAAGTGTGGCGCTTTTTCTTGGAATGATCTCCTGAACTCTTATACACCCAGCCTGATAAATCCTATTTTTGGTGGGAATCGGGAGGTATACAGACTAAGGTGGGAGGACTTCTGACTTTTTAGTGAGACGTACTTTAACTACTTCATTTCTTTTGGTGAAAACGGTTTCTCTTCTCCTCCTTCCACATTTATGTCACATATCAGGAACCCCTAGCTTATTCTGCAAAGATACATGAGGTTCTATTCCCATCTCTGCTCTTCTCAAATGTGGACAAAGAATGTCACCTGCTATTTCAGTAAACAAAGGATGTTGTGGCCATAAAGCCATCAGTCACTGCATGAGCCCCCCACCCCATGCACCCTGAGGGGAATTCAGGATGGACGAAAACATGATACTGGCCCTATAAAGTTAAGGAGCATATCAAAGGAATGATATCAATAAGCCCAGACTCTTGCATTTTCCTATACATAGAAAATCATTAAAATCATTAAATTGAGATGTCTGCTTTTTGTGATTAGCAGTAATCTTTTGATGTTCTACTACATGTTTCCCCACCCCCACCCCAGCTAAAACTCCTATATACCCTGGTTTCTCTCATACCTCTTGGGAACAGTTCCTCAGAGCTATCTGAGAGGCTGCTTCCCATGTTACAGTCCTCAGTAAAGTCAACTAATAAAACATAATTCTGAACTTTTAAGGTTGTGCATTTTTTTCAGTCGACAAAGCCATCTTGTCTTCGTACCATTAAAACAAAAACAAGAAAAAGGTTTACCCGAGATTTCAGTGTATGAACATCTAATTTGATCTTTAGCCACATGCTGCTTAGTCCAAAAACAACAGTGATTCTACCTATCCTTTAAAACATGCACCATGTTGAAAAAATAGGTTCAAGATGGCGGCATAGAAGGACGTGCGCTCACTCCCTCTTGTGAGAGCACCGGAATCACAACTAACTGCTGAACAATCAACAACAGGAAGACACTGCAACTCACCAAAAAAGATACCACACATTCACAGACAAAGGAGAAGCCACAATGAGACAGTAGGAGGGTCGCAATCACAATAAAATCAAATCCCATAACTGCTGGGTGGGTGACTAACAGACTGGAGAACACTTATACCACAGAAGTCCACCCACTGGAGTGAAGGTTCTGAGCCTCACGTCAGGCTTCCAACCTGGGGGTTGGGCAACGGGAGGAGGAATTCCTAGAAAATCAGACTTTGGAGGCTAGCGGGATTTGATTGCAGGACTTTGACAGGACTGGGGGAAACAGAGACTCCACTCTTGGAGGGCACATAAAAAGTAGTGTGTGCATCAAGATGAAGGGAAAGGAGCAGTGACCCCACAGGAGACGGAACCAGACCTAACTGCTAGTGTTGGAGGATCTCCTGAAGAGGCAGGGGGTGGCTGTGACTCACCGTGAGGACAAGAACACAGGCAGCAGCAGTTCTGGGAAGTACACCTTGGCATGAGCCCTCGCAGAGTGCACCAAATTAACACCACCAAAGAGCCAGGTAGGCTCCAGTGTTGGGTCACCTTAGGCCAAACAACCAACAGGGAGGGAACCCAGCCCCACACATCTGCAGACAAGCAGATTAAAGTTTTGCTGCATTCTGCCCAACAGAGCAACAGTCAGCTCTACCCACCACCACTCCCTCCCATCAGGAAATGTGCACAATCCTCTTAGATAGCCTAATCCACCAGAAGGCAGACAGCAGAAGCAGGAAAAGTACAATCCTGCTGCCTGTGGAACAAAAACCACATTCACAGAAAGACAAGATGAAAAGGCAGAGGGCTATGTATCATATCAGATAAAGGAACAAGATAAAACCCCAGAAAAACAACTAAATGAAGTGGAGATAGCCAACCTTCCAGAAAAAGAATTCAGAATAATAATAGTGAAGATGATCCAGGACCACAGAAAAAAAATGGAGGCAAAGATCGAGAAGATGCAAGAAATGCTTAACAGAGACCTAGAAGAATTAAAAAACAAAGAAAGATGAACAATACAATAACTGAAATGAAAACTACACTAGAAGGAATCAATAGCAGAATAACTCGTGTTTGGTAATTGCAATCATTGTTGCTTTTATTTTGCTCATCCATTTACAATGCTTGGTTGTGCATTTTGCACAACTTGGTGTCAGTTTATCTCTTGTAAAAATAAAATGCAGTGTGTGTGTGTGTGTGAGAAAAAACAAAGTTGTGAATATGTACTTATTTGGAATGATGTACAAAATATATTGTCTAATGAAATGAGGGAAAAAAATAGCAGAATAACTGAGGCAGAATAATGGATAAATGACCTGGTAGACAGAATGGTGGAATTCACTGCTGCAGAACAGAATAAAGAAAAAAGAATTAAAAGAAATGAAGACAGACTAAGAGACCACTGGGACAACATTAAATGCAACAACATTTGCATTATAGGGGTCCCAGAAGGAGAAGAGAGAGAGAAAGGACCCGAGAAAATATTTGAAGAGATTGTAGTCAAAAACAAGGAAATAGCCACCCAAGTCCAAGAAGCACAGAGAATCCCATACAGGATAAACCGTAGGAAAAACACATTAAGACACATTGTAATCAAACTGACAAAAATTAAAGACAAGGAAAAATTACTGAAAGCAACAAGGGAAAAACAACAAATAATATACAAGGGAACTCCCATAAGGGTAATAGTCGATTTCTCAGCAGAAACTCTACAGACCAGAAGGGAGTGGCATGATATATTTAAAATGATGAAAGGGAAGAACCTGCAACCAAGATTACTCTACACAGCAAGGATCTCATTGAGATTCAATGGAGAAATCAAAAGCTTTATAGACAAGCAAAAGCTAAAAGAATTCAGCACCACCAAACCAGCTCTACAACAAATGCTAAAGGAACATCTCTAATTGGGAAACACAAGAGAAGAAAAGGACCTACAAAAACAAACTGGTAACAATTGAGAAAATGGTAATAGGAACATACATATTGATAATTACCTTAAACATAAGTGGATTAAATGCTCCAACCAAAAGACACAGGCTTGCTGAATGGATACAAAAACAAGACCCATATATATGCTGTCCACAAGAGACCCATTTCAGACCTAGGGACACATACAGACTGAAAGTGAAGGGATAGAAAAAGATATTCCATACAAATGGAAGTCAAAAGAAAGCTGGAGTAGCAATACTCATATCAGATAAAGTAGACATTAAAATAAAGAATGTTACAAGAGACAAGGAAGGACACTACATAATGATCAAGGGATCAAATCAAGAAGATATAACAATTATAATTATATATGCACCCAACATAGGAGCACCTCAATACATAAGGCAACTGCTAACAGCTATAAAAGAGGAAATCAACAGTAACACAAAAACAGCGGGGGACTTTAACACCTCACTTACACCAATGGACAGATCATCCAGACAGAAAATTAATCAGGAAACACAAGCTTTAAATGGCACAATAGACCAGGTAGATTTAATTGATATTTATAGGACATTCCATCCAAAATCAGCAGATTACACTTTCTTCTCAAGTGCACGTGGAACATTCTCAAGGATAGATCATATCTTGGGTCACAAATGAAGCCTCAGTAAATTTAAGAAAATTGAAAACATATCAAGCATCTTTTCTGACTGCAACACTATGAGATTAGAAATCAATTACAGGGGGAAAAAAAGGAAAACACACAAACACATGGAGGCTAACCACTACATTACTAAATAACAAAGAGATCACTGAAGAAATCAAAGAGGAAATCAAAAAATACATAGAGGCAAATGACAATGAAATCACGACGATCCAAAACCTATGGGATGCAACAAAAGCAGTTCTAAGAGGGAAGTTGATAGCAATACAATCCTACCTTTAGAAACAAGAAAAATCTCAAATAAACAACATAACCTTGCACCTAAAGCAATTAGAGAAAGAAGAACAAAAAACCCCCAAACTTAACAGAAGGAAAGAAATCATAAAGATCAGATCAGAAATAAATGAAAAGAAATGAAGGAAACAATAGCAAAATCAATAAAACTGAAACCTGGTTCTTTGAGAAGATCAACAAAATTGAAAAACCGTTAGCTAGACTCATCAAGAAAAAAAGGGAGAGGACTCAAGTCAACAGAATTAGAAATGAAAAAGGAGAAGTAACAACTGACACCACAGAAATACAGCACCCTAAGAGACTACTACAAGTAACTCTATGCCAATAAAATGGACAACCTGGAAGAAATGGACAAATTCTTAGAAAGGTATAACCTTCCAAGACTGAACCAGGAAAAAATAGAAAATATGAACAGACCCATCACAAGTAATGAAATTGAAACTGTGATTAAAAATCTTCCAAGAAACAGAAGTCCAGGACCAGATGGCTTCACAGGTGAATTCTATCAACCATTTAGAGAAGAGCTAACACCCATCCTCCACAAACCCTTCCAAAAATCTTCAGAGGAAAGAACACTCCCAAACTCATTCTATGAGGCTCCCATCACCCTGACACCAAAACCAGACAAAGATACAACAAAAAAAGTAAATTACAGACCAATGTCACTGATGAACATCGATGCAAAAATCCTCAACAAAATACTAGCAAACAGAATCCAGCAACACATTAAAAGGATCATACACTATGTTCAAGTGGGATTTATCCCAGGTATGCAAGGATTCTTCAATATATGCAAATCAATCAATGTGATACACAATATTAACAAATTGAAGAAAAACCATATGATCATCTCAATGGATGCAGAAAAAGCTTTTTACAAAATTCAACACCCATTTATGATAAAAACTCTCCAGAAAGTGGACACAGAGGGAACCTACCTCAATATAATAAAGGCCATATATGACAAGCCCACAGCCAACATTGTTCTCAGTGGTGAAAAACTGAAAGCATTTCCTCTAAGATCAGGAGCAAGACAAGGTTGCCCACTCTCAGTGCTATTATTCAACATAGCTTTGGAAGTCCTAGCCACAGCAATCAGAGAAGAAAAAGAAATAAAAGGAAATCAAGTCATAATAGAAGAAGTAAAACTGTCACTGTTTGCAGATGACATGATACTATACATAGAGAATCCTAAAGATGCTACGAGAAAACTGCTAGAGCTAATCAATTAATTTGGTAAAATTGCAGGATACAAAATTAATGCACCGAAATCTTTTGCATTCCTATACACTAACGATGAAAAACCTGAAAGAGAAATTAAGGAAACACTCCCATTTACCACTGCAACAAAAAGAATAAAATACCTAGGGATAAACCTACCTAGGGAGACAAAAGACCTGTATGCAGAAAACTATAAGACACTGATGAAAGAAATTAAAGATGATACAAACAGATGGAGAGGTATACCCCTGTTCCTGGATTGGAAGAATCAATATTGTGAAAATGACTATACTAGTGAAAGCAATCTACATATTCAATGCAATCCCTATCAAATTACCAATGGCATTTTTTACAGAACTAGAACAAAAAATCTTAAAATTTGTAGGGAGACACAAAAGACTCCGAATAGCCAAAGCAGTCTTGAGGGAAAAAAAGGAGCTGGAGGAATCAGACTCCCTGACTTCAGACTATACTATAAAAGCTACAGTAATCAAGACAGTATGGTACTGGCACAAAAACAGAAATATAGATCAGTGGAACAGGTTAGAAAGCCCAGAGATAAACCCATGCACCTATGGTCAACTAATTCATGACAAAGGAGGGAAGGATATACAATGGAGAAAAGACAGTCTCTTCAGTAAGTGATGTTGGGAAAACTGGACAGCTATATGTGAAAGAATGGAATTAGACTCTCTGTAACACCATACACAGAAATAAACTCAAAATGGATTAGAGACCTAAATATAAGACAAGACACTATGAAACTCTTTGAGGAAAACATAGGAAGAACACTCTTTGACATAAATCACAGCAAGATCATTTTTGATACACCTCCTAGAGTAATGGAAATAAAACAAAAATAAACAAATGGGACCTAATGAAACTTATAAGCTTTTGCAAATCAAAGGATACTACAAACAAGATGAAAAGACAACCCTCAGAATGGGAGACAGTATTCGCAAATGAATCAACAAAGGATTAATCTCCAAAATATATAAACAGCTCATGCAGCTCAATATTAAAAAACAAACAACCCAATCCAAAAATGGGCAGAAGACCTAAATAGTCATGTCTCCAAAGAAGACATACAGATGACCAAGAAGCACATGAAAAGCAGCTCAACATCACTAATTATTAGAGAAATACGATGAAAACTACAATGAAGTATCACTTCACACCAGTTATAATGGGCATCATCAGAAAATCTCCAAACAACAAATGCTGGAGAGGGTGTGGAGAAAGGAAACCCTCTTGCACTGTTGGTGGAAATGTAAATTGATACAGCCACTATGGAGAACACTATGGAGGTTCCTTAAAAACTACAAATAGAACTACCATATGATCCAGCAATCCCACTACTGGGCATATACCCTGAGAAAACCATAATTCAAAAAGAGTCATGTATCAAAATGTTCATTGCAGCTCTATTTACAATAGCCAGGAGATGGAAACAACCTAAGTGTCCATCATCGGATGAATGGATAAAGAATATGTGGTGTATATATATACAATGGAATATTACTCAGCTATAAAAAGAAACAAAATTCAGTCATTTGTAGAGTCTAGAGACTCTACAAATGGATCTAGATGGATGGATCTAGAGACTGTCATACAGAATGAAATAAGTCAGAAAGAGAAAAACAAATATCGTATATTAATGCATATATGTGGAACCTAGTAAAACGGTACAGATGAACCAGTTTGCAGGGCAGTAATAGAGACACAGATGTAGAGAACAAACATGTGGACACCAAGGGGGAAAAGTGGTGGGACAGAGGGTGGTGGTGTGATGAATTGGGAGATTGGGATTGACATGTATACACTAATATGTATAAAATGGGTAACTAATAAGAACCTGCTGTATAAACAAATAAATTAAATTAAATTAAAAAAAAAGATTACAGAGCTCATAAGTGGCAGACATACTGGAGACTCTAAACCCCATGTCTTCCCATGTTGCCACACCATTGCATCGAGAGAGACTTCATCTGTGACTACTGCTATGTACCAGATCTTAAGACATGAATGAGACAGAGGGATCTGAGGCTCAAGTGTTTCTGCATATAAAAGAAATGATGTTGAGCTTTCTAACCAAAACACGGTGTGGATATTGGGTGGCCAACAGGTGTTTGTGGAATAAACATACACAGGTCCACAATACATTTGTATCCTAATTGAGCTCCAGCAAATTCCTGGCTCTTCCCTCTCTCTGGTTGGATTTCCATTCCTTGGTCTGCTGGTTCTGGTTGCACTCAGGTGGAGTTCTGAAGAGTTACGCTGGGTGAGGGATGTGAAGTTGTTTTGTTCATAATCTCACATTCTCTTCTTTTGTTAAGCAGTCTCCTTAAATGGATGTTTAGGTGCTATTGCTGTCATTTGACCCAAGTCATTTAACCTCTCTGAAATCCAGTTTCCTTAGCTCTAAAATGTGTAGAGTAGATGATTTCCAGGGACCTTTTAAACACTTGATCTCAAAGGATTTTGAGGAGACTATGACAATCTACAGAACATCTTATGTCACATAACTTAAATTTGTGGTTTTATAAAGCAAAGCAATTTTATGTGAGAATAATCATTATTGGTCTCACTTCCTGAATTATGGATGACCACAGCCCCTCATTTTTGACTGTCTGAATTCTAACTGAGCTCGATTTTGAGTATTCACTATGTGTCAGTTATATATACTTTTTACTACATGTAGTAATTTATGTAGTGCTCACCACAATTCTATGGTATTTGTACTTTTGCCTGTTTTACTGATGAGGAAGCAAGAGCGAAGAGATGTTAAGTAAGTTCACCCAAGGCCACAGACGTAGTGAACTGTGGAGCTAAGTTTAGAAACAAGAAAGTTTGGTTCCAGAGCCTGTGCTCTTAAATCACTATCCTTTCTGCCTCAAAAAGTTTCACTCTGAATATCAGATGCTTGTCTAGAGTTTCAAAGTTAAAACTATGGGGAAACTCTAGTATTCTTATTTCAAGTAAGAAAGCACACTGAATGAACCAACATTCATTTCTTATTTTACAAATGTAAAATTGTACAGACAGACGTTACTAAATAACCAAAAGATCACTGAAGAAATCAAAGAGGAAATCAAAAAATACCTAGAGACAAATGACAATGAAAACACGACGATCCAAAACCTATGGGATGAAGCAAAAGCAGTTCTAAGAGGGAATTTTATAGCAATACAATTCTACCTCAAGAAACAACAAACATCTCAAATAAACAATCTAACCTTACATCTAAAGGAACTAGAGAAAGAAGAACAAACAAAACCCAAAGTCAGTAGAAGGAAAGAAATCATAAAGATCAGAGCAGAAATAAATGAAATAGAAACAAGGAAAACAATAGGAAAGATCAATAAAACTAAAACCTGGTTCTTTGAGAAGGTAAATAAAATTGATAAAACATTAGCCAGACTCATCGAGAAAAAGATGGAGAGGACTCAAGTCAATAAAATTAGAAATGAAAAAGGAGAACTTACAACAGATACCTCAGAAATACAAAGCATCCTAAGAGACTACTACAAGTAATGCTATGCCAATAAAATGGACAACCTGGAAGAAATGGACAAATTCTTAGAAAGGTATAAACTTCCAAGCCTGAACCAGGAAGAAATAGAAAATATGAACAGACCCATCACAAGTAATGAAATTGAAACTGTGAATAAAAATTTTCCAACAAACAAAAGTCCAGGACCAGATGGCTTCACAGGTAAATTCTATCAAACATTTAGAGAAGAGCTAACACCCATCCTTCTCAAACTCTTTTAAAAAATTGCAGAGGAAGGAACACTCCCAAACTCATTCTATGAGGCCACCATCACCCTGATACCAAAACCAGACAAAGATATTACAAAAAAAGAAAGTTACAGACCAATAACACTGATGAATATAGATGCAAAAATGCTCAAGAAAATACTAGCAAACAGAATCCAACAACACATTAAAAGGATTGTACACTATGATCAGGTGGGATTTATCCCAGGGATGCCAGGATTCTTCAGTATATGCAAGTCAATCAATGTGATACACCATATTAAAAAACTGAAGAAGAAAAACCATATGATCATCTCAATGGATGCAGAAAAAGCTTTTGACAAAATTCAACAACCATTTATGATAAAAACTCTCCAGAAAGTGGGCATAGAGGGAACCTACCTCAACATAATAAAGGCCATATACAACAAACCCTCAGCCAACATCATTCTCAATGGTGAAAAACTGAAAGCATTTCCTCTAAGATCAGAAACAAGACAAGGGTGTCCACTCTCACCGCTATTATTCAACATAGTTTGGGAAGTCCTAGCCACGGCAGTCAGAGAAGAAAAAGAAATAAAAAGAATACAAATTGGAAAACAAGAAGTAAAACTGTCACTGTTTGCAGATGATATGATAGTATACATAGAGAATCCTAAAGATGCCACCAGAGAACTACTAGAGCTAATCAATGAATTTGGTAAAGTTGCAGGATAGAAGTTTCTGTGATGCACAGAAATCTCTTGCATTCCTATACAGTAATGATGAAAAATATGAAAGAGAAATTAAGGAAACACTCCCATTTACCATTGCAATAAAAAGAATAAAATATCTAGGAATAAACCTACCAATTACCAATGGCATTTCTTTTTTTTTTTTTTTGCAGTACACGGGCCTCTCACTGCTGTGGCCTCTACCGTTGTGGAGCACAGGCTCCGGACGCGCAGGCTCAGCGGCCATGGCTCACAGGCCCAGCCGCTCCACGGCATGTGGGATCTTCCTGGACAGGGGCACAAACCCGTGTCCCCTGCATCGGCAGGCAGACTCTCAACCACTATGCCACCAGGGAAGCCCATCAATGGCATTTCTTACAGAACTAGAACAAAAAATCTTAAAATTTGTATAGAGACACAGAAGACCCCGAATAGCCAATGCGGTCTTGAGGAAAAAAAACGGAACTGGAGGAATCAGATTCCCTGACTTCAGACAATACTACAAAGTGACAGTAATCAAGACAATATGGTAGTGGCACAAAAACAGAAATGTAGATCAATGGAATGGGATAGAAAACCCAGAGATAAACCCACACACCTATGGTCAACTAGTATATGACAAAGGAGGCAAGGATATACAGTGGAGAAAAGACAGTCTCTTCAATAAGTGGTGCTGGGAGAACTGGACAGCTACATGTAAAAGAACGAAATTAGAACATTCCCTAACACCACACACAAAAATAAACTCGAAATGGATTAAAGACCTAAATGTAAGACTGGACAGTATAAAACTTAGAGGAAAACCTAGGTAGAACAATTTTTGACATAAATCACAGCAAGAATTTTTTTGATCCACCTCCTAGAGTAATGGAAATAAAAACAAAAATAAACAAATGGGACCTAATGAAACTTAAAAGCTTTTGCACAGCAAAAGAAACCATAAACAAGAAGAAAAGACAACCCTCAGAATGGGAGAAAATATTTGCAGATGAATCAATGGACAAAGGATTAATCTCCAAAATGTATAAACAGCTCATGCAGCTCAATATTAAAAATACAAACAACCCAATCCAAAAATGGGCAGAAGACCTAAATAGACATGTCTCCAAAGAAGACATACAGATGACCAAGAAGCACATGAAAAGCTGCTCAACATCACTAATTATTAGAGAAATGCAAATCAAAACTACAATGAGGTATAACCTCATACCAGTTAGAATGGGTATCATCAGAAAACCTACAAACAACAAATGCTGGAGAGGGTGTGGGGAAAAGGGAACCCTCTTGCACAGTTTGTGGGAATGTAAATTGATATAGCTACTATGGAGAGCAGTATGCAGGTTCATTAAAAGACTAAAAATAGAATTACCGTATGACCGAGCAATCTCACTACTGGTCATATACCCTGAGAAAACCATAATTCAAAAAGACACATGCACCCCAATGTTCACTGCAGCACTATTTACAATAGCCAGGACATGGAAGCAACCTAAATGCCCATCGACAGACAAATGGATAAAGGAGTTGTGGTACATATATACAATGGAATATTACTCAGCCATAAAAAGGAACGAAACTGGGTCATTTGTAGAGTCGTGGATGGATCTAGACACTGTCATACAGAGTGAAGTAAGTCAGAAAGAGAAAAGCAAAAATCGTATATTAACGCATATATGTGGAACCTAGAAAAATGGTACAGATGAACCAGTTTGCAGGGCAGAAATTGAGACACAGATGTAGAGAACAATTGTATGGACACCAAGGGGGGAAAGCTGGGTGGGGGTGGTGGTGGTGTGATGAATGGAAGATTGGGATTGACATATATATATATATACTAATATGTATGAAATGGTTAACTAATAAGAACCTGCTGTATAAAAAATATATATATAATAAAATTCAAAACAAAAATACATGCACCATGTCTATATTAGCTTGCATTTGGATAGGTATGTATGTTTTTAAACTATTTCACAGGTGTCATATTAAAATTCATATATATGTGTATACATACATGTTTGTAAAAAATCAAAATGTTAAATAGTTCAGTCAAAATTATTTAGACTTTTTGAGGATGGTGGTTTAAAATGTTTAATTTTGTAACCCAAGGGGGCAGTGGAATTTATCAGACTAGGATAAAGAAAAATATTAAACGAATCCATTGGTTACTTTATAAAGCCAAACCAAACAACTAATATAAAAGTAAAATTTTTTAAATTTTATAAAATATTTCATTTTGAGTGTATCATACAGAGTAAAAGTGTATAACTGTATAAAATAACAAAAATAAAAGGAACAAACCTTGCTTATCAGCCAGCTTAAAAAACAAAACGTTACTAATGTTTTTGGACGCTACTGTGTACCCCTCCATGATAGCAACACCACTCTCTCCCTTCCCAGATGCAATCACTATACTAAGTTTTGTGATAATCTCCCTGTACCTTTTCTTCATATTTTAATCGCATGTATGTGTCCCTGAACAATATATTGTTTAGCTATGCCTATTTTTGAACTTCATATGAATGGACCTGTACTTCTGTATTCTGCAATTTGCTTTTTGAGCTCAAATTTTCTTCTGAAATTCATTTATGTTGGTGCCTATAGCTGTAATTCATTTTTACTACAGCACAGTATTTCATTATGTGATTATACTACAATTTATCCATTCTAATTTCAATGGACAATTGAGTTGTTTCTAGTGTTTGTTGCTGTTATGAGCAATGCTACTATAAACATTTTTCATCATGTTTCTTGGTGCACATGTGCAAAGATTTGGATTAGAATTGCTGGGGCAAGGGGTTTATGCACATGGAAGTTGAATGGTAGGTAAATTATTCCCCAAGATCATTGTCCCAATTTGTGTTCTTACCTGCTCCAATAAATTCTACTGTTCTATGTTCCTCTCGTCACTTGGTTTTGTCAGACTTTAATTTTTTTCTAGTCTGGCAGCTGTGAAATGGTATATTATTATTTAAATGTTCACTGATTGTAATGAGATAGAGAATCTTTTGATATTTATTGGCTATTCGTGTCACCCAATAAATAAATAAATAAACGATTGTTTATATTCTTCTATTGACACACGAGGTTTTTATATATTGTGGACACTAGTCCTTTTTTTTTTTTTTTTTTTTTTCTTTTTGCGGTACGTGGGCCTCTCATTGCTGCGGCCTCTCCCGCTGTGGAGCACAGGCTCCGGACGTGCAGGCTCAGCGGCCATGGCTCACGGGCCCAGCCGCTCCGTGGCATGTGGGATCTTCCCGGACTGGGGCACGAACCCGTGTCCCCTGCATCGGCAGGCGGACTCACAACCACTGCGCCACCAGGGAAGCCCGACACTAGTCCTTTTTATATTTTTTGTTATGTGTATCACAAATACATTTTCTCAGTTTGTGGTTTGTCTTTTACACCCTTCACAGGGTCTTTTTTTTTTAATTGAAGTATAGTTGATTTACAATGTTGTGTCAGTATCTGCTGCACAGCAAAGTAATTCAGTTATACATATATACACATTATTTTTCGTATTCTTTTCCATTGTGGGTTATCACAGGATATTGAATATAGTTCCCTGTGCTGTACAGTAGAACCCTGTTGTTTATCTATTCTACATATAATAGTTTGCATCTGCTAATCCCAAACTCCCAATCCATTCCTTCCCCAATCCCCTCCCCCTTTGGCAACCACAGGTCTTTACAAGGGTCTTTTAATGCATGGTTCTGAATTGTGATGAAGCTGAATTTCTTAATACTTGGCATAGTTTACATAATTTTTGTTTTAAAATCCCTAAGGATATAGAGGCTTTTCTCTTTTATTTTCTTCTAGAATTTCTAATGTTTTGCCTTTTGTACTTACAGCTTGATACGTTAGAAACTGATTTTTTGTGTAAGGTATGAGGTAAGGATCAGTTTACAGTTTTGTCCTTATAGATGAGCAATTATTTTAGAACCATTTATTGAATAATCTGTCCTTTCCCACTAATCCTGAATTTAGTTGTGCCTTATGTCAAGTTTTCTATGTGCAGAGACCATTTTCTTATTTTTCCATTCTATTCCATTGCTCTATCTCTGCACCAGTTACAGTTTTAATTATTATGAATTTTTCTGGCAGGAAAATTCTCTCTACTTGATTCTTTAGGACTGTCTTGGCTCTTTGCTCTTCCATCTAAATTTTTAAATCTTTTTAAAAAATCTGTAATTCCAGAAAATATGAATAACTTGAGTAAGCACTTATATCTTTACAATATTAACTCTTCAATAGATGAACATAACATGTATCTCTCTTTATTTAGAACTTTTTAAATGTCTTTTGATTCAGTTTTATTATTTTCCCTGTAGAAAGCTTGTTTATTGTTTGATATATGTATTCCTAAATACCATCTATTTTCAGTTGCTGTGTAAACAGTAACTTTAAAAAAACCTGAATTTGGGCTTCCCTGGTGGCGCAGTGGTTGAGAGTCTGCCTGCCGATGCAGGGGACATGGGTTCGTGCCCCAGTCCGGGAGGATCCCACATGCCGTGGAGCGGCTGGGCCCGTGAGCCATGGCCGCTGAGCCTGCGCGTCTGGGGCCTGCGCGTCTGGAGCCTGTGCTCCGCGACAGAAGAGGTCACAAAGGTGAGAGGCCCACGTACCGCAAACAAACAAACAAAAAACAAAAAACCCCTGAATTTTCTGTTCGTTGCTGGTATATAGAAACGCAGCTGTTTTTTGTGTATTAATCTTACATATTGCCACCTTGACAGGTTTCCATAACAATTTCAGTAATTTGTATATCGCCCTTTGTGTTGTCTATGTAGATGATCATATCATCTATAGATGACATTTTTCTCCTTCCATTACTTTTCTACCATTTTCTCCTTGTCACATTATTTTAAGACCTCCAGTACAATGTTGAATACCCATGATGATAGCGAGTATGTTTATACTGTCCCTTAAGGAGAACACTTGTAGCATTTCACTATTGAATACATCTTGTGTTTTTATATACACTGACAGATTTGTTCTTTGAACTGGCCTATATCTTTTCTTTTACTAATTGTGGTTTTGGTATTAAGTTATAACTTTTAGAAGAAATATTCCACTCTGGTTTTTGTTATAGGCCCTAAAGAGTTTGTGAAAAATTCTTCTTCTTTTCCTTGAAAGAAGTAGAATTGTCCTATAAAACCATCTGAGCCTGGTGTTTGATTTGTGGGAGAGAAATGACTACAAGTCTAATTTCTTCAATGGCCACAGACTAGAGTTTCTACTTATTGAGACTGTTTTAATAATTTGACCATTTCACGTATTTCTAAAGTTTTTGGCATACAGCTGTTCATAATATCCTCTGCTTGGTTTCTGCAGTGTTTGTATGTCTTCCTTTTCCTTTTCCCAAATTATTTACCTATGCCTTTTTCTTTTTCAGTTTTGTCAATTTTCTTATTCTTTTTGAAGAACTATATTTTGGCTTTGCTCATTCTGTCTATTGAATCTTTATTTTCTATTTCACTTATTTTTATCTTTATTAATTAGACCTGCCTAATTTCTTTAGAGTTATTCTGTTTTTCTAACTTCTTAAAGTTGTATATTTAGCTCATTTATTTTCAGAATTTCTTCTTCTCTACCACAAGTACCCAGGACTATGCTCAAAAGTAACAGTTCTCACACATGAAAAGATGCTCAACATCGCTAATTATAATATTAGAGAAATGCAAATCAGAACTACAATGAGGTATCACCTCACACCAGTCAGAATGGCCATTATCAAAAAGTCTACAAACAATAAATGCTGGAGAGGGTGTGGAGAAAAGAGAACCCTCTTACACTGTTGGGGGGAATGTAAATTGGTACAACCACTATGGAAAACAGTATGGAGGTTCCCTAAAAAGCTAAAAATAGAACTAGCATATGATCCAGCAATCCCACTCCAGGCATTTATCTGGAAAAAAATTTAAAAAGATACAGAGTGTTCATTGCTACATTATTTGCAATAGCTAAGACATGGAAGCAACCTAAATATCCATCAACAGATGAATAGATAAAGAAGATATGGTACATATATACAATGGAATATTACTCAGCCATAAAAAAAGAATGGAATAGACTGGAGCCTAGAGGCTCTTTGGTGGGGCTAATGGCAGACTCCAGGAAGGCTCACGCCAAGGGGTACTTCCCAGAACTTCTGCTGCCAGTGTCCTTGTCCCCTCAGTGAGCCACAGCCACCCCCTGCCTCTGCAGGAGACCCTCCAACACCAGCAGAATATTGAATCCCTGACAGGAGGGCTGACTGGTTCTAAGGGGGTTGATCCACCGGAATTTGCTGCACTGACAAAAGAATTAAATGCCAACAGGGAACAACTTCTAAAAAAGGAAGAAGAAATTTCTGAACTTAAAGCTGAAAGAAACAATACAAGACTGTTACTGAAGCATTTGGAGTACCTTGTGTCACGATATGAAAGGTCACTAAGAATGACGGTGGTGAAGTGACAAGCCCTGTCCCCCTCTGGAATGTCCAGCGAAGTCGAGGTTCTCAGGTCACTGAAATCTTTATTTGAGCACCTCAAGGCTTTGGATGGAAGGTAAGGGAGTGACTGAGGGTTTCTTTAGAAAGAGTCTCTGCACTGGAAGAAGAACTAGCTGCTGCTAATCAGGAGATTGCTGCTTTGCATGAACAAAATGTTCGTATACAAAGAAAAATGGCATCAAGTGAGGGATCCACAGAATCAGAACATCTTGAAGGGATGAAACTTGGCCAGAAAGTCCATGAAAAGCATTTGTCCAATGGCTCTATAGACTCAACTGATGAAACAAGTCTTGTAGTTGAACTATAAGAATTGTTTGTAAAACAAAACTATGAAATGGCCCAAATGAAAGAATGTTTAGCAGCCCTTTCTTCTCAAGTGGGAGAGGTGGAACAGGAAGTAGAGACAGCAAGAAAGGGTCTCATTAAAACAGAAGAAATGGAACACTAAGTATCAAAGGGACATTAGGGAGGCCATGGCACAGAAGGAAGACATGGAAGAAAGAATCATGACCCTTGAGAAGCGTTACCTCAGTGCTCAGAGAGAATCTACCTCCATACATGACATGAATGACAAACTAGGAAATGAGTTAGCAAATAAAGAGGCCATCCTATGGCAGTTGGAAGAGAAGAACAGACAGTTACAAGAGCGTCTTGAGCTGGCTGAGCAAAAGTTACAGCAAACTATGGGAAAAGCTGAGAGCTTACCTGAAGTAGAGGCTGAACTGGCTCAGAGAACTGCAGCCCTAACAAAGGCTGAAGAAAGACATGGAAACATTGAAGAATTTATGAGGCATCTAGAAGGTCAAATTGAAGAGAAAAATCAAGAACTTCAAAGAGCTAGGCAAAGAGAGAAAATGAATGAGGAGTACAACAAAAGATTATCCGATACTGTGGATAGACTTCTGACTGGATCCAACAAACGCTTACAGCTACACTTAAAGGAACGAATGGCTGCTCTAGAAGAGAGGAATGTTTTAATTCAAGAATCAGAAACTTTCAGAAAGAATCTGGAAGAATCTTTACATGATAAGGAAAGATTAGCAGAAGAAATTGATAAGCTGAGATCTGAACTTGACCAGATGAAAATGAGAACTGACTCTTTAATTGAACCCACAATATCAAGAACTCATCTAGACACCTCAGCTGAGCTGCGGTATTCTGTTGGATCCCTAGTGGACAGCCAGTCTGATTACAGAACAACCAAAGTAATAAGAAGACCAAGGAGAGGTCACATGGGTGTGCGGAGAGATGAGCCAAAGGTGAAATCTCTTGGGGATCACGAATGGAATAGAACACAACAAATTGCAGTGCTAAGCAGTCTCCCTTTTGAAAGTGACGTAGAAATGTCTGACATTGATGATGATGAAAGAGAAACGATTTTTAGCTCAATGGATCTTCACTCTCCAAGTGGTCATTCTGATGCCCAGACCCTAGCCATGATGCTTCAGGAACAGCTGGATGCTATCAACAAAGAAATCAGACTAATTCAGGAAGAAAAACAATGTAGAGTTACATGCTGAAGAAATTGAGAATAGAGTGGCTAGTGTGAGTCTGGAAGGCCTGAATTTAGCGAGGGTCCTTTCAGGTACCTCCATCACTGCCTCGATTACAGCTCCTTCACTGGCCAGTTCATCTCCCCCCCCAGTGGACACTCAACACCAAAGCTCACCCCTCAAAGTCCTGCCAGGGATATGGATCGGATGGGAGTCACGACACTGCCAAGTGATCTAAGGAAACATCGGAGAAAGACTGCAGTGGTAGAAGAAGATGGTCGGGAGGATAAATCAACAATTAAATGTGAAACTTCTCCTCCCCCTCCCCCTAGAGCCAACAGGATGACTCACACCCTCCCTTCTTCCTCCGCAATGATGCCCTAAGTAGTTTAACTGCCTCCCTCAAGCCTGAAAGCCTTGGGCTTGGCAGTGCCAACAGCCACCAAGACTCTCTTCACAAAGCCCCCAAGAAGAAAGGAATCAAGTCTTCAATAGGACATTTGTTTTGGTAAAAAAGAAAAACCTCGACTTGGGCAGCTCCGGGGCTTTATGGAGACTGAAGCTGCAGCTCAGGAGTCCCTGGGGATAGGCCAACTTGGAATTCAAACTGAGGATAGAAGACTGAGGAAAAAGCATGAACCTCTAGAAGAAGCTTGGAGAAAGGGATTACCTTTTGCCCAGTGGAATGGGCCCACTGTAGTCGCGTGGTTAGAGCTCTGGTTGGGAATGCCTGCTTGGTAAGTGGCAGCCTGCGGAGCCAATATGAAGAGCGGTGCCACTATGTCTGCTTTATCAGACACTGAGATCCAGAGAGAAACTGCAATCAGCAATCCTCTGCATCGCTTAAAGCTCCAATTAGCAATCCCGGAGATGGTTTCCCTAAACAGTCCTTCAGCTCCTCTGACATCCGAAACTGTGAGTTCATTTGTGCGCCTTCCCTCTCCCAGTGCTGGGTGAACAGCAGCATCTCCAAGTCCACAGAGCAAATCTGTGGCAGCATGAATTATTCTGAGGAGATTTAGCTTGCTCTTCATTAACCTTGCTGCTACTCTTAATAGGTTTTCAACTGAGCAGCTGTGATTCCTACCAGACTTGAAGCCTGCAACCAAGATAGACTTTTGAGCTAGCCTCTAAAGTTTAGATTTTTCTCCCAAGCAACAAGACCAAGAGTTTACTCTTTTTCAGAATTTTTCTTTTTAATTTAATCTAACATCTCAGGAGATGAGCTATAGGCATTAGTACTTTTTGTACTTGTAATGCTAAACTCACTACTTCTTAAGCAGTTTTCATAATTATGAAAGTTCCTCAGTATTTAATGCTTTATAAATACCAAGTGGATTACCTTCCTTCAAAAAAAAAAGAATGAAGTAATTCCATTTGCAGCAACATGGATGAAACTAGAGATTATCATACTAAGTAAATCAGACAGAGAAAGGTAAGTATCATATGATATTGCTATATGTGGAATCTAAAAAAATGATACAAGTGAACTTATTTACAAAACAGAAACAGACTCACAGAACTCGAAAGCAAACTTACGGTTACCAAAGGGGATAGGGAGGGGAGGAGGGATAAATTATGAGCTTGGGATTAACATACACACACTACTATATATAAAATAGAGAACAAACAAGGACCTACTGTATAGCACAGGGAACTCTACTCAATGTTCTGTAATAACCTATATGGGAAAAGAATCTGAAAAAGAATGAATATATGTATATGAATAACTGAATCGCTATGCTATATCCCTGAAACTAACACAACCTTGGAAATCAACTATACTCCAATAAAATTTAAAAAAGCCTGTTCTCTATTTTGTCTTGCAATACTGGAAATGACACTCTTCAAACCACATTTTTCCTTTCCTTAGGGTTGCCTGTTAGTTTCTTCCAATAGCTGCTAAAGGGAGACTAGGAGACTGGAGGAAGGAGAAGGAACCTGTCCCTTCTGTGTTTGCTTCCTGTTAATGGCACCCCAGAAATGTTTCTTTACTTTGGCAGTGCCATTTTTTGTTCCAGTTTTTTCTATAATCCCATAACCAGCATCACTGTCTCTCCTTAGAGACACCAGCACCAGGTGGCCAGTGCTTCCTTCCTCAGTGGTTTGATTCGAAGATCTGCAGGGACGGGGGGCTTCCTCTGAACCCCTGAACATCAGCACCTGCTGAACAGCACCCTCTCCTCAGAGATCTGGGTCCCAGCTCTGAGGAGTCTCTTTTCCAAGCTGTTAAATTCCGAAAATAGTAACCTCTTCGTTTTTTCCCACAGCTCTAGAAGTAACAGATACTGCCTGCAGTTACTATCCCTGTTGCCTCAGTTGTCCTGAAACCTCTTTACACAGTTCCTATATTAGTTTTTTGTTTCCCTGAATGAACCCTGACTGATATAGTCATAGACTATATGGATTAACTAATTCTTCATGAGTCAGTTTTAGTATGTTCTATCATTTTAGATTTTGAACCATTACATCTGCTTCAAAATAACTTCTGCTTGTTTTCTGCAGCCTATATATAGCACCCTTTTCACTTTCAGACTTCTAAAAGTAAGCTATAAAGTATTCTTTTAACATGAAGATGCTCTAGTTGCATCTTGGAAATTTTTATATATAGTTTTTCATTCACATTTGGTTCTAAGTATTTTAAATTTTTGTGTGGTTTCTTTTACCCACGGGTAATTAAAACATGTGTTTAAATTTCAAATGCATGAAATTTAAAAATTCCTCTTTTGGTAATAATATCTATCTTAATTTCCTTGAGTTCAGAGATTAGGATATGTATGATATAGATTTTTGAAATTAAGGAGTTGCTTTATGTCCAGTTCATAACGCATTTCAAAAAACATGTTCCATGTGTACTTGAAAATGTATTCTAATAGTGAGCTCAGAATTCTATATATATACACATTAGATCAAGCTTTTTAATTGCGTTCAAATCCTCATCCTTAGTGATTTTTTTTTTTTGCCTACTTTTAAAATCAATTACTGAAATTGGTGTGATATAATCTAACTGTGCTGGTGGATTTTTCTATCCTTGTAATTTTTCCTAATTTTACTCTCTATATTTAAAGCTACGTTTTAGGTATATATAACTTCAGAATTATATATATTCTTTTCTTGGTGAATTGGGAATTGTATGTACCTGTGACCCTCTTTATTTTGAACATTGTTTTTGTCTTAAAGCCTGTTTTATTTGGTATCACTTTAGCTCTATCAACTTTGCTTTGGTTAGTATTTGCCTAGTGCGTATTTTCCCATCTTTTCACTCACTACCTTTCGGTGTCCTTATTATGAATTTTTAAATGTATACTGGTAAATAATATATAGTTAATTTAAAAATAATCTAAAGATCTCGGCTTTTAACTGGAACCCTAGTCAAATTATGTAGATTGTGAGGACTGATGTATTTGTATTCATTTGTATTTTCTTATTTTGCAGTATTTTTTCCACTTCTATGTTTCTCTTTTTCCCTTGCCTCCTTGTATGTTGGATGATTATTTTCCCTCATCAATTTTTTTCTTCCTCTAGTTTAGAAAGCATGTTTTAGTTGTTTTTAAAATTCTCTCTCTCACACACCGACACACACAATATTAGTGTATGATTTCTGTGTGAATTTGTGACATAAAACATTTAAATGATATGAACCATTTGAAATGTTAAAATATTCTGCTCAGTGTTTTATGTTCGATAAATATAAATGTTTAATGTAATAAAATAACATTTTAGGCTTGAATAAATTCATATTATAGCATGAAAGTTCAAATATTTCTCTAAAGAAAATCCAGAAAGAGAGAGAGAATAACAGTCAAAAATTGCTTTTACAAACCTGACAGCTATTTCTCATCATGTTTGCATTAGTTCTTACATGTCCTAATAAAAGATATGAAGATAATTTGCCATTTTTAAGTCTCATTTAATTTTTTGCAATATACTCTACTGAATAAGTTTTTTATACTTAATTCGTTGGATGGGTATCTCTAAAGAAGGTTTTGTTATCTGAATTATTTTCATCTTGTTTAATAATGTAATTAGAGTGGTCCCTAAAGACTGAGTTAGGAAAACCTTCAAAGCCAAACCCCTGGCACTTAAGAGAAAAGAAGTGTCAACAGGACTCATGTATGAACTGACAACAGGGCAAACTTCAGCTGCAGCACTGTGGAAAATAAAACTATATAATTGAAGAAAATTTCTGTTCTGTCATATATCTTACATTTTTGAACTTGTCAAAAAAGTTATTTTAAAGATAGAAAGGCTATATATACACCCATAGTTTTTCAAAACAAAATGAATTTGACTAGTACACTTAGGGAGAGGGCTGTGACGAGGGTTATGTCTGAGGGAAAAAATTGAAAATCAGAATGTGTACCCATTTCTCCCCAGTGTAGACACACTCTCAACAAGAGATTGAACGAGCTTTCTTCACAACTTCTTAGGGATTTACTTCTTCATGCACATCCCCTTATAACCATGGATTTCCTTCACTTTTCAAGTCTAAGATAAAACTTTAACATTTCCTACCTAACGACAAACACTTAATTCAAGTGAGTGAAGCTTGGGTAACTGATAAGGTACATAACAAACCTTGACTTTCCCAATACTCTAGCCATACATGATGCTTTTTGGTGACCGTCTTATGAAAACAACGTAAAGCAACAGTATTTGTCTTGTGATCATTTTAGTACACTTAGCTGATTCTAAAAATTCAAAATGGGATACATACCTGGACACACAGACAGACACACACACACACACACACCCCATCACAGCCCTGCTTGTAGCTTCATCATGGATATCAAAATCTGCAAATATGTTTTGTTTGGCTAATAAGAAGTAGGAGAAATAACTCCTCCATCCTTTGGACACATAGTTCATACTTGATCCAGGCAGCCAATTAATTATGAAGGAGTTTATTTTATAAGTAGGATGTATGAGGACAAGGAAGAAAATCTTACTTTATACCTACAGAAAAATAAAGCTTCAAGGACATATGCAGCAATAACCAGAAGGGGGAGGGGCACAGCTGTCTGTGGGAAAGCAGGACAGATTTATGTCAATTCACAATCTCCAGGCATAAACCCTCCTACTATGATCATATTGTAAGACACCAGTGCACGTTTTTACTACATTTTTCTTTTCGTTTTTACTACATTAAAAGATGTTTTACCTAAAAACAAACAAAAAAATAACATTGAATTTCTAAAATGCACATTTGCAGACACTTCAACTAACAACGGATTAGTAACACCTTGTACTCAACTAATAGAAATTCTAGTCGCTTTAAACTCTGATTTATTTTGCCGAGGTTTATCATAAAAAATATTTGAATAGTTAGATATTTTAACTACCTATGTATATATAGCATTAATCCTTAGTTTTGAAAAATAAAAATGGTTTTGTTTATGGCTCTGCATACTTAAACCTTTGTATCTCATGTTTTCTGTTCACTCTGAATCCCTAGATTCACATGAAAGACATCTAAAAACTATCCATGGTATTGAATTTACATGCTCAAGGTATTTTCACTTGGGTTCTTTCTTTTAAAACTTTGCCTGCATTTTGCTGTTATCAACAGGAAGCTTTAGGATAAACCCACTCAATTGGGATTGTACACACACTAAAAAAAAAAAATCACTAAAGTTTAAGTTTTTTCTGAGGTGTGTTGTCCATGGTTTGGGCTGTATATCTCTCCTAAATATTAAACATCTACCTACTGATTTGTGACATGCAAGGAGAAGATGGGGTGCAACGTTCTTTGAACAAAGGAGCTACATGGGGCATTATTTTAGGCAACTGCTTTATGGCCCTATAAAGGGCATAAACATACCTCCTAACATTCACTAAACAATTAGGGCCTCTTTTTTCCCTCTCATGAAAAACAATTGTGGGTTTAGCAATTGTGGCTATCCTCTGTTTGGACAGTCACACACAAAAATATTTGGCATCTTTCTCAGAGGAAAGTGCTTGCATGATGCGACAAATGGGCATGTAATGCTGGTAAAATTCCTGGGAGACTTACTCCTATCTGAGAATTATGTTGTCTGTCGGTGTACAGTGGCATAACTTCTAGTGAACCTAGCTGAATGAGATATTATGGTGGACTGTTCTCATGGCCCTGCATTTCCACCCTAGGGATTATTACGGTGCCCCTTCCTTCCTCTTGTTCCCAACCTCCAAGTCCAGAGCTGCTCATATATTTCAAAGAAAGAAAACCTTCCAACGAGAGCGAAATCCAAATGGGGATTCCTAAAAAGTTCGTCAATGTTATTTTGAACAGAGAATAAAAAGGTACTAGGAAAGCCCTTTGCTCTTTGTCTCTCAGTTTCTAGAACTTTGTGCCTTACTCTTTTCAAAGGAACCAAATTCCAACCAGGATTTGGCAAATGCCTTATAAGCAAGCGTGTCTACTTCCCCTAGTGAACGTTCAATTCCTTGAAGTACCTAATTCACTTTTCTATCTGCCTGGAGCTGAGTCTTGGTCAGGAAGCACTTGGCAGGAGGGCTGATGGGTAAAATCAATTTGTACTTTACTCATCTACACAGTGAAAACCTCTATTTGTGGCATCATCTTGAATCCAAAGAGCAAGGCAGAAGGACTTGTCTACCCTAAGAGGGTGAAAAAAGACCAATCCTCATAGAGAGTCACAGAGAAATACAGAGGGGTATTTATTAATTTCAAGATGACTGGCTTAAGTCCTTTGTTGGTTTCAAAACAGCCAAATGCTTCTGAGATTCCATATTTCAAATGAGTGTCAGAACCCTGCCAGCAGGTTTCAAAGACTGCTGATTTATTTAACTTTTTAGTCTTGGAGAAAACAAGAATAAAATCCAGCAGGAGCCTTCTGCTGCAATTTGTATTGTAAAGCACTAACTTGACAACAAAGAAGAATAGTTCTCTAACCTGCCTCACCTTAGTGTTGGAAGTATGGAGGAATTTACTCATACAATCATCTTGAAATAATCAATAGATGTAAAAGATGCATCCTGGGCTTCCCTGGTGGCGCACTGGTTGAGAGTCCGCCTGCCGAGGCAGGGGACACGGGTTTGTGCCCCGGTCCGGGAAGATCCCACATGCCGCGGAGCGGCTGGGCTCGTGAGCCATGGCCAATGAGCCTGCGCGTCCGGAGCCTGTGCTCCGCAACGGGAGAGGCCACAACAGTGAGAGGCCCGCGTACCGCAAAAAAAAAAAAAAAAAAAAAAAAAAAAAAAAAAAAAAGAAAGAAAGAAAGAAAAGATATATCCTAACAAAGGGAAAGAGCCCAGCTGTTATTCAAATTCTGATAATCATGCAGCTTCCAAAGGCAGGAGGTAAATATCCTCCCTGCTCACTTTGGACAAATACACAATTTTGCCAATAGATTTCACCTAATTGTACCTTTTCATTTCAATGGGAACCAGGGGTTATTAGAACTAATATTTCTTCACCCACACAGTATCTAAAAGACGGCAAATAACTAGAAAAGAGCTAAATAGAGAGATGGCAAGGAAAAAAAGTCTGTGGGGAAATATCAGCCTTTGCTGGTGTCTGCTATCACTAAAATAGACCTATAGTTATGACACTCAAACAATGGAGCACAACCTTCAATGGCACACTTGTCAGAGAGGAAAATGCATTAAGTGGATGGTGGGAGAGGGCTACCAACATTTTACCTAATTTTAATTTGTTCTGAAATTTTGGCCCACTCCCTGAACTTGCGTTTTACTTCTAAATTGCAGATGATTGGGTTCGCCCAGCAGAGCTGTCAAATCCAAACTTTAACCTGGTTGCACCACTTAGTGGTCTGCCACTGAGTCTTCCTTGAGACTTGGAATAAAGTTCACAGTAAGGTGTCAAGCTTCCCACACTCCCAGAATTCTGCACGTAGTCACTCACCCTCACACCCGCTTCCACTAGAGAAGTGGGTGAAGCCATATCCAAGGAGAGCCTCCTGGTCTAGTGCCTGAACCACCGGGCAGGACAGATGCTTCTTCCCCTTAGGATCATCTGCTCCCTGTTGGGGACACCCAGTGTTTTGCCTTAACCATCCATAACCTCCAGACTAGTTATCTAGTTTCTAGATTTTGCTCTGTTTTGGGTCCAGTCCTGAATTCACCTTTCCCACAAAACATCCTCTACCTACATGATGCCTTCAAAAGCATTTCCAGAACATATTTGTCACCCCCAAGGCAATTTTTACTTACTTCCTCACATCAGAGACCTACACACGTCTTAGCTTTAAACCCACTGAAGACAGGTCTTTGGTTTCTTAAAGTTCCTATATCCTTACCACCTAGATTTCTTAAACATAAAACAACAAAATCAATGTGGGAAAATATCCATGGATTTCACTTTAGAGAATATTTTTCAAGGTAATTTAGATTTCCTTTAAAATGCACTGTGAACATTCACTTTAATGAGGTCCTCTGTTCAGTACTTTTATAAAAAGGATAATTACCCTCTAATAGTTTCCTTAGTAAATTCAGATTTTTTTTTTTTTTTTTTTTTTTTTTTTGCGGAACGCGGGCCTCTCACTGTTGTGGCCTCTCCCGTTGCGGAGCACAGGCTCCGGACGCACAGGCTCAGCGGCCACGGCCCACGGGCCCAGCCGCTCCGCGGTATGTGGGATCCTCCCGGACCGCGGCACGAACCCACGTCCCCTGCATCGGCAGGCGGACTCTCAACCACTGCGCCACCAGGGAAGCCCCAGATTTTTTTATACAAAATTTCAAGGCAAACTCATGGAGGATTTGGAACCCTCTGGAAGGCATCCGAATGCTATAATAATAATTCATGCTACAGCAAAAAGTTTGCCAAAGAAGTAATGCCTTTCCACGTGTTAGTCTTCTGTTTTGAAATAGAAATCACAATGTTTTACAACTTCTAAGTATATCTAAGCCATGCAGTTTGTTCTATATTTCAATTTTTTTTTTTTTTTTTGCGGTACGTGGGCCTCTCACTGTTGTGGCCTCTCCCGTTGCGGAGCACAGGCTCTGGACGTGCAGGCTCAGCGACCATGGCTCACGGGCCCAGCCGCTCCGCGGTACGTGGGATCCTCCCGGACCGGGGCACGAACCCGTGTCCCCTGCATCGGCAGGCAGACTCTCAACCACTGCGCCACCAGGGAAGCCCTGTTCTATATTTCAATTTTAAAGACGATACTGATTCAAGAGTTCTAGATCTTTTTCTCCAAATCTGTGTTCAAATTCTCTGGTTTAAAATGACCTAAACATTCCTCTAAAGTCCAGAGCAGCGTTTCTCAATTTTGGCACTACTAACATTTGGACCAGATAACTGTTTTACTGGGGTCTCTCCTGTGCATTGTAGGATGTTTAGCAGCACTTGTGGCCTCTGCACACTAGAAGCCAATAGCACTCTTCCCTAACCTCCATGGGGACAACAGAAAATGCCTCCACACATTGACTAATGTCCCTGGGGAGAAAATTCCATTTCCCTGTGATCCCCAGACCAGCAACGATGACATCATCTGCGAGCTTACTAAAAATGCAAATTTTAAGCCCACCCCCCCTGACCTGCTGAAGCAGAATTTCTGGGGTTGTACACAGGAAATGGTCATTTAACAAGCCCTCCAGATGACTGTGATGTGCAATAAAGTTTGAGATACACAGAGGCCAAGGCCCAACTAAGTAGGATAGGGCCTGGCATTTGTACTCTAATAAAGTTCTTCCAATGATTCTGATACTGGTCAGAATTTGAGAGTCCCTAGTGCAGAGGTTCCTGAACTTGTCTGTGTATTAGAATCACCTGGGGCAGCGTGGGGTGGGGGGCAGAGATCTTTTAGAAATCCCAAAGCCCAAGTCATATTCCAGACCAATTACATTACAACCTCGGGGGTGGGGAGGGTGGGACCCAGGCATCAGTATATTTGAAGCTCAAGTATTGGTTGTGTATTATTAGACTCAACTGGGGGAGCTTTTGAAAACACTTGTGACTAACCCCACCTTCCATCAATTAAATCAGAACTCTTAAGGCAGGATTCAAGCATCAGATGTTTTTTTTCTCCAAAATGCAATGTCCCAGATGATTCCCATGTGCATCCAGGGTTGAGAACTACTGCTCCAGGTCTGCATAAATATTGATAGGCAGAATGGTGTAATTAGGGATGCAGACCCTGGATTCCCACTGGCTGAGTTTGAATCCCAGCTTTGCCACTTCCCGTTGGACCTTGGATATGTTACTACTAAGCCCCCATATCCTCATTTGTCAAATAGGGAAGATAATAATGGCACTTATCTAGGGGGTTGTTGTGAGAATTAAATGAAATGACCCATTTAAAGCACTCTGCATGGTATCCCTGGAACAAATAAAGTACTTTCTAAAATTCATAATAATTTTTTAAATCAAAAGCTTATGGGGAGACTAAACATTAAGAAAGACATCTCTTCAGAGATAAATATTTATAGGCAAATGTGTAATTCCTATTCCAAGCGAGACAAATCTGTTGGTGTCCAGAGTTGTGTTTCTAGCAAATGGAGCTTGGCTACAAATTCTGGAAGCTGTCAGTTTCAAATAAGCTATTTTAATATTGCCGACCACCCAGGTATTCATATACAGAAGGCATGTGATGAAAACATCCTTGCTTTGCTCCTGCCTTTTATGGGTTTGCTGGAGTCTACAGAGAATCTGACCATGGCTCCTTTGAGGCTGTATGATTGGCATTAGCTGAAACTTCCCCTATGTACCCCCCATTAGCCTTCTTAGAGCACACTCCCTTTAACTCCCTCTATGCTACGCCCAGCAGTCCCTGTACCTTGAGTCTCTGGAGCCTCTCCCATTTTCATGAATTTCTGGATGCAGAGAAGAAGGTTGACCTTTTAGCAGAGGATCGTGATATTCACAGAAACGTCTCTCCATGGTAAATATAGCTCAGAATCAGCATATTCTAAGACATTTCTATAGACCTTGATGATTTGCATCACTGCCTGCACAGGAAGTTTTACATGTTCTAACAACGAATTGAACCTCAGAATTTTAAAATACCCACAAAAATAGATTTGTTGATGTATGGGTGCAGGTCTTAAAAATCAAGGCAATTCAAATAAAATCAAGGAACGTTCTGATAAGAAATTAAGAAGATTTTGTGTCACTTTCTAGTTCTCTTTTGGCTTGTTATTATTTTCAACAGATTGTGTATTTGCCGGAGCACTCTGAATCTAGGTATCAGCAAGGCATGGTAGAACCTGATAGAACTACGTGTAAATCCTGACCCACAACTTATTGCTTATGTTTCCTTGGGAGAATTCATCTTCGTTTTCTCACCATTTTCCTCACAGTTATTGTGGGTGTTAAATGAGATAAACAGTAGGTAACTCAGATGTCACTCAACTCATCCCCTAGTTCCTGCAGGCAACAAGTCTATGTTTGAGACAAACAAGAGCAGGTACAGAGAAGTAGCCATCATGATGTTTCAAATTCTGGGAATTGTTTTCAACATTTAATCCATGCACTGAAGGAGAGAAAAATCTTCATGATCCCAATGAATCCTCAAAGGATATAAAAATAATGACCTATATTGAGGCTTTTGTTTTATGGAAAGATTTGTCATTTTGGTCTTCTATTTACACAGAAATTAAATCAAGTCTAATTTGCTACCACCCTTTGCTTCTGAGGAACTCCAAAGCCGTCTCTAGGAGGTGATAGAATTCAAATGCATCAAACAAGAGCAAATGCCTATGGACACATTTCACCTCCAGAGTGTTCTGATCAGACGAGCTATGAGAGTCATTTACATGGTGTCATGGTGCTTCGCTAAGTGCATATTCTGTTAACTGAATGTTTAAGCAACAGAAGTCCAGCTTTTGGTGTTTATCTTTAGGAACTATTTGGTGGGCTTGATGGTTTGTATAAGCCTATGTTTACAATTGCAGATGAAACTTTTAAGAAGTAGTTCAAAGCTGGAGCCTGGGCTAAGGATAAGTGGTCAGTTGGAGACAGGAGTGTTGGTCATACAACCTGAAGCAATTCTCAAACATGTAATCTTCAGACCAGCAGCGCCTGAGGATTTGTTAAAAAATACATATGCTTAAGTCCCATTACAGACCCACAGGAGGAGAGCCCAGCAATCTGTTTTAATAAGCTCTCTAGATCATTCTGATGTTCATTCAAGTTTTAGAGCCACTGCTCTACCACAAGTCTTCCTAAATCTTGGCGTTTATCACCAAGAATCACTTGCAGAGCTTGTAACAAAACAAAAACAGAAAAACAAAACCCAAACCAACAGACATTCTCATGCTTTCAGTGACCCACACAGATGGGGAGAGGAGGAAAAATGGGGGATAAAAGGAGGAAGAATGAAAGAATAGAGGGAGAGGGAAGAACAGGAGGAGAAGGGGGGAGGAGGAAATGAAACAGCTTTTGCTTTTTTAAGTCAAAATAGAATACTTCTTTGATATATCTATATTTAATACCATTTTCAGAACTAAGCTTAAAGGATTTGCGTTAACAGCAAGCCTTTAAGGAGGCCTAAGGTTAAAAAAAAAAAGTTCCCCTTTCCCCTAATTTTTGACTGTTACTGTGATTATTTAATTTAGCCCTAGTTAACTACAGGATTTGATTAGCGTATCTCTTTCTAACACACTTGAAATATTTACCTTGGAGTCAGACCCTTTAAGGACTTGTCCTAAGCTCCAGAATCTTAGGCTTGGAATTAAAAATAAATCCTGCTAACAGTTTGGCCTCAGCATTCTGACCACTGCCTAATGTTCTCCATCTTGAACACTGGGAAACTATCTGCCTATGGAGAATAATTGAAGACAGAGCCCTTTATGATTCTCCCTCAGCCGGAATCCTCTGCCATTTCCTCTGACTCTCCCACATCTGATCTCCTTGTGTGCCTGAATAAGAAAAACTATCACAGAAAATACCTGCAAATGAGAGCCCCAAAAGTTTTTGTGACAGATTTTCAAATATTATAAGGGGGAAAATACTATTCCCCTCTCTTAAAGGAGAGGGGCATCACCCTTTTTTAACAGTAATTCTAGCGTTGGCACCCAACTATGGAACAAAGGCCCCTTTCCAACTCCCTGGACCAGAGAAGTGGCAAACTCTGACCTGCCACTTATTTTTCTACAACCCATGAACTAAGAAATGTTCCAACATGTTTCAATCATTTAAAAATGCAATCAGAGCCCAAGCACATTCATTCATTTATTTATTGCCTATGGCGGCTTTTGTTCCACAAAGTACAAAGGCAGTATGGAGTGCCACTGTAGTTCTGAGTATCCATGCTACAAGGACTATAGAGGTCATTTAACCCACAAAGCTGAGAATATTTCCTAGCGGCCCTTTTCAGAAAAAATATGTTGACCTTTGTTCTAGACCCCCTGCTATTCATCCCTGGCAGGGGTCTCCCACCTTAAGTACCTCACTTGTTTTTTATTTCATAGGCACAGTTTTTACCCACTTTCCTTCTGGAAGAACTTATTCCCCATTATCTTGTATCTTATTATTTTATAATTTAAACAACATTTAGAATAGGGGCTTTAGTAAGGATATAAATTAGAGACTTCCAGGGTTTGACCCAGCTGGGACATAGGAAGTCGAGGCTTAAGGCTTGATGAGAAGTGGAACTCATTTTTCTCCAGGGCCATTTTCTGCCCTGAAACAAGAACAATGTTTCCTCCAACAACTTTTTTTTTCTATCATGAATAAATATATGAACAGACTTCTCTATACAAAGCTACAATGGTTTTAAAAATTCCACTTTCAGCTATTTTGACTCATTTTCCACTTACACGTCATAGTAAGTTCTTAATTTTTCCCTTCAAAGAATCCAACAAGAACATTCCTTGAAACAGGTGACTGATAAATGAGTATTGACATTTGAATTACATTTAAAAATAGAAGGAGAGAGGATGAAGGGGAGAGTATGAATCAGTCTTAGAAAAACAATGGTAATTCCAAGTTCTAAAATCACATAAGAAAAAAGATCAAGAAATAACTGAAAACCAACAGCAACTACTTTTCAACATTGCAGCCAAGCAAAGTCTAAAAACAGACAGACTTTCTTAAATTCAGCTGCTACTGACCAACATTTTGGTTCCCTTGCTTTCTGAATGTAATGGAAAATCAGCAAAGAAGTACAGAGTTCACTGTCACCATTGATTTCAGGTTAGCTCTCATAAACCTCTCCACTTTTCATTGCCAATGTTATTGGCATCTTTGAGCAGTTACATGATAAAATAACTCACAAGCACGCAGAGCTGCTGGTTCTTTTGCAAACTAAATTGCTAAAGAATGCACTAGTTTTATAGACAAATCACATTTTCTTTGCACTATTTTTTGGTGTAAATGCCTTTTTTTATGCTTGACAGAAATCCACTGCTCCCATCTCAAATTATGTCACAATCCCAATAATTAAATGCCAGAGAGAATTGCTACTCAGAATACCATTTACATGTTACTTTTAATAGTTTGCATTTCTTTAAATGTAGGCATTCAAATAGTTATTGATCTTATTTTTAGTGGCAGGGCAAATGAACGTATGTAAAAACATGGTAGGAACTTGTGCTGGGCTCCATAGTGAACAAGTAGATGAAACGTCTACATCTGTGGATTTTGGATGAATGTTTCATGGCCTGCACACCGAACAAATTTTAGCTGGAGGTAAAACAGCAAGAATGGTTAAAGGAAAATGCTACTTTCATTGTTGAAAATGACAGAACAGCCCAAATTCACTAGGTGAATAATGTGTAAGGCACTGTGCTCATTGCCTTACACGTTTTATCTTGTTTCTCTCTCTGATGACTTTTTCTAATTTTCAACACTTTTGATCCAGTGTTCTATCAAACAGCATCTCATGGCAGGTGGAAACAGGTTAAACAGGCATGAAGAGGCAGAGAGGATGTAATCTGCCCTAGTGTAGCTTTTCACTCTCACAGCACCCAGTCACCTGGGGAGAAGACATGTCTCTCACGTCTAGGTTCTCAGAGCAAAGGCTAATAGCATCACAGAAGTAGGTGCAAACATTTTTCTGGGTTCTGGGTATTTTTCCTTTCTGAGGCATGATGACATCTCATGATGAATTGGTTAATGTTGTGAAGGCATAGGGATGTCAAGTTACTGATTCTCAGAGAAGGTTGGGAAGCCAGGAGACATCACTTCCACATTTACATGGACTGTATCAGCTCCTCCACCGTCTACACACACACACACACACACACACACACACACACACAGTTCTGACTTTAAAGCAATGAAAAAAGGAAAATTCCAAGTTGGGACTGTAGCAATCACTAAAATAGGAAGTGAAAGCTGGTTTTAGAATCTGATACAGTTGAGGTGGCTTCAAGTTTGTTTCTGCTGTTTAAGGCTGAGCTCCTGAGGGAAGACAAACAAAAATTCCTCTATTTACCTATTCTTAAAGAAAACAACAAAACATTAAACTCATCTTTTGGTATACCCCATAATGAGTGATATGAAGCAAAGTCTTACATTAATTTTGAACTTCTTTTTTCAATTAATAGAGGCATGGAATAATCCTGATGGATATTTTAGACTAGTCTTCGTCATGTGTGCCTGTGCTGCTAGAAACTCATCAAGAGTAAGTAAATCATTACAGTCAGAAACCATGTGGAATATCCTATATATTAGCTGCTGAGTGACATTCCTTGATTAGCCTAAAACCCAAAGGGAGGACAAGTCAACATTAAAAGTCCTCGGTTTGTCTATTATCCATAAATTTTAGGCTCAAACTGTGTTCTTTTACTATTGTCTGTTTTATTTTAAAATATTTAATATGTAGGCAATTACCCCACTACTAAAAGGTCATATATTCATGACAGGTATTTTGTTTATTTATTATTATTATTTTTGCAGTACGAGGGCCTCTCACTGTTGTGGCCTCTCCCGTTGCGGAGCACAGGCTCCAGATGCGCAGGCTCAGAGGCCATGTCTCACGGGCCCAGCTGCTCCGCGGCATGTGGGATCTTCCCAGACCAGGGCACAAACCCGTGTCCCCTGCATCGGCAGGTGGACTCTCAACCACTGCGCCACCAGGGAAGCCCCATGACAGGTATTTTGAATAAGAGACTTAGTAAATAAAATTTATGCCTAGAGTTCCTGAGAAGTAAGTAACTGGTATGGTATCTGAAGTCAGCTGTGAACCAATACTGACTAGTCCCTTTCTTTAAAAAGCAGACATCCAATCACTGAGGAATAAAAACTGTGATTTACAGACAAAATATCTATGAAAGACCAAATACATCTACCAAATCAAGACAATTAAAAAAAAATCCAAACTGGAAAACTCTGTTCAAAGTATTTGTTTGTGAAAATGCATTTGCAGATATTATTAGTACAGCTCCCACGTGAAGATTATAGACTTCAGCATTTTGTGTTTTTTTGAAGTGTCATTAAACATGGGATAGTGCACAGCTTTAATGTACAATGTGTATTCAAGAGTGTGTGGGTTTCAAAAATGGGAAGAAGCCCTAAACAGACATTTCTCCAAAGAAGACATACAGATGGCCAACAGGCACATGAAAAGATGCTCAACATCGCTAATTACTAGAGAAATTCAAATCAAAACGACAATGAGGTATCACCTCACACCAGTCAGAATGACCATCATTAAAAAATCTACAAATAACAAAGGCTGGAGAGGGTGTGGAGAAAAGGGAACCCTCCTACACTGTTGGTGGGAATGTAAATTGGTGCAGCCACTATGGAGAACAGTATGGAGGTTCCTTAAAAAACTAAAAATAGAGCTACCATACGATCCAGCAATCCCACTCCCTGGCATATATCCAGAGGAAACTGATTCTAAAAGATACATGCACCCCAATATTCACAGTAGCACTATTTACAATAGCCAAGACATGGAAACAACCTAAATGTGTCCATCAAAAGATGAATGGATAAAGAAGATACAATGGAATATTCCTAGCCGTAAAAAAAGAATAAAATAATGCCATTTGCAGCAATATGGATGGACCTGGAAATTATCATACTAAGTGAGGTTAGTCTGACAGAGAAAGACAAATATTACGATATCACTTACATGTGGAATCTAAAAAAATGATACAAGTGAACTTATTTCAAAACAGAAACAGACTCACAGAACCCTAAAAAAAACTTATGTTTACCAAAGGGGACAGGGAGGGAGAGGGGGATAAATTAGAAGTAGGGGATTCACAGATACACAGTACTATATATAAAATAGATAACAAGGACCAACTTTATAGCACAGGGAACTATATTCAATAACTTATAATAATCTATAATGGAAAAGAATCTTAAAAAGTGTCTATATATCTGAATCACCTTGCTGTACAGCAGAAACACAACATTGTAAATCAACTATACATCCAAAAAAAAAAAAAAGTGTGGGTTTCAACGTTCCTGCACTTCATGTGGTCTGTAGTGCTTAAAGCTTTCAAAAACTGTTCATATTCTTGAATCCTCTTAGTCTGTACCACAGCATTACTGAGGAGACAAGAAGTATCACTCATCAGAGAGAAGGCCTCAGGGTAAAGGATATTATCAAGGTCACAGGACTATAAATGTTGGAGCCATTACAAGAAGTGAAGTCATACTCAATTCATTTTCCTCCCCAGCACCTCTTTTGTACAGTGAGAAGAGCACTGGAGTCATTTAAGGGTCTCTTCTAAAGCTAAGACTTTCTGATTCTGCACCTCAGTTTCCTTGTCTCTATAATGGAGTGAACACTATACTACCTAAGTAGGTATATGTTAAGAGTCTTCAATGCAAAAGTGCACACCTGTGTGGCCAGAATTCCAAGTGTGCAGTGAGGACTCCCCCAGACCTCACTGACTTCAGTTTGCATGACAGTGGATAAGGCTCAGGGGATTGGAGGGCTGCTGGGAAATTTGCAGTACTATTCAAGTCACGGGAGAGAGTGGAGTCCTCATTTCCCAAAGGTTAGGAAAGACTTATGTTAGGAGTGATAAGGACTTGTAGTAGGAAGTCAGTGGGTAAAAAGGAATATTCTTTGGGGGCTTGTGTCAGGTTTGGAGGCCGGGGCAGAAGTGAAAGATGTCATAAATACATCAAGCCTGATGAAAGTTGTAACATGTTATAATCACATACACACGTTCATAATAAACTCAGAAGGTCTGGACGCATAGTTTGGGTGCTAAAAATATTAACCCTTCCTTCCTCTTTCCATTTCTCCCTTTCCCTTTCCTTCTCTTCTCCTTTAATATTGGATGAAGGAGAGCCTCTCCCTTAACTCACCTTAACAATTATTGGAGCAAAAGAAGAGTTAGAACCGTAACATTTGGGAGCATGTCTTGAGACAGTTATGCAAATAGCTGCTACAACCAGAGAACTATCATGAACAAGAGGAAGGCTCTACTCAGAGCTGAGAGAACAATTTGGGCTACAAGCCACCTTGTACCAATAAGGATTGCTTTTACGTCCAAGCCTCGGAAAACGTGAGAAACAGAAGAGCTTAAGTTCATAGGTGTTTATTTATCCCATTCAATAAAAATCCAGAATAGGCAGTCCAGACTGGGGTACCAGTGGTAAGTGCCTTCAAGGAATTAGGACTCTCTATCCTCTCCTTCACCTTTGGTATATTAGTTGTCTATTGCTGTGCAACAATGTTACCACAGACTTAACAACTTAAAATGACCACTTCTATTATCTTACAGTTTCTGTAGGTCAGGAGTCTGGGAATGGCTTAGCTGGGTCCTCTGCAAGACTGTAATCAAGATTTTGGCCAGGGCTGGGTTCTCATCTGAAAGTTCGAGTAAGGAAAGGATGGCTTCTGAGCTTGCATCACTGGCAGCATTCAGTTCCTTGTGGAATGTTAGACTGAGGGCCTCAGTTTTTTGCTAGCTGTTGGCTGGAGGCCACTACAATTTTTAGCTGGTCACTGGTCAGAAGCTCCCTCTAATTCCTCACCACATGTAGGTCCCCCATCATGGCCACTTTCTTCAACAAAGCTAGCAGGAGACTCTCTCAGAAAGGTGTTACCCTCATATGTAACACAATCACAGGAACGACATCCCATCACCTTTGCTGTAATCTATTGGTTAGAAGCAAGGTCCCTCCCATACTCAAGGGGAGGGCATGAACATCAGGAAGTGAGGATCTTGGGAGCCACCTTATAATCAGCCTGCCACATCTAGCGTGGGCACAAGATGGCTACTGCATCTCAAGACATCCTGTCTATGTCCCAGACAGAAAGGAGAAAGGGAAAATGTGGCACCAGGAGACACCCTCTTACATATCATTGATCAGAATGTGTTGCACAGCCACACCAATGCAAAGGCAGGCCAGGAACTCTAGAGTTTAGCTTCTTCATCTTCTATAATACAGACAATCAAAAGAGTTGTGTTATGTTAATTACCTAGGGTCTACCACCTACTCCTAAGTAGCAAAGGAAGGCTATAATGGCCTGGAATAGTTTGGATGAGGACCTATTGTTTTTGAACAAGAAAGGAAATACTGGTGTGACTAGGGTTTAGTGATTTCCCAGACGAGGTCAACAAGACATGAGATGACCATGGTTGTGACATGATTTATTTTTCCTACCTCTCAGGCAGATGTGGCCTAGGGAAATGGCGGGGGTAGGGGGAGACTACACATATATGTATGGAATAAGGATGTAAAAGACTGATACAGATTTCCAGAGCACATAAAGAAAGCAGCCTCTTATTTTCTATTCAAAGCTCCAAAAATAGTGCAAATGGACCTTCATTGTATATATCGGCACTGCATCAGTCTTGCTGCTTTGCAAATCTAACGAAAGGATCCTAGCCTTTTTCTAACGTTAAGAACTTTAAAATTCTCGTACAAAAGGAGAATGGCATAAAAATGGAAAAGTTAATTATTTTCAAAATTGTTTTCAGCAATTATAATTTATGTGAACTTTGTTTTCATATGCGTGGCCTTAACACTTCACTTTAAAACTACTTATTTACTTTAACCTTTGGAGTGAATAGCTCTTAATTTAAATGGATGACCTTGAAAAATATCAACTCTGGCTCTGCTTTATACCAGAAAGAAATTAACTTGGCTGGAACTTTTCACCAATGTGGTGGCACTGCCTCAAGACAAGGTTTCCTGAGAACTAAATACTTTATAATCATGAAAGAAAATCAAAGTATTGTCTCATTGTGTGCTCTTTGGATGTGAAAATTGTTTACACAAAAACCAGACTCAACCTTGCCTGTAATATTTTTTTCTCGTCACTGTATATTTTATTATTTTTTGATGGAATCAAGTCAAACTCTAGCCATATCAAGGTCCTTTATGAAACACAAGTATATTCTGTCAGTTTGAGAGATGAGTGGCAACACAAAAGACTCTTTGATTTGCTTCTCTGCCTTCTTTTTTATTAACTTTCCCAAAAGAGCATAACAATTTTAAACGAAGTTCTTTAGCTTTTCGTTCTGTTGAAATATTTCTGGTTTATCATTATTTGGGCCAGCAGACTGGAATATATTTATATGTTCTCTGTCTTTGTTTATCTAACACGTTTCTTCCGAAAGTTCAACACTGATTAAAACCCTATTGCTAACGCTCTGGGAAACATCCAGATGGTACTATCCTGGATTTGTTAAACCAGCTAACAGCTTTCTCCCAGGTAGAAAAAATGCAACACTTTGATGTGGATACTAAGACTGCCCACTGTGAGAATATGTAAATATAAAATACATATAAAATATTTATTTACATAAATATAAAACAAGAGAAGAACACTCATTCATGGAGTTCTTTGGGGGCGGTAAAATGGAACATTTTAGAGTTGGAGGCATAGATGCACTTACTCATTTGGAGTTCATGTTTTGTACAAGGTAAGAGATTTAGTTGCAATAAATTTCTGTTTCATACCTTGACGGCTTTTCTCAACTCCTAATTTGACATAAACAGGTCGCAAGGATTCAAGGGTAAGCCGAGCTGTGTTTTGATGTTACCTAGTATCAGTGTTCAGCTGGACCCTGGAGGACTTTTCTTCTTTAGCTACTAGAGAAGCTCTGTGTTTAAAAAGGTAGTCAAAATCACATCTCAGGTACAAGAGGATGGAGTGATTATCTCGGCAAGTTTAGGAAACATTTCTGACAGTGGTAGCACCTCGTGGGCAACTCTCCTGTATGAGTATGGCTTACGGGGTCAGCCTCCTCTGTTGGGCAGCCCTTCTAGTGACCAGTGTTTCTGAGGCTCCCTCTCATTCTCATATGTTTTATATGGGTGACGACCTATTACAGTTTCTGCTGTAACAAATTATTACAAATTTAGTGGCTTAAAACAACACAAATTCATCATCTTTAGGTCAGAAGTCTGACATGGATCTTAATGGAATAAAAATCAAGGTGTCAGCAGGGCTGTTAATCAGTCTGGAGGCTCTAGGGGTGAGTTCATTTCCTTGCCTCTTCCAGCTTCTAGAGGCTGCCCCCGTTCCTTCCATCATGCCCCCCTTCTTCCATTTTCAGTGCCAGCAATGGTGGGTCAAGTCCTCCTCCCCTGGCATCACTCTGACCTCCTGCCCCTCTTCCACTGTCATAGATCCTTGTGATTATATTGGGCCCACGTGGATAATCCAGGATAATCTCCCAATATTAAATGCAGCTGATTAGCAACCTTAATTCCACCTGTAACCTTAACCCCTTTGCCATGTAAAGTAACATATTCACAGATTCTGGAAATTAGGATGTGAACATCTTTTGGGACCATTATTCTGCCTACCAGAGTTCCTAAATAGTGTTTGAAATCAAGAATGGTTTTGATCAGCTAGTCACATTGAAAAGCAAAACTCACAGGTATCATACTGAGGAAATGAGAATTTATCTGTGTCAGCCAGCCCTGCCCCGCAGAGGGGGTTAAGGGTACAGAGGTCAGCCAACTGTCCTTGTCTCTTCTTTCCCTATTTTAATTAATGTATCAGAGAGCTCCCTCTGCATTTACTCTCTCCTATGTTGTTGCTAAGAGTCTCTGTGAATCCATGTGACAGTGACTGTGAGCTGTCAACCAAAATCTGTCATCTTCTTTCTTGATCCTCAGACTACATTTTGCAGAGCCTCTTTTGAAGTTAAGTGTGGTCATGTGACTGGGTTCCAGCCAGTGGAAGTCAGCCAATTCCTGAGTCAAAATCCCTTCTGGTTACCAAAGGGGAAAGGCTGGGGGAGGGATAAATTAGGAGTTTGGGATTAACAGATACACACTATTATATATAAATTAGGTAACCGACAAGGACCCACTGTATAGCACCGGGAACTATACTCAATATTTCGTAAAGACCTGTAAGGGAAAAGACTCAGAAAACAATATATAGAACTGTTTTGCTGTACACCTGGAACTAACACAACATTGAAACTCAACTATACTTCAAAAAAAAAAAAAAATACTCCTCTGTGAGGTCTTCCATGATGTCTCCCTTGTCCTGATTGGGTTAGGCATGACCATGGTGACCTTAAAATCCAGTGGTTCATCTACGGAAAGCTTCTGAATAACATCTTGGACTGTTATGTGAAAGAAAGGAACTTGTTTTATAAGCCATTGAATTTTGGGGGTCTCTTTGTTACTGCCACTCAACCTATATGAATTGTTTTCTCCTGCACTCTTGCTTTGCTGCACACTTTTCCTCTTTGCATCTTATGCCTTCTGCAGCCAGATGCTCCCCGGGCTGTATTTTATGGTGTTGCTTCCACTGTTGACTTCCAGACGGCTCTCATTTTCTCATTTACTGAACTTAGAGTTCAGCGCCACTCACTAGCCTATATGATGTCTTTGTGAATATTAGGAAAAGATGCCTTTTTCTCTGGGTGGCCCCAAAAGAAGGTCACCTCTTTGGACTATGTGATCCAGAAACCTGTGTTTGCTTTCAGGATAAATAAATATAGATATTTAAAACCAGCCCTGTATTTCCTTATATTCTCTCTTCCCTGTCTTCTGGCTTCCCTGTCATCTGGCTGGAGGCAGGTGTCCAGTGGAGGGTTCCCAGACCTTAGGGTAAATCTGAGTTACTAGATACGGAGAGTCTGTCTCTGAACATGTGCATGAAGAAGATAGCCCTGTTGGCCCACATTAGACTGTGATGTGAGCAAGAAACCTTCCCTCAACATTTTAAGCCATTGGGATTTTCCTGGTTGGTTATAAGAGCTGACCTAACTTACTTTAATACAAACGGACCTCTCGGATTTCATAGTAACTTGACATCAAAAGCACTGAGATAATAGAACACCAAATTTATATAAATGCTACAAATCAACACATACAATACTTTCTATCCTTAAGGTTATTTCCAGATATTTTATAAAAATTGTAGTGATTTTTAAAATGTTACTCAAAATAGCATATTGTCTATAAACAGTAGAAGACATGCTATATAATAATAATACTGTTATCACCTAGGACATTGAGATAATAGGTCTATCCCTACTTCATTTAAATTTAAATGTGCAAATGTTCCTTTTGATGGACAGGTTTAGCATATTATATTGTAATGACATTTAGCCTCACTTCAAAATGTAGCTAATTTAGATCATTTCAGAGAAAATGACAACTGTTCCCTTGTTACAAAGAGCATAAATGAGATGATTTATAATTTTCACTGACTAAAGTTAATCACTGATGTTAATACTTTATACTTACATAACACTTTGCTTCCATATATTTAATGCTTATTATTACAAATACTCAAAATATCTGTGTTTTGAGCCAGGCAGGAGACAAGGTTTAGTGGCTGTGTGTGTGTGTGTGTGTGTGTGTGTGTGTGTGTGTGTGTGTGCGTGTGCATTTCCCCACAAGCTCTGTAGAAACTGTGGTGCAGGCATGGGAATGAAACGAAGGTACATGGATAGAGTTTACCCATGTCGGCATGGCTGAATTAAGAGTCTAGCAGTGAGTGCAAGTGTCCAGGGGCAGCAGAGTCCAGGCATGGCCACAAATGAACTCTGAGGATGGTACTAGAATTCAAAGTAGACTAGTCTTGTTGGGTGATCTTGGCCATCTTTGCTTCCCTTCGTTCCTTTTTTTTTTTTTTTTTTTTAGGACTTCATGTTTCTTCATCAATGCTATGAGCTACCCAGTATTCTAAAGCATATTTGTTTCCTCGAAGTTAGCCTAAGTTGATTTTTATTTTGGTAAACAAAACTTTGACTGTGGCCACAAAGCATCTGGAGTTATCATCTTTTGTCTAAAAGTTCTGTTGAAAGGGAAGGTTGGTGCCAGAAGCAAAGGAAGCTCTAGAGCTAGTCTGTTTGAGGAACTGAGTAGCTGCCTGAGACCTGCTTGCCTTTGGGGACATCAGTCCCAGCTGTGGATATTCTGCCTCCTTGCGTGGACTTCTGGTGTGAAGCTCTGTTGCTCTTAAAAACACAAGGTATCTGATTTCTAGTCACTCTTTAAACCTCTGTTGACCTGTCACTTCATCTGGGAAGACTTCAATGGCTTCCTTCCCTCTACTCTGGGATGGGTCTACTCTTTTTGTTGCTCCCATAGCATGCCTTACATACACATCATTGTGCTTAACACACTGCTCTATAACAGCCAGGTCCCCTACAGACTGGGGAGGGAGCCTGTGTTACTAACTCTGCATCCCCAGGCCTGGTACAGTGCTTGGAACATAGCAGACGCTCAATGAATATCAGTCGAGTGAATCATGCAGACTAACGTCCTTAATATGTTCAGAGCAATACATTACAAATTTTTGGACTTCTACTTCTTCCCAGTTAGAGAGCTACATTCGTAAGCTGGAAAGCTACAGCCACTGTGCCACTGTTTCATGTTGCTTTTTTCTCAGGCTGGACTGGCACTAAATTCTTTCACATGCTTGTTCTCTTTGTACGTTAGTAACAACATAAGGGCAGGAACTGAATGTAGGATGTTAGAGCTATAAGGGAACTTAGGGATCATCTATTACAAACTCAAAATTATTAGAATGAGAAAACTGCATCTAACAATATTGAATCACATGCTTGTGGTCTTACAGTTGGCTAGAACCCACATCTGCAATCCCAAATCTGGTCTCTAACTTCCAGCCCAGGGCTCTTGTGTGTGCAGTTTTCAGCAGGATGTTTGGTTTGTCCTGGGGAGGGAAGGGTGGTGACTACATTTGTTGTTCTCCTACTGCAATTACAGGCATGATGCTAGACACACTGTATATGTTATATTGTTTAATTTTTCAATAACCTAATAGAGGTAAGTTTTATTATCCATATTTTACAGGTAAGAAATCTGTAGCCCTTCAGGAAAATTCCTCAAGGATACAGAGCTGACACTCAAATTTGAACATGTGTGATACCAAAGCTATGGCACAATTAGATATTTACACACACGGTGTCCTTCCTAAGGTAGAGGAATGTTGTAGAAGTGATTTGATCTCCCTCTGGGCTTTTCCACACTCCCCTTACCATATCCTGTATTTGCCTGGCTGAGTCATACTTTTTCTTGGTAACATGCTCCCTTCTCTAGTCCTTTCCAGCAGGTCTCCTAAATTAGCTCAGAGCTTACCTCCTCTTGGAAGCCTTCCCAGATTGCCATCAGGCTTTCACCTAGTCCTACACACTCCGTACATGTTAAAGAGAACATTTAGATGCCAGGGACTCTATCCTCAAACCTTCAGGCAACACTCTATGCAATGCATCTCAAAAAAATAATCATTATTGCTTAAAAATCTCCAGTAAAAGGGCCTTCATAAATTCTCTGCCACCTACTCTAAAGTCTCAACTTACAAATTAGACGTGGAAGTAATCTTGGGGGGGATCAGTCTACTCTTAACCTTGTACAGATGAGGAAACAGATCTGGAGAGGTTAAGATGACCTCTATAGGGTCTGTGTTACACTTCAATTTAGTAAGTGGTTGAATTGATTCAGGTTCATTTTCTCCTATTTTTAGTAGAAAACGGGGGGAAAGAAAACCCCACTAGTGGTCTAATGGTCAGTCCTGTAATATTCCTTCATAGGAATAAGGACACGTAAAATCTCCTTTTAGCTTCTTCTTATTTAAGCCCAATAGTTTTTGCCTCTCTCTTGCTGTCTTTTCCTCTCCCCTCCCCACTCTTCTAACTTCTAGTCATGCCTTATTTCCTAAAGGATTTTAGGTAACTACCAAACAGTCACTGTTTCTCCAAGTTTTCCCCCAAAGCAGGTATTTCTCAGAAGATATCTTTTGACCCTATTGGGATTTGGGACAAAAGCTCTAGTTAGCAGTATCTATATGGACATCTGGAATATAAATGCAGAAATCCTCAAGAAAATATTAGCAAACTGAATCCAACAACACATAAAAAGAATCATACACCGTAATCAAGTTGAATTCATTCCAGAGTCACAAGGATGGTTCAACATATGCAAATCAATCAATGTGATATACCACATCAACAAAAGAAAGGACAAAAACCCCATGAACATCTCAATACATGAACAAAAAGCATTTGATAAAATTCAATGTCTATTCATGATAAAACTCTTGCCAAAGTGGGTATAAAGGGAACACATCTCAACATAATAAAACCATTTATGACAAACTGACAGCCAACATAATAATCAATGCTGAAAAGCCAAAAGCCTTCCCACCAAATTCTAGAAAAAGATGAGGATGCCCACTCTCACCACTTCCATTCAACATAGTAATGGAAGTCCTAGCCACAGGAATCAGGCAAGAAAAAGAAAGAAAAGTTATCTGAATTGGAAGAGAAGAGGTAAAGTTGTCATTATAGGCAGATGACATTATACTCTACATAGAAAACTCTTAAGACTCCACACAAAAACTCCTAGAACTGACAGATGAATTCAGCAAGATACCAGGTTACAAGATTAACATACAGAAATCTTGATTTCTTCACACTAACAGTGAAATATCAGAAAGGGAAAGAAAAAAAAATTCGTTTTAAAATTGCATCAAAAAATAAAATACTTAGGAATAAAACTGACCAAGGAGGTGAAAGACTTGTATGCTGGGAACTATAAAACATTGATAAAGAAAACTGAAGATGATTCAAGAAATGGAAAGACATCCCATGCTCTTGAATTAGAAGAATATTATTAAAATGGCCATATTACCCGAAGCAATCTACAGTTTCAAAGTGATCTCTGTCAAAATGCCCATGATATTTTTCACAGAGAAAATAATCCTAAAATTTATATGGAACCATAAAAGACCCAGAATTGCCAAAGCAATCCTGAGGAATAAAACAAAGCTGGAGGCATAACCCTTCCAAGACTTCAGACAATACTATAAAGCTACAATATTCAAAAGAGCATGGTATTGGCACAAAAACACATATAGATCAATGGAACAGAGTAGGGAGCCCAGAAATAAACCCACACACCTATGGTCAATCTTTGACAATGGAGGCAAAAAAAATACAATCGAGAAAAGACAGTCATTTCAGCAAGTGGTGTTGGGAAAGCTGGACAGCCTCATGTAAATCAATGAAGATAGAACACTTCTGCACACCATACACAAAAGTAAACTCAAAATGGTTAAAGACTTAAATGTAAGACAGGATACCATAAAACTCCTAGAAGGGAACATACACAAAATATTCTCTGACATAAATTGTAGCAATGTTTTCTTAGGTCAGTCTCCCAAAAGAAATAAAAGCAAAAATAAACAAATGGGACCTTATCAAACTTATAAGCTTCTGCACAGCCAAGGAAACCATAAGCAAAATGAAAAGACAGCCTACAGACTGGGAGAAAATATTTGCAAATGATGCAACCAATGAAGGCTTAATTTCAAAATATAAAGATAGCTCATACAACTCAATATCAGAAAAACAAACAACCCAATCCAAAAATGGGCAGAAGACCTAAGTAGACATTTCTCCAAAGAAGACATACAGATGGCCAATAGACACATGAAAAGGTGCTCAACATCACTAATTATTAGGGAAATGTAAATCAAGACTACAGTGAGGTACCACCTCACACTGGTCAGAATAGCCATCGTCAAAAAGTCTACAAATAATAAATACTTGAGAGGGTGTGGAGAAAAGGGAACCCTCTTACACTGTTTGTGGGACTGTAAATTGATGCAGCCACTGTGGAATAGAGTATGGGAGTTCCTTAAGAAACTAAAAATATTTACCATATGATCCAGCAATCCCACTCCTGGGCATGTACTTGGAAAAGATGAAAACTCTTATTAGAAATGATGTATGCACTCCAATGTTCATGGCAGCAGTATTTACAGTAGCCAAGACATGGAAGCAACCTAAATGTCTACTGACGGATGAATGCATAAAGAAGTTGTGGTATATGTATACAATGGAATACTCAGTCATAGAAAAGAATGAAATAACGCTATTTGCAGCAACATGGATGGATGTAGAGATTATTATACTAAGTGAAATAAGACAAAGACAAATATCACATGATATCATTTATATGTGGAATCTAAAAAATAGTACAAATGAATTTATTTACAAAACAGAAACAGACTCACAGACATAGAAAACAAACTTATGGTTACCAAAGGGGAGGGATAAACTAGGAGTATGGGATTAACAGATACAAACTACTATATATAAAATAGATAAATAACAAGGATTTACTATATAGCACAGGGAACTATATTCAATATCTTGTAATAAACTATAATGGAAAAAAATTATATATAACCGAATCACTTTGCCATACATCTGAAACTAACAGTATTGTAAATCAACTATGTGTCAAAAATATATATCTATGTATCAGTAGGGTCCCTAAAATAAATTTTTAATGGCAATGATAAACCTAAACCCATTAGAGCAGATTTCTAAATGTCTGAATAAAGATATAGATTTCAGAGCCTATGATTTCCAGCTTGGTTTTCCAAATATGTACTTTGTGCTCGGTATCCAATCTATTAACACTTTTTCTCCCTGCTTACATCATTTATAAATTTTGTAATTTTTATAAAAGTACTTAATATTTAGTGACAGACAAAATGACTAGTCTATAATCTTCAGTTTATATTCAATACAGCTGCTAAATTTTATGGAAAAAAATATGGACATCTGCTCAGAGTGCCCTCTGGGATATAAATTCAACATAGTAATGGAAGTCCAACGAGGGCTTAATATATAAATATTAAGGGGATATAAATACCCCTCAGAAAGTCTTGACCATAGTAGGGGCTGGTTCAAGATTTGTATTCTATTTTTTTTTTTTTATGGATCATGATTTGCTGCCGTATCTAAGAAATCTTTGCCTAATCTAAGATTTCAACAAATATTTTTCCCTGCAAGTTTTTTTTTTTAATTTATTTATTTATTTTTGGCTGCGTTGGGTCTTTGTTGCTGCGCATGGGCTTTCTCTAGCTGCAGTGAGCGGTGGCTACTCTTCGTTGCGGTGCGTGGGCTTCTCATTGCGGTGGCTTCTCTCGTTGCAGAGAATGGGCTCTAGGCGCACCGGCTTCAGTAGTTGTGGCTCGCGGGCTGTGTAGAGCGCAGGCTCAGTAGTTGTGGCACATGGGCTTAGTTGCTCCGTGGCACGTGGGATCTCCCCAGATGAGGGCTCGAACCCGTGTCTCCTGCATTGGCAGGCAGATTCTTAACCTCTGCGCCACCAGGGAAGCCCTCAAGATTCATTTTCTTCCACATATTCCACCTGGCATATAACTTCTTGTTCTTCTTTGGATTGTCTTGATGTCCTTTCTAGGAAGATTTAGGGAGAGTCTCAGGGAGTCTCCTTTAAGGTTCCTATATGTATTGTTTCAGGTATAGACACAAAAAACGAGAGCTCTTGGTAGTATCCACAACAAAAATCAGTCAAATGAGCTCTTCTTTTATGGTTTTCAAAAATCCCAACTGTGAATTCCTAATCACTTTCCAAATTCAAAATACAGAGGTGCCCCATGACCTATATTATTCCCACAGAAATGGGATGCCCAGTAAATTCTTCCAACATTAGGGCCCCTGGCCCTAATGATACAAATCTAAAAGATACAAATCATTCATGCTATATATGAAGTTGATGTTATCCTTGTTTTAAAAATAGAGCAAGTGAAGCATACCTAAGTTGCGTAACCTGTCTGAGGTCACACAGCTAGTGAAAGCTGGGATGTGAACCGAGGTGCATCCAATTCCCACCCTCACGCTCTTTCCCACTCCACCATCTGCCTCGGCTGTTGAACGTGTTGGGTCACTGAGGCTTCTAATTTTGGTCAGTCTTGGATGGGAGCTGCCCTGGATCTCAGACGACACATGCATCCTAAGCAACTGTCCTCATTTTTGCCCCAAACTGAAATGATACCATGCAAGCAACAGCATTAGGCCTAGGTAATATAGATACCCCAAGTTCTGGTGAAAACAAGGACTCCCACAATAAAAGCAATTTGATTTAGGGCTCTTGTAGTTTGGAGATGGTCTATTTCTTTAGAAAAGTCCTTCCTTAATCTATCATGACAAGGGTGTCCTAGATTTGCTATTTCTTCTTGGAAGTTTGTAAGGTCCTGAAACGGGATAAAATGAGATGGGGAGTTGGGAGGGGAGGCATTGTTCTACACAATCTTTCCTGAACTTTTACATAATTTTACTATTTTTGGAAGGATAAAATGGTCTCAGAAGACCTTCTTTGCGCTTTCCCCCAAAACAGCCCCTCTTCCAAAAAGGGAAATAACATACATAAAAATGGAGGGAGGGAAGTTATTCCCATTTCCTAATTTTTTAATCACCTTGAACCCCAAGAAGAGTTGCTTCTGGGTATAGTTTCGCTAGAAATAAGGCCACCTGATGATTTAGTTCTCCTGATAAAAAATGACAATTCCTTTTGCCCAAGCAGTTTCTGTGAAACATATGAATAGTAAAGAGAACAAAATAAAAAGATTTGGCAAGTCTTCTATGACAGCTCAAATAAGCAGTTTGAGTATAAGTAGTGACAAGTGACAATGATGTGAGATCTCTGCACGGGCAAGTTAGTAGCAGAGGACTTTTCTATGCACACTCATCCAACAGGAAAGAATTAGATGAGCGCCTTTGAAACTGACTTCATGTATCTTAATGAGAAATAGAGATTGTTGTCAAAGTCCAGATGATTGGTCTATATGGGGTGCAGAGATCTTTTCATTAATTCCTAACCTGCATAGTTAAGGGAAAAAGTCCCATGAGGGTAGTCTATACAGAACTGTGGCTAAGAATATATAGAAAATTCAATACAAATAATTAAACCAAGTTAAGATTTTTCTCTAAGTCATACCTGATCCTTACATAAAATTCTTCTGTACTTTAATCTAAGATTTACAATCCTTTGTGACTATTGCCTTTCCTTTTTAGTATACTTCTAACTCATCTTGCCAAAGTCTCGTGTATTATTCAGCGCACGCACACTTTGAGTCAAAGCATGTTTATCGTGCGGAATACCAATAGCAGTGAAGTTCCAGGGCAAATAAAATCAGAAGTTGGTCAAGTTAGAAAATAAGTTGCTTCTTTAAATTCTGTTGGTGAGCCATCCAATGTGTCTGGAATCCTACATAAGATGACTATATTTCCTTTTAAAGATACAAGGATTTAGTATTGATAGGAAGTGCTTGTGTTTAAAAAGCGTGCTTTTTTTTTTCTTCAGCTTGGAAAGGATCCTGGACCAACAGCAGAGGCAACTGTAGTCTTGCAAAAACACAGCCAGATGAATCCTGAGTTGGGGTTATAGTGTATTCCAGGACACTCCATCCCAGAATGGGGTCGGCTAAATCAGGCCTCACAGCTGCCGACCCCCCTACCCACCCCAATATTTCCCTACATATAGACCCAGCTAGGAGAAACTGCTCCTCAGTGAGAGGCTTGCCAGAAGCTCAGCATCAACCCCATTTGGGCCTTTGCAAAGGTCCTGTGAGGCTTCTTATATGTGTGAAGAAGAATCAGTGACATCATAAGCAGAGTAGTGAGATAGTAATATAGCTGAAATATCGGGTGGGGCTCGATGTTCTAGTAAAGTATGAAGGCAGTATATCTCAATATTATAAGTTTGTATAATCGTCTTAAGTTCTTGTTTCCTTATTACCATGGAAGTATCTTCAAGAGTCCAAATAGGAAACTAAAGGTTCAGAAATATCGGTGACATAGTCCCTTCCATCAGGAAACCTATCCAGGGAGAGGGGCACAAGTATGAAGGATATAAATATTCTAATCAGAATAAGTCTAAATTTAAAATTTTGCTTTAAAGGTATTCTAAATTGACATCAAACAATACTCAATAATTGTAACAAGGGCTTCCCTGGTGGCACAGTGGTTAAGAAGCCACCTGCCAATGCAGGGGACACGGGTTCAAGCCCTGGCCCAGGAAGATCCCACATGCCGTGGAGCAACTAAGCCAGTGCGCCACAACTACTGAGCCTGCGCTCTAGAGCCCATGAGCCACAACTACTGAGCCCACGTGCCCATGCTCTACAACCAGAGAAGCCACCACAATGAGAAGCCTGCACACCACAATGAAGAAGAGTAGCCCCTGCTTGCCACAACTAGAGAAAGCCCACGCGCAGCAACGAAGACTGTGGATTGGATTCTCAAGTCTGTGGATTGGATGCAGTCCAGTTAGTCATTTTGTACCCTGTTTTAGACCTTGACTCCATCTGAGTATGACTAACGTCCAGGAATTTAACTGCCCTTTAGACATTATACATATTGCTTAGACCCAAATCTACACTTGCTGGTTAAGAGCAGAGAAAAAACCTTTGTTACCCTGCCATCCTGTTCGAAAGCCATCTTTTCTTCATCACATAATTCACCTTGAATGCAACATCGTTACTTTTGATAGAGCCCTTTTCATCTCTCTCTCTTTCTTAATACTTCCCTGTAGTGGGGAGACAATGAATGGTCTCTTCCAAGAGGAATGCAGATATTTTCACATAAAAACAGATGAACCAAAAGTGTCCATGAAAGGCTTAAAACAGCAAGGTATGAAGACTACTTGGGAAGAAAAGTGGAAGAAAGAATTTCGGGGTGGTGCTCATGTAGGTGAGCATGAATTCACCTACTTGACACCCATTAGCGACGCCTTACAGGGCAATTCAAAGCTGACCTCCCCATGCAAAGCTTCCCAAACAAGCTCTAATCCCAGTGTCCTCACAGACTTTGATTTGAGGTTATGGGAAACCCAAACAAACGTTTTGGCCAACCCAATAGATACATCGATTCTCTTCACATTTTCCAGGGTCACCCTTTACCATCCAAACTTCATTTTACATATAGTTTACCTAAGAACATCTGAAATTTCTATATTCTTAATCTTTTTTGATCATGGGTCTGAAGAAAGCTAAGTTTTTCCTAGAAAAAATATATGCAAACAAAATTTTGTACAATTTACCTATCAGTTTCAGTTTGTCCACAGCATCAACCCCCTAAGCTATCCTACATAAGGACTCTTATCTACAGAATACCCTGAGTTATCCCCCAAACAATGATTCCCTATGAAAAAACCCTAGTGAACAAAAATGCAAGCATTTCTTATTTTGTCTCCCTCACTTAGACAGCATCTAAGTAGGTCAAGCACCGCTGAGCTTCACAGCATATCTCATTTTCAGATGTTTCCAGAAACAAAGATCTCTTGTTTGTAGATTCTTGTCCAAAGTTTCTGGTTTAGAAAAACCTGTACTGATAATTTAGATGCCTCCATCACACGTTTCTGGAGAGGAAACATGGTATCTTTCATCAGGTGGTTCCTGAATTGACCCCCTGTCACACTTCCCATGGAGATATGAAAAAGAGAGGCTGAATGATCGTCTGGAAGAAAACTCTCAGACTTTTGGCACTTGGCTGTAGAACCCCCAGCTCAAGAGTCTGGAGCTCAGTGGTAGAGATGCAGAAAACTGCTTTTATCAGTTCACCCAACAATGTCAGACCTAGGGAATTAGTCATATATTCCACAAAGACAGATTAACACATCACAGAATGCTAGGCATATCGGTCAAGTGGATTAGAATGCTGTGTCCTTTTCCCGCAAGATAGTCAACTTGAGAAACCAAATGAAGACCAGAAAGTTGCATGGGAAAGACCAGAAAGAGCTGGATGGCCTGATGGGTGGGCCAGGATGCCTCACCTGCCTGTGTTCTCCCCACTACACCACCATGGGAAGATGGTCACCAGGGAGAAGCCAGCCAGGGAAATATCTTCATTAAAGCATGAAATTTGTTTTGTTTTTTAATGTTTCCAATATAACCATGTAAGAACATTATTGATGACATACCCATAATAGTAATTAACATTTTGATATGTATCTTCGATCTTTTTTTCTTGTTATATACATTTGTATTCCAGATATCAGCTCTATTTGCATCCTCCTCTCTGAGCTCCCCCAAGGAAAGCATCTACTTGCTCAGCTAGATTAAAGAATGATGTAAAATTGATGGTCTTTTAGCGATGGAGTGGGACTGCCTTTAAAACTCTCTATATCCTTGTTTAAAAGGAAAACCTGGTTCAGATCAGGCCTCTGGTTCTAACTCAGTTTGCATAAAATATAGATATAGAGAAACATGTTCAATACCAGAGAAGGAATCAAATTCCAGCACGTAAATAATTCTATGAGACAGTTGTCTCAGTTTCAACAAATGGAAATTTCGAAAGAAAAAGAGGGGAAACAAATGAAAATTAGTTTAAGAGGTATATTGTAGGGGTTTAGACTGAGCCTCCTCAAAGTGTGGAGGCTTTTCCATGAAGGTTATTTTGAGGTAAAGGCAATCAAGATCCTCTGGGTTCTAGAGAAGCTACTGCCCCTCCCTCAATTACTTACAAGAATTTAAGTGGGGGATTTCCCCAGGAAAGAGTTATTACTGAAGAAATTTTATCTAAGTAGCTTTATTTGTATGGCAGGGTAAAGGTCTAATTACCAAACATCTTCTCCTACCATCCTTCTGAATGACTCTCATGCCCTTGGAAGCCCTAGGCCCCTATCCCATTCCTTAGCTCAGGATGGTTTATATACCTCATTTTCCTTTCTGTCTCTGACCCTCTCATGTGAGGTTCCTATATATATGAAATTAGATTTTCTTCCCTTAATCTGTCTCATGTTAATTCTTAGACCAGCCAGAAGAACCTAACAGGGTAGAGAAATGTTTTCTTCCTCCCCACAGTACCAGCCAAGAACAATGCACAGATCTTGTTTCAAATACACTTCAAGATGTAGCAATATTATGTAAGCCTTATGGAAACTACAAAGCAAAATCTAGAGCAGATGTGCCAAAGATAAGTGGAAAATAAAGCACACCACCATAAAAATCACCAATTCACAAAAATGGGCAGAGACGGCGGGGGGGAAGCAATGGAAATACAAAACAACCAGAAAACAATAAGATCGCATTAATAAGTTTTCATATGTCAATAACTCTAAACGTAAATGAATTGAATTCACCAATGAAAAGGCAGAGTGCCTATATGACTAAAAAAAAAAAAAACCCCAAAACAAACAAAAAACCAAGACCCAAGTATATGCTGCCTATAAGAGACTCACTTTAAAGACACACACATAGGCTCAAAGTGAAGGGATGGAAAGAGATATTCCATGCAAGTGGAAACTAAAAGAAAACAGGGGTAGCTATACTTATATCACACAAAATAGACTAACCCAAAAATGGTAACAAGAGAAAAAGAGGTCACTATACATTGATAAAGGGGTCAATTCATCAAGACAAGACGACTGTAAATGTATATATACCCATTATCGGAGGACCTGAATATACTAAGCAAATACTAACAGATCAAGGGAGCAAAGGACAACACAATGATAGTAGGGGACTTCAATACCCTGTTTTCAGCAATCAGTAGATCATCCAGACAGAAAAATCAATAAGGAAATGGACTTGAACCATATATTAGACCAAATGGATCTAACAGATATTTATAAAACATTCCATCCATCGGAAGCTGGATACATGTTCTTCTCAAGTGCATGTAGAATATTAAGTGCACTTTAATAAATTTAATCTTACAGACATAATGTTGAACCAAACACAGAAAGTAAATATTGTACCATTCCACTTATGTAAAATTCGAAATCAGTACAGGGTTACCTTTGGATGGGATAGTCACTGGAGGGGCCATGCTTCTCGAATGCTGGTGCTAATTTGCTTTTTCAAAAGCATCCTGGTTACATAGATACATTTATTTGTGAGAATTCAACCTGTAAACCTATGATTTGGGTATCTTTATGTTATACAATAAATAGTTAATGAGATAATCTGAATATATTTGATGATACTAAGGAATTGCTGGAAATTCTCTTTGTTGATAATACTGGGGTTTTGTCAAAAAAATCTTATATTTTAGAAATATGTATTGAAGTGTTTGTGGATGAAATGTGATGTTCAGATATGCTTTAAAAAGTGAGGAAGGAGTGAAGGGGAGAGGTTGGAGTTTAGATTGGCCATGTGTTGGTAATTGAAAGCAGATGATTACATGTGGTACATTAAGCTATTCCCTTATGTATATTTGACAACTTCCTGACAAAGACTTAACTGTAAGATCCCTTGAGACACCTCCCCTTGCCCAATTCCCTCTCTCTGTACTGCCTGGGACTTTCACCTCTCTCCCTTCTCCCACCATTGCCCCACCTTGAAGACTAGACCTCTTAACATATTTTCCTTCTGATGCAATGCAGCTCACCTGGGCTCTCTTCATCTGAGCTCATCCTACAGCCCCCTTCAGGGCTCAGTCTCCAACAGAAATTTTAAAAATTAGCAAAAAAGATGGGTCTTTTCCAGGAAGGAGGGTCCCAGTCTAACCGCTAAGAAAAACAATTTCCCATATTCATTCATTTTTTCCTTCCTTTGTTCTTTCTCAATTGTCTCTCCCTTCCTCTGCAAATATGCACGTGTGGGTAGGATTTAAGATAGTCTCTTTTTTTTTTTTTTTTCCGTACGCGGGCCTCTCACTGTTGTGGCCTCTCCCGTTGCGGAGCACAGGCTCCGGACACGCAGGCTCAGCAGCCATAGGCTCACGGGCCCAGCCGCTCCGCGGCATGTGGGATCTTCCCGAACCGGGGCACGAACCCGTGTCCCCTACATCCGCAGGCGGACTCTCAACCACTGCGCCACCAGGGAAGCCGAATACTCTACTCTCTTGAAACATTTGAAAAGTACTGTTAATAGCATCAGGAACACGGTTGGTAACCTTTTCCCAGGGTGAGCTACTTCTACCTACCACTGGTCTAAACCATTTTGTGAAGATCCTCACAAGCATTGATCTGAAATTGTTCCCCATTCTGACAGTGCATTTTTTGGAGCCTTCAATCCCCTCCACACTGGCTGTAGTTGTTGAATTTCCCTCTGAGAAATTTTGCATGTGTGGGAGGAAGGAAGAAGAGAAAGCACTTAAAAATAGTCCATGGACTGATGGGGAATTTCTATGAAGAGCTGGCCACATAGGAACACCAGTAAGCAGGTTTAAGACCAAATGCAAGGGAGGCAAAACATTCATCCAAATGAGACTCTATTTGTTTTCCAGGAATGGGGGGTGGTACAGGATAATTTACCCAAATTGGTCTCAAAGCATACATTTTCAGCCTAGAAATGGAGCACACAAACTGGAATTTGATTTAGGAATTAATAAAGAAATGTGATTTGGGGAAAATTAAAACATTTATCAACCTCTGTGCAACTCAGGACTGGCTGTGTGAACCTAAACTACCAGGCACTGCACCACATCCTCCCAGCTTACAAGCCTCTGCCCCAGCGTCACACTGACAGCCACTCACTCAACCGGGAGACTTCAGTTCTCTCCCAGTTCCTATAAGGTCTGTGCCCCACCTCTGCCATGTACACGTCTGCTGTTTCTCCCACCCTCCAGATCACCTTCACTTGTACGGACTCTTGACTTTTCTGAGCAAACATCCGCACAGCCATCTGCCTCCACTGCCAAAACTATATCACAAGTTAAGAAACCCCCGAAAATAAGAAAACTTCCTAATATCCAAGCAAGGCACCAGCTTAGGTGATTCAGGTGAATCCAGCTGCAGGATTCTTTGGAAAAATTCATTTGCCTCTAGAAAATCTGGACAGAAATCACTGTAAAGCAGGTAAACTCGAGAGTTGAGGACAGGCGCTGAGACCGAAAGGACAACCTTCATATTCTTGAATCTTCTTACACCTCTGTACTACCTACAATTACGCTTCCACACAAAGCCACTGGCATCTGACTGGGAATAATCCAACTGTTTTAGACAAATTTATAGCAGCCCAGGGTCTTGTAAGACATCTGATCACACATTCACGCCACCTTGAATCATCATGCAAAAAGACTTCCCTTGAAGGTGAAAGAGCACCAATCTGGTGCTCACTAGCAATTGTGCTTTGGGACAACCTGAGTTTCTACGTGCAAGCCAAGAGGTGATCGGCTCACATCAACAGTCTTAATGGCCCTTGGAAAAGAGTAAGGGCTTAGTGCATGGCCACACAGTGGGAAGGATTAGCCCATAGGGTTCTGTGTTGCCTCTGATGACGTAGGTGTACATGCAGTATGGGTATTGTGTCCAGAGCATGGGTTCTGGTCAGCTTGACAGAGTCCACCAAACCTTTAGAAGACAGATAAAACAGTGCCTGTGGCATTAAAAGCGTTAATATGTGTAAACTCTCAGAACAGCGACTCCTGCTTCATGGTCAGCACTCTGTAAATGTCAGCTATTTCAGATTGAGGGTGTAAATACCCAAGAATGATGATGATCCTGGTGTGGTGCTTAAAGATATTTAAAGGTTCCAGGGAAGCATGGTAGAGTCATGCCTTCAACTTGTGGATCAGAACTTACTATGATGGAGCATGATGATAAAGTCTCAAATGGCAGAGGAAGAGTTGTATGGCATGATAGTAACAGCACTGGACCTGAGGGAAAGAGGCCTGGGTTTAAGTGCTGGGTCACTGCCAGCTCTGTGACCTGGAATCAGGCAACTCATCCTTTTGGACTTAGGAGGATTACGGTTGCTTCTAGCTTAAAACTATGATTTGATGCCAAGTAGTGCTTTTATCACTGCTTCTTTGATTAGATGCATATTAGGACTTTAAAGAAGTGTCTTTCGCCCCCCATGCCTCCATTATCCTCTTTTTAAATCACCTGGACTGATTTAACCATACTTACGATAGACTCAGATCAGAAGTTCAAGAACTCCCAAAAAAGAAACTGACACTAAGGTAGAATTTGACAAGTTATTTCTCTTAAGATATCCAGATATCTGTCTTTCATCTTCTTTAATGTTTACAGTGATGACTATACCCTGAGTGGGCTTTTGTTTTCCTCTCTTAGAAAAGTTTTGTAGAGACCCAGTCACACTGCTGACTAGTTTCCCTTCTTCCAACCACCGACACTTCCAGACAGCTGGTCAGGGTTGTGGCTGCAGGCTGTGGACACGAAACAGAAATACGCTGACCTCCGTGAGTACTAGAGACATAATTTTGGCTTCCTGAGCACCAGGTTGCCACCTGCTAAGCAAAAGCCCAACCATTAAAAGGAATTACTTAACCCAACATCAGGGCTGGCAGATCTAAGAAAAGATTTAAACTGATGAGCTAAATTTCACATAAAACATGCCTTCAACAATAACCTCAATAAACCTCAACAATAACAATAACAATAAAGGGCTTTTATAATATCTTTCGGAAATCATTAAAAAAAAAAAAACCCCAACCCTGACATACGTTGGTATTTTCTCCAGCTAATTCCCTTGAAGAGGCAGGGCTCATTATCAATTCAAAACTTAAACTGACGCACTTGCCAGGAAGGAAAAATGAAATTCCAGACATTATCATGCAAATTCAGTCTTAAGAGCTCAGCAGTTGTAAAAAAAAAAAAAAAATGTTCAGTTATGTATAACCATCTTGGCATTTCCATGTAAGTCACAGATTTATAGAACAACAGGACTGATGTGGAAAAAATAAGATCAAGCAGGGCTATGATTTTTTCCAATAACATAAATGGATACTGAAATTTTAAGAGCTGACCTACTATCCACAAGTCAAAACCTGAGGTATGCACGGCATCTATTCTTCAGGATTTCATACATATTATTTCAGGGAAAATGGTTTAGGAAACCCCATATCCTTTATTCACAAAGGTTTCACATACTTGGTAGGAGAAATCCAAACCAGATCAACAGATCTAGGTAGGATCTAAATAGTGCTAGGTATTGTAAAGACATCAAAGATAAATAAGGCAAAGATTCTGCTATTGCCATATTGAGGAGAGGAAGAAGACAGACAAATAACTGAAATGTGTTACTGAGTCCAAGCTTGTACTGCCGGCTGCACCACGGGCCAATAAATCAAGGGAGGAGTTGTTGGGGGAAGGAACAGCAACTTTATTCAGAAAGCCAGAAGATCAAGAAGACGGTGGACTAGTCTCCCAAAGAACCATCTTGCCTGAATTAGAATTCAGGCTTCTTTTATACTGAAAGGGGAGGAAGTAAAGTCAAACATTTCCTGGTTCAAGTCAGCCTCCGGAGGGGATGTGTTACTTTCTTCCTTCCTGCACTTATTCACAGGTGGGCCTAGTCAGGATGTTTTCTGTGAGCTACACAAAGGTATTTTAGCTTAATGCTCATTACCTGGGAGCAGGGTTCCCAGAGATGGGCCATTATGTATAATTCAAGCTTATAGGCAACATCTCTTTGGTGATTAAGTTGTAATAGAATACAAAGGTTCTTCCCTCTTACAAATACAAAGTAGAAAGTGATAAATCTCATAAGAAGTACCAATAAAATGCTATAGGTGATTGTGTTAGAAGGGAGATGAGATTTGGAAAAACCAAAGATTTTATGTGAGAAAAGGTGTTATATCAAGCTCAGTTTTGAAAAATAGGTTAGGAAAGCAAGCAAATGGATGGAAAGAGGCTTTTTCGGGTGATTGACATAAGCAACACATGGAGCGTCGGATGCAATATTATCCCACTTGGCTTGAGGGTGGGAATATCTTGGGCACCTCAGCTCAAGGGCTGAATACCCGGGTTAGAGGTGCTCTGCAGAGCGCTGGCTATTAGACACAGCCTGAAGTTATTCTTTATTCTATAGACACTGTTCCTCCAGGAGTTTTTATGTCACTGTTAAGAACTGAGCCACCTTTAATTAAAGTAACCCAAGTTGAACACTGGAAGAAGAATGACTAGAACAGAGGAAGTTGAAGATGTGAGGAGAGAGGGAATTGATGCAGACAGATAACAGAGGAGTCAGGAGGAGGTGGGATCCATAGGCTGGGAAGGGGGGTTCCTATAAGGAAGACCATCACTCTTTCCTCAGAGAAGGAGTTGGCAAACTTTCTGTCGAGGGCCAGCTGGTAATCATTTCAGGTTTTGCAGGCCACTATGTTTTCTGTCCCATCTACTCAACTTTGCTATTGTATCACAGAAACAGACACATAATACATAAATGAAAAAACATGACCAGGTTCTAATAAAATTTTATTAATAAAATGGGTGGCAGGCCAGATTTGCCTCATGGGCCACCATTTGCTGACTTTTTTTTTTTTAGGTGTTTGGCAAGAAGGAGGAATAAGCATACTATGATATTTGATAGAGATAAAAAGAATTAAAGGCTTTGACTTTTTAGTAAAGTAGGAGGCTAGGGTATCTGTTAAGATATGCAGTTAGAGAACAGAAAGAAACAGATATTTTAGAACAGTCATCATGGGGCCAGCTAGGGATGAAACACCCTGAGCAGCAGTCTGAATTCTTAATGGAGCCAGTTAACAGTTCTAGAACCAGAGTAGACAAAGTCTACAAAAGCATCCACCAGTGTGGGACCTTGGCTAGTTCTTAAACGTTTTCTGTATGTCTTGTATAAGCTAAACGCAAAGAATATGCTATTTATTTCAGTGAATGGACAAGAATTTACTATCCTAAAGTCTTTAGGTTTTAAGAAGGGTTTCTTTCTATTTCGACTACTAAGTTTCATTCCACAACCCACAGCAGTGTCAGCCACATAAGTACTGCATTCCTGAGACAAGCAGGCAAGCACTGGCTGTGACCCAAAGAGGTAATGACAAGGTAATGAATAAACTAATGAGTATCTCAGCCATCAAGTTACCAGCAATCAAAGCCAAGATTGACACCAAGACACTCAATTTTCTTTTCTTTTCTTTTTTTTTCCTCTACAGTCTCAGATGTAGAGATACCCAAGGCACAGGAAACATAGGAGGCTGTTACCCCAACAGTTAACTCAAAAGTTTCAGAAGATATCTGACACTGAGCATTCCAGGAACGTAATGAAATTGAAAAGAGCTAGCAGCAGGCTCTCTCATTTAGGAAAATGGCTTCCTTTTTAAAATGACTTGAGCTCTTCACATTTCCTGTAAAGGCCAGCAGCTAGCTCTGGGCTTCCCACATACTGTGAAGAAGAGTGTCACCTCCCAGGCAAACACCGCCTGTGATGGGGCAGATTGGCAGGCCCCGGTGGATACACTTCCATTTCCTTTTAATGATACTCTGGAGAGATGGACACAGCTTTCAGGCATTTTGATCAGGGAAGGAGGTCAAAGTATCACACTGAGCCCGAGAATCACCACAGCTGGCAAGACAGGAATAGTTGCCACCTATTTGAACTTGCTAATTTGCCTAAAACTGACAGAGTACGACTTGTCAAGGAGGCTTACTTGGCACTGTCAGTCTCTCCCTGAGAGAATTTCTGTCATTTAGTCTTCTGTCCCTGTTGATTAAGAGCAGTGTGGAGCACAGCTCTCATACACTTGTCACGTCAAACCATTTCTTTGTTTCACTGACTAATCATTCACATCTCAACTCCACTGTATGAAGTGGGATTCGAGCTTGCTATGGTAACGGTTGTGGTAGGTACTGTTACATTTTCAGAGTTGCTGCTGAATCCAAAGAGGCTGAAAATCCCAGCTCAGGACCCCAGGACTGGTCAACATCAACACGCCCTGTATCTTTCCCATCATCATCAAGGACGAAACTCAGGCTTAAGGCCTGGGAATGCCCATCTCCATGGGGAACAGAGAACCATGGTAAACAGCCCAGGACAGAAAGGGATCAGAAATTTAAACACTGGGGCTTGAGATACAGTTTCTGATTGATTGAATAAGGTTTTCAGCAAGCCTACCTTTCTGGGCCTTATTCCAGGCCTCACTTGTTAATTACTCATTTTTGCCATGTATGAAAACATGGCAATACTGTTACAACTTGTTCAATGTCATGACTATGGAACACTGACTATGAGTTGGACACAGTGTCTCAAGACCCCTAAAAAAACAATTGCCCCAGTTTTACAGATGATAGAACTCAACCCTGGAGAAGTTGGGGAGCTTTGCCCAAGATCACACACTGTGGGCAGGTCGGGCCTCAGGCCCAGGTGTGTCTTGTCCCAAAGGCTGGGCTCTTATCTAGACATGGGTTAATGGGCTCTGAGGAGTCCGCTCAGTGACCTCAGTTTTCCTCCCAGGAAGGGAGAAGCCGCAGTGTGTGTGCACCCACAGAAACCTAGCCACATGGTGGGGCATCAGAGTGAAGAAAGCAGGCGCCATGAAAAACTGTTAACATTCATAACATAATCAAATATGTGCTAGCTAGCTCTTGATTAAAAGAGAATAAACTTTCCATCTGTACAGTTTACACTGAGAGAAACATTTGCAGTTTGCAAATTGTTTTCATTCACAACACCTCTTTTGATCGGCATAGCAAACTCGAGAGGATAGCAGGTCAAGCACTATTTCCACATGGAACAAAAATATTTCTAAAATGTTAGGACACCTAATGTTACATGCCTAATACGTGGAAAAACCAGGATTAAAGGACTCTTTCTGGTTCGGATCCTAAATTTGCCCTCTAATATCAGGATGCTTGTTGTTGTATGTGTCGTTCAATCATAGATCTTCAAAGAAATTTCTGCAGACTTCAAGTTTTCACCTCTGGTTCCTGAGAGATGGCATTTGCTAGCACCAGAGTCCTACATCCAAGGAGGCTAGCACAACTTAAAAACTGGAGTATGAATGTGTTGTTTACTAGTAAGCAGTAGCTGGATTTAACGGTTAAAGTGGGAAATCTGACTATACTATACCTTGTAAAAGGTAGTAACTCTAATGCTGTAATAAAAAATAGAAGTAGCGCACAAGAAGTTTTAAAAAAAAAAAAAAAAAAGGCAGTGGAGGGGAGCAGTGGGTTTAGCCAGAGGCTCTGGAGGGGAATATAGTGATATATATCTGTAGTGACTAGAGTCATAGAGAAAAGCAGGGGGACCCAGAAAGCACAAATAAGGGTGGTGAGCTTGCATAGTTACTAAGTTCAAAAGGACCAGAGTAAACTGAAGGAACCAGAACCTGACAAGTGAATCTGAATCACTGAATCACTGAATCTGAATCACTAATCATAGCAACAATGTATAAGAGAAGAAAATAAGTCATTGAATGTAGACCATCGTATAATCCTGTTATTCTCCTGCCCTAAAGATACGGCACCAAAGAGGAAAAGAAGCCAAGTAGGGCAGAGAGGGGCAAGAGGAATAAGAAAGAGGAGAGTTGAACCCTGGAAACTCAGGGAAAAGACAAGAGTATTCAGTTCAAAGGAGCAACTCTCCTGAAAGATGGGACATTATTTCTTCATTGCTTTCTGTATTATTTTTATTGGGTAAGCTTGGTATGAAGGGCTGGGGGAGGACTTTTGACAATCCTAGCTGTCAGTCCCCCTGTTGACAGTTGCTATTTTTTCGTATTGCTATTTCATTCCCTCCCAGCGTCTCCCTCTATCTCGTAGGTGAATGAGCTGAGCAGTTCCACCCACACAGGGCAGCTGCTCCCTGCTCACACTTAAGCTGCTGCTCTTGGGAAGCGTCTGCTGCAGCTCTGGTGGAGGAACAACAAGTCCTGACGGAAGAGAGGCCAGGGTCAGAGTTTTCACATGGCCTGATTAGGGATGGCAGGCTGCCGTCTAAAGTAACCAGTGTGAACGCAGATAATTATTGCAGAAACTGGCGACAAACTGTAAAATGAAACATAGGGTGGGGACTCTTTACTACCCTGGGTTTTGAGAGCAAAGACTAACACCTGCCTTGGGAGTTTAAACTTTCTTTTTTTATAGAGAATCCAGATCAGTGTAATAACAAACAGTGACATACTGGGTTCTCCCCTATAATTACCAAAGTCACTCAATTTCAAAACATTTTAGGTTTCGAAACGCAAAAGAAATCACACACCTGTCAAAGGTTTTCCATGATCTATCCTCACTAAATCCAGTGTATTTTCGTTTAACCTGAAATTCCTTTTTTAGGCTCTCTCCCCACAACTGCACAATCCAGTTAAGGAATTGACATGGATATTGTCATTCCTTCCTCAATCTTCGAGTAAATAGTTGTAAAAGATGCTTCAAGTCAGGGCATTGATAGCTTCAGGCTAGTTCTCTCAAGTAGGTGCTCATTCTGACCAACCCCCCACACACACACCCTCCACACACAAGCAAAATCACAAACAAGACAAATCCAGGTCTTTGCTGTGAACCCTCCAACATTTGTCAAACTGATAAGCCTTCCTACATTCCTCTTTCTGAATTCATCCTGACGACAAAAATTGCAAGCAAAAACATCCAAACATAGAATTCCTCGCCCCCCTTTTTTTGTTTAAGAACGTGCACTTTTTAGGTGACAAATTCCAAATTCCCCTTATGATTTTTATTGCATTCTCGAAGACTTGCAGATAAAGCTGCACTTCATTTGGAAGTTCCCACTTTCTTGTTGTAAATAACTTCCCAAAGCCAAACTAGATACTAAGAACAGCATGTCCTGATTACCAAAAACCTACACAGGATAATAAAACAACGTCAACTGGAATTATGCTAAATTGTTACACACCAGTTATTATAACATCAACATTTTGAGTACTAAAGGAGGAGATACATTCAAATAAAGCCACCTTACCTTGTTCGCTGACGAAGACACACGAGCAAAAACTTGCTTTGAATTCTGGGACTGACTTTATATAGCAGTGGGTTTGGTCCATGGCCCAGCAACATAAGAATCACCTGGGAACTTGTTAGAAATGCAAATCCTCAAGCCCAACCCCAGTCATACCGGGGTAAGGTGGGGCTCGCAATCTATTTAACAAGCCGTCCAGGTGATTGTGATATACACTCAAGTTTGAAACCACTGGTGTAACTGCATTGGGTTGAAACTGAAGTTAAATAGAAATATCTGTCACTTAAAAGTTCTACCATTCCATGACTTTCACAGCTGTGCCAGATTTTTTCAATGAAGTTTTAAATTTCAGAACAGTTTTATATTTACAAAATGTTGTAAAGATGGTATAGAGAGTTCCCACCCCGGTTTCCCCTATTGTTATATCTTGCATTAGTGTAGTACAATTGTTGCAATTAATGAACATATATTCACCCATTATTGATGAACGAAAGCCTATACTTTATCTGGATTTTCTTAGATTTTGCCTAATGTCTTTTTTTCTGATCTACAGTCCCATTCTGGATACCAGATTACATTCAGTTATCATGTCTCCTTAGGCTCCTCTTGGCTGTGATAGTTCCTTAAACTTTCTTTCTGATGACCTTGACCTTGACTGTTTTGAGGAGTACTGGCTAAATATATGAAAAATGTACTTCAGTTGGGATTTGTCTGATGTTTTCCTCGTGATTAGATTGGGGTTATGGATTTTGGGGAGGAAGACCACAGTGACAATCTCGTCACATCTTGCCAAAGATACAAATTACCAATACAAATCGCCTTATCATCGATAATGTTAATTTTGATCACCTGGCTGAGATGGTAGTTGTCGGGTTTCTCCACTATAAAGTTATTCAGTTTTTCTCCTTTCCATACTATATGCCTTGGAAGTATTGATAAATCACGATGGGCAGCCTGCATTTAGGAGTGGGGGATTACGCTCCATCTCCTTGAGAGTGGAGATCTCCATAAACCAGCATCAGAATTTTGCAACTGAAAAATGAATAAGACCAATTTTGATATTTGAGATGTTTCTAAGAAGAATTAGAATCACAATCTGGGTGAGTAATCAACATAAGATACAAAATGACATGGGAATTGTGGCTGCCAACAGAGGTGAACTACACAATGGCAGACATGCAGAAAAATTGTGACATGGCCTTTCAGCACATGGCACTCGGAGTCGTGGTACAAACGTTCACCACTGAGACTTCCATGTCTTTTGCAAATGTATATCCAGGGTCTCTTTCCAGTCTCAAATATTCCTGATCTTTTCCACCAGTAGTCCTCAACCCTGGCTGCACATTTCTTGGTTGAGCTTTCTGGGTGAGACTTGGGCTTTGGCATGTAAAAATCTCCCCAGACGTGCAACCAAGATTGGAAAATCACTGCTTTCAGCACTGTCGTCCTCAGCTGGTAGCTTTAAACTAACGAGTAGAGTGGGGAACCAGGAGCCAGGAGAACATGGCAGAGTGCAAGTTTTCATAGCACTCTGATGATAGCACAGTGTGGTGGCAATTAACTCCACCAGACTGTGACATTCTCAGAAAAGAGACCACACTGAGGAGGGGAAAGGAGAGAAAGCAAATGATGTTCAAAGATACATAATGCATGGCTCTGCCTCAAAGGTCTCACCAAATATAATTAAACATGAGAAACAGAATAGAGATGTTAATGGTGGTAGTACTTACGGTAGAATAGTAGGAGTAGTAATAGCAGCTAATGTTTATTGCGTTCTTACTTTAGGCCAGGCCTAAATTCTATTTTACTCTATTTGCAACCAAGCGAGAAAGGTACTATTATCTCCATTTTACAGACGAGGAAACTTACCCAAGATCATCTAGCTAGGAAGTGGTCAACGATGGATTTAAAACTTGCCAGTCCAACTCCAGAGCCTTTGCTCTACATCATTTTCTCCTCCCTCTCTTTATTGCATCCCAGATCTGTGGACCACACAGAGAGGAGAAGTGATTCAGTCCAGGGAAGTTAAGGGAAGGCTCTCAAGAGATGGGTTACAGAAAATGAGTAGGAGAGAGGAAGTTTAATCTGGAGTTGCTGTGAAGCACAGTTTGGTTGGGGCAGATGAGACAAAGACCACTTAATTCAATTGGTCAGTGCCAGGATCAAGGCCTGAGGTAGGGGTTAGAAGTAGACTGGGAGAGTGGTTGGGCATGTCTGAAAAGTTAACAAAGATACATCTGGTGAAGGAAGGAACCGATCCCTGGCAGCACATGTTGGCTGTCTCTGAGCACCTTCTAGGCAATCTTCTTTGCCTTGCTCATTGCACTAGAAGGTCTGTCTGGCCAACATGGAATAAATACATCAACGACCTCCCTTGACTACTGGACAGTAGTGGAGGCTGAGCAAGAGATCAGTGGGAGGGAAGAGAGTGAGATCAAGGTATTCTTTTCCCAGCTCCCTTTCTGAAGCTTGCCTAGGTCTGCCTCTCTTCTCAAATGAAAACTGCTGCTCTTCTGCTGGCCTCCTCCACATGGCTCTTGCCTTCTAGTTCCTTCTAATTTCTTCCAGTTTCTTCAGGTCTGTGGTTGGTGGTAATTGCTCTCCTGCCCCTAGCCCAGAGTTTCTTGCCCACACTTTCAAAATAGTTCCTTTGTAAATAACTCCTCCTCTGATTTTCCTAATTTGATTGTGTCATGTGTTTACTGTTGAGATCCTGACCAACACCCAGCGCTAGGTACAAATTCTCTTCCACTCTTCCTCTCCGATTTGTCAGCAGTGGTGCCTAGAGGGGTTCTTCCAAACCCATGTGGAAACATGTCTAATGACCCCTTGTTTCTGTAGTGCTGACGACTACTCTGTCCACTGGGTTTCCATATTTCCAGAATGACAGGGCCCAGCTAAGTAGCCCTAAAGCATCTTCCTGTGCAGTCTCCTCATTCCAGCTCTGATTCCTGCTTACCTAGAAATGAACAGTAATGATAATAAACCAACTACTGTAAATTGGCAAGATTCTGCTCCCTAAGCTTAAATTCACTTTCTCTCCTCTTGACTGTTTAATGCTCTACCTTAGTCTTCTCTATCATTCATCAACTTCCTTCTGGTCCTACCTACCTATATGTTTTTAGTAAATCTTTTCCTCAAATCCTTAAAATATAGACATGTTTAGCTCATATGACTAACAATATCATTATTTTATAAAGAATCAGATTAAAATAGTGTTCAAAATCCCTAACATTCATTGAAGGTAATGTGCTGGGCATCATGATTTCATGACTTATTTAATCCTTACAGGAGACAGTGGTGTAGGTAATATCATTGTCCCTATTTACAGATGGAAGAAAGGATGCTAAGTGAGAATAGCTGATTCACATAAGAAGTAGTGGTGGAGGTGTAAGCTGGGCTATAGGTGGGCAGATTATGTATGTCTGCCTACATATCACCTTCTTCCTTGCTTTTGTTTCTTTTCTTCTTTCTCTGTCTTTTCTTCTTCTCCTTCTTCTTCCCCTTCCCCTTCTTCTTCTTCCCCTTCTCCCTCCCCTCCCCTCTTTCTCCTTCTCCTCCTCCCATCTACCTTCTCCCACTCCACTTTCTCATAATTAACAAACACAAACATCTTTCTGAACACTTTCCATGCCCAGGGCCATGTTCTGTTAGCTCGGGGTAGAGGAATTTCAAAGATATGACTCTTGACTTCAATGGGCTTATATTCTAGCTGGGCTGTAGATCAAGCTGTTTGCCTTTTTATTATTTATAATTCTCTTTTTAAAAAGAAGGCATAGGCAGCACATACCATGTACCCATAAAAGAGGTATAAACAGTGAATGATCCAGGAGTTCAGAAGACAGGCCTCTTGTTGGGGTGGTGAGAAAACGTTTCTTGTAGGAAGTACAATTTGAGATGAGCTTTGAAAGAGGGTAGGTTTACAGAAAGGAGATGTGATGGTGTCCTTCACAGTCAGCTATTTAGGGTCTGCATTCTTGGAGTAAAGTTTCTTGAGAAACTTTAGTAAAATTTTCAGGACTTCCTCCTTTTCCTCGTATCCTCTCAATAGGGTAAAGGGGTGGTAGGTACTGCTTATGGTTGGAGGTTGGAGATTGGGTATTTGTGGCCAGAAAAGAATTTGGTTTTAAATCTTCAGGAATCTTCGAATAAGAATAAACTCAGAGTGAAAATAAAGACTTCACCCACTACCATAATTTTTTTTTTCTAATATGAAAAGTCCTAATAATTTAGTGTAGGCTTTAACAAATGTACAATTACTTTTCTCCTTGCATGCATAGGTTTGACACTGTCCAAATAACAACTCCTTTGCCTTTTTATCTTGTGACGTAGGGACAGAAAGAGGAGGAGCCCCAACAAAAACACTTTACCATGTGTCCTGGAGCTAACCAAATGGATTCTTTGATAACAGATATAAAAACTTCGTGTAAAATGAACTGTTAGGTAGGAAAATGAGATATCTCTATAATTGCTCTTGTATATACAAGAAAATGGCAGCCTTTAACCTTTTCTATCCTATCATACCTGATTAGAAGTTTCGATTTCAAGATGTTAATTAGAATGTGCCACACATCAGTACTTAATGGATCTGAAATCTTGGGCAAAGGTTGCTTTACTAATCATTATTTTCCTGTGCTGTTTCTAAAGCTGTTGAATTTTCCCCGTTATGCCAAATTCCCTTTGCAATTAAATAATTTAGAGAAAAAAACCTCTCAGTGAAGTCACATGGACATCCAAGTCCACATAAGACCTGATGTTTATAAAAGTGTTCTATTACTGATACGAATTTATACATTCTAAAAAACCTTTTTCTTTCATTGTTGTCTTGGTTCAACACATTGTTCTTAACATGATATTGCAATTTTAAATGTGGCTGTGTAATCCCAGGATTAATATCTCTGTCTCTCCCACTAAACTGTAAGAACTGTGAGAATAGGGCTCTACCCGGTTTGCCTGCCATTGTATCCCTAGAGATTAGCACAATACCTGACCCAAAGTATTCAACAACTGTTTGTTGAGTGAATGAGAAACAACTAGAAAGATCACATACAATGAATATTAAAGATATTTAAATATTACAGAAATATAAACTAAATAACCTATAATGAGACACTGCTGTGAGGGAACAAGACACCTGGTGTTGGGTCTTGCTGGAGAGACAGAATTGTCACAGTTTGGTTGTTTAAATTGCGAATTCCAAGTGAACACAGTAATTATCTTAGAAAGAGGTTAATGGCTAAGATCCTGGTCACCAACTCCAATGTGTGGAGGTTTTCCGTCACACATCCAAGGAATTCTCCAACTCCAGCTGGGTGTCCTACAATTCAACACAATTCTGACACTATCTACCCAGAGAGAACATCAGATTACACAGGTTAAGAGCTCAGTCCCACCAGGCTGCCCTCCACTTCAGATGCCAATTGCAAGTCCAAGTTGTTACCTGTACTTCTGACCAATTGGAGGAGGTTCCCAGGACCACCCCTGCTTGGGTTTGATTAACTCACTAGAGCAGCTCACAGAACTCAGGAAATCAGTTTACTCAGTAGATTATTACCAGCTTATTACAACGGATATTAAAGGATACATACAAACAGCCAGACAAAGAGATGCATAATCTGAAGTTCCAAACAAAGGAGGTTCTATCCTGGTGGAGTTTGAGACCTGGCATGGTGGCATGTGAAAGCATTCTGGTCCACTGACCTGGAGGCTCTCCCAAACTTATTCTTTTGGGTTTTTATGCAGGCTTCATTACACAGACATCATTGATTAAATCATTGGCCATTGGCAATTGATTCAACCTCTAGTCCCTCTCCCAACTCTGGAGATCAGGGGAGTGGAATTGAAAGTTCCGACCCTCTAATCACACGGTTGGTTCTTTTGGCAGTCAGACCCATCTTTAGGTGAGTTCCAAGAGTCGCCTGATTAACACAACAAAAGACCTTTGTGGTGCTTATCACTTAGGAATTACCAAGGATTTTAGGAGCTTTGTGCCAAGAAAAGTGAACAAAGACCAAATATATGTATCTTATTACAAATCCTAATACTACAATGGCGCATGGCTGCCAACAGGTAGTAACACAAATGAGAAAGAAGGTGCCATAGAGTACCAGTATCTTCACACAGATCAGTGCTCAGGCCAGTTGTTTAAATTCATGATCAGATTTCTTATGCATCATATTATCAGATCATTTCAGACGTGTTCCAAATAAAGTTGAGAATAATGCACAATAAACAACAAAAGATAGATTTAGTGGCTCTAATGAATTCTGATGTCTACTTACTAGCTTTAGACTAATAGCTTGAGATTTCAAGTAGCAAGTGCCCTAAGGATATTTTTCTCCACTTGAATCCCTTGGTCAATAAAATAAACAAAGAACTCCTACATATAAAAAGTTTGCCTCCTTTAGTATTTCATTTTAAATGATTTCCAGGAAGTATTAAATACTGAACAATCACTTGAAACTTAGTATTTCCAATGAAATATGACATTATGGAAACCAGGAAAGCAAGAAAACATTTTGGATGATGATTCATGCCCTTAGGATTTATGCAAATATAGCATCTCTTATTACCCACCATAAGTGATAGGTGTAGCATTATTTGCTATGAAAACAGCCCAAGAGAGCTGTTATTAAGTTAGTTACAAAGTTTGTGCTCGTTATTTATGAGCATATATGGGTAAAATTGAGTTATGCATTGTTTTTTAGTCCCAAATGAGAAACTCTGTTAGGTTGCTTTGGCACATAGAACAGAGCAAAAACCAAATCAAAAACAAAGTCTGGCATTTGCTGCTCTGGGCAGAAACCAGAACTTCTGCTGGTTTTCAAAATGTAATTCTGAAAGTAAAGTAGAATAACAGAAAAGAGTATAGACAAGGTTCTAGCTGAATGGGGCCTCAGAGATGGGTCAGTTCAACTCCCTTATCTTATACAGGAGGAAATTGAGGCTCTGAGAAGTCTGACCTCTTCAATTTCATACAATTTAGTTAATGTAAAAATGAAGGGAAAAGAGTTGGTCGCTATAAGTCAAATACCAACATGATAAATATTGATGAAACTAAAGCTTTCGCTCTAAAACAATATTTCAATCCTAGAAAATGGTTTACTTACTTGTAATTTTTCAAGTATATTGATATAATTTAATTTCAATACAATACAAAATTTACATGTTTTCTCATCAGTCATTAAAATAAGATTTTACCCATGCAGGTTGGTGTGGTAGACAGAATCCCTGAAATGTTTTACATCCTGAAACCAGAATCTGTGATGATGTTACCTTACGTGGTAAACGGGACTTTGTAAATCAAGGATCTTGAGATGGGGAGGTTATCCTGGGTCATTATTATCTGCGTGGGTGCAATGTAATCACAAGAAACCTTAGGAGAGGGAAGCAGGAGGGTAAAAGTCAGAAGAGAAGATATGACAATACTAGCAGAGAAGAGAGGGAGAGGGAGAGAGATAGAGAAGAAAAGGGGAAGGGAAGGGAAGGGAAGGGAAAGGAAGGGAAGGGGATTTGAAGATGTTAAGCTTCTGGCCACAAGCCAAAGAATGAAGGTGGACTCTAGAGCCTGGAAAAAGCAAGGACACAGATTCTCCCTAGTTCCTCCAGAAAAAATGCAGCCCTGCCCGCTCACTTTGGAGCTCTATGCTGAACTTGGAAGTAGGGGTCTTTACTGAAGCTGAGTGCACCTGACATCCACCTCCTTGGACACACTTATCATCTCCTCCTGTGAGGCCCTGCTGCTCTCCAGAGCGCTCTGAAAGAGCAGGAGCTGAGGGCTGTCCCTGTGGGACTCATATAGCCCTAGCCCAGTTCCCTTCATGGTCTCAGAGAAGCTATAAACTGTTCTCTACTCTCAATGGGCCCCCTTTTCTCCCTCTCCTAACCTTTGGAGACAAAGTATGCAAATCCTTAGAGGAAGGCTTAACCTTTTCCTCTCCCTTACCTATTTATTTTAAAGAGAAGAAAATCTGTTATTAACCAGCCCAGGAGAGATTTAATTTTTAGCAATTTTTTCTCTCCATATCTAATCAATCCCTTCAACACTGATTTCTTATACTGACTGCATTGGTTATTGAGCCCAGGAACTGGGGGTGCAAGTCTATCTCACAAGGTACCCTGTCCTTTATTTCTCAGCTGCCATTACCCTTCTCTAGTCCTCAACAGTACAGCTTCCTGGACTGTTTTTTAGGGTTTTCTTGGTTTAGGTCATATCTATAATCTATCCTTTAATATGGCCAAGATGTATCTTTTAAAAACTGCACTGTCCAATACAATAGCCCCTAGCCACATACAGTTTGTAAACACACATTTAATCAAATTAAAAACTCATTTTCTCAGTCTCATTTCAAGCACTCAGTAGCCACATGTGGCTGGTGACCACCATAATGAACAGTGCAGATACACAACGACCTCCATCGTCACAGAAAGTTGTTCTGGAGAGCCCCATCCTCAAACAGAAACCTGTTTATGTCTGTGCTTCTCAGGTTAATATTTCTATTTGCCTAAAAGAAAACCTACACACTTTGTAGGTAGTATAAAGCCTTTATGCACTGGCCCTTACCTCTTTGTTTAGTGTCACTCTCCCTCAAACACACTGCTCCCTTTCTGGACACCATCCTCTTTCCCTGCTCCTGTCCTGCCACTTAGCATCCAAGTCTCAGCTCGCATTTCGTTCCCCATGAAGCCTTTGCTGAGACTAACTTTTATGTCTACTCTTCTCCTACTGGGAGTTATGCTAATTGACTTTAAATAACATTTCTACTCTGTTTGTTTGAACATTTGTCTCTCAGGGGCTCGTAAGCTCCTTGATGACAGGAATATGTCTTATTTGTGTGCATACACTTATACAGTCAAATATCATAAGATGCTGAGAAATACTATATCTCTTTATTTAGAATTCTTTTAAACAAGATTTGCTCTATCTTTGCAATTGGTAGGGTGCAACCCTTCTGACAGGCTGCCCAGTCACTTATGGAATATAAGCTTGGATTCTGAAGAAAGGGTAGACATATACATATATGTATATACGTATATGTATATATATGTAAATTATACTGTAAATTGTAATCCTTTTCAGCAAGGTTATATTGACATAGAGTCACTGGCTAGATCACTAGGTTTCCAACTATATTGAGAGACAAGTTTGGTGCCACAAACATAACTTTATGTAGCAGTCATGCAAAGAACCTATCAGGAAACTTTTAGATAAACCAATTAATAGGGTTCAATTCTCTCATCTTTCCTCAACCAAATTGCTTCCCTATTTATAGAGAACCACTGAGTTTAACTTATTAATGCAAATATCAGCTTTGCTCACCAAGAAATCCTGGTAAAATGCCTAGCCTCCAAGGAATGACATTTTCATGACTAACTTTTATATGAAACAGGGTGCATTATACACTGGAGAAAGTGGAGAAGTTGATGCTAATTTTCTTTATATCCAAGGAATTTAACTTGAACATATCCAGAATTTAGAACTAAGTGTTGAATGCTTGAATCATGCTGAATAGCACATTTAATGCTGGATTTGCCCTTTATATTAATTTGAAATAAATGGAATTGTATAAAAATAATAGCTGCGTTTTATTAGAGGCCTCCTGTGTGTCCAGCACTCTGCTAGATGCCTCATTTACACTTCTCACGTAATCTCCACAAACCATTTTAAACATAGGTACTATTACCTCCATTTTCACATGGTAGAATTGAGGCTCAATAAAGGAAAGTAACTCACATAAGATCACACTGTTGGAAAATGACAGAGCCAGGATTTGTCTTGTCTCGACAGAGCCAGACAAGTCTGAAGCTAAAAGCCGAATTTCATCATCCACTCTGCATTTCCTCACAAGACAGTAACCTGTCTATTGTATGTTAGAATAGATGAAATTAGAAATTGATGTGCAAGATTTTTGATGATAAGAAGAGAAGAAGTTCTCTTAGAGTGAAAAACAAAGAAATATCAGATAATAGGGAAGAATATAAGGCCCCTGTTCACACATGCTAAATTCCACGCATCCCCGGAGAGTTTGCCTTCTCTTGGCCTTTCCTCCTCAGTGTCTGAGATCCTGCAAAGAGCAGAGGAAGAAGTGAAAGCAGAAGATAAAGCTTTGAACCTTCCTCCTCCTCTGACTCCTGTGTGACTTCCTTTGAAGTCTTGAAATTTACATGGAAGGACTTAAAAAATAGAATTGTATTTCATTACAACATGCCATCCTACTGAAATATTAAAATCTCCATTCTATATATATGGAAAAAAGTCTGGAAGGATATAAACAAAAATGACAATATTAAAGAGGAGTTCAACTTTATTGTCCTTAAATTCTGTAATGAAAAATGTATTTTCATATAATAAAGGTTATTTTGTTTAAAGTAAATCAAGGATACAAATTAAAGAATTTGATTGGTTAATCCAAATTAGGCTAATGATTCCTACCTCACTGGATTCTAGGAAGGTCAAATTTCTAGGGTTTACAAGTAAGGATTTGAAGTACACTGTTTTTTGAGAGGGAGGAAAAGACCAAAGCAAGGGGAGAGAACTGAGGAAAGTTAGCAAACACTGGAGAAGAGGGAAAAGGACTGAGACCCTCGGTAGCAAAGGGACAGATAATAAACAGCGTGGAATGTTGTTTGAAGGATTAATGATGCTACGCATAAACACATAGTACAGTGCATGACATGAGTTGCTCCCTGAATGGCAGCCATTATTGAACACCACTCATGCTGTAGGCAGAGTACAGAGTGATGAGATGCAAGCACCGCTAAGCAAAAGGCCAAGCTAAGTCCAAGATCTTAGACTTCTACGCAAGCCAACCAGGCCAAGTAATGGACAGAGTCCATGAAGGTGCACAAAGCCTTGAGTGTGCAATAGTGGGACAGGGGATCCCCCACTGAGAAAGTGAAGTTCATGAGAGAAAATCTGTGTCCTGAGGGACTTGCAGGGAAATTGATGTTGGGAGCAAGGCTGACATAATGCTTGTCTCGTAAAAAACTGAACAAAACTCCTTGCATTGCCTCTTTCTAAGACCCAAAACTAAGGGAAGAATAGAACTCCAAGGGCCACTGAAGTGTCTTGAACTGCCAAACTGAGAGAATACCTTAAGCTGGTAGCCAAGAAGACCGATGTCGACCAATGAAACACCCATCCAGACAAACAGTTATGGAAGCTAACGCTGCTGGTACGGCTTCTAAAATCTAGGCCAACCCTGCCTACACTTCTGGTCCAACTCCTCCAAGACAGATGCATGGTGCCCCCATTTTTTTCAGGCAAACTAGTGGGTGTTGACATGTTTATGTTTTTCTTTCTTTCTTTTTTTTTTTTTTTGCTTTGTAAGAAACCAGCATTAATGCAAACACTTTTAGATCTCCCTTGGTACAGCTTCATTTGAGTTCCCAATAACAGGGGCTGGGACCAAGGCCATTTTACAAACGAGGAAAGAAACTGAGTCCCAGGAAAGCAGTTAAGTGGCAGATAAATCTGAGAGCAAGTTTCACTGTTTCTCAAGTGACGGGTCCTGCTATAAATTCTGTTTGCAAAACAGTGACTCTGGAGCCTTTGGGACCTGCTGCAAAGGCTCCGCCTCTCTCCTGGGGCTTCTTCTTGCCTCCCCCTTCCCCCAAATCACTAATATTAGTATTGGAAAAAACACAAAAATTGATTTTATTTTATTCTTTATAAATTTTTATAAATTTATTTATTTTTGGCTGCATTGGGTATTCGTTGCTGCCCGCGGGCTTTCTCTAGTTGTGGCGAGCAAGGGCTACTCTTTGTTGGGGTGTGTGGGCTTCTCACTGCAGTGGTTTCTCTTATTGTGGAGCATGGGCTCTAGGTGCGCAGGCTTCAGTCGTTGTGGCGCACGGACTCAGTAGTTGTGGCTCGCGGGCTCTAGAGCCCAGGCTCAGTAGTGTGGCTCATGGGCTTAGTTGCTCCGCGGCGTGTGGAATCTTCCCAGACCAGAGCTCGAACCCGTGTCCCCTGCATTGGCAGGTGGATTCTTAACCACTGTGCTACCAGGGAAGCCCCCCAAAATTGATTTTAAATTTAAACTTTTGCCAACAAAAATGACCAGGATAGGGCTTCCCTGGTGGCACGGTAGTTGGGAGTCCGCCTGCTGATGCAGGGGACGCGGGTTCGTGCCCCGGTCCGGGAGGATCCCACGTGCCGCGGAGCGGCTGGGCCCGTGAGCCATGGCCGCTGAGCCTGCACGTCCGGAGCCCGTGCTCCGCAACGGGAGAGGCCACAACAGTGAGAGGCCCGCGTACCGAAAAAAAAAAAAAAAGACCAGGATAAAGGAATTACTTACTTTTAATCATCATAAAATCAACTCGCATATGTTAAGTACTTGTATACAAACCATTTTCTATCCGCTCCTTTAACAAATATTTACTGAGGTTCTCGAGGCACTATTCGGGGCTCTGGAAGGAATGCTATTGAACAAAACTGACTGGATTGCTGTTCTCCCAGAGCACTGTTTTCTACTGGGGGCGTGGATAATGGACAATGAATTAAATAAACAAGGTAAATTTAGATTCTGATAAGTAGAGTGAAGCAAATGTAGTAAATGAAATTCTAATGCTCTGCTTTAGACCGTGTAGTCAGGGAAGGCTTCTTTTAACAGGTAATAGCTGACCTGAGATCTGAATCACGCAGTGACACATCAGGTCGGAGGGGCTGCTCTATATATTCAATGCGATGGTATTTGGAGGTGGGGCTTTTGGGAGGTGGTGAGGTCATGAGGTAATTAGAGCCTTCATGAATGGGATTAATGCCCTTATAAAAGAGACCCCATGAGGATCCTCCGTCATGTGAGGACACAAGGAGGAGATGGGACTTATGAACTAGGAAGTGAGCTTTCACCAAACTCTGAATCTATCAGCACATTGATCTTGGACTTCTCCGACTCCAGAACTGTGGGAAATAAACGTGCGTTGTGTAAAAGCCATCCAGTCTGTGGTATTTTTGTTAGAGCAGCCTGAATGCGCTAAGACAGGGACCAAAGATTAAGGCAGAGGAAAGCGCTGGTGTGAAGGCCCAAAGAAGGGAACAGGCCCACGTGCTCTAGGAATGGGGGAGGGCTGATGTGAGCGAGAAAAGGTTAGAGGGGAGGCAAGGGCCACGGTGAAGAGCTTGGCATGGATTTTCAGTGCGGTAGGAATCACTGGCAGTTTCTAAGCAAGGCAGTGGCATGATTTCCCTTTCCAAATCATCACTCAGGCTGCTTAATGGTGACTAACCCCTGTAAAGGCGGCAAGAGAAGAAGCAGGGAGATATGAGAAGGTGGACCCTGCATAGACCAGGCCAGAAGGAACAGCCTGGATTAGGGCAGTGGCAGAGAAGCTGGAGAGGAGCTGGAGGGAGAAAATGCAAGCACCGTTGGCCAAGATGCCAGAGCAGTAGGGAGATGTTGGATTGGCTGTGGAGGTGGAATTGACAGATGTAATCACAAGCTGGCTAGGGAGTGTGAAGGACAGAATGATTAAGAGGGACCTCCTGGCTTCTAGCTTGAGCAGCTTAATGGATGGGGTGCCATTTGCTAAGATGGAGAAAAGTGTGGGAGTCGGGGATCTTGGGAGGAAACAATGAATCTGCACAACAGCCCAGTGAGATAGGCGCTACTATTTCCTCCACGTTACAGATGAGAAAAGAGAGCCTTGAAGAGGTTGTTCAGAGTCCCACAGGGAGCAGCACGTGAGACGAAGCCCAGAAAGCTGGGCTCCAGAGCCTGCCCTCCCAACCACTGCTGCCTTGGCTCACCATTGCCACCCGTGTCCTACACAATCAGACAGAGACTCAGTCACAGCAGAAGAACCTGATGACTTGTACATTCCAGCAGTGAAAATTCTTGGTAAAACCTAGTTGTTCGTAAGCTTCCTAGAAACGGAAAGATGACCTGGGAATTCTAACAAAGGGCTATGAATCCTTTTCTAGTGAATAATTTTCCAGCAGTTTTGGGCCTCACCACTGGTGATATTAATGCCAGCTGCCTCCCAGCCACTCCTTCTTCTATCTGAGACAGGTAACGTCATCCAAATGTGCCGAGATTCCCGATTCTCGATCAAAGAATTCCAGGAAAATACAAGCAAAGGGGAATGAAAAATACGAAACGTCTGCTTTGTTCTTAAGTTCAAGTGCTGGTTTTCCTTAAGGACTATCTAATTTCCATGGGGGCTAATACTTTTTCCCATTGTGATTCTTGCCCTGGACCTTTCCCCTTACAGGATATTAAACATGACAACACCTGTCCTTCTGTGATAACAGGAGCTGGTGAGAGGCTCAATCAAGAACGCTTTCAGGGAAAGCGGTGTTCAGGGAAAATGCTGTGCTCGGCATTGTTTAAAGGCTGCTCTGAAGATTACCGACATTCACATCGGGCAGGAAGAGATTGCTTATCCTGCTTATTAAGACCCAGTGCCTCGGCTTGCAGCTCGGAAGGGATTCTGTGTGATCTCATGTGCTGTCACTAGCAGTTACTTTCACGTGGGTGTGGAGGTGGCATTTGACATGAGAACACTGCAGAACAAGAGAAAGTTAACCGCACAATTAATAAACCGGATCACCTTTTAAAAATAGGGTCTATTTTTACATTTTTTCCTGAGTTGCAAAACGTTTCTAATTTGAGCTGTTGCTGTTTTTACTGATGAAAGACTAAAATTAAATTGCCTGCTTCTCCTGGGGATACATTCCTTGTATGCTCCTTGGTGATTTAACCTGCCTCTCGGAGTTAAGCCTATTAAGCAGGGCTACACTGAAGAGCGATGCTTACGTGCTCTTGGTATGAAGTAAACCCTGGAGATCAGATGAAGTTAGTGGTATTTAGCCCATTAAAGCGTCTTACTTTTAGCAAACCCTGAGAATGCTGAACTTCAGCTCTTAAACTAGTTTGTAAAGGTTTGCATTAAAAGTGGAGAGTGTGACAGAGATCTCCTGTAAATGAGCTTTCCAGGTTTTCTTTTTATACTATTCAGAGTGATGAATTCCAGTCTTTTTGCCAAGAAATTAAGTCCAAATATCTGGGAGTGTTTCTGGCTGTAGAAAGATTGCTTCGCCATGCTGTCCTGGAGTTATTTGAGGAGCAAAAACGCCGAAACAGGACTCATTTGTTTGTCCTGGATTTGGTCATTTGTAGCTAAAATAATTTCTTTAATTTTCTTCCTTTATTTTTATTTTATTTTTTTGTGGTACGCGGGCCTCTCACTGCTGTGGCCCCTCCCGTTGCGGAGCACAGGCTCCGGACGCGCAGGCTCAGCAGCCATGGCTCACGGGCCCAGCCGCTATGCAGCATGTGGGATCCTCCCGGACCGGGGCACCAACCCATGTCCCCTGCATCGGCAGGCGGACTCTCAACCACTGCGCCACCAGGGAAGCCCTCTTCCTTTATTTTTCCTGTAATTTTTAGAGACTCTGGTGAAAGATAATTACATCTCTTAATTCCTTTCATTTTAAATTCATATCAAAGCCTTCAAAGAGACCAGTGTCCCTAAAGTGGGTCTTGCCAGCTGTGCAGCGTGTGGGTCTCTGATCCTGTCAGCCTGCTCTGCGCGGATGAGGCCAAGCAGGGGGAGCAGCCACAGGGAACCAACGTTGTGGCAGCTGGTGGCAACCAGGCAAGCAGCAAACCCAAGTCGCTGTGTTGCCGTGGTTTCTCTCAACAGGCAGCAAGTGCATGGTAACAGCTTGGTACAGAGGATAAGAAACACAAGTGACTCGAATGAGATACGCAGGCGGGCAAGGAGGAGAAATCGCACTGAAGACTCGAGCCAGATTTTGTGACTGTGGCAGGAACAGGGCCGGGAGAGCAGAAATCTCTACAAGTGGGCCATCTGTCACGGAAATCCTTCCAACAGGGCTGCGGTGTTTATATTTTGAACACAAGATATTGCCTCTTGGCTCTCTCTCTGGAAAGTCTTTGGCATATGTCCCCACAGATACAGTGACAGAAATGTCATCAAAGAGTCTGAGCCACCGCAGCAGTGGCTTCTGGCTAAAAGGAAGAGCAACCTGAGTCCTGCCTGCAACATGGATGAGCTCACCCTGCATGGGATCAGTAGGGAAGATGATAACTGTGGGTCTGTTCAAACGTAGTGTAAGCACAGAATTTCCAGTGTTGGAAAGCAGAAGGTGAAATCTGTCATTTGAAAAGGTTAGTTTTGGGTAATAACTTTCAGAAGTCCACTTTTAACAAATCCTGAGAATGCTGAACTTCAGCTCTTAATCTAGTTTGTAAAGGTTTGCATTAAAAGTTGGCAGAGATCACCTGTAAATGAGCTTTCCAGGTTTTCTTTCTATGCTATTCAGAGTGGTGAATTCCAATCTTTCTTCCAATCTGGAAGGTGATATGTGACCTTGGCCCCTAAGTTGGGGGTGGGAGAAAATCTCTGTGACAAATCGTGTCTATTAGTGGCGCCTTATGTGAAAGCCATCAAGGTCACCTTTCCAGAATCAGATGCATTGATTGAATGCTGAAAATACCACTTTCCACCTAGAAAAGTCAAATGGAACGTAGGCTTAGGTCAAATAACAGCTGGCTTCCAAACTTCTTGTCCAACATTTTGCTGACACGAATTGTCAAATCTCTCCCGACCACCTCATTGACAGCAATTCATAGAAATAAAAATCGATACAATTTACGTAGGCCTTGATTTACCATTAACTACAAGCCACACAAAATGGTCTCAAACCAGATTTATCATAATTGTTCATTTGCAAAACTTGGCAAAAATGGGATGATAATAGTAAATTCTTTCTTTCTTTTTTTACCTGTTACGTAAACTTTCTTTTCTCATCTGTTGATCACATAGCCAAGCAATTATCTCCAAAGCACAGAGTAGTCCCAGAACAATGGGAAAGATGGCAGACTCCAAAAGGAGGGCTCCCAGTACCTCCAACCTCTGGTGACCCACTTGGCTCTGGGCTTGAACTTATGGGATGCTCTTCTTTTTAACTCTCAATCATCATGTCAACTCACAGAAAAATCTGACTTCTTGGGAAGACTCATTATCTAATTAGAACTTTCTGTGTGCTGACATCAGCACAAAGTCAGTAGTAATTGAAGCTTCATCCATTCACATATATTTATGTGACAGGCACTGTGCTAAACTTTGGGGATCCAGTGATGACAAGTACACACAGAGTCCCTGCTCTCAAGGAGTGCCAGTTTAATGAAGGATATGTATAAATGGATCATAATTATACATTGTTCTAAATACCACCTAGAGAGGTACTTCTCAATTATTCTTTTTCTCAAAAGCCTGAGAAATTTGACACATTGTTGCTAGTAAATATTTTAGAATGTACACAATGCTGGTAGGGGACAGAAAAGAACATCCAGAAAGGGTAAGCAGAGGGCGTTCTGATGGCAAAAATGGTACCTAGCACTGACTTGGATGGTCAGGAAAAGCTCTCAGAGGAAGAGATCTCTAAATAGAAACCAAAAGGAACTAGCCAGAATTGGTAATCCCAGGTATCTTTGGAAGTGTGCATGAAGGTAGAATTAAAGAAGACTAGGGCAGAAGACTTGAACTTTGTTCTCTAGTGAGAGTGAAAACAGAAGGTCCCTGGACTTGAAAACACCAGAGACATTTCACAGCAAGGATATCATAAATAAACAAAGATTAAGTGAAAGCTTCCATACTGCATATTGAGACCTTTAGTTCTCCTCCCCCACAAGACTGCCAGAATACCAACAGTCAAACATATACCTTCCAAGCAGGAGATAAGAAAAGTGAGGACACTGACCAGCCCACCAAAAATGCCTGAAGATACTGAGATGACCCTCCAGGGATGACCATGTTCCACGCAACACACCCATTGGCATGACACACCTTCGAGCAATGTGATCTAAGTCAAAAACAGGTGGCACATGCTAAAAGGACTCACTTAAGAGACCTTGATGAAGGGATTCCTTACAGATGGGTGGGAAGATTGAAGGGAACCAAAAAAGAATGGTGAGCAGCCCAGCGATCAGCATGAGTGGAAAGACCTGAGAGAGCAAGAGGAGAGAATGGTATTACCAGAGTCCAGTCTGAGCTGGAACTGTGCAAGAGGGGCTGTTCCAGCCACAACGATAGAACAGTTCTCAACCAGGGACAATTTTCCCCTATGGATGTTAGCAATGTTTGGAAACATTTTTGGTTAAGACATTGGGGGAGATGGATTGCTACTGGTATCTAGAAGGTACAGGTCAGGGATGCCACCAAAAATCCTATGATGCACAGGACAAACCCCAAAACAAAGAACTATTTGGTCCCAAATATGAAGAGTGTCAAGGTTAAGAAACCCTGTGATGAAGGAACACAGACAGTGAAAGAACAATGACTGAGCAGAGAGTAAGTGAGAATAGATGACCAGTCTTCTTCTCCCGATATATTTTGACCACTTGCCAGTGCCTCCATTAGTTGGAGCTGACAGGGAGCTGGGGATCCCAGATGGTGTGATCCTTGGCAGCCAGCCTCCAGGGCCTTGAAGGGTGGAGAATGGCTCTGGAGAGACACATAGAGAATAATGGCACTGCCTTTGATTAGCTTCTAAGTGTCCACACTTGAAAATGAGCAGAGTCAAGACCATAAACGAACAGAAAACAACTATCCCTGATAATTTGAGTGATAAGAGAATATTTTTATCCCAAGAATATGATTAAAAATGTTGAGAGAAAAAGGAAAATTCAGAGAGCAAAAAAGGAGCCTGGAAATTTAAAATGAAATAGCAAAAACGAAAACCTTTATGAGTGGTGGCATTTTGGGCCTGAAAACAAGTGAAAAGATTGATTTTCATGTCTAGGTTTATGCTGAGCAAAACATTACTGCATAGGGAACACACTAGGCTCAAAAGCTGGAAGGCAGAGGGGACAGGAGGACATAATCCACATTAACAAAATACTGGGCAAGACCATTGGATTAATTCAAGTCATGAATTGGAGGACTGATTTTATCTTGTTCTTCAAATCCAGGGTGACCTCAATTCATCATTGGGTAATGTATATCCTTGTATTGTAGAGGGTTTTTTGTTTATTTATTTATTTAGCCTCTAAAGTCATATAAAAGAATACAGGAAGATTCTAAGAGCAGAAGGCTAAACTACCTATTCCTTTCAGTTCCCATATCTTTGAGAATGTCCTGACAGCTGGTATAAAAGGAAGGAAAGGATTTTCTTTGCCTGAGGACCTCATAAACTTCCTGGGAAGGACAGTGACTAGACAAGTGGAGATTCCTGACCCTCTGGACCAATATTCTCAATGACTCTGGGTGGGGTTGGGCTGGGGTGGGGGAAGACAAGACATTAGCTTCCCGAGTAGAATATATAAGGGGACAAGGTTGAGTTAAACAGCTGCATTCACTCAGATTTTCTCTTTATTGGGTCCTAAGGAACATATGTCATTTTCTTAAGGAGATAGAGCTACAACAAATGCACTGATCAAGAGAATGAGACGATAAGCCACAGACTGCATAAAAATATTTGCAAAAGACATATCTGATAAAGGACTGTTAACCAAAATAGACACGAGAACTCTTAAAACTCAGCAATAAGAAAACAACCTGATTAAAAAAATGAAGTGAAGACTTTAACAGACACCTCATCAAAGAGCTGGTAAATAAGCATATGAAAAGATGCTCCACAGCGTATATCATAAGGGAATTGTAACTTAAAATAACAGTGAGATGCCACTATGTACCTGTTAGAATGGCCAAAATGCAGAACTCTGACAACACCAAATGCTGGTGAGGATGTGGAGAAACAGGAACTCTCATTCATTGCTGATGGGAATGAAAATTAATACAGCCACTTTGGAAGACAGTTTGGTGATTCCTTATGAAACAAATACACTGATCCCCTCCAAAAAGCTATATCCCTTGAAGTCAACTAGAAATCTAGAATGCAGATTTGTTCCGCTGTGTGGTTCTTGAAAAGGCATATAGCATGAATTGTGGGGGACTCATTCTTCCATACTTTTAGCATGGAAATTATTAACATTGAATAAGAGGACAGCTACGACCACCAGGGTAGGAAACAGCAGAAAGAGGTTTCACAGGGGCCATCACTACCACGGGTCACCCATCATTAATGTTCACATAGGCCTAAAGGAGACAGAGCGTATATTGATGCTTCAGGTTGAAAGAAGAGGTGAGTTAGCAGGGCTGCCACACACAGTGTGCTGGTTGATCATGCCCAAAGACGTCCAGCTAAGGGAATTAGAACAGGCTTGAAATCCAGTGCAGGTCTATTCTTCATCTGCCTGGAGAAAAGGTGTCTCTTCCTAATTTTCACAAAGATCCTAAATGGGATAGAGACACTGGCAGTGTCGTGATCTTTCACGAACACCTTTCAGTCGGAGTAAGGGATCTAGAGCTGATGTTCTGATAGTTTTGCTGGTGGGGAGAGACCAAACCCGAAACCAGAGATTTGGGGTTTGATAACTGTTACTGTGACTCTAGTGTAAGCCCTGACTGAGGAGGCCTGGTGAAATGTAGGTCACATACATTAGATATTAATTTAGTTAGAAGTCTTCATTTATACTTTTACAAAAGAACTTTAATATGTACAGAACTTACCTTTTTTTTTAAAGTATAAAGTTAATTTAAGGTGACTTTGCAGACAGGAATGTACATTTTTATTTCCCATCCTTAGTTCCATCTCCCCTTTTATTTAAGAGTACCATGACATTAACTGTATGTGGGAAGTTATTTAATCTGCTTTCAAAGAGCTTTTATCACATGGTTTTGAAGTGTGGAACAGTACTCTTTATTTAAAACATTCAGGACATCGTGTAGCTCTAGAAGAGGAAAACATAGTTTTCTTTTAAAGCAGAGGTACTAAATATATCAGTTTATTTCCAACAATGTTACATGCTGCCTACTCAATTTGTTTTGCAAAACACACACACATTAAATGTTATGTGTTAGTCAGACCCCTGTTCAATATGAAAATGATTAGGGCCTAAACATTTCCTAACAGGAAGTTATAACTGAATGATATTTCCTGATTTGCTCTGTAGAACAGATAATCAAGTTCTCTTTCAAAGACTAAACCTGCAGTGAATGTTTTACTAGGGAAATAAATGAAATTGATAATATATTCCTGGTTAAAACACACACACACACACACACACACACTGTAATTACTTTCAATCTCTTTGTAAAATGTTTTTCCCTTAGCAGAGATTTTCAAAATTGTTAGAAAATGCAAGAGGATGGGAGCAAGAGCACGTTAATCATAGAAATTAGAAGTGCAAGAGACCACTTGGGTTGCTCTACCGCTCTTCTCGCCGAGACGGTGCCTCATCCACGCTGCTCAGTCCAACTTAAAGGGACTGAAGTGATGGACTCCACCACTTCCCTGAAGGCAATCCTGCACTGCTTTCCTCACTGGGTTTCAGAAGACAATGCGGGCTTTAAGCAAGACTTGAAAATAATCATTTTCTAAAACTGCCAGTCTTCAAACTGTCTCTGGACTGAAAATCATTTTGATCCAATGCTTTTTTTAATGCTTCTTCTATCGCCATATCTGTCATCAGATCAAAGTGCAAGTATCTGCTTATGTCAAGCACTGCCCACAGGATAGAGCAGACCTGGGCAATCCTGTGTCAGAATTGAAGTTCTATATACTCTGCCACTGCTCTTCCCACCTCATCCCAGGAGTGTCTTTCTTCCTTTCAAAAGACAATCTACACAGCAGGCCACTCAGGCCACCCATCTCCTCTTTGCCTCACGGCCCCTCACTGCTTTGCCCTTCTGCATCTCATTGTTAAACTCCCCAGAAACCTTTCCACTGAATGCTTTGGGGACAAATTCTCAAATCCTTCCTAAAAAGTATCCTTTCTCATTAAACTGATTAACTGTTTCTCAATCTTCAGTCATTTGTTCCCATGTCCATGGTTTTTGCTATATCCACATGCCATTTGTGTTAAAATGAGACTCATTCTTAGTTAAGCTGAGGCAGAAATAGTCCCATTTTAACAAATGGAATAAAGCAATAGGGGCCACGAACTTACATCTCAAAGTAGGGTAGGTGCTGCCTAAGACATGAGAGGATATTTTGAAATTAGATCATCCATCTTTAGCTCCCACCCTATTCAAAGGTATAAATGGGTTGAACAAACTGGACAAGAGATCACTTTTCCTCCCCTTCCTTATCCTCCCTCAGAGGGGCAGGTGGAGAAAGATGGAAGATATACTATTAGAAGAAAAAACTAAGGTTTGGAATGGGTGGAGGGGCAGCTAGAAGAGAGATCTTCTGCCTGATTAAAGAAGGGACAGCTACATCTTCCTTTGTGAGGGAACTTTTGGAAAACCCTTGAAAACACATCCCAGTGAAAACACCTCTCGCTGGGAATCTGTCAAATCCCACAGGGTACAGTTGTTGGATATGACCTTTCCTTCCCATTTTTTTCCTACATTCCCCACTTCCTTCCCATAAAATCTAAGAAGAGTCGAAGGAAGCCTGCTGCAGGCTAGAAGGAGGAGAAGGAAACAAGCCAATGCTGGAGAGAGGCTAGAAAGGTCAGCCTCAGGCCCGCCCTGCTGAACACTTTTCAGTCTGAAGCAGCATCAAGGTGGCAGAGGGAAACGCATTCCCTTTGAGGCAAGTTTGGAGCTTTGGTAATTAAACTGTGTTGATCCCTTTAATTACTGACCTGATGCTGCTTTTTGGACTATAAGGGACAGACAGTCTTTGAATTATGTAACAGTATCCAGAAAAAGTTATGGATTTGCCTAAGGGCAAAAGGTTTCCAGATGAGGTATTAAAGAACTATTGGATTGGGAGCAGAAGAGAAAAAAAGTTGTTTTCTTCTTTTACTCTATGAGATATCACTCTTCCGTTTGCATTTGTGATGGCTCTCTGAGACCCTTTATAGCTTGATGTCCAGGCTATACATATGTACAGGCTCATCAAATTTCCAGTAGAGAGAAATAAGGTCAAAATGTCCCAAGGTCAAAGCCACTCAGGAGGCATAAGAACATCCTGTCCATTGGTCATATTTAAAGATTAAGAGCTCAGGGTAGAATCTCACCCATGAACATGACTTTATGTTTTTTTCTTAAACCAGCTTATTTTTTAAAATCAGAGGTTCTGATTTGCATTCTGTAATAATTAGTGATATTGAGCATCTTTTCATGTGCCTGTTGGCCATCTGTATGCCTTCTTTGGAGAAATGTCTATTTAAGTCTTCTGCCCATTTTTTGATTGGGTTGTTTTTTTGTCTTTTTTTTTGTTTTTTGATATTGAGTTGTACGAGCTGTTTGTATATTTTGGAAATTAAGCCCTTGTCAGTCACATCATTTGCAAATATTTTCTCCCAGTCCATAGCTTGTCTTTTTGTTTTATTTATGGTTTCCTTTGCTGTGCAAAAGCTTATCAAAACTACAATGAGGTATCACCTCATTGGTCAGAATGGTCATCATCAAAGACTCTACAAATAATAAATGCCTGAGAGGGTGTGGAGAATACACTGTTGGTGGGAATGTAAATTGGTGCAGCCACTATGGAAGAGAATACAGAGGGTCCTTAAAAAACTAAAAATAGAGCTACCATATGATCCAGCAATCCCACTCCTGGGTGTACATCCAGAAAGATGAAAACTCTAATTTGAAAAGATACATGCACCCCAGTGTTCATAGCAGCAGTATTTACAATAGCCAAGACATGGAAGAAACCTAAGTGCCCATCAACAGATGAATGGATTAAGAAAATATGGTACATATTTCAATGGAATATTCCTCAGCCATAAAAAAGAATGAAATAATGTGGCAACATGGATGGACGTAGAGATTATCATACTAAGTGAAGTAAGTCAGAGGAAGACAAATATTATATGATATCACTTATATGTGGAATCTAAAATACAGTACAAATGAACTTATTTAAAAAACAGAAACAGACTCATAGACATAGAAAACAAACTTATGGTTACCAAAGGGGAAGGGTGGGAGGGATAAATTGGGAGTATGGGATTAACAGATGCACACTACCATATACAAAATAAACAACAAGGATTTCCTGTATAGCACAGGGAACTATATTCAATGACTTGTAATAAACTATAATGGAAAAGAATAGAAAAAAAGAATATATATATATATATGTATAACTGAATCACTTTACTGTATACTTGAAACTAACATAATATTATAAATCATCTATACTTCAATAAAAAGAGGAAAAAACACAGAGAAATTATAGTTATTGATGTTTCATTGTCTTAGGGACAGATTTCTGTCTTGAAAAGTCTAATGAATAAAACAAAGATAATAGTCACATAATCACCATAGACTTTGTTCCATCTCTTGCTGTCTTTAGCTGCTTTATTGAATGAGAAGGCCAACTGGAAGAGCTTACTGCCCAAGGACTCCTTACAGAGCCAATTAAAAATATATATATATTAAAGTTAATTACTTTCAATTTTACAGCACAAACTTGGACCGTTCCAAAACATCTTCTTGTACAATAATTAATAGCTCATTAATTCCCACATCTCTCTCAGGCAGGTGTCATACCTTCACTCTGCAAATGAGGAAGAGAAGAGAAGGGATGTGCCTTGGGCAATGAGTTTAATTCTATCCAATATTTGAGGAGATGCAAAATTGCATATTCCTGGAAGGAACTAGATTGCAAGAAGAAATTCAATGTCATGGTGGGCCAACAGAGAAACACGAGGCATTAGAGCAAGAAGGGCTGGGACTGCAGTCTTGGGGCTGGAGCTGCCAAGGAGCTAAGCTGAGGAGAGAAAATACAAAGCCAGAGGAGAAGTGTCTGGGAAGCAGTAGCTACAAAGATGAACCTGGGTACCACTGTGGACTCCAAATGCAAAGTCAGAGATGGGCAAGAGGAAGGAGGTTAGTGCCAAGGAAGAGCGTGTGTAAGAGCTGGAGCATTAGTAGAGGCCTAGAAGGGGATGTGCAGCCTCAGGCTCAGTGAGAATCCTGTTGGTCCTTCCCATAGACACTGAAAGAACCTAATGAGATTGCTGGACATAGTGGTATGACCTCAGCTCTCCTTTATTTCTCATGGCTCCTTGCAGGCCATTCTGCTATCACTTCTTAAAGTCACTGATATGGGCTGAATTCTGTCTCCCCACCCCCCAAATTCATATATGAAGGCCCTAACCCCCAGTACCTCAGAAAACATTCAAAGAAGTAAAGAATTTCTAAGAAATAAAGTTTTAACTATGCAATAGTGGAAAACTCCAATAAGATAGCAAAGGAGAACATCAGAAAAAAGTTGACATAATGCACAGAATGGGAGACTTTAACATATGTCTCAGACACTCATAAGTCAAGTAGACAAAAATTGTTAGGCATATGGAAGCACTGAATAACATAAACTTCATATTATAAATGTACATATTGAATCTAAAACTAAATGACAGTGAATAAACATAACTTTCAAGCACATGGAACATTTACAAATATTGATATCACAAAAGAAGTCTTGACACATTTCAAAAGTTAATATACAGAATACTTTCCGTGACCTTAATGCAGCAAAATTAGAAACCAAAGACCTTAAAAATTACCCTTATTAAGACCCCCCCAAAAATTAAAACACCAAAAAAAAGAAAAGAAAGAAAGAAAGAAAAAAGTGAGAAGGGAAGGAAGCTTTTTACGGAGAGATTTGATATAGCTTCACTGAAGGAAATGAGAGACTACCTTGGTAATGGGAAATGCACTATGTTCATGGATGGGAAGCTTGGGTATTGTAAAGATGTTGATTCTCTTCACATCTGGAATATGTACAACTGGCTAGAGTTTGAAGTTCAGAGTATACAAAGAGCTCCTATTAACAAAAACAAAGACAGTCCGATAAAAAAAAATAAGCAGAAAATATGAATAGATGAGTCAGAGAAGATAAAATGCAAATGGCCAAAAAACATCTAAAAGAAAAGCAATTTCACTAGTAATCAGAAAATTTCAACAACTGAAGATTTTTTAACCATCTTTTTAAACAACAGCAACAAACATCTGACAATACCAAACATTAGAGAGGTTGTGACAAAGTGGAAACATATGTTGTTGTAGCCCCTCTCTCAGGCAATTTGTTAGGATCAATTAAACCTGAATATGTGCCTTGCTTAACCCAGCCACACAACAACAGCAACGATACTAGTGGTGATAGCTCACAAGCCTCGAGGGCCAACTCAGTGAAGATACTATTCTAAGTCCTTTTCCTGTATCAGTTCATCTGACTGCAAAAACAACCTTAGGGTGTAGGAACTATTGTTATTTTCATTTTCTGAATGGAGAGACCAAGGTGCAGATAGATGAAACCTCAGCCAAAGTCACACAGCAGACAAGTGTCAGATCAGGGCTTGATTTACGACTGGCTCCTGAGTGCTTGCTTCTATTCATGGGCTGTGCTGCCTTTCTAGAACAACGCTAGTTTGTATACACAGTTATGTGTATCAAAATATTTTGCAGCAGTGTTTCGAATGAAAAAAATATAAACGTCTCCCAATATGGTATTAAGTAAATGAAATAGCTCAGAATAACATTTTTCGCTGGTCATTAATGTATATTCTATGTGGCAATAATTTGAGACCCTGTGAATGTTCTCTCCCCAATAACTTTGACCCAATTGTTTTGGGAGTCATCAATGATCCTTGCCTATATCTAGTATTTTATTGTTGGATGTAAAATTGTAATATTTTAATTCTGTCCTTTCTTCTACTTTTATTAACTGGTATTCTTCTGTTAAGAAGAGTTTTCTTTCTTTTGTCTCCTGTTTGCCATAGTATTATTGTGTATATATATATATTCTTTCCCCTGAATGTAATATTATCCATTATTGTCTTCATTGTTTCTGATGCTTAGTTGTCCCTAATTCAGCCACAGCAGCTACCTTCAAGCCAGCTGCCATGTCCTTTTCACAAGACCACCTTAGACTTTCTTGCTTCCTGGCACAAACTTTTCTAAACTCATCGTGTACTTTTTCTGTCCCAGAACTAGAATCAGGAAAGCTAAAAGAACAACAACAAAAAATGAGAATTATTTTATAGAAAGAAATGTACTACAAAAGTATATACTATTTTCCCCCTTATTGTAAGCTTAAAGAAAATGGACTTAAAACTGCTTAGTCAAAATATTTTTATTGAAACACCAGTATATCTGAAATTGGTATAGATTGACTGGTATTTCTCAAACTTGAATGTGCCTCAGAGTCACCTGGAGGGCTTGTCAAAACACAGATTGCTGGGCCCCATCCCTAGGGCTTCTGATCCAATAAAGACTGGGGTGGGGCCTGAAAATTTGCATTTCTAACAAATTCTCAGGTGATGCTGACGCTGCTGGTCTGGGAACGTCACTTGGAGAACCCTATAAATGTTATCCCATAGTATTCTATTGCCTGTCCCTGGTATGTTTCTAAATGTTTAGAATGTACCTCTCCCAATGGAATTCAGTGATATACAGATTGTTAAAGCAGTCACCCCGATACATCTAGTGCCTATACATTTGTCTGGATAATTGTATACGGGTGAGAAGGGAAGCGGATTTGGGGATGGGTGGTGGATTGGGGTGAGAAGCCTGTATCTGTTCATCTGTGGGCCGTGAGGGGGAGTGCTGGTCAAGTTTGGTGCTGGTGCCCTCTGAGAGGTGTGTACTGGCTGCTTCTAGGTCAGTAAAATTTTCTTCTTTAATGGACCTTTACCATCAGCAAAATAAATGTGTTATAAATGCTTCTATATTAAAAAAAATCCCCTCTGACCCCATATCTGCTTCATTTCTCCATCCCCCTTTATAGCTAAATGGCAGGGAAGATTTGACTTTTCCCTGTTTTCTCTACCAGGAGTTCCCTCCCCTTCTCTTTTCTCTTCCCTTCCCCTCTGGGTCACTAACCACCAGCACATTGCCAAAACTATGGTCTATTTTTGGTTCTCATTTTACTCAATCTCCCAGCAGTGTTTGATGTGATTTCTGCTGTCATCTGTTTTCCTCTACGTTTGATCTCCTCCCCGTCTCTCTTCTCCTTTGCTGAACTCTTCTCATACAGTCCCAAATACCCCACTTTCAGATCTGGAATCTCTTCTCTTCTCCTTCTATATGAGCTCCCATGTGATCTTATCTGGCTTTAAATATTATTACCATACATACCATACCGGATATACCATACCGTACCATACATACCATAAAGACCGTTTGATGGTGCCTGCCCCACCCTGCCTACGCTCTGCTCTTGGCCTAATGTGCCTGATGTGTTATTTACAATCTGATATACCTAGCTTCTCTGCAGAATCCCACCTTAATTCTTGTCTAAACTTCTACAATCTGTATTCCTGTATTTACATGATTGTAAAATCCTGTATTCCTCTTTCCTGACTTCTCTGTAAAACTTAGTACCAAAATATCTTTTTACTTAATATCTCTTAATTTCCTTCCTTCACAAATGGTCCTGTGATTGAACCCTTTAATTTATCCACGTGCCTAAATGCATTTTCTATAATTATTCCCAGTGCTTCTCATTGCTTATTTTACTCTCTGAATCTTGTTGAGATAAACTGTATATAAAAGGTGATGTAATTATTTATGGCATGAAGATAATTTTGAAATATAAACCAAATGGCAATAAAAGGAGCTTTTCAACAATAAAAAACGTATGCATGTGTGTGAATATATATAAATATATATGTGTGTGTGTATATATATATACATATGTTTGAAAGCCAGAAGTTAATGAAATCTTCATTTAGAAAGATTTTTTATCATGAATTTGAGAGCTTGGATTTGATGATTTAAAATTCAATTCAGTGTGCCTCTTTAAAAAGATTCATCTTTTTACATAAAACTGTTTTTGTGTATATATATATATATATATATATATATATATATATGACTAATGGATGAACATCATTGTCTATTTGAATGTTTACCAATGTGAGAGCTATTTCAGATCAGACTCATAGAAATTCCTAGGCCTCAGTTTGATTGAGGTTCTAGATAAATTTTTAAAATCGAATCCAAGTTTGTAGTGTTGACCCATAAACTAGTGCAATAACACTAGTCAAATCCACATTTGATTCCATTACTGTCTTCAGAAGTTCCTGTTTGAAACTGGTCAAGAAATATTTACCAAATAACCTATGGTCAGTGTGGAACAGCAGTGACCAAGTTTCTTGCTTATGCTGCTTTCTTACGTTAGATGCCAGGACCAATCCCTGATCTCTGAGAAATAAGGCAAGTTTAAGGCAAAGTGGGTACCAGGTGTATGGCCAGGTGGGTTCCAAGAACTGACAAGGAGAAGGCAGTGAGGTAAGGGAGAAGGAATCCAGGATTCTGCAGTAGAGGAGGCCTGGATTTCAATCTCATCTCTGTCACTGACTAGTTGGGTTATTTTGAAGACTTTATTTCACTTTGAACTTCACCTGAAAATAGGAAAACTAAGATTTATCCCTTAAGGTGCATAAAAATGTAATGAGAAATTATGTAAAAGGTAAAAAGCTATATCTATCTCTGTATCTACATCAAGCCATCCATCCATTTGCCTAACCTTCTAGAATCATCCCATTTCTACCCACTTCTAATAGTATAGGGTGAATTCTCAGGTTTTGTACACACTGAGTACATATACTATAAATATATAGGTAAACTAACAGGTAAGCAAAAACCTGCACAAGTAGTAATAGTTATTCTAATCCTTTATAGTATTTCCCATATACATTTTATCACTGCACTTTCTAAATGATCCTGTAGGGTTACAGATGGGGAAACTGAGGCTCAGAGGAATCAACTAAGTGATTAGTGTCCACACCTCATGGCAGAGCCAGGAACTGGAACACAGGTCCTCTTTCAATGCTTTGTTATTACATTTTTTGCTTAATTGCATGGATTTCACCAGTGTTTAGCTTTTCAAGGTTTTTTCCGCTTCTTATGCTAACTTTAGAAAGACCTTGTCAAATATTTCAGCACAAACATAAGACTTTCAGGGGCAGAAGGCTGGCACTGAGGCAAGATTACATGATTCTCATCAATTTATTCATAAAAAATGTAAAATAGACTCGTATCAAATGTGTAAAAGAAATAATCATTTTGCCAACACATTTAAGTTAGGTGGAAAATATATGCTTTGCTGACTGGTTGCTCAATCACATCAAATGATTACAAGATTAAAATAATAATTTGTCAAAAAAGAGTGAGAGCTTCAAACAGAAATAAATTAAATTGCTTCTCATTAAATTATATATTAATTTTGCTTCTTATTAAATTATATATTAACACAACTCTTTTTTTTTTTGTGGTACGCGGGCCTCTCACTGTTGTGGCCTCTCCCGGTGCGGAGCACAGGCTCCGGACGCGCAGGCTCAGCGGCGATGGCTCACGGGCCCAGCCGCTCCGCGGCATGTGGGATCTTCCCGGACCGGGGCACGAACCCATGTCCCCTGCATCGGCAGGCGGACTCTCAACCACTGCGCCACCAGGGAAGCCCAACACAACTCATTTTATTGAAAGAGTGAGCTGAGATTTGCTCTTTCTGTTACTATGTTTATCTGAGCTTACAGTCAGTTTAGCATGCATTTTAAATCACTGTTTTTAAATGTTTCAAATAAATCCTGTATATTGCTGGCTTCCTAGCCTGTGACTACCAAGTGAGGTTACACTTCCTTTTTATATGCAAAGTATTTTGGTGAGAACCCTCATTGTCTGCCTGGCAGAAATTAGCCTCCTTAAATGGTCATCTCAACCACTGATTTCCAGACGTTTCCAAGGGCAGTGCCCTAAAAGTCCTTCATTTTTCTTCTTCTGTGGCTTGTCCACTTGCTGCCAAGCCACCTCTTCTGGGGCAGTTGACCCCTGTGTTATCAACTCACTTCTAGGCCCATCTGTCTTCCCCTGATCACCACTGATAATTTCAATTCCCCTGCATCCCACATACAGCTGAGACTAAACCACACTGTTAATAAGAGTTTACTGAAAGCTTAGGGACCAGAGAAACACAGCTTAGACTTGCTGCAAGAAGTCTTTATTCTAAGAGACCACCAGCTTCTCTTTGCGTTTCCTGGCAGGCCTCTGTGTGGTGGGGCTGTCAGCTCGATTCTCCCCAACGGAAGTCTCCAGGCATTTCTACACCTACATATGGCAGAATAGGCCCAATGGCCTCTGACGCAGAGATAAGCAGACAGTCTTTTGGTCTTAAGGCTCAGCTTATTTCCTGTCCTAGGGTGACTGACACTGGGAATATTCATTCCCTTCAAGGGAAAATATTCCAAACCCATGGGCAAGGAACAAAGTGTCATGGCCCATAGCATATTTCCCAAGTTGTGGCTCATTCAACCTTAAATTAGAAGGGACACCAACAATCCAGTGTTGGTGGTGCTTTGTCAGCTCAGTCCCATTCCTTTTTCCCAGTGCTTCCTATGGCATAAGTTGAAGAGAAGAGAAGAATTATCTGTCTCTTCTGCTAGAGTAGAGCCTCAGCTCCCGGGAGAAAATTCTTGCATAGCAATCATTCACATCTTCCAAGGACACACAATGCATTTCAGGCTCAGGGAAATTTCTGATTCTTTTTGGCCTCATTTTACTATTAACTTCATTACTAAACAGAATTCTGAATACCAGCATCTACTTTTAGGTTAATTCCCAAGAATATTGAGTAGGTACTTCTTCATGCCTTCATGACTAAAAGGGCTTACCAATGAAGGATCTCCCCAGGGATGAATTCCAATATTTACTCTGGAATATTAAAATAGCCTGTATTCTCTTATACAGTTTTCCATCTTCAAATCTCTTAATTTTTATTTAGGTACATAGGTCGTTTCAGTCATTGTCTCAGTGCTGCTACTTTATATGGTCTGCCTAATTTATTCAATAACTATTTAAATGGAGACAGAAACCCTTCTGTGCTGTCAAGAAAAAAATTAACATAAGGCCACATGGGTCAGCCTTTTTTAAATTGAAGAATAGTTAATTTACAATGTTGTGTTAGTTTCTGGTGTATAGCAAAGTGATTCAGTTATACAGGTATATATATTCTTTTTCATATTCTTTTCCACTAGAGTTTATTACAAAATATTGAATATAGTTCCCTGTGCTACACAGTAGGACCTTGTTGTTTAGGGTCAGCATTTTAAATACAGAGAAATATCAACTATTCTTTTCATAGGTTAAAGTAGGAATGGAGAATACATAATTTTATCAGATAGAAAGAAAACAGACTCCAGGTCTATATTGCAGGGGAAGAAGAGAAGAGAAATCAATGAGAAATAAAGTGAAAATAAGGAGAAAGAAAAAGTAAAAGGTAGTGATATTATTAAATAGAGATTGAGGCATAGCGTGGGAGAAAATAATGCACATACACACACACACGCACATTAAAACACGTCATATGTCCAAGACTCCCACAGGAGTAAAATGAGATGGGGAGGAGGACACGTCAAGACCAAGAAAAACACACAGGAGCTCAAGGATGACATAATGGGGATCTTGTTTTCTAGCGTGTGTCCACTAAAGACTTAGAGTTCCTTTAAAAAAAAAAAAAACAAAAAACTATAGGCACAAATATGAACAATAAGCTGTATGAATTTAAATCACAATTGATATGATCCCAGACCCTAAACCAGTACTCATTGTATTTATAAAAAATTCTTTTAAAACTAAAATTGTATTTCTAAACCTATATTTTAGCCCTCTATCTGCCTCAGTGCAAGTTGATAAGATTTTACAATATCCTACAAGGGAAATTACTTTTTTCTCCAGAGAGATAATCTACTTATTTTGGGAAACCAAATTAGGTACTCTGCAGCCACTTTAACATTTTTAGCACAGAGGCCTGTAGCTGAACATTTTCTAAACTTCAACTTTCTCTGAGTAGTTCTGCACTTAAACCATTAAAACAAAATAGGCTTCAGAATCTGACAAAGCCAGATTGAAATCTGGCTTTCATTTGTTAGGAATGAGAACTTACATATATTTAACATAAGATTGTTTTTTCTTGTTTGTTTTGGTTTTGGTTTTTCTCTTGTTTTGTAAAGGGGAATGATGTGAAGATTAAATGAGGTAATGTATATAAAATACCTAGCCTAGCACTGGATGTGTCTTTATTAAGATCCTTTGTCCTCTGTCTCCTACATTATATGTCATTTAGTTCATGGGACCCTTTAAGAAGCACATTATCATTGAATGTTTAGCAAAGGACTCCGCATTCTATCACAGTAAGAGTAACTGACACTTGCATTTCTCTTCAGTATCTGAAAACCTGTTCTAAGTGCTCTATATATGTAGCTCATTTAATTCTCACAGCACACTGTGGGACAGGCATTATTATGATTCTTATTTTATAGACGATGAAACCCTATGGGAGAGATTAAACAACTTGCCAAGATACAGTAAGGTAGCAAGAATGGGAAGCTAGAATTCCAACTCAGTTGTCTAGATTCAGAATCTGTGCTCTCATTTTACAAGCAAAATGCACAAGATCTAGTCCAAAGAGCTTACCATCTGCTGCTGATCTTAAGCATTCTTGAAAAATAAAACTAGAAATTCTATAGAATTCATTTTCCAATAACTTGCCTTAATTCAATACAAAGACCATTATTTGGTCTCTGCCTCTATGTGAGGATATGTCTGAAGAAATAGAGTTTTAATTATAGGAAGCCTGATATTTCACAGGGCTTACTTTTACCCTTCCAAATCTTTGGAAAAGTGTAGGAGGTTCTGTTGTGGGATAATATTACATAAACCAAAGAGTTCTTATAGGATTCTGTGCCCATAATTTTGAGCAAAAATATACATTAAAGTAGCCTAGGAAGTTAAGCAAGGCTGCAGCAAATGAGCACCAGAGAGAATTCTCATCTTCATTCCTTCATCTACTCAAAATTTTATATACCTCATTTATGCATTCGACACATATGTATTAGTTTCCTATGCTGATGCTGTGAGCCTGGGAGAGGTGTCTCTTATGATAGAACTTTCATTCTAGTTGGAAAAGACAGACAATAAGGATCTATTGTTGGGTTATATGTTGAAGTTTCCATCTTTTTAAAAAAAAAAATACTGTATATTTACCCTCCTCTCCCATTTCCTCTCTCATGGTACATGAATGCTGATTTTCCTCCACACAGCCGTGACAAAGTAGAAACCAAGATGGACCCAAACCTACCAGCTAGATGAAGATCCTTAGATATTACTCCAGGAAACTAGATAATTTGAACTTGGAGAACAGAGAACGAGAAGGTTCAGTGGCTACTCAGATGAGAGAGGGTAGAGAGGACCTTGAAATGGAAACAGGAAGGAAAATCTTTGGTCATGAGACCCACGTAGCATGGAAGAAAGGTCATAGAGAATATGTAAGTCCTCATAAAGTCCTCAACAACATGTACATACAGCCCTACATGCCTGGCACATAGTAGGAATGGCACACAATAGGAATGCAATAATCATTAACTAGTGTAATTGTTGTCCTCTTTATTATTCTTCTATTTTAGTTATGACCTGTCCCTTTAGTACCAGGAACCCTGATTCTCCTCCATGGCTGATTCTAGACTGCAACTACATGTCCCTAGACCTCTCCCAATTGTCTCTTCCTGTCTTGCCCACTACCCTCCTGGTAGTCACTACTCGAAGCTTCTAGGATAGCCTGCCAAGTCCTTGCCATTTTATCTCCTTTCTCGGATTCAGTAAGGACCTCAGGAATCTCCTTTATCCTGCTGTCACTAGAACTCTGGATCTCTTCTCACCATATGAATGATCTATGCTTATGTCTATACAAAAGTCAGTAGCTGCATCTTGAGTCAGGAATAAGAAGCCCCTATTTTAATATTTTGTCTACACAAATTTAAATCGACTTGTATAGATGCAAATTATATATAATAGGGACAAAACCCACCACAAGGGTAAGGACTGCTTGATTCACAGGTCTGAGCTATATGTTATAAGTAAAACCCAGAATAAGAACTGGTGCTGTAAGCATTGCATTTATCCTTCATGGCAGCATTTGGAGTCCTCTGCTGGGTCTATGGGGAGGACCATGCAAAGCCCAGGAGAAAATGGTCTAATGCTTTTGATTATTATCTAAGTGGGTATTATGGGCTGAATTGTGTCCCCCTCTCCCAACTCATATATTGAAGCCCTAACTCCTAGCCCCTCAGAATGTGACTACACTTAGAGATAGGACCTATGAAGAGGTGATTAAGTTAACATGAGGCCATTAAAGTAGGCCCTGATCCAATCTGACTGTTGTCCCTAGAAGAAGAGAAAACTTGAATACAGAAAGACACACCACGGTTGTACATGCACAGAGAAAAGACCACGTGTGGACACAGTAAGCAGGTGTCCATCTGCAAGCCAAGGAGGGAGGCCTCAGAAGAAATCAAACCTGCCAACACCATGATTTTGGACTTTTAGCCTCCTGTTGTTTAAGCCATCCGGTCTGTGGTATTTTGTTATGGCAGCTCTAGCAAACTAATACAGTGGGTTAGATAGTGAGTCTGATCAGTGCTGACAAAACTCATTGGTAAGAAGTGGATGTATAGAACTTTCTGGAAAAGTCACTCAGAAAGGAAGCATGGTAGAGTAATACTAAAGTAAAATTTGGCAGACCAGAACTCAAGGGACAGGTCTTCCAATTTTCAGCTGTGGGACTAAGGATAGTATATTTAACTTTCATAAACTTCACCTCTCACATCTTTAAATAGGCATCAAACTTCCCAGTGAAGTTGTGAAGATTAAGTCAAATAGGAAAGTGCCCAGAACACTGTTCTACTGTTATTAGATACTCAGTTAATAATGTCTCTTGTCTTTTCCTTAGAAGAGGCTCAGACATAGTTGGATGCTCGCTAAACAATAGCTAAGCCATGGTTGACATTGTTCACATGGATCTTATGGCTGTAACTAACTATACACTTGAAATCAGTTCACTGTATTCTACTTCAACAGCTTGACAGCTATTGGAGTCAAAAAAGTCTTTTCCCCAAGACTTATAAAATATAAAATATTGAAAGCTGGGAAAACATGTAATGTATCAAAAATGGTTCTGGTTTCCCTAAGTCACTGGAGGGACAGATGCACATCTCTTTTTGTTTGTGCTGGGAATTCTTCCAAATTGCGGTAGCACTAAATCTCAACCACTCAGAAGCTAACACCCAGCCCCAATGCATTGTTTTCTTGAGTCAATCATACAGCTTTACACCACGAGCCAATCAACGGGCTCATCCTTATTATTTAACTTCTGTCTTGGTCCATGGTAAGCAATTTGTTATATACCAACCAAGTACTGTAGTCTCTACTTAAAGTGCAAATTCCTTTCTCTTCCAATTTATAGAAAAAGTGAGAAAAATATTTAAAGCGTAATGGCTTTTTGGATTTAAACTTAATGTACTTAGGGTTTGGAGAGAGTACCTGTCAGGAAATCATTACTGTGCCAAGGTTTGACTCACACATCTATTTCAGTACTAATCTCCCATCAAGGAACAAAATAGTCATTTCCTTACAGTGCCAATCAGCCTATCCCCCAAATCCATCAATCAGGTATCATTTTCCATTTATATCTTTATATAGGATTTTCTGTCATTGTTATATGATGGAACCCCAAATTACTGTCTAAAGGTACACATTTATATGTCATTGCTTTGCATCACTTTGATCATTGATGGAAAGTTGATCTTCAAGAGAAAAGAACTTATCCACAAACATGTGAATAAATGAAAACTATTTTAATTACATATTAAAGGATATGTATTTTAAAATAAGCTTTATGTCTTAGTTTCCCAGTTTATCCCAAGCCTAGAAAAAGTTTTAATAATAACTTTAAACAAACTAATGGAAGGCAATAAGATAAGAAATATTCCTTGTTATTCCAAGTTCTAAATCATCAGAATGATGGTCATTTAAACATGTGTAATTTTGCATGTTTAAATGGCTGTGGACTTAAGAAATCTTCACAGGGTCCTTAACTGAACTTGCCAGGGAATGCGGTAATTGAGTTGCGAGGGAAAACATAGCACTCAGACTGGAACTTCATCAAAAGTAGCTCTCCCCCTCTAGGATGCAGATAAGAAACAAATGCAATATGACAGGAAGACTCGTTTAAAAGATGGCCACCAGGATGCTCACTGACTCAGAATATTGAAATATACAGTATCCTGGAAAGACAAAATAGAGCTCTAACTGAAAGATACTTTGACTAGCTAATTAAATTATGCTTTCAAAAGTGCAAAGAACCAGTCATTCACACAACCTCAGAGCTGGGTGAGTCTCCCTTATGTGCACACTTTACAAACGAAGACTAGCACGTAAAAACCAATGAAATTTGGGTGAGGTGGTGGAAGAAGATCCAATCTTAGAGGATTGGAAATATCCTCAAACCCTAAACCCCTGCTCACCGCGTGTTCATGGTGAACACTAGTGGTGTTTGTCCACACCTCTAACAGGTGTGTATGGTTCATGTATGATGAAACCATGCATAAGTACACAGAATCCAAGCATACATGCATGGTAAAATGGACAATCCCATTCATAAGCAGGGATAATATCTTTGTGACTATAAAGCCATTCCTTTTCATTCTTCCTGTAAAGTTTTGTCCATTTGCAGCTTTATGTCTCTAAAGTTTATGTCCTCAGGACAATAGACATGGCGAGGAGAAACAGAAACAGAGAACAGATTTGCTAAATTCCTCTATAACCTCCTTTAGCATATCAAGGTCCAAGACTCAGCTTATAAAATCTATCCAGCCCAGAAGCTAGAGAAAATATCCCCCTCACTTCTAGGCCATAAAACTTGCTTCTCACTGATAAAAAGGGGATAGGACTTGGAGTGAGAGCACAAGACTACTTTTTTTTTCTATTCCTGGGAGATTGAAGGAAGTTAGAAAAAGATGAGATGAGTAGAGACGAGATGAGATTAGATACAATAAGAGAAGATAAGGAAATGACAAGATAGGGTCCTCAGAAGTGAGGAAAAACTGAGAACAGAGGGGATCTCTTGTCCTGGTTCACCCTATGGCATTTAGGAATGAGTCTGTCAACCAGGAGTAGATCACATCAAAGTAAACTAGGTGGAACAGTATCGTCTGACAGAAAAAAAGCATGCCCTGACAGTTGCCTTTCCTGCCCATTCTTGGGTTGAGCGTGGTAGGGGTGGGGTGCAGAAAGTCCTGCAGCCCATAGTGGAAGTAATGGACAGTGGAGCTGAGACCTCTGGGCCTGTGATAGAGTTCACCACAGTGAGGACGGAGCAGAATGAGGGGGAATCTCAGACACCCGTGAGAGCTGAGGTGAGGCTGCGTTGGCAAGGGAGGACCAGAGTGGCCAGCTACTGCTATGCCGGCCACAGACATCAACTGTGACAGTGAGCAGGACCAGCCCTTGCCAGGTGGACACAGGAGCCACAAGGTGCTGGAGGACACTATCCCCAAGGACCCAAATTCTTTCCATCCACCAAGGGGCTGCAGTGCCACACACATTCACATTTACCCAAGTATTTGTTGGAAAGAAGCTGGAAAAGGGAACAGAGAAAACAAAAATTTAAATCATTTTTTTCTCAGTGAAACTGAGTATATCCTAAATTAATGGCTTAAGGTATTTAAGCTTACAAGACTGCATTAGTCTGCTCAGGCTACCGTAACAAAATACCACAGGTAGGGTGGCCTAAATAACAGAATTTAATTTCTCACAGTGCCAGAGGCTGGGAAGTCCAAGATCAGGGTGGTGCCCTGTTTGTTTCCTGATGAGAGCTCTCTCCCTGGCTTGCAGATGCCCACCTTCTGCCTGCGTGCTCACATGGCATACAGCCGGAGCTCTGGTGTCTCTCTGTCTTAGGAGGTCACCAATCCTATTGGATTAGGGGTCTAGCTTATGACCTCATTTAATCTTTATCACCTCCATTCAGACTCTATCTCCAGCCATTGAGGGTTAGGGCTTCAACACATGAATTTGAGGGGGAAGGGGGACACAATTCAGTCCACTGCAAGGACTAAATGTTTGTTTTCTTCCTTCTACCCAGGGGACTGAAGTTTGTGAGGAAACAATTAAGTATAGACAAAATAAGGAAGACACATCTTCTCTGTATATTTGTGTAAAAACAATTGAAGTTGTGACTGTGCTGTCTCTTTGTGAGTCTCTACCAACATACAAACACGAACATAGTATCAAAGTGACTAGCTGTTCCCTGAAAACAGGACAGGCTTTGGGTCACTGGTGTCTGGGGACAGCCTTAGACACACAGAAGTGCACTGAGTTTACTGTAGTTGATTTTTGGAATCCTCTCATGCTTTCAAAATATCAGCCCTGCCCTTCCCATGCTCCCTGTGTATGTATTATACATATCCCAATACATCTGATTGGCTGGATAATTTTTACCAAATGAGTTGCTACATTTTGAAGTGTGTTTGCAGCCCAAGAAATTAACGACTCAGGCATTTTCTGAGTTCAAGGTTAAAGAAAAACACCCAATATTACTGCGTGACACAATGTAAACACAGGCAGGAAAAAAAATAGATCTCCCTGTTTTGAACTAAATATTCATGGTCCACAGCCCAATGTCCACTCTCATGTTCCCTGTTAAAGAAATCCTTCCTTCTTCAAAACATTTTGGCAAAGCTGGTCTATAAACAAATCAATGTTCTCTGCAATGGGGATAAACAAAACCAAGGGTATTATCAACATAGCTTTGCTTTTTTCCCCATGATACTGTGGGAAGATAGAAGGGAATGCTTATGGGTATCATGAGAAAGAAATCAGGAGTAAGAAATCAGATTTATTGTGGTCCCTTCAGATGGAAAATTTGGGGATTCTGTTAAAGATATAGTCTCTCTAGATTATTTGCTGTGTTAGTGAGAAATGAATTCAAAACACCATCTTCTCAATTTTAGTACTATTAAGAGTTTTTTCCTTCAAAATCATCTGAACCATCATTATGTATTTCTTAACAAAACTCCCTGAATCCCTGAAGGAAGCTCCATGTCATATGATGTGCTATAGTGAGTACCAAGACGTATGTGTTCCAGACCACCTTTCTACTACTTGTAAGTCACTTTGCTAAGCCTCCTGAATTGTAAAATACTCCATTCGCCTCAACAGGTCACCGTGAGGTTCTAAATAAAACTGAGAACTCAGACACAAATGTAGACTCCAAACAGGGTATCATGCTCATAGTAGTCTTTCAAAAGATTTTCTTAAATGGAAGAACACATAGGTTGGACTGAGTATGTTTAAGCGTTCTCCGTCCCTACATCAACAGTCTTGAAAAAAATCATCCCTTTTAGTACTACCTGCACTCATACACCAAAGCATAGAATAAGTCATTTCTAAGATGTGAATATGTGAGCAAATGGGGCTAGCTTGGAAGTAAGACAGAAGAAAAGGAATTATCCATTTAGAGGGAATGGCACCTTTAGGATGCTCTCATTGTCCCTGGCATGCTCTCAAGTATTCTAAGAAGGCTGACTGGAGTTAAAAGTACAATTTAATTGAGTTTGATTTGGTTCAAGTTGCCATTTTGGTAGACTTACTGCTCAACAGCTGCTCATCTAATCCAGAAAAAAAAAGCCAAAACTCATTGAAGAGCCATTTCCTTGCTTCTTTTCATTCCTGTGCTGCTAGCAATTGAATTGCATTTTCAAAATATTTCATGTGCAGGAAAATTTAGAACATTCAGTAAAGCCAGCTGTAGAAGACTAGAAGTCAGATCAAGGCTGCACCAAGGCATAAGAGATTTATTTTGATTGGAATCGTCAACCATGGCAATGGCATTTTTAAACTGATTTGTTCCTCATTGTTCCTTCTGTAAGTAAATATGATGTTCTGAGCAAGGCTACTGAATTTCTCCTAAGATCAGTGCCACCTGGAAATACTACCCCTCTACTGATTTAGATAGGCTTCAAGTCACTGCATTTCCATAGAAGTAGGGGGTACACTGGCCTAGATAAAAATAGAATCTTGCTTTCTTGATTTCCAACTCAATTTGGCCAAAGATCACAGCAGAGAGTAAGCATGGCAGGGTTTCCTAATCTGGAGTCCCAAGGATAGGAAATATATGTATGTCAGCATTGCACAACTCCAGGGAGCATCAATCATATTCTTATATTCATATGCTATCCTTGTGCTGTCGCTATAATTGTGTATTTTTCTAGGAAGAGGGTCCATAACTTCCATCAGATTTCTAAAACTGTCCCTGACACCAAAAGTTAAGCATATTCTTCAGGTACCAAGAAACAGAATAGAAAGCATCTTGTCTTTATAACCGATTTCTATTTTTTCTGTATTATGCAGAAGAGACAATGCTGCAAAGTGGCCTCCTTGCATTTAGGTTAAAAGCTTTGATTTAGAGTTAATCAAGATTATTCAGAGGCAAATTATCCATGTCTTTATCTGTCAGTCTTCTCTGCCTATTATGTTTCTGGCTATCTTCACTAATTGATTATAAGCTTGTCCACCAGAGGATGTACAGAAGGGCAATGAGGTGAACATATCACTTATTCATTTTGCTAAAAAGCTGAAGAAAATATATTAATATAATCTATTGATTTTCAATGAGAAACTGTTCTATTATTTATTTGACAATTTCAATTCTTCTTGTTACTTACATCTCCTTTACCCCTGATAATTGGAAGTCAACCTTGCCTGACAGATAAATATTTACTACCCCACACAAGGCATGTGTTGTTTCTCCTGCTTATCCAACAACGTGCTGTTTCAAAAACTTTTTGGAAAAAGAAAACACTAGCTATCAAATATACAGAAACATTAGATGAGGTACATACAGTGAAATCGAGTACTAAAACAAATAGGGTGTGTGTGTGTGTGTGTATTTGGAGTAGGGGGGTCAGAAGACATCAAACATTCAGTCCAGAGATCAAGTGACCAGTAGTTAGTCTATAGTAACCATCTTCCTGGTGGGTATGAGTGGTCTCTTCTCCACGTTCTGATACAAAAGAGATAGAGAACTTGCTCACTTGCACCAAACAAATGGCACTGGAATCCACACGCACTGTCACTTCCTGATGAAACAGTTTAAAAGAGAATCTTGCTGCTCAGGCAGAAGGAATTCAATCACCTTGTGCAGATAATGAAAGAGTTGCACACTTTTAATCAGACATTAATCAATTACTGTAATATTCTCCCGTAACAATAGCTGTGGGCATAAGAAGTAGGGGGAGAATGGAAGAGATTTTCAGAAGGATATAAAATAAGTCTTTGAGACTTGAAAACTCTGCAAAACAACAGCAATTGATACTTTAAAACTTGGTTTCACTTTTGCAGCCTATAATAAAGTCCACTCTTGTTGATCATTGGGTAGCTGACAGAGTATGAGAATGTGTGGATAGCTCTCCAGTGTTAATAAATGTCCTTGTTTACTGGATTTCCTGCCAGGTATCCCAACCAGTTAGTATTATCAGTGGCTCAAGCAGTAAGAGTCCTAAAACTACAGGTTCCATTTTATTTTATATTCTAGGTTGTGTATAATTGTCATATAATTGTGTCACTGGACTTTAGATGAAATCTACATTGCTTGTTTTGTAGAACATGCAGCACAATGTGTATGGACTTGTAATAACCATACTGGATGAAGAAAAAGTCCTGGAATGGTCTTTCATATCTCAGGATTCTGAGTCTTTGCTAGCTGGTAAGACTGCTCTGCATGTCTCTGAGGACAAGTGAATCAGCTTGACTATGTTAATAATGAGATCAATTCCATTTTGCAAACATTTATAGAACTCCTACCCTCTGCACAGCACTGTACCAGGTGTTAGAAGGGCTGATAGATGCTTTACTATTCTCAAAAAGATTACTATGAGTCAAGGAACAAGAAAAAATGATGTGACTTTTCCAACCTCCCTGTGTTCAAGGATTAAAAAGTATTTTTGTATTCTGGTTCTCTTGCTGATAATCCCTAAATAGAGAAATGTCACTAGATAAATATAGAGTATAAGAAAGAACATATCTAATGATAATACTTGGCATATTAAGCCAGTATGCTTATAAGTAGGTACCTGTGTGTACTGCTAAATACATCTGTGTATTACATTATTACATAATATAAAGACTACAATTCTACTTTAATGAATAAATGATAAAATAGACTATAAGTCTAATGTAATGGATAATTAATTTAACGAATAAATAGATATGCATAGAAAAATTTTGGTTATCAGGAAATATGCCTAAAGGTTAACCATTAGGTGATAATTTTTACATTCCTTTTTATGTTTTCTATATTTCCTAAATTCTGTGCTCAGAGTATATATTTCTTTATAGCCATAAAAGAAGAAAATAATAATAGTTTAAAATTTTGCTGTGTTAGACATAGAAATAGACCACTATATCCACAAACCATGGTGTTTCATCACATTTATAATAAATATTAGAAGAAAATAACTAAGTAATAAAAATATAGAGATAGGTGAAGCAATTTCTTCCACAAAATCTATTACTTTCTGACATAGCAGACAAAAACTGCTCAGGTTACAAACACAGATTGTTTTTACATAATATTTTGAGGTATCCGTTAAGCTGGCTTGTATTGCAATCCTATTTGGGAATTCAGGCAAATTAGCTAAATTATTACAATTTGTTTCATTTTCAGAGTACTTCCTGAAATCAGTAACTGTCTTGTTCCCATAAAAGAGAGCCTTCAAAGTAGATTTGACTTTTTAAGTTCTGATCCACTCTTTATTGTCTGCACAGAAAGGGCGCTAAGGAAACCCTGTCAGCCAGGAGAGGAAGTCATCACGGATGGAGCAATGGAGGCCAGGAAGAGTTAGGCTGCCCAGAAAGAGCCATGGGGAGGGGAGGTGGCCATGGGGACTGGGTGCTTTCCCAGTTATCATTGTGCTTCTCCACTCACCTGCCTTTCACGCCTATGTTTGTATTGTTTTTGGTAAATATTTTAGAGACAATAGAAGCTGTTACATTTAAAAGACAAACTACCTAGTAGGCTGCAGTTTGAAAACAAAACAGAACTAAACAGCAATATGGTAGTTTTGCAAGAGATTGGGGAAGCATTTGGATTGATTTTAGGAAGCATAACTCTGTGTCCAAAAGACTGATTAACTACCAATCACTAGTAGTGAATTAATCTACTTTCGTCCAGTGCCTCCAAAGACCTTCTGACAGGTGAAGGATAAGGAGCTCATATCCTATTCCAGAACAGGTATCTGACAGGGCTCCTGATTATAGAAGGAAATCTTCCTTTTCAGGTTTTATTGCTGATCTTGGTATACAAAACTCATGATATTTTTGGTGACAGAACATCAAGTAAATTTCCTGGTGTCTTAGTCCATTTGGGTTGCAATAACAAAATGCCACAGAATGGGTAGCCCATAAACAACAGAAATGTATTTGTCTAGGTTCTGAAGGCTGGCAAGTCCCAGATTGTGGTCCTGCATTGTTGGTGAGGGACTGCTCCCTCACTGATGGCTGTCTTCTCACTGTAACCTCACATGGCAGAGGGGGCAAGCAAGCTCTCTGGGGTCTCTTTTATAAGGGCATTAATTCCATGCAGAGGGCTCTACCCTCATGACCTAATCATACCCTAAGATCTCACCACCTAAAACCATCACATTGGAGGTTAGGATTTCAACATATGCACTTTGAAGGGACACAGACATTCAGAGCATAGCACAGGCAAGTTAAGATGGAAAAATGACCAATGCTAACAGGATAATCTTTAGCCCCTGTTGGATAAAGCAAACAGACAAATTGCATTGGGCATGAGTGCAACATTGTGAGTGTCCTGCAGGTGGTTCCAACAGAGGAGGAGGCGTTTTGAGGTAAATGTTGAAATTACATATTTATCTAAAAGCAACTCTAAGTCCTGTTAAAACTCTCTTATCATGTTGATATACTGGATGTAACTTACTTAAAACCACTCCAGCACAGACAGCCTGATATATTTGTGAACGAGTAAATTATGTCATTGTGGGCAGTTAGTTAGCCTTTGAGGTGTTCAAATCACAAATATACACAGCAGAGGTGGTTAACAAGCCTCTGAAATGCGCTTATCAGAAGTCCTAACCCAACTACCATTAAGTTCTTCTAATCCTTCTATCTGGGTCCTCATTACCAAGTTGTAAATCAGCCTAAATGTGAGAATTAGGGTTTCAGTGGTGCAATAAACTATGTTTAAAGTATATAGGTTGATTTAAAATACTGTACTGATACTTTCACCATTGCATGAAGGTAAGCCTAAAAACTGAAGAGTCCACCAGGCTCCTACCTTAAGAATAATTCTTTAGGTCTCGAATTCCATTTGCTTCCACATCCACCCCTTAATGAAGTGTCTGTTTCCTGAGCCAATTGAAAGTTCACTTCAGCCTTCCTAAAATATCACCATTTTCCATTGGAGAGAACCTCTTAGCAACTGTTTAATGAAGTACTTAAAGGGACATGGAATAGAAATTTAGAGTTTGCAGAAAATGTTGATTTTTACTCTGGGGCCTGTTATTTGCCTCTCTGATAGTAAATGTTTGTGCTGTAACAGAATTTGGTTGAGGACTAGCCTTCATTGTTAACATGCCACCTCGTAGGAAAATTGTGGGAGGAGAGACCTATAGCATTACCTACTTCACTTAATAGAAGGTACCTACATTTATAGACAAACACAAATTGGGACAATTGTGAAGAGCTAAAAAATACATGATTTGCTTCTTTTCAAAGCACATGTTCTCATCTCAAAAATACTGGCAGAACACTATGTACCATGCTAAATTTTGGATTGTCCCCAAATTATATGATTTCCCCCTTGATGACTAATTTTGTACAAATTTCTGACAACTACCCTAATAGCAATTGCCTTACAAATTTGTAAACCCAAATTCAATGTAGCATAACAATGAATGATTAAACCAGAAATTATAGAAGAAATTAACACTGATGATGACCCAGCACCCTCAATAACAATGTTCATATTTTCTTTAAAGCAAAGAATATGAATCACCTTTTTTGAAGACTTTTTTTTTACAGGCCCCAGACGCGCAGGCTCAGCGGTCACGGCTCGCGGGCCCAGCCGCTCCGCAGCATGTGGGATCCTCCCGGACCGGGGCACGAACCCGTGTCCCCTGCATCAGCAGGTGGACTCTCAACCACTGCGCCACCAGGGAGGCCCAGCACATTTTTGGTGCCTTTTTTAGAGCTGCCCCCAGACAAATTATGGATTAAAGTTTGTTTGGGGGTGGCTTTCCAACTTCCCTTTAAGTAGCCTCTAAGGGTGAGATGACAGATGTTCTCACAATTTTGGTTGATAGAGGTCTATCAGTTGAGATACATAAACTGGTATCTGTGAAATACTATATTCACGTCAACACAAGATCCTGAGGGCTATTTCTCTTAATTCTCTGAGTAATTTAAGCGAGTTTCAAGCTTTTAGGCTTACTAACTTGAAATCGAAAGCAAAAATATCTATCCATATTGACATCAGATTTGATGGATGCATTCAACGAGCACTTAAAATACTTACTGGGTAATAACTATTTTTGAGGAATCTTGTTAAGGGCTAAAAGTATAAATGGTTGAAATCTACCAGATTTAGGATTAAACCTTAATGGAAAGTATAAGAAAAGAGAAGGATCTAATTCAAAGAAGGACAAATACAGCATCTGTCCATGAAATAACCCTATTCTGAGTGTGTATTTCTCCATTTCCCTGAACCTAACATGTAGGTCTTCACTTTGGCTGCTCAAGACAAATGCTTGTGAAGTGTTTGTTACAGTGCTTATGGTGATCTCTTCTCCCCCTTCCAGAGCTACCTAATCAGAGTTTCAGGAGTAGGGAGCAGGCTTCTATACATAAGAAAGCTCTACAAGTAATCACGGTATGTGGTGGGTGTTGAGAACCACTGGTTCAGCCAAGCAGTTGGGAAAGGAATCTTAATTTGCCTTTTCCCCCTCCCATCTTCTGAGGCTTCATCACTAAGTTCAGTGTAAGGATGGTGGAAGAGCTACTTGTCAAACCATCCTTCTCACTTGGATGATTGGGCATGTTCCCCAAATCTTAGTCTCCCTCAGATACTAATAATCATCATGGCAGTGCAGAAGAGCAGAAGACAAGAATTTGGACTACAGTACAAGCTGCCCGGAGAAATCTGATTAAAGGACAAATATGACAACCCCAGATCATAATTTGCTTTTGCTCTGTCTTAAAGTGACAATAGGATCTCCAACTAACCCATGGCAGTCACCACAGGAAGCACTGTACTTTCTGTGAAACACTATATGAAATCTACATTCAAATTCTGTAGAGCATCATTTCTTCCACAGTCTAGTCTTACCCTGGGAATTGGTTTTCCCAGTTTATACTTTTTTGAAATCCATTGATACTTTGTGTTTTATTTGTTGTTATTTTAAATTTTGAAATGGTTAAAGTATTTACTTATATTGTATTATTGGAGGGAAACACACCTGGCCTAATTCCTTCTTCCCCTTACCACAAGAAATGTGGCCTCCCCTGGCCTCCCCCGCTAGCTCTTCATGGCCTTCTTTGTTTTCCATAAGATAACACTTCTGTGTTCTCAGTCCACTGGATACAGTTTAGAATTTGCCATAAGAGCATGTGATTCTGAATGCATAATACATGCTGTCTATGTTATTAGTTTTTTTACATGTTTATGCTTTGTTTTCTCAAGTAGATATTAAACTCTTTTAGTGCCAACTCATGGTTTTGCAAGTTCAACAAGAAACTGTATCTGTGTAAATTTTTACTTATCAAAAACGCTGAAATTGAATTTCCCTTGCCCATTGATACTTAATTACATTGGTTTTGCAAGTAAATAAGGGGAAAGAAATCACTTTCTGAAATTGCTGGTTAAAAGCACAAAATATTCAGCTTTTTTCCAGGCATCAAAAGTTGCTGCATGAATCCTGTCATTTCCAAGAAGCATGTTTAAAAAAGTACAGCAGACATATTCTGTACTCATTTAAAATAAAATAAAATCTCCCAATATTGCACTATTTTTTTAGTACTTTTTCATAAGTCATAGGAAAACTCAGCTTTAGAGAGATCTCTAAAATCCCTTAGTAGGACATTCTGAAAAGTGCTTTTTCAAGAAGATGATTCCATTACGGACTTCGTGACTTAGTTCCTTGTGTGTTTAATCACAAACAATGCAAAATGAATCAAGAACTCGAGATTTATGATGCTTCTTTTTCTTGGGATTTTTCAAAGGCATATTGTCTTATGTGGAGCCTCTATCTGACAGTTTACCTTAAGAAAAATATCACCTAATAGTATATGTCTGGAAAGGATTTTCTGAACTCAGTGAGTTGTTGACTCAAGCATTTTGTTTTATTTTTACCCCTAGTTCAAAGTATTCAATTATTTGTTAAGTACTCTAACCTACTGTGTTATAGACACTTATAAAATAACTTTCTATGTACTGTCATTCCAAGTACCTTAAATCTCACGTAAATTAAAGTTGGTGGTGAAAAAAGAGTTGCAATAAACTACCAGTTGTTTATGCAGATAGAGATAAAAATAAATCAAATGACCAAAAAGTGATTCATGAAATGATCTTGTCCTGGTGAAAAATTATTTAAATTATAAGGAACAGAACTCACCTATACTAGCCTTTGCTCCCCCCCCCCCAAAAAAAAGCAGGGGGTGGGGTGTGGGGGAGGAGATTTAATGGAAGAATTAAAAGATATCTCATAATGCCCTGATCTGTTAGGTGTCACAATTAACAAAAACAAGCTCAGAAAATGAACAGGGGAGCTCCATTTAAGGTGCAGCATGGCCTCTCTTTGCTTATCTCATGGTATCTATCCCATTTTTCTCACTCCTCCTCTACGGACTGACTTTTTATTTTTATTTTTTTAAATTTTTTTCAGACTGACTTTTTATGTCTACTGTAGACATGTCTGCTTTAGTACTTTTCAGTTCTGCCATTTAACATAATGGATTACAACCCACATCATAAGTCTCTGAAGAGAGTATCTGTTTGGCCCCATGTGCTCCATGTGTCCTTAGGTGTTCTCAGGTCCAATGAGCAATGGCCATCGCTCAGGAAATGTCCAGGAGTTGAGCTTTCCAGCTCTGCCAGAGGCATAGGCGTAGACCTATTGCCGGAGCTGATGGAGGTCTTTGTTCAAAACCCATCAGCCCTTCCACTTTACAGGAGTGTCCTTGCTCAAAACCTGAAAACTCCCCTCCACCTTTAGCAGGAGTTAACAGTTAACGTAAATCTTTGAGTTAAAGGGTCCAGAGACAGGAAAGGAAGCTACAAGCAAAAAAAAAAAAAACAAAAAAAAAACAGATGGGGTCTTCCCTGGTGGCACAGTGGGCTTCCCTGGTGGCACAGTGGTTGAGTATCTGCCTGCCAATGCAGGGGACAGGGGTTCGAGTCCTGGTCTGGGAAGATCCCACATGCCGCGGAGCAACTGGGCCCGTGCGCCACAACTACTGAGCCTGCGCGTCTGGAGCCTGTGCTCCGCAACATGAGAGGCCACGACAGTGAAAGGCCTGCGCACCGCGATGAAGAGTGGCCCCTGCTCGCCGCAACTAGAGAAAGCCCTCGCACAGAAACGAAAACCCAACACAGCCAAAAATAAATAAATAAATAAATTAAAAAAAAAAAAAAAAACAGATGGAACCAGCTGAGACCAAGATGGCAATGAATCTGACCTCCAACAGACCCTAAGTCTTATTATATGTTAATTTTACTATATTTGCACATTAAATAACACACCTACTGGTGGCCTTGACCAGGCATTAAGAGCCAAAAAAGTAAATGAAGGTGGGGGCTCCCCTCCCTCAAAAAAGCCCTGCCCCTTCCCTGTAGATTAGTGAATATGCCTCCCCATAACTAGCTTCACTCCTCCTCCCTTTGTCTTTACTCCTTAAAATTAAATCACTCTCACCAGGTGGGTTGATCTGTGAACTTAGTTCCTGATTCTCCATTCTTTGGCCACTAAATAAAGCTTGTGCTATGTTGATCTTATCTTCGGTTTCATTATTCGCCTACTTGGACCCAAACAGAAAAAGCACCCTCGCCCACTGAGGCAGAGAGCCTTGGCCAGGCTAGGGCCCATGCAGGGTCCATACCACTTACTTCGGTAACAGACCCACCAAAAAGAAACATAGGCAGGACAGGCAAATTGACCAATATAAACAATTTATCAAGTGAAGATATCAGAAGGTATGGTATGGACAAGGGACAAGAGAGGAAGGTGATTACAATGTGCAAAACAGCTAAGAATAGCAATAATAAAAACAATAGTAATAAATAACAAAAGAGAATTACCTAATTAACCTCTACCATAATTATTTTAAATAAGAACAAAGCCAATTACTTCCTATGTCAATTGACTACAATTTATAATATGAAGCTAGTGAGTATATAACTGTGTTTATTTACATTTCAGCTCTGAGTTAGCATTTTGGGTGTAAGGAGAGTGATGTGTATATGGAACAATACATTAAATGGCCCCTGCTTGCAAAAAGCTTAGTTTCACTGGGGAAACAAAAGTTACCAGTGTGAAACAAGCGTAGAAAAACACAATTTATATTATCCATATTACGTATCATCCATAGTAGAGGATATAAACTGTAAGATCTACATGAGAATGAAAAGGATAATGAGACTTCCACTGAAGGAAAGCCAGATAATTCAGGCCAACACTCATTCAGATGACATCTAGAAAAGAACAAAGTTAAACAAACAAAAATTGCTGGCATCATAGAGATAAGAAGATACTGAAGAATTTCCAGGTCAAGATTCAGGAAAAGATGGAAACGCAGAGACATGAGCATTTGGAACTGTTTTCTTGTTGATTCCCAAAGAGACTGCTCAGTCACCAAGCAGCTTTTGTCATCCTTATGTGTCTTAGAGGACAGAAGATAAAACAGTGCCCACAAGTGAGGACTCTGGTACAATCCTGTACTTGGGTTAGGACTCAAAATAGCTTAACCATAGAAGTAAGGATGAAACAGAAGTAAGCTCTCCCCTGCAAGGACTATGGCCCAATGTCAAGTCATCAAGTTTGATAAAATTCTGAATTTAGATTAAAGTAATATCAGACTAGAGATTACAGGGCCACAGGTGCATGGCAGAAGTAAACAAAAATATTTTTGAGAGAAATATAACATTACCCAGGCCTCAAATTATTTCTACAAGCAATGTTTGAAATAAAGTGGCTGGAATGCAACAGAAGATAACCAGGCAATGATAATGCAACCAGTGATAACACAGAGAGACAGAAAAATATGCATATGAACAAGCAGAAATAATACAGTTAATGAGACCCATTGAAACTGGTCCATATATCTGAGCTAATAAACACACTTTAAATAGTAGACTTTAATATAACTATGTTGGTTATGTTCAATGAGATACTAACGTGAATCCAAAAAAAAAATTACATAGCGTATTTGAAAAAGAACAAAATAGAAATATTAGGGCTAAAAATTCTAGCAATTAAAATTGAGAACCCAATGAATGAGTGTAACAAAAGATTAGGCATAGCTAAAAAAAGAATCAGTTAACTGGAGAGGTAGATCAAAAGAAATTATGCAGAGAAAGAACACAAATAAGTGAAAGTAATGTACCTAAGAAGGGTAAGAGACATGAATAATATAGTAAAAAGTGCAAATGTATATTTAATTCCTTTTGCAGATGAAAAGGAGAGAACGTGGAAGAAGCAATTTTTAAAAAGATAGTAACTATGAATTTCCTAAAACCAATGAAAGACATCCACAAACTTAAGACATCCAAGTGTGAAAAATGCTACGTATGCCACACCTATACATATCATAGCAAAACTTCAGAAAACAAAATATAAAGAGAAAATCTTAAAAGCAGCCAGAGAAAAATAGATACTATTTTCAAATGAGTAACAATTAGAATAGGAGATGACTCCTTATCAGAAAAAAATATAGTGATATCTTCAATGGACTGAAAGAAAATAATTGATTTCTATTTCAGTGAAAATATCATTCAGAATTGTTCTGGAGCGATCCATAGGTCAGGACCTGCCTCACCAGTTATCCTTAAGAGAAATCTGTTCAAGAGAGAAGGCTGAAGTGTTTTATTTTGAAGCTTATGAAGCTTGTTGCTAAAATGTATCTTTCCTCACTCCATGTTTCCCACACGTCCACAAGAAACAGAAGGAATTGACCAAAGCAATCAAGACTGACTGGCATGTCTCATTCTTCCCAATACATGTACAAATGTAAATTCCTGGGAAATGGGCTCTGAGTACTAACCCCGTTTCCCTAGCCCAGCTGGCAGTAAGCCACAGTGGGAGAGCTAGCTGTCAATGAGAGTTGGGCAGGGGAATGCCTGAAAGTTTCCTGAATTCTGTATTGACAGCCCAAGTTGGTCAGGACCAACCTTACACAAAAAAGCAGGTATCTTAAAGCTCCAGAAAAAGAGTATATAGCATTGTCTTTAACAATTAAAAATGGAAGTATAAATGATTACCTGGAAGTGTTTACCAGTTTTAGAAGAGGAAATATACATATCTACATTTAACTTTATAAAATTTTGTCTGTGAGACCACTAAAACAATATGGGTTTTTTAACCATAGTTTATGTGGCTCAAGCAGAAATATAAATTCTTCATATTGCAATATGCTTATCATAAAACAGCCCTAAAGTCCATTTGCAAAGGAATAATAGTTACAACTGGGCTTATATTACTTTCTCCTCTCAGAAATTTCATTTTTCAAAATAAAATATTATAATCATTACAGTAAAAACATAAAGAGAAAAATATAAACACTTAACTTGAACCTACAACTTTCTGATTAATCTTTCTGATTAATTTCTACAACCTCTCTGATTAATTTCTCCCATTCTAAAATTGGGTTGATGTGATCATTTTTAAAGAGACATTATGGGAAGTACTCAAAGTTAGAGGAAATATCATGATTGTTTAATAGGAGTTTATAGATGTTGAATACTCAATCATAGGTGACATAACAAGCATAACTTTTCAGAAATACTTCAAAATAATTTTGGCCTAACACATACTTTCAGATGAATTAATTCAAAAGTTTTCACATAAAGAGAAATAGAGTTGGACTAATCATATAAAAGCTGACTGCATTTTTAAATTTGTTAAACACCCCAGGTAGATAAACTTGATTGAATTCTACATAATAAGTAGAGAAAGCACCTGTTACCTAAGAAATATGCATATATAAAATCTAAGGGGATAAATTGGTTAACAGTGCACTATTTCAGTGAATGCTACATTTTTGTAAAGAATATTAGTGTTTAAATAATGACAACTGGGTATTAATTGAACTCCCGCAGGAAATATTTACTGAAATATATAATGTTTTCTGAAGGATAGCACAAAAATTTGGTACTTACTGAAGAGAACAAATAGAGACAATTACATTCTCAAACTATTGAATTGTATACCTCTCTTGATCATCTGACAACTTCATGATCACTTTAAGAAAACTGAATTAGACACTTTGATATAGACATAGACTTCCTTCTGCAGATCTATCAATGACAAGGACAGTGTTAGAGATTGCAGAAAAGCTCTCATCAACTAAAACGTATCACAATTTAAAATTCCAGCACTGACATATTGTAACCATGACAGCATAGAAACCCTCCTCCAATTGTACAATAAAAAGATAAGATCCTTCAGCATGATAACCATTGAAAAGATTAAATAATGAAACAGGACACATTTTTGTCACTTTGACATCTGCCTGCTGTGCAAGTACACAAAGAGAGAAAGTAGCCATCACTTTGAGTAGCTTTTCCAATCTGGAAGCTTTTAGGAAAATTACAGGGCACCAAAGAATTACAGTTCACATTAGAACTGATTGGTGTCACAGTCAAAAGAGGGAAAGATTTCTTGTCCTTTTGCAATAGGGATTTGTCTTACATGAGCAAAGATAATCACCTTCCATAGTCACAAAACTAAAGTTATAGCTAATCGGAAGAAATCATCCATTGAGGTAAAACCTTCATTGGCTCTTGATTTACTACTAAATTGATTTTGATCTTTATAAATGCCAGGCAGCTTTGACTGTATTGTCAACATCTGTACAGAAATAATGTTGCTGGACCAAGGTTTTTCCAAGGTTCTATCCTAGAAAGATGCTTGGCTCCTATTAATATTGGTAGTGGCTCTGATTCCAAATAAAGTATAATTTTTCAATATCCAGGGTAGCATCATTAGGGTAATCATATTAAACAGGACTGACTTCCCATCTTTCCCAGTCAAGGAGGAAATGTTTGACAATAGCAGCCTCTTCACTTGGAATCACTAATCACAGGCCTTGGCCCTGCTTCCTTCTGAATTTTAGCTCAGAGCTAACAGAGAACAACAAACATATAACTGTGTTATTCAGCAAAGGAAGGGGAAGAGAAAGTTATTGGGTGATTTAATGTTTTTAACAATATCTAAATCAATTGTTTACTGAGTACAAGATGTTTCAGCAGCAAAATCATTCAAAAAAGGCTTGAGGAAAACTGACAAAGCTAGATAAGGCAGATTTATACCTAATAAACATATTTAAGAAAACTGTCACCTGTTTTTTGAAATAAACAAAACTGGTGGTGAACTTAGCAAGCTAGCCAGTCTAAATTTTATGAAAATGCTAAATGATAAGTACATAAACCTACAGGGATTCGTGAACCACAAAGCTGAATTCTCTATTACTCTCGGTAAAGGAAGAGAAAGAAAGAAATAGAAAAGTCAAACTCACAATTAAAACAGGCCAAAAAGCTGTACAAAATATATTTGAATGATTAAGTTAAACTTCATTCAATATTAGAAATATACTTAGCATTCTGAAGATATCCTCAAAAAGAGTAAAAATAAAATGTCTAAAACAATTCTATGTATATTGCTTGATGGAAAATGGTTAAATGATAGCAACTGAAAAATCTGTTTTCAGATTTTTAGGCTAATTCATTTTGTTTTGGTCGTTTTAATATTAGCAAGGCAAAAGTGTTGTATACAATGGGGATTACTGCACAAAGACCAGGGTGGACCTGTCTTGGCAGGAAACAGATTTTCATTAAGATGAAGCAATTCAAGAGACCTTAATAAAGGAACTACTTACAGAGTGTCGACAGAGTTAATGAAAACAGTAAGAGATGTTGAAGTACCCAGAGACAGCAGAGCAGGAATCTGTTACCACCCTAAGTTGGAAAGAAATAAAAGAGTAAATAATGCTGGAGTTATGGAGGAGAGATTGCCCAACAGAAGAAGTTGTAGTCTTGAGTGCCCAGAGGCACAACCAGAATGCTGAAGCAAAGCAGGGAAGAAATGGTGAAGAAATAAGACTACCTCTTCTTTCTTTCTCATTTCAATGTTATGTTAATGGCTTTCATTGGCTAAACTCAACGAGCTTATCCAGCTGACAAGGGAATCTGGCAATCAATGCTAGCCCTAAGGGTTAGACATGCAGGGCAACAAGTGAAGAACAGAATGCTAGAGAATGAGGATGAGTGAAGCAAATGTGGAATAACCAGCACACAATGTATGTCTGTTGGTTGTTAAATGGCCACATTACGAGCTGTGAAATAATGAGGAGACACTTTTTGCTGATTTGTAGTAATTTCAATAATTTCTTCCTTTCATCTTTTATGGCTGTGGTTTATTTAACTCTTCCCATCTTGTTAGATTATTTATTTCCAGTTTTTTACTGTTATAAACAATATTGCAATAAACATTCATTACTGACAGGTGATAGAGTTATAGAAAAGTTGTTTTAACTATTATATATAGGATGGATAAACAGCAAGGTCCTACTGTATATAGCACAGGGAACTATATTCAATACCCTGTGATAAACCATATGGAAAAGAATATGAAAAAGAATGTATATATGTCTAACTGAATCACTTTGCTGTACAGTAGAAATTAACACATTGTAAATCAACTATACTTCAATAAAATTTTTTAAAAAGTTATTTTTAAAATAAATTTGATTGAGGTATAATACACTTACAATAAAAACATCACATTTGAAGTGTACAGTTTGGTGACATTTGACAACTGACACCCTTGTAAACACCATACCAATCAAGATACAGAACATTTACATTCCCCCCAAAAACGTTTCCTTGTGTCCATTTGTAGTCATTCCTCCCTCAACTATTACTCATATTTCTAATAAACTAGACTTGCCTATTCTAGAAGTTTATAAAATGGCATGTTTGCTCAAATGTCTATGAAATGCAGCCTTTTGTTGCATATACCAGTAGATTTCTCTTTTTTATTGCTGAGAAGTAGTCCATCACAGGAATAAACCATAATTTGTTCATACATTCACCTAGCAATGTCTTCAGTTTGGGGCTATCATGAATGAAGGTGTTATAAATATTTATGTTTAAAAGTATTCAGGTTAAAATATAGGCATATTTTTTTTCTCATGGATAAGTACCTATGAGAAAAAGGAGTGTATTATATGGTAAGAAAGTAGTCTATAAAAATGGCCAAACTGTTTTCAAAATTGTCGTACTATTTTACACAGTCACCAGGGATGTGTGGTAGTTTCAGTTGCTTTACATCCTCACCAATACTTACTCTTCGGTATGTGGGCCTCTCACTGTTGCGGCCTCTCCCGTTGCAGAGCACAGGCTCCGGACGCACAGGCTCAGAGGCCATGGCTCATGGGCCCAGCCGCTCCGCGGCATGTGAGATCTTCCCTGACCGGGGCACGAACCCGTGTCCCCTGCATCGGCAGGCAGACTCTCAACCACTGCACCACCAGGGAAGCCCACCAAGCCCACCAATACTTACTCTTGCCAGTCTTTTCCATTTAGCTATTCTAACGAGTATATAGTGGTACCTTATTTTAATTTGCATTTCCCTAATGACTAATGATGTTGAGCATCTTTTCATGCACTTTTTGTCCATTTATATATCTTCTTTAATGAAAGGTCAGTTCACATTTTTGTCTTTTTAAAAAATATCAAGTTTATCTTCTATTATTGCAAGATTGCTTTTGTAAGATGCAAGATATATTTATGTGAGCATAAGTTTTCAATTTTGATGAAATACAGCTTAATGGTTTTTGTTTTACTTTATGGCTAGTGATTTATTTGGTACACATTGTCTTAAAACTCTTTGCCTACTTAGTGTCATGAAGATTTCATTCCATCTTTTCCTCTATATGTTTTATATTTTAGCTTTTATGCTTAGGTCTATGATCTATTTTAAATTAATTTTTGTGTGGTCTGAGGTAGAAGTTGAAGTTTTAAAAAATTTTCCATACATTTCCCATACACTGAAAACACTATCTTCCCTGTCAAATTACTTTTATGTCTTTGACAGAAATCAATGTGTGTGTGCATGTGTGTGTGTGTGTGTGTGTGTGTGTGTGTTTAGCACTATTTTCGGACTCTATTCTGTTCCATTGACTTGTATGTCTATTGTAAGATATATGATTCTACACTCTGATTATTGTACCTTTATAGTAAGTCTTAAAATCAGTCAGCATAGGGGCCTCCCTGGTGGCACAGTGGTTGAGAGTCCGCCTGCCGATGCAGGGGACACGGGTTCGTGCCCCGGTTCGGGAGAATCCCATGTGCCGCGGAGTGGCTGGGCCCGTGAGCCATGGCCGCTGGGCCTGCGTGCCCGGAACCTGTACTCCACAATGGCAGAGGCCACAACAGTGAGAGGCCCGCATCAGTCAGTGTAATTTCTCCCACTTTGTTTCCTTTTTAAAAAGTTATTTTGGCTATTCTCAGTCATTTGCATTTCTATGTAATTTTTGGTATTAGCTTGTCAATTTTTAGAAACCTCTGATGAAATTTTGATTGGGATTACACTGCATCTATAGATAAATTTGGGAAGGCTGTATACCTTAACATTACTTGCTCTTCCAATACATGAATACCATGTACCTTCCTAGTGATTTAGATCATCTTTAATTTCTTTCATCAATGTTTTGTAGTTTTCAATGTATGTGTCTTTTACAGATCTTATTAAATTTATTTTGAAATATTTTATGGTTATTTTGATACTATAATAAATTATATTGTTTTAAAATCTTCATATTCCAATTTTTGTGATATCCATATAAAAATACAGATGAAATTTTGTAAATTGAGCCTTGTATCCTGAAATTCATTTATTATTGTCACAAATTTATTTATTTATTTATTTACTTATTTATTTACTTACTTTTGGCTGCATTGAGCCTTTGTTGCTGTGCATGGGCTTTCTCTAGTTGCAGCGAGCAGAGGCTACTCTTCTTTGCCGTGTGTGGGCTTCAGCAGTTGTCGCTCACGGGCTCTAGAGCACAGGCTCAGTAGTTGTGGTGCACGGGCTTAGTTGCTCTGCAGCATGTGGGATCTTCCTGGACCAGGGATCAAACCTATGTCCCCTGAAATGGCAGGCAAATTCTCAACCACTGTGCCACCACGGAAGCCCACACATTTATTTATTATTCTAACAGCTTTTTAGTGTCCTCAGGATTTTCTGTTTTGCTATTTATGCTCTCTGTGAATAAAAAGTTTTATTTCTTCCCTTCCAATTTTTATATCTTTCATTTATTTCTCTTGCCTTATTGCAGTGGCTAGAATAGGCAGTAAAATATTGAATACAAATAGTGATAAAGGGCATCCTCTCACTGTTCCTCATCTTAGGGAGAAAGAATTCAGAGTGTCACCATTAAGTATGAAGTTAGCTACAGAATTTTCATTAATACATTTTACCAACATGAGGCAGTTTCCTTTTACTCCTATTTTACTGAGAATTTTTACCATACATTGGTCTTAAATTTCGTTAAATGCTTCTTTTGCATTGATTGAGATGGTATGTTTCTCCTTTATTTTCTTAGTGTATATTAAGTGAGTTTTGACTGATGAACCAATCTTTATTTCCTGGGATAAACCTGACTTAGTCATGTGGTATTATCCTTGTTTATATATTGCTGGATTTTATTTACTACTATTGCTGAGGGTTTGGTCTATGCTTATGAAAATTATTGGTCTGTGACTTTTTCTTGTATTGCCATTGTAAGATTTTTAAGTAAATGTTAGCCAGCCTTATAAGAGTATCTGAGAAATTTTCCCTCCTACTCTATTTTCTGAAAGAATTTGTATAATATTGATGTTAATTCTTCCTTGAATGTGCTTTTGATAACTTTCACCAGTGAAACCATCTGGGCATGGAGTTTTCTTCATAGGGGATTTTTTAAATTAAAATTCTATTTCCTTATTAAATATAAAGCCATTCAAAATTTCATTTTCTTCTTGAGTTCATTTAGGAAAATTTTGCTTTTCAAAAAGTTTGTCTCTTTTATCAAAGTTGTTGTATTTATTGAAATAAAAGTGGTTATAATACTTCCTTCTTATTCTCTTAAGTTCTGTATGATCTGTAGTGATCTGTATGACCATTTTTGATTTAGGTAGTTTGTGTTCTTCTCTTCATTACTGATTATTTTTGATAGGGAGTTTACCAATCTTATTAATCTATTCAAGTAACTAACTTTTGGTTTTATAAATTTTATTTATTACCTGTTTCTATTATAAGGATTTCCGCCACCAATGAATCTTACAGTTTTAATTTATCTGAAATGAATCATTTTATTTTATTTTTTCCTTGCTATTAAAGGATATTATTAGTTACCACAGAATTCTAGGTAAACAATTTATTTTTCTTTCAACACTTTAAGGATGAATGCTTATTTTCCCTTCTCCTCCATTGTTTCTGAAAAGGAGTTGCCATAATTCTTATCCTGTTCCCGTTTATATACTATGTCTTTTTTTCTCTATATGCTTTCATGATTTTCTCTGCATCTTCAGTTTTTAGCAGTTTGACTACGACGTGCATAGGTATGGTTGTTTTCCTTATATTTATCCTGCTTTTTGTTTGGTGAGTTCCTTGGATCTATATACCAGGGTTTTTCCTCCATGAAAATTTACACAGTTTTCAGCCACTATTTTCTGAAGTTTTTTTTTTTTCCTGCTCAATCTTACTCTTTTGATTCTGAGATTCCAGTTGCACATATCTTAGACCATATGGTATTATTCTACAAAACACTGAGTCTCTTTATTTTTCTTCCATTTTTAAATTATTCTCCCATATTCAGATTGAATAATTCCTTTTTATTTGGTGGGAGAACTGATATCTTTACAACTGAATATTTTCATCCAATAGTATGGTATCTCTCTTTATTTATTCAGACATTTGTTACACCCTTAAATATTTTTATGGGTTTTATTCTGTAAAGACCTTGATTCCTATTAGTGTATATCTTCATTGATTCACAGTAACTATATATCTCCACAATTTCACAGTATATTAATAATTTTTTTAAACACAACTATTTTTCAAGCCAGTTACTCTGTACCCTTTCCTGATAACTGGGCATTGATGTAATAAAAATTCTGTGGCAAACGATTTCATGGCAACCAAATTAAAATGCCAAAAGACAAGCAACAAACTGAGAAAAATATTTGCTGTTCTATCACAGAAAAAAATTGATATCTGTAAAATACAAAGAGTTCTTAAAAACTGAAGAAGAATAAGACAAACTGTAAATATAGGCTAGAGAAATACACAAATATTGCACAACAAAAAGAGACGCAAATAGTTTTAGCCATGAGAAGATGGTCTACTTTTTTCCATAATAAAAAATGCGAATTAGGAGAGGAGAGCAAGATGGTGGAGTAGGAGGATGTGGCACTCACATTCCCCCATGAACACATCAAAATATACATCTACATGTGGAGCAATTCTCACTGAAAACTAACTGGAGACTGGCAGAAAGACTTTTGTACAACCAAGGCTGTAAGAAAGATCCACACAGAATTGGGTAAAAAGGGAAGAGAAGTGATCAGGTCAGGACCTGATCCCCTGAGAGGGGACACAGAAGGAGGAGAGATTAGAAGGGCAGAGATCCTCCCTGGAGAGTGAGTGGTTTGAGGCACATACTGAGTGCCCCAGCCATGGGGTCTGACACTAGGAAGATGAGTCCCCTGAGCTGGTTAGAAAATCAGTGAAACTAACAGGAGGGCTGTAATGAACTGAGACTCTGCTCATGAAGAGCACACACACACTTGCTTATTCCTGGAACAAGGTAGAGAAAAACAGAATGACACAGCACAGGATTCTGGCTGGTTCCTGCAACCACCTGAAAAAAAAGACTAACAAAACAGAAATATATTAGTTCAAAGAGTTCAAAGCATTAGTAATAAGAATGTTAACTAAATTATGGGGGAAAAAAACGGATAAACACAGTGAGAATTTTAACAAGGACCTAGAATATATATAAAAAAGAATCGGTCAAAATTGAGGAATAAAATAACTGAAATGAAAAATACATTAGAAGGAATTAACAGCAGACAACATGATACAGAAGAACACATAAGTAATCTGGAAAATAGAATAATGGAAATCACTCAATGAGAACAGCAAAAAGAAAAACAAATAAAATGAAAGTGAGAACAGTTTAAGGGACCTCTGAGACAACATTAAGCATACTGACATCTGCATTATAGGGATCACAGAAGGAGAAGAGAGGGAGAAAGGGGTTAAAAATTTACTTGATAAAATTATGGCTGAAAACCCCCCAAATTAGAAGGAAACAGATATCTAAGTACAAGAAGCACAGAGGGTCCCAAAGATGATGAACCCAAAAAGATGCATACCAAGACATATGATAATTAAAATGACAAAAGTTAAAGACAGAGTTCTAAAGGCAGCAAGAGAAAAACAAAGAGTCATATAAAAGGGAATCCCTATAAAGCCATCAGCTGATTTCTCTGCAGAAACTTTGCAGGCCAGAAAGGAGTGGCATGATATATAAAAAGACCTGAAAGAGGAAAACCTACAACTTAGGATACTCTAGCAAGATTATCATTTAGAATTGAAGGATATATAAGGAGCTTCTCAATCAAACACTAAGAGTTCATCAATACTAAATCTAACCTGAAAGAAAAGTTACAGGGTCCTCTCTAAGTGAAAAAGAAAAGGCCACAACAATAAGTATCTATAGAAAAGGAAAAAAAATCTCACTAGTAAAGTCAAACATATGTAAAAGCAAGGATCAACAACTTAGGTAATTTTTTATAAAAATCAAAAAACAAAAAAAATATAAAAAGAAATATAACTACAATAAGCAGTTAAGGGATAAACATGAAGATGTAAAATATGACATCAAAAATGAAACGTGGGGGAGGGGAGTAAAAAATGTAGATCTACAAGAATGTGTTTGAACTTAAATGACTACCAGTTTAAAACAAGTAGATATAGTGATATGTCTACAGATAGGAACCTCATGGTAACCACAAAGCAAAAACCACCGATACACAAAAGCTAGAGCAAAAGGAACACAAGCATATGAATAAATAAAATCACCAAACCACAGGGAAGAAACTAAAAGAAGAAAAGAACAGAGAAGAATGACAAAACAACCAGAAAAAAGTAATAAAATGGCAGTAATCAACAATCACTTTAAAAGTCAATGGATTAAATGCTCTAATCAAAGATATAGGGTGGGTGATTGGATAAAAAAAATAAGACCCATCTATATGCTGCTTACAAGAGACTCACTTCAGAGCTAAAGACACACACACAGACTGAGAGCAAAGGGATGGAAAAAGATGTTTCATGCAAATGGAAACAACAAGAAAGCAGGGGGAGCAATACTCATTTCATAAAAAAAAAAACTTTAAAATAAAGTCTATAACAAAGAGGGCATTATATAATGACAAAGGAGTCAGTAGAGGAAGATAAAATAACACTCGTTAACATATATACACCAAATATGGGAGCACGTAATGCAATTATGAATGGATATAAAAAGAGAAATTGACAATAATAAAGTAATAGTATGGAATGTTAATGGTCCACTTACATCCATGGACAGATCATCCAGACAGAAAATCAGTAAGAAAACATAGTCTTAAATGACACATTAGACCAGTTGGGTTTGATAGGTATCTCCAGGACATTCCATCCAAAAATAGCAGAATAACATTCTTTTCAAGTGTACATGGAATATTCTCCAGGATAAATCACATGCCAGGTCACAAAACAATAGAACAGAAATTATATCAAACAGTATTTCCAACTATGACTGTATGAAACTAGAAATTATTTTCAGAAAGAAAAATGGGAAAAACACCAACACATGGAGACTAAACAACATGCTACTAAAAAAACAATGGATCAATGAAGAAATTTTACAAATCAGAAAATACCTTGAGACAAATGAAAATGGAAATACAACTTTCCAAAATCTAGGGCATACAACAAAAGTAGTTCTAAGAGGGAAGTTTAGAGTGATACAGACCTATATCAAGAAACAAGAAAAAATCTCAAATAAATAACCTAACGAACCATTTAAAGGAATTAGAAAATGAACAAACAAAGCCCAAAGTCAGCAAAAGGAAGGAAATAATAAAAATCAGAGAAGATATAAATAAAAGAGAGACCAAAAAACAATAGAAAAGATCAATGAAACCAAGCCTGGCTTTTAGAAGAGATAAACAAAATTGATAAAACTTTTTGCCAGGCTCATCAAGAAAAGAAGAGAAAGGACCCAAATAAACAAAATAAGAAATGAAAGTAGAGAACTAACAACCAATATCACAGAGACACAAAAAATCGTAAGAGGATACTACAAACAGTTATATGCCAACAAATTAAACAACCTAGAAGAAATAGACAAATTTCTAGAAACATACAACCTTCCAAGACTAAATTAGGAAGAAATAGACAATCTGAACAAACTGTTCACTACTAGTTAGATCTAATCTGTAATCAAAATACTACCAGCAAACAAAAGACCAGGAGTACATGGTTTCACAGAGGAATTCAACCAAACATATAAAGAAGAGCTAATACCTATCATTCTCAAACTATTCCAAAAAAATTGGCAGAGGAAATACTCCCAGATTCATTCTATGAGGCCACCATAATCTTGATATCAAAACCAAGATAAAGACACTCCAAAAAAAGAAAATTACAGGCCAGTATCTTTGATGAACATAGATGCAAAAATCCTTAACAAAATATTTGCAAGCCAAATTCAACAATACATAAAAAGGATCATACGCCATCATCAAGTAGGATTTATTTCAGGAATGCAAGGATGGTTCAATATTTGCAAATCAATCATATGTGATACACCACATTAACAAAAGGAAGAACAAATATCACATGATAATCTCAATAGATGGAGAAAAAGCATTTGACAAAATTCAACATCCATTCATGATAAACACTTTCATCAAAGTTTTTACAGAGGGAACATATCTTGACATAATAAAGGCCATTTATGACAAACCCACAGCTGACATCATACTCAAATGTGAAAATGAAAGCTTTTCCTCTAAAATGAGGAAAAAGACAGTGATACCCCCTCTCACCACTTCTATTTAACACAGTATTGGAAGTCCTAGACACAGCAATCAGACAAGGAAAAGAAATAAAAGGCATTTAAACTGGAAGGAAAAAAAAAACTGTCACTATTTGCAGATGACATGATACTATATATATATATAGAAAAACCTAAAGTCTTCACATAAAAAATTACTTAACTAATAAATGAATTCAGTAAAATTACAGTATACAGGATTAATATACTGAAATCTGGTTTTTGTCTACAATGCTAACAATGAACTATCAGAAAGAGAAAGCAAGGAAACAGTCTCACTTAAAACTGCCTCAAAAAGAATAAAATACCTAGCAATAAACTTAACCAAGGAGAAGACTTTTACTCTGAAAACTATAAAATACTGATGAAGGAAATTGAAGATGACACAAATAAATGGAAAGATAGCCCATGTTCATGGATTGAAAGAATTAGTATTGTTAAAATGTTCATACTCCCCAAAGCAATCTATAGATTTAATTCAATCCCTATCAAAATACCCATGGCATTTTTCAACAATTTAGAACAAACAATTTAGAACAAACAATACTAAAATTTATATAAAACCACAGAAGACCCTTAATTGCCAAAGAAATCTTGAGCAAAAAGAACAAAGCTGGAGGTATCATTCACTCTGATTTCAAACTATACTACAAAGCTACGGTAATCAAAACAGTATGGTACTGACACAAAAACAGACACAGCTCAACGGAACCGAAGAGAGGACCTTGAAATAAACCCATGGACTTATAGTCAATTAATCTATGACCAAGGAGGCAAGAATATACAATGGAGAAAAGACAGTCACTTCAATAAGTGCTGGTGGGAAAAACTGGACAGCCACATGTAGAAGAATGAAATTAGAACATTTCCTTGCATCATATACAAATATAAACTCAAAATGGATTAAAGACCTAATGTAAGACCTGAATCCATAAAACTCCTAGATATAAGCAGAACACTCTGTGACATAAATCTTTTAGATCTGTCTACTAAGAAACAAAAGCAAAAATAAACAAATGGGACCTAATTAAACTTAAAAGCTTTTGCACAGCAAAGGAAACCATAAACAAAACAAAAAGACAACCCACTGATTGGGAGAAAATATTTGCAAATGATATGACTAATAAGGAGTTAATATCCAAAATACATTATAAACAGCTCATAAAACTCAATATAAAAAACCAAACAACCTCATTACAAATGGGCAAAAGATTTAAATGGACAGTTTTCTAAAGAAGACAAACAGATGGCTAACAGGCACATGAAAATATGTTCAACATTGCTAATTATCAGAGAAATGCAAATCAAAACCACAATGAGATATTACCTCAAAAATGTCAGAATGGCTCTCATCAAAATGTTTACAAATAGCGGGCTTCCCTGGTGGCGCAGTGGTTGAGAGTCCGCCTGCCGATGCAGGGGACATGGGTTCGTGCCCCGGTCCGGGAAGATCCCACATGCCGCGGAGCGGCTGGGCCCGTGAGCCATGGCCGATGAGCCTGTGCATCCGGAGCCTGTGCTCCACAATGAGAGAGGCCACAACAGTGAGAGGCCCGCATACAGCAAAAAAAAAAAAAAAAAAAAATGTTTACAAATAGCAAATGTTGGTGAGGATGTAGAGTAAAGGGAATGCTAGTACACTGTTTGTGGAAATGTAAATTGGTGAAACCACTATGGAAAACAGTATAGAGGTTTCTCAATAAAACAAAAATAGAACTACCATATGATCAAGCATTTCCACTCTTGGAAATATATCTGAAGAAAAAAAAACACTGATCTGAAAAGATACATGAACCCCAATGTTTATAGCAGCACTATTTACAATAGCCAAGATATGGAAGCAATCTAAGTGTTCATCAACAGAAGAATGAATAAAGATGTGAGATTATATATATATAATGAAATATTACTCAGTCATAAAAAAGAATGAAATTCTGCCATTTGCAACAATGTGGATGGACCTAGAGGGTATTATGCTTAGTGAAATAAGTTAGAGAAAGACAAATACTGTATGTTTTCACTTATATATGGAATCTAAAAAATAAATGAATGAATATAACAAAACAGAGACAGAGACACAGATAAAGAGAACAAACCAGTGGTAAAAGATTAAGTAAATCTAAAAGATTAATGTCAAAGAGTGTTCTGCTTATATTCTCTTCTAGGAGTTTTATGGATTCAGGTCTTACATTAGGTCTTTAATCCATTTTGAGTTTATTTTTGTATATGATGCGAGGAAATGTTTCCCCTTTTTCAGAAGGAAAAGGTAAGGGGCAAGACAGGGATATGGGATTAAGATATATAAACTGCTATGTATAAGATAAGCAACTAGGACATATTGTACAGCATAAGGAAATATAGTCAATATTTTCTAATAATATTAAATGGAGTATACTCTATAAAAATGCTGATTCACTGTGTTATACACCTTATACTAATATAATATTGTAAATCAACTAACTTCAACTTAAAAATGAAAATTAACACTACATGGGAATATCTTTTTCTTATTTAACAATTTGATTAAAATCCAAATTTGATAAATATCTGTTAGCAATGCTGTGGAGGAAAGGTACTCTTGAATTGCCGATTGGGATTGTAAATTAATACAACTATTATAGAATAGAATTTAACTACATGTACCAAATTATATACACCTTTAGCTTCCTAAAAATACTACTTCTATGAATCTGTCTTAAAGATGCATGACAAAAGGACAAAAAGGGGTATACAAAAAATATAAAAATATATAAGGTTATCTATTCTTTGTAACAGTATTTTTAACAAAGTAAGGCTTGAAAACAATCCAGATGTCTATCCAGTGGAGCTGGCTAAATGAACTGTAGTACATGTACCCAGTACAATGCTATGGAGTTGTAAAAGGAATAGAGAATATGTCTATGTATATCCTTGGAGTAATTTCCAGAAAGTACGTCTGAGTAAAAAAGTAAAGTGGAGAAAAGTACACAGTGGTATATTGTACTACTGTTTATGAAAGAAAGGGAGAGGAACACATACATTTGCTTATACATATACTTTTAACTGAAATGTAATAAAATAAAAGTCAATAGTTACTTCTAGGAAGAGGGATGAAATATGGTAAAGAAGTTAGAGTAGAAGCTACATTTTCCTGGTAGTCAGACATTCTATCCTATGTGCAAATTCTTATTCCACCAACACTGTGGGTTCAAAAAAGAAGGGGGTATTTGAGACCCACGTCTTAAAGAAGGCAGCATAGCATAGGAGGGGAAGGTCATGTACTTTGGTCATTGATACCAGGGTTGGGATGCTGGCTTTTCCTTTATTGGCCAGTGGGACTTTAGGCAAGTTACTTAACTTCTCTGAGCTTCACATTTCTCATGTATAAAATGGAGATAAAATTAGTGCCTACCACAGAAGATTGTGCAAGGGATTAAATCAAACTGAAGCAACTTCACAAAGCAACACTTACCAATGGGAATATCAATGCCCACAGTCATCATCAGTTTGGAGGTGCGGCTAAAAATAGTTTCAAGTATGAAAAATGTGAATGATTTAATTTAAAATTTTTTGAGTAGATTTAAGATTTTCTCTGTGAAAGATGTCACTGTTGTAGTCAGTTGCTTTCTTGAGTAGAAGGGAAAGCAGTGCAGTTACAATCCTTTGGGAATGTGAGCCCATGACCAGATATATGTCATGTATATGCAAACTTAACATGCATACTCATGTTTATCAGAGAAAAAAAGTTGAGAATAGATGCTCTATAGGCTAGAATTCAATGGTAAAGAATGTGTGAATGCTGGACACTGGTTAGCAATCAGAATGGGTCTATGGATATACTGTGACTACCTCAGTATTTTAACCTAATCATGGTAGTCTCCAAAGAAAAAGGAAATTCAATGAAGAAGGAGGGAGAGACATAAAGGTGATCATAAAAACAATTAAACCATATAAAGGAACTGTTTTGTAATTAGAAAATTGGTTTTCTGTGTGACCTAAGAATTTCTCAAATTTTCTCTCCCTTCTCTCCCTCTCTGATGTTCCTTTTCCAAGAAAAAGAAAAAAAATGTTAAAAGGCAGTTGAACTAGAGGTTCTTTGGAGACTTTCTCAGTTCTGACATCTTATGAGTTGATGATGCAATAACCCCAAACTTTTAAATTCCCATCTAGCACAGTCCTCAGAATGACAGAGGAACAGGCATTACTTACTGATGCAGTAATTTGCTTTCATGTGGAAGTGAGGCTGTGTGATTTGCCATCTGGGGTGAAATCCTATGGGTTTGGTTGTTATATAATCTTATCTGTGCAGAATTTTCATTTATGTTACTGACGTGTTGTTACTTTCTCTTGGCCTTTAAATTTGAGATCATTGGGTTTTTGTTATGTTTTTCCCTAAAGAGTCAAACCAGTCAACTCTTCACAGCTTTACATACATACAAGTAAAAGGCTTAATATAAGCACTTAATATTCTTACTGAAAAAGAAATATCCAAAAAACAAACAAACAAATTAATTTCTCAGTGTGGCATTCCACATCCTCAACTATCAACTTTGTTTCAGGATAAAAGGATAGGAGACATTCAAGCATTTTTTATGTAGTTTCATTTAAAAATTTTACACTTATATTAGTCACCCAAATTTCACTTCCATTTAATACTGGTTCAGATTACGAATAAATGTGGCATTGGGTCCTCCTGAGCATTCAATGACAAAGATATTTTTCCTTTAAAATCCAAGCTAGTACTTCAGAAAATATATAGGCCAAAGAGCTCCAGAGGAAATCAGCTGTGTAATATTCTATATAGTTCAAACTCTCTTTAAGATTGGGTTCAATAGTCTTTATATTGATTTTTTCAAATGACTAGGATATTCTGTCCTCTACAGAGGAGACAACAATCCACTTACAATGGGAACTGGTCAAAACATAATCCACATTGGCCCAGGTGCTGCGGAGTGCCTCAAGGACCTCTGCACACAGGCTGAAGAAGTTTGACAGGCTTTCTCCACTGCTGCGGGGTGGGGGTGGGGGTCTCAATCCACACCAATCACCCCAAATTTGATGGCTCTTCATGCCTTCAATATGATTCCATTCATCTTAGAGTTTTACTTTGCAAGGAAGTCACTGGAAAGGTAGTTATATTGTAGCTTCTCCCACATCATTGTTCTTGTAACACTTCCTTCAGTTTTACAAAGTAAACCTAACCATGGTTCACATTGCCTCATTTTTAAGACCTATGATGTCACTAAAAAGGCACGGTTCATGGAGTAAGCATCTTAAATGAAATTATTTACATTTCCATTGACAAAGCAAATATTTTACTTAAGTAATCCACAAAGCACCCTTCCATTCCAGTTTAAGGTGCTATTCCATTAGTGCTTAAAATAGGAAGATTTTTGTGGGAAATTATTCTACTTTCACTGCCAACACTCTCTATACTCAATTGTATCAGCAGTCCTATTGGCAGAGGTCCCCCCCACAAATATATAACAATTTTCTTGTGATTATAAAAGTGATACATGCTTATTGTAGGATCTTTGGAAAATACAGAAAAGACAAGAGAAAATAACAAAAAGTGCTTATAATCCCTCTGCCCAGAGACCATAAAATTTGACATTTGGTGTATTTCTTACTTTAATTGCCTATCATTTTACAAGGTTTCAAATATATTCTTTAGAACAATCATGGTTTCCAAAACCTCCCTTGTCAGCTCTTGAATTTATGTCAGGAGACCAATACATTTTCCTTGGCTGAAGCAGACTCAGGAGGTGAAGTTTCAAGAATGAGAGGAGAGAGAAAATAGAGCTCAGAATCTGTTTCAGTTATGAACTTATTACAGTAAGGAATTAAATGGCCACCTTCAAAGTTATTCCCTGAAGCTTCTGCTCTCATGACCTCATTATTGCCTTAATCTGCCCTTTTATCATGAGAGTTCAACTATTAATACCATTGTCAAGTTCTTTTTAATTTTGCATTTGGCTAAAATGCCACCTCCCATTTTATTTTGTGGTACCCAGGCTAATCTCTCATTACTTTCCCTGATTCTGAGCCCTCTGGGCATCCTCTCCTAGCTACTCAAATCTCCTCCTACACTGTTGATTAGTTATGTCAGCCTTGGGCAGCCCTGGAGACAAGGAACAATATGGATTGATGCTTGTTAAAAGAGTAACTGAATACAAAATATGCTCACGAGGGAGACTAACCTCAACTATAGAAAAATCTACAGATATTTTCCAAGTGTAACTCTCACATAGTTATACACACAGCATAATATGATCTACGAGATCATGCTAAAACCACTTTAATAAACAGAATAGTGTGTGTTTGGTATAGTAACAGTTGTATATTAATAGAAGTTATATCAATTGAATCCATGTTTTATGGGATCCATGTTTTTGAGAAGAATTGAAAAACATGCTGTATAAGCAATATCATGGTAAATTTTACTATACTAAGTAAACTTGTCCTGGTTACCTTTTCTTTTTTTTTCTTTTTTTTTTTTTTTGGTACACGGGCCTGTCACTGTTGTGCCCTCTTCCTTTGCGTAGCACAGGCTCCGGACGCGCAGGCTCAGCGGCCATGGCTCACGGGCCCAGCCGCTCCGCGGCACGTGGGACCTTCCCAGACCGGGGCACGAACCCATGTCCCCTGCATCAGCAGGCGGACTCCCAACCACTGTGCCACCAGGGAAGCCCAGTTGCCTTTATTTTTAAACTTAGTGAGTTGCCCAGTGATTTGTCCATGGTAAGTTTCCCATCATTTGAGAAATTTGAGCACTGGATGAATTTTCACCTGCCAATGGGCATAGACATCAGCAATGGCCAATTGTACCATGACAAATATTCAATCGTCTGACAAAAAATAGAAAATATAAACAATGCAATAAGATGTCTTTTTTAATAAAGATTACATATTAAAATATCTTTTATTTTAAGAACTCAATTTAACAGTAGATGGTAGTAGTTATTTGATATTTTTATCTTCTAACATGAATAAATGAAAAGTTGCTAATCTTTTGTCAGTCTCTCATTTTTTTCTTTTTTCTGAAAATTTACTGATCTGTGAAATCCCCAAGTCTGGAACCACTGGACTGGCTGACTTCTATGATTTCTCTGAATTCTCAAAGTATACAATTGTATATATGTAGATATTAAATGTAATTGGGATAAAACTTTAATTTTTCTATAAAATTCAACACTATTAAAGTGGTCTTAATATCTCTTAAAAGTTGTCTCCCAAATGGCTAACAGGTACATGAAAGGTGCTCAGTGTTATTAAACATCAGTAAATGAGCAAATAAAAACCACAATGAGATATCACTCATACCTGTTGGGATGGCTTTTATAAAAATAATAAGCAATAAGTGTTGGAGAGGATGTAGGAAAAAGGGAACTTTGTACACTGTGGGTGGGAATGTAAATAGGTACAGTCATTATGGAAAACTGTATGGAGATTCCTCAAGAAGTTAAAAATAGAACTGCCATATGGTCCAACAATCCCAATCCTGGGTATACATCTGAAAGAACTGAAATCACTATCTTGAAGACAGATCTTCACTCCCATGTTCATTGCAGCTTTATTCACAATAGGCAGGATACAGGAACAACCTAAGTGTCCATCAACAGATAAATGGATAAAGAAGATGTCACACACACACACAAACACCCCACATGCACTAGATTATTCAGCCATTAGGAAGGTAATCCTGCCATTTACAACAACATGGATAAATCTGGAGGACATTATGCTAAGTGAAATAAGTCAGAGAGAGAAAAATACATACTGTATGATCTCAGTTATATGTGAAATCTTTTTTTTAAAAAAATGTCCATCTCATAGAAACAGTGACTAGAATGGTAGTTACCAGGGGTTGTAGGGTAGGGGAAACGGGGAGATGCCCATCAAAGGGTACAAGCCTTCAATTATAAGATGACTAAATTCAGGGGATGTAATATATTAATACAACATGGTGACTATAGTTAATAATGCTGTATTGTACACTTGACATTTGCTAAGGGAGTAAATCTTAAGCACTTTCACCACACACATACACCAAAGACTGTGAGGTGATGGATATGTTAGCTAACCTGACTGTGGTAATCATTTCACAAAGGATTTGTAATTCAAATCATAACATTGTACACTTTAAATATATACAATTTTATTTGTCAGTTATACCCCAACCAAGCTGGAAAAAGAAAGTTGTTTGCTTTCATTGGTAGTCAAATTTTTTAGCCTGCAATCTGCTTTATCGTACTAATTCGATTAAAAGACTACTTGGATTAAAATTGGCTTTATAATTAGTTAAAAATTTTGAGACCACATCTCTGAAAAGTAATACTTCCATTTATATAGCAGACTATGAAATCTGTTTTATACATTATTTTATTTAATCTTACACTATGAGTAGAGCATTATTACATTTCAGGAATCAGAGGCTCGGAGAGGTTAAACAACTTCTGAAGTGCATTGTGGCCTCCCCCAGATGATTCTCATGGTTCCCTCACATATAAGATTGTGTTAATTTAAATATTTTTTAATCCATTCTTTTTCAATTAATTTTTACATAATGGATTCAAATTATAATATTTAATAGAGGAATTATTTCAATTTTTTATGAAATAGTCATTAAAATTGTCTTGTTTCTATTTATATATGACTTTCATTTGTTTTTGTGTACTCTTTATTTAAAATTGGGCTTTGAGAAGATAGCAGAAGAGTAAGACGCGGAGATCACGTTCCTCCCCACAAATACACCAGAAATACATCTACACGTGGAACAACTTCTACAGAGCACCTACTGAACGCTGGCAGAAGACCTCAGACCTCCCAAAAGGCAAGAAACCCCCCATGTACCTGGGTAGGGCAAAAGAAAAAATAAACAGAGACAAAAGGATAGGGACGGGACCTGCACCAGTGGGAGAGAGCTGTGAAGGAGGAAAGTTTTCCACACACTAGGAAGCCCCTTCACGGGCGGATACTGCGGGTGGCGGAGGGGGAGAGCGTCGAAGCCGTGGAGGAGAGCACAGCAACAGGGGTGCGGAGGGCAAAGCAGGGAGATTCCCGCACAGAGGATCAGGGCCGACCAGCACTCACCAGCCCGAGAGGCTTGTCTGCTCACCCGCCGGGGCGGGTGGGGCTGGGAGTTGAGGCTCCGGCTTTGGTCGGAGCGCCGGGAGAGGACTGGGATTGGCGGCGTGAACACAGCCTGCAGGGGGTTAGTGCGCCACGGCTAGCCGGGAGGCAGTCCAGGAAAAAGTCTGGACCTGCTGAAGAGGCAAGAGACTTTTTCTTCTCTCTTTGTTTCCTGGTGCGCGAGGAGAGGGGATTAAGAGCGCTGCTTAAAGGAGCTCCGGAGACGGGCGCGAGCCACAGCTAAAAGCGCGGACCCCAGAGACGGGCATAAGACTCTAAGGCTGTTGCTGCCGCCACCAAGAAGCCTGTGCGCGAGCACAGGTCACGATCCACACCCCCCTTCCAGGGAGCCTGTGCAGCCCGCCACTGCCAGGGTCCCGGGATCCAGGGACGACTTTCCCGGGAGAACCCACAGTGTGCCTCAGGCTGGTGCAATGTCATGCTGGCCTCTGCAGCCGCAGGCTCCCCCCCACCCCCACCCCACCCCCCGCCGCACTCCGTGTCCTTCCCTCCCCCCGGCCTGAGTGATCCAGAGCCACCGAATCAGCGGCTCCTTTAACCCCGTCCTGTCTGAGCAAAGACCAGACGCCCTCCGGCGACCTACATGCAGAGGTGGGGCCAAATCCAAAGCTGAGCCCTGGGAGCTGGGAGAACAAAGAGAAAGGGAAATCTCTCCCAGCAGCCTCAGGTGCAGCGGATTAAAGCTCCACAATCAACTTGATGTACCCTGCATCTGTGGAATACGTGAATAGACAACGGAATCATCCCAAATTGAGGAGGTAGACTTTGAGAGCAAGATTTATGATTTTTTCCCCTTTTCCTCTTTTTGTGAGTGTGTATGTGTATGCTTCTATGTGAGATTGTGTCTGTATAGCTTTGCTTCCACCATTTGTCCTAGGGTTCTATCCGTCCATTTTTTTTCTTAATAATTATTTTTTATTTTAATAACTTTTATTTTATCTTACTTGATTTTATTTTACTTTATCTTCTTTCTTTCTTTTTTTCCCTTCCTTCCCTCCCTCCTTCCTTCCTCCCTCCCTCCCTCCCACCCTCCTTTCTTTCTTTCTTTCTACTTCTACTAATGATTTCTTTCTACTTTTTCTCCCTTTTATTCTGAGCCGTATGGATGAAAGGCTCTTGGTGCTGCAGCCAGGAGTCAGTGCTGTGCCTCTGAGGTGACAGAGCCAACTTCAGGACACTGGTCCACAAGAGACCTCCAAGCTCCACATAATATCAAACGGCGAAAATCTCCCAGAGATCTCCATCTCAACACCAGCAGCCAGCTTCACTCAATGACCAGCAAGCTACAGTGCTGGAAAACCTATGCCAAACAACTAGCAAGACAGGAACACAACCCCACCCATTAGCAGAGAGGCTGCCTAATATCATAATAAGTCCACAGACACCCCAAAACACACCACCAGACGTGGACCTGCCCACCAGAAAGACAAGATCCAGCCTCATCCACCAGAACACAGGCACTAGTCCCCTCCACCAGGAAGCATACACAATCCACTGAACCAACCTTAGCCACAGGGTACAGACACCAAAAACAACGGGAACTACAAACCTGCAGTCTGAGAAAAGGACACCACAAACACAGTAAGATAAGCAAAATGAGAAGACAGAAAAACACACAACAGTTGAAGGAGCAAGATAAAAACCCACCAGACCTAACAAGTGAAGAGGAAATAGGCAGTCTACCTGAAAAAGAATTCAGAATAATGATAGTAAAGATGATCCAAAATCTTGGAAATAGAATAGACAAAATGCAAGAAACAGTTAACAAGGACCTAGAAGAACTAAAGATGAAACAAGCAATGATGAACAACACAATAAATAAAATTAAAAATACTCTAGATGGGATCAATAGCAGAATAACTGAGGCATAAGAACGGATACGTGACCTGGAAGATAAAATAGTGGAAATAACTACTGCAGAGCAGAATAAAGAAAAGAGAATGGAAAGAACTGAGGACAGTCTCAGAGACCTCTGGGACAACATTAAACGCACCAACATTCGAATTATAGGGGTCCCAGAAGAAGAAGAGAAAAAGGAAGGGACTGAGAAAATATTTGAAGAGATTATACTTGAAAACTTCCCTAATATGGGAAAGGAAATAGTTAATCAAGTCCAGGAAGCACAGAGAGTCCCATACTGGATAAATCCAAGGAGAAATATGCCAAGACACATATTAATCAAACTGTTAAAAATTAAACACAAAGAAAACATATTAAAACCAGCAAGGGAAAAACAACAAATAACACACAAGGGAATCCCCATAAGGTTAACCGCTGAACTTTCAGCAGAAACTCTGCAAGCCAGAAGGGACAGGCAGGACATATTTAAAGTGATGAAGGAGAAAAACCTGCAACCAAGATTACTCTACCCAGCAAGGATCTCATTCATATTTGATGGAGAAATTAAAACCTTTACAGACAAGCAAAAGCTGAGAGAGTTCAGCACCACCAAACCAGCTTTACAACAAATGCTGAAGGAACTTCTCTAGGCAAGAAACACAAGAGAAGGAAAAGACCTACAATAACGAACCCAAAACAATTTAGAAAATGGGAATAGGAACATACATATCAATAATTACCTTAAATGTAAATGGACTAAATACTCCCACCAAAAGACACAGATTAGCTGAATGGATACAAAAACAAGACCCATATATATGCTGTCTACAAGAGACCCACTTCAGACCTAGAGACACATACAGACTGAAAGTAAGGGGATGGAAAAAGATATTCCATGCAAATGGAAACCCAAAGAAAGCTGGAGTAGCAATTCTCATATCAGACAAAATAGACTTTAAAATAAAGACTATTAGAAGAGACAAAGAAGGACACTACATAATGATCTAGGGATTGATCCAAGAAGAAGAGATAACAATTGTAAATATTTATGCACGCAACATAGGAGCACCTCAATACATAAGGGAAATACTAACAGCCATAAAAGGGGAAATCAACAGTAACACATTCATAGTAGGGGACTCTAACACCCCACTTTCACCAATGGACAGATCATCCAAAATGAAAATAAATAAGGAAACACAAGCTTTAAATGATACATTAAACAAGATGGACTTAATTGATATTTATAGGACACTCCATCCAAAAACAACAGAATACACATTTTTCTCAAGTGCTCATGGAACATTCTCCAGGATAGATCATATCTTGGGTCACAAATCAAGCCTTGGTAAATTTAACAAAATTGAAATTGTATCAAGTATCTTTTCCGACCACAATGCTATGAGACTAGATATCAATTACAGGAAAAGATCTGTAAAAAATACAAACACATGGAGGCTAAACAATACACTACTTAATAACGAAGTGATCACTGAAGAAATCAAAGAGGAAGTCAAAAAATACCTAGAAACAAATGACAATGGAGACACGACGACCCACAATCTATGGGATGCAGCAAAAGCAGTTCTAAGCGGGAAGTTTATAGCAATACAATCCTACCTTAGGAAACAGGAAACATCTCGAATAAACAACCTAACCTTGCACGTAAAGCAATTAGAGAAAGAAGAACAAAAAAACCCCAAAGTTAGCAGAAGGAAAGAAATCATAAAAATCAGATCAGAAATAAATGAAAAAGAAATGAAGGAAACGATAGCAAAGATCAATAAAAGTAAAAGCTGGTTCTTTGAGATGATAAACAAAATTGATAAATCATTAGCCAGACCCATCAAGAAAGAAAAGGAGAAGACTGAAATCAATAGAATTAGAAATGAAGAAGGAGAAGTAACAACTGACACTGCAGAAATACAAAAGATCATGAGACATTACTACAAGCAACTCCATGCCAATAAAATGGACAACCTGGAAGAAATGGACAAATTCTTAGAAAGGCACAGCCTGCCAAAACTGAATCAGGAAGAAATAGAAATAGAAAATATGAACAGAAATAGAAAATATGAACAGACCAATCACAAGCACTGAAATTGAAACTGTGATTAAAAATCTTCCAACAAACAAAAGCCCAAAAGGACCAGATGGCTTCACAGGCGAATTCTATCAAACATTTAGAGAAGAGCTAACACCTATCCTTCTCAAACTCTTCCAAAATATAGCAGAGGGAGAAACACTCCCAAACTCATTCTACGAGGCCACCATCACCCTGATACCAAAACCAGACAAGGATGTCACAAAGAAAGAAAACTACAGGCCAATATCACTGATGAACATAGATGCAAAAATCCTCAACAAAATACTAACAAACAGAATCCAACAGCACATTAAAAGGATCATACACCATGATCAAGTGGGGTTTATTCCAGGAATGCAAGGATTCTTCAATATACGCATATCAATCAACGTGATACACCATATTAACAAATTGAAGGAGAAAAACCATATTATCATCTCAATAGATGCAGAGAAAGCTTTTGACAAAATTCAACACCCATTTATGATAAAAACCCTGCAGAAAGTAGGCATAGAGGGAACTTTCCTCAACATAATAAAGGCCATATATAACAAACCCACAGCCAACAGCGTCCTCAATGTTGAAAAACTGAAAGCATTTCCACTAAGATCAGGAACAAGACAAGGTTGCCCACTCTCAGCACTCTTATTCAACATAGTTTTAGAAGTTTTAGCCACAGCAATCAGAGAAGAAAAGGAAATAAAAGGAATCCAAATCAGAAAAGAAGAAGTAAAGCTGTCACTATTTACAGATGACATGATACTATACATAGAGAATCCTAAAGATGCTACCAGAAAACTACTAGAGCTAATCAATGAATTTGGTAAAGTAGCAGGATACAAAATTAATGCACAGAAATCTCTGGCATTTCTATACACTAATGATGAAAAATGTGAAAGTGAAATCAAGAAAACACTCCCATTTACCACTGCAACAAAAAGAATAAAATATCTAGGAATAATCCTACCTATGGAGACAAAAGACCTGTATGCAAAAAACTATAAGACACTGATGAAAGAAATTAAAGATGATACAAACAGATGGAGAAGTATACCGTGTTCATGGATTGGAGGACTCAACATTGTGAAAATGACTCTACTACCCAAAGCAATCTACAGATTCAATGCAATCCCTATCAAACTACCAGTGAAATTTTTCACAGCACTACCACAAAAAATTTCACAATTTGTATGGAAACACAAAAGACCCCGAATAGCCATAGCAATCTTGAGAATGAAAAACAGAACTGGAGGAATCAGGGCCCCTGACTTCAGACTACACTACAAAGCTACAGTAATCAAGACAGTATGGTACTGGCACAAAAACAGAAATATAGATCAATGGAACAGGATAGAAAGCCCAGAGATAAACCCACGCACATATGGTCACCTTATCTTTGATTAAGGAGGCAGGAATGTACAGTGGAGAAAGGACAGCCTCTTCAATAAGTGCTGGGAAAACTGGACAGGTGCTGGGAAAACTGGACAGGTACATGTAAAACTATGAGATTAGATCACTCCCTAACACCATACACAAAAATAAGCTCAAAATGGATTAAAGACCTAAATGTAAGGCCCGAAACTATCAAACTCTTAGAAGAAAACATAGGTAGGACACTCTATGACATAAATCACAGCAAGATCCTTTTTGACCCACCTCCTAGAGAAATGGAAATAAAAACAAAAATAAACAAATGGGACCTAATGAAACTTCAAAGCTTTTGCACAGCAAAGGAAACCATAAACAAGACCAAAAGATAACCCTCAGAATGGGAGAAAATATTTGCAAATGAAGCAACTGACAAAGGATTAATCTCCAAAATTTATAAGCAGCTCATGCAGCTTAATAACAAAAAAACAAACAACCTAATCCAAAAATGGGCAGAAGACCTAAATAGACATTTCTCCAAAGAAGATATACAGACTGCCAACAAACACATGAAAGAATGCTCAACATCACTAATCATTAGAGAAATGCAAATCAAAACTACAATGAGATATCATCTCACACTGGTCAGAATGGCCATCATCAAAAAATCTAGAAACAATAAATGCTGGAGAGGGTGTGGAGAAAAGGGAACCCTCTTGCACTGTTGGTGGGAATGTAAATTGATACAGCCACTGTGGAGAACAGTATGGAGGTTCCTTAAAAAACTACAAATAGAACTACCATATGACCCAGCAATCCCACTACTGGGCATATACCCTGAGAAAACCATAATTCAAAAAGGGTCATGTACCAAAATATTCATTGCAGCTCTATTTACAATAGCCCAGAGATGGAAACAACCTAAGTGTGCATCATCGGATGAATGGATAAAGAAGATGTGGCACATATATACAATGGAATATTACTCAGCCATAAAAAGAAATGAAATTGGGCTATTTGTAATGAGGTGGATAGACCTAGAGTGTGTCATACAGAGTGAAGTAAATCAGAAAGAGAGAGACAAATACCGTATGCTAACACATATATATATGGAATTTAAGAAAAAAAAATGTCATGAATAACCTAGAGGTAAAACAGGAATAAAGACACAGACCTACTAGAGAATGGACTTGAGGATATGGGGAGGGGGAAGGGTAAGCTGTGACAAAGGGAGAGAGAGGCATGGACATATATACACTACCAAACTTAAGGTAGATAGCTAGTGGGAAGCAGCCACATAGCACAGGGAGATCAGCTCGGTGCTTTGTGACCGCCTGGAGGGGTGTGATAGAGAGGGTGGGAGGGAGGGAGACACAAGAGGGAAGAGATATGGGAACATATGTATTTATATAACTGATTCATTTTGTTGTAAAGCAGAAACTAACACACCATTGTAAAGCAATTATACTCTAATAAAGATGTTAAAAAGAAATTTTTTAATAAAAATTTAAAAAAGTAAAAAAAAAAGTGCTGTGTGAGCAATAAAAGGAGTGAAAAAAGACTGAGTGAAGAAAAGAGTGATGTGAGTCCAGAGAGAACAACCAAATACATGCTCTAAAGATATGAAGGGAAGAAAATGGTGGAGTTTTTAAGAAAACAGACAGACATGAGGTAACTTTGGGAAGTCCACAGATAAGGAAAGCACAGGAAATTATAGTGGAAGAAGAAAAATAACACAAAAACTAAGATTCTCCCTCTTAACTCTAGGTTGGTGAAAAGTGAGTGCCGGAAGGGAAAAAAAATGTAGGAAAAGGGAGGTTTGTTCACCATCCCAGACTAACCTGCCATGAATTCACCTTCAGTAGATGAAGTCCTGTTATCTCTCCTCAGACCTGCTACAGAGCTCACAGCGCCAAAGGACCAGTGTTATTCTCCCCATAACCCCCTCTGCAGCTTCATTCTACAAACATTAAGAGGGCTCCTCTTGAAGTTTAAACGAGAGCTTGTGATTCTGTATCCCAGTGGCAGCTTGAGAGAGAAGAGAAACCTGTTGCACCCTACAGTCTCAGGCCAGCCCTGACATACCTCAACCTCCTGGTGAGCCCCAAGAATTAGACACTGTGGAATCTTCATTACAACACAGCTCATGAGTAAATAAAATCAAGAGGGAAAAAGATAATTTGGTTAAATATGCACTAGGGATGGAAAAACAGATGGGGGCATTAATCCTACTTACAAGATTTGGCTTCAAATCAAGTCACATCATGACTAGTTAGGAGCAGCTGTTAGGCATAACCATCAAAGGTTTCACTAGAAAACTCTTCAGTTTGATAAGATGCTGAGAGAACCAAACTGGCTGAGAGCCAGTTTTTGGTAAAATTTTCACTAGAGGGAAGTCCTTTATAGGTTTCTCCATAGGCTTTAATTTTAAGTGGAAATCCAACCATTATAGTCAGCAAACATGGGTTGACCCAGTTGTCTACTTCAAAACCTTCAATGGGTTTTCTGCAGGGACTCCTTCTCGAGGGGTCTAAACTCAAAGGGCACTCTTTCAGGGCAGTTGTGTTCCACAAGAAAAGAACTATATGGCATACTCTGAATGGACAATTCTCAGCAGCATAAAATTCAGTGCTTTATAACCCTGAATTGTCATTGAAGGTGTTCTAAGCAGCGAACGGGGGCCATTCTCCCCCATCTCCTCATACCTCCTTCAGGTAAGACATTTGACCTTTTGAAATATAACTGTTCAGTTAGGCCAGCTCTAGCCTTCCACAAGAGGTTCAGAGAGAGGAGGAGGAGATATACATGAAGGAATAGATACAAGATAATGGATCCAAGTCGGCCGCAAGGCCAAGTAGCAGCAAAGAGCCAGAAAGACAATAAATTCATGTATTAAGAGTCTAGGTGAAGCTACGGGTCTAGAACAGGGCTAGCAGTCAGCAGCAGTGGAATTCACAGGCACCAAATAGCTTGGCAAAATGATGGACCAGGAGTCTGTCAGTTGGAAGAACAGGTGTAAGAAAAAGAAGTAAAACAAAATATGAAATGTATGCTTTTGGTACATTAGCCGCATAGCAGACATCTGCTCTTTTGGCTGCCCAGCACCCTTCCACGGAATTTACTCTGGAGAATCCATCCCTCTCCCATTATTAATCTTGTGATTTGGGTGGGATTAGCTTTATACCAATTTCCACAGATGAACCCAGATTGGTTTAATCCAATTATCATATCTCACCCTCCTAGTCACATTGATTGAGTTATGGACAGATTGATTTAATCCAATTATCATATCTCATCCTCCTAGTCACATTGATTGAGTTATGGATGTGTGTTTAATAAAATCAAAGTCAATGAGAGTCAACCATCTATATGCTGAGGCTTCTGGGAAACAGACACAGTCTAGAAGAAACCCTCTTTTGGACCCCTGGACAACCTGGACCATGAAGTGTGAGAATGTGTTGTCTGAAGCTGTTAAGACCTTTGCTTTCCTCCCATAAAGTGAGAGCCTGGAAGAGCAAGGGGGCAATCATTTGGAGCTGATGCATGAAAACAAGACCACAGAAAGCAGAGCAGAGGGACACGGACAAAACGGATTCTTAGTGATATTATCTGAATCTCTGGTTCAAAAGTACCCAAAGCCAACATCACCTCTCAACTTTTCAGTTATGTAAGCCAGTGAATTCCCCTTCTGGCTTAAGCCAGTTTGAGTTGGGTTTTTCTGTCTTTTGTAAACGAAGCACATAACTGATATGAGAATCTGCTTATTTATTAGTGAACACTTCCTGTGTGACAGGCACTGCACTAAATGCTGTAGGTTCTGTGATAGATGAAACAGGCTTGGCTCAGGCTCTCATGGATTTATCGTGTATAGTGAAGGAGACAGTACACAAATAGGCATCTCAGTAAACATGTAAGTATAAATTGTGATAAGTCCTAGTAAAGTTAAGACCTGAGTGATATTACTAAGAATAATGGGTGGATGAGAAACAATGACTGGGAAGACAGAGAGAGGTACTGCAGCATAGTACTTCCCTTGGGTTGGCCAGGTGAAATGAGAAGAAAGAGCATCCCAGGCAGAAGGCATGTTGTCCATTTTCTCTCCTCTTACCTACCCTAACTGCTTTAGTTACAGCAACAAACTTGTCACAGGGCTAAGAGTCCAATCTAATGAACAAAAGTTACCATATCAGACTGACAAATTTTGCTATTTCCGAGTCCTAACGTTACCACCTACCAGCAGTGCCATGATTAGAACCAGTTAGGCAATATGGATACCCCAGCAACAGGTTTACTCATATTGATGACCACCACATCAGTAAAAGATCCTACAGTTTTTTTTTAATATTATTCTGTTATTTTATGTATTTTTAATTTTATATTTTTATTGAAGTATAATTGATTTACAATGTTGTGTTAGTTTCCAGTATACAGCAAAGTGATTCAGTTATATATATATATATATATATATATATTCTTTTCCAGAATCTTCTCCTTTATAGTTTATTACAAAATATTGAGTAGAGTTCCCTGTGCTATACAGTAGGTCCTTGTTGGTTATCTATTTTATATACAGTAGTGTGTATATGTTAATCCCAAACTCCTAATTTATCCTACAGTTTTCGAAGTTATGTCTTAGGCTCATAAGTTTGTTGTTCAATTTCTGGTTTCCTCATTTGCATATGGGTTTTCTAATTATGATATCACTAACATAAGGAGACAGTAATAACTCAGGACAGCAGAAGTAGCCTCCGAGCTGTTCGGTCTAAGCCAACTCACTGCTCCATTAGGTTGAACACCAGCTGTTGTCCTGGCTCTTCTCACTCCAGTAGTTGCCAAAACATTAATATTCTGCAGTATCTTTTCCTCATTTTAACTATTTTTTGTTCTTTTTCCCAGTTACTGAACTCCTGGAGTTCAGTAAACGTAGCCTATACTTCTCTCTTCCAATATGATAAATGACCTTCTAGTCTATACTTCTCAGCAGATAGCACATGTGAAAGCCCCGACGTAAGACAGAGTTTGACTTTCCAGGAAACAGAAAACTCAGTGTGTCCAGTGGGTGATGAGACTGGAGAGACCAGCCAGATACTGTCCAGCCTTAGAGGCCACACTCGGGATTCCGTATCGTATTCTAATGCCAGTAAGAAGCCAGTGAAGGGCATTAAACAGAAAATGAAATGAGCAATCTTGCCTTCAAAAAAATCACTGATACAGTCTTTCTGCTAAATTGAAAACCAATCAGGGTGTTTGCTCTTGTGAGCTACTTTGAGAGATGATAAATAGATTGTACAAACTGAAGGGACACCTCTAAAGAGTTGAAAAGTGCTTTCACCTCTCTCTCTCTCTCTCTCTCCCCCCCTGCGATCTTGCTGTGCGGCCCCAGGTCTGCCATATAATTTCCAGGTCCTGTAAGTAATAAACCTTACCCACCCCCCACCCCCAAAAGAAAAAAACAATACGTCTTACAAGGAAAAAAATTCTTGTCTTGGAGCTTTGGGACAACATTGCCACAAAAGACTCAAATTCCAGTTGCAGTTTTACAACTGCGGGCATCAATCTTCAGTTTCCTGGTACTTGTCATGTGAGGAACGAAAATAAGTTGACAATAAGATCAAAAGTATGAATCAGAACTTGTCACACATCTCAAAGGAAATATCAGGCAGATGTCATTTTCCATAGGTAGGAATACTTCTGGACTGCAGGAAGTTAAATTTCATCCCAGCATTATTTTCTAAATGTCACGTCTCATTGTCCAGTCCATTTTATTGCTATAGGCACAAATCATTTTTAATAATGAGTAATATGCAGGGTAAAGGACAATTATAGTCCAGAGGCCTTACAAATCAACAGAATTACACAGATAAAATCCCTGAAGCAAGTCCATGAATCCATAAGTTATGAAATTCAATTTGCTTAAAATGTCACCAATTCATCATCTCCAGTTTCTGAGCTGAGTAAGAGCAGCTCTAGAACATAATTCTGATCCCAGGCACCACTTCACCCAGCATGTAATTCTGAGACCCTTTCCCCACCAGATCAGTTTTCACTGTTCTTTAAAGTCCCCCAGGTGCTGTGTAAATGCATTAGTAACAAGCCAACAACTTCCCCAACAAAGCCTTGTTTGAGGTGCAACAGACTTTGTGGCTTCAGAGTCTTAAACCAACTGTATTTGATTTCCGGGGAATAACACAGAAAGTAGCAGCCTCTGACTGAGGCACTTTTTTACTGAGTAGCAGCCCCTTTCGAAGAGTCTAATGTATCTAACCACAGCCCTTTAGCTTCGCATATTTCCATTACTGTACTTTCAAAATAACACTGTGATGACCCACAGAACATTAAAATGCCCTCTTGTGAAGCAGGTTACTGAAATCCATTACTGTAATGTGTTTTTTCCTACCGCCCTCCCCATATAGATTGCAATCCCTTGGGCCAGGATTTAAGAGTATTGTGTGCACACACAAATAATCCATTAAAAATTGTGACTTAATGAATGAATTAGTCTTCCATTTTAAAGGAAAAACATTAATGCCATTTTTTTAAAAAAAAGAAGCTAAATTTTATGTCGTACAATCATATAATTAATTGCTATACATTAGGTTTTAGAGGTGACTGTTTTCCTATTTCCTAGAACAAGGGATATCCGAAAACCTATCCAGGATGAAAGTCAATTTTTACTGTTTTTATTTTTCCACTGGTCTAAAGCCTAACAGGATGCCAAGGAGAATCTCCCAACAAGAGTCATATCAGTTCAGGGAAAACATATTTCTATTTCATGTCCTGAGAGTTATTTCCCTGGTTAAGATACACGGACCTCATTAATTACTTCACATGACGTAAATCTACAGATTACATCCTAGGATCTGTGTTTCCTAGCATGTGCCAAACATTGCTTTTATCCCACTCACATCCTGCCTTCTGCATAAGATACCAGATCACCTCTAGAGATACCAGGGTCTCTTCCAGTCACCAAGTTTTGGGGTGAATCCTTTAAAGTTCCCATGAAATTAGGATTTCTAATTTTCTCTCAAAAATACACAATAATCATAAACTTAATCATAAATCAATTTTGACTTCTAATGTTAGCCAAGAATGTTCACAAGTGTCAAAAGTGTTTGGATTCTCTTTTTATTTTAGCTTTTTAATTAAAAGACATTGTGATTCAGGATTCTGAGTCCCTTGTAGAAGAAAGAAGGGAATAGACTTGTAGAGAGGCACACGGTGGGTTTCAAAGATAATGATAAAGAAGTGCTATTTCTTAAACTGGGTACTGGATATATGATTATTTCTTATACCATTAATCTTTATTTATAAAGATTATTTTGCATCTACTCAATATTTTATAAAACCTGTTTTGAAAACAAACTACACAGAAATAATCCGTTTCCCTGTTTCCAATTTCCACATTTAAATTATTGCCACCTAATTGAAGCAAATGAAAGGCATCTGTGAAATTTGACAAGTTTACTGATACTTTCAGGAAAACCCTATGGGGATAATTCTGCCTCTGAAAAGACTTTTATCCAAAGTTGCTTTAAGATGCTATTCTAATAATACTATGATATAATACCATCAAGATTAGAAGGAAGAAAAACCAGAAAGCTTCATCCCCCCAAAAAACTTCAAAAACAAGTAGGCACCATCTACCCCACAAGTGTGTTTGTTGCACTTGTACTATTGCGAATACAGAGACAAACACAGTCTCTGTCTTCAGGGAGTTTACAGTATAACAGGGAAGGAAAACAGACATACAAACAATTGATCTAATGCAAGATAACTTTAAGTGCTGAACAGGGGTGTAAACAGCATGCTATGAAGTTGAGTTAGAGAAGTGAGCTGAGGCTACCCTTAGCAAACAGCATTTACTATGATTAATTTGCAATGGTCTACGGTCAGCCCTTCACCCTTGCAGCTCCAGAATTTGATTTTATCAATGCCCCAGAGTTGATCAGATTCAGAGATGATGACTCATACCTACCAACTCCCAAACATCTAAAGAATATAAATCAAAATGCCAATTTATAAATTTACAATAAGAATTATAACTGCTGGGAAGAGCAGATGTCCATGCTGTCTGACACACACCTCTCTCCCTCTAGACAAGTTAATGGAAAACCCTATAGTGAGAAAGGTGCTTGGGATACAAGAATTCATAAAAAGATCAGCTTGTGATATGGTTATGTTTTTAAAAAGCATCATTTTGGTAGCTTGACAGGTCCAACTGCACAAAAGGGACATACTTCAGGGAAGACCACACATTCCCAGAGTCTTAACAGGAAACCTTATCCTCTACATTGGACCAGATGAACATGGTCAAAGTCTGCCTTCCAGCTCCTTGTTTTTGTGTGTTTCTAGGGCTGACCACATGCCCTTAGGTCATGTTCTAAAGTTGTGTTCTTTCTTCGGTTACATTATAAACTTTAACCAGGTTAGAGTCAAGTCTTCCAGTGGGGGATTACTTAGCACCTTTGCATAGTTGTACACTCTTCCAAAACTTAGTTTATAAGGTAATTCTCAGACTGCTCTCTCACATGCACATGGAGAGTGGCTAGCTTTAGGGTCCATGTAGAGGTACAACAGGAGATGAGTCTGGCTATGGAAGTCTGGGGAAGACCACAAAGTTCTTTAATACCTTGAATACTGTTCTAGAGAATGGCAAGCCATTGAAGATTTTCAGGAAGAAGAGTGATCTAGTTCACTCTAGAATGCAACAGTCTTTACAAACTCCTTTGAAAAACCATCCTGTGGGGAAAATATTTTGTAATAGCTATGACATATCAGATGTACTTCATTCTAACCCTTGAACAAGAACAAGCTCAAAGGATATCATTTCTTAGAGAGGAGCTAAAACTCACAAAGAAAACACAACCAAATTATGCCAAACAGCACTTAGAAAGTTAATGCATCAATTGTCTATTTTTCTCATTGTTTTGGGTTTGGTGACTAAACCTTACTTTCTAGACCAGTGGACAAGCCACATATGTAATTTAAAATTTTCTGGTAGCCACATTAAAAAATGCAAAAAGAAACTGGTGAAATTAATTTAAACTGTAAATTTTGTTTAATCCAATGTATCCAAAATATTATTTCCATGTCAAATTTTTGAAATCCAAGTGCATTTTGTACGTACAGAACATCTCGATTCAGACCAATATATTTCAATTGCTCAGTAGCCACATGTGGCTAGTGGCTAATATTGTATAGCATAGCCTTATACTACCTACTGTCAGCTCCAGGGTGTTCCGTATTATCAGAGAGACCAAATTGTTCATGGCTATAGAGAATTGAAGAATTATAACATTTAATATGAATCTATTTTCTCCTGCAGGATGGCGTGTGTTTGTGTGTGTGTGCGTGCGAAAGAGAGAGAGAGAGAGAGCAAGGGAGAGAAAATATGAGATTATCTTTGAGCAGCTAAATGGTTCACTTGGAGGTAATTAGGAAAGCCGGATCTCTAGAAATTCTTTTTTTCTTTTCCCCCCTTTGGAAGGGTTTTAAAAACACAAACACCAGAACTTTCTTCTTTGGGTTTCTATAACTTACTTGTGACATTCAGCTTCAAAAGGTAACCTATGAATTTTATCTATTTATTTGTTTATTTATCTATTTATTTATGTGGCTGCATCGGGTCTTAGTTGCAGCACACAGGATCTTCGTTGTGGCACACAGGCTTCTCTCTAGTTGTGGCACGCGGGCTCCAGAGCGCGCAGGCTCAGTAGTTGCGGTACTTGGGCTTAGTTGCCCCACAGCATGTGGGATCCTAGTTCCCTGATCAGGAATCAAACCCGTATCCCCTGCACTGGAAGGCAGATTCTTAACCACTGGACCACCAGGGAAGTCCCAATCTATGCATGTTGAATTATCCTGACATTGCTAACTGAAAAATCCCCAGTGCAAAAAAAAATTCATTCTTCCATATCCTCTTGACTCCGAACCCTGAATAGAGATAAGAGAAATAATGTTTAAGTCTCATAGATTCCACCCATACTGCAGTTATTTTAGACAATCTGATTACATGTATATCTTCATATACCTTCACATAGTAGCTCCATTTCTTTTCAGCTGCAAAGAAAACTAGCATTCCAGTTAGTTCCACTCTCCTAGGAGAGAAGGGTTGGAGTGAAAGATGACTCACCTTACTGTTTCTCTAACTGGATCATCATCTGTGAGTAGATAGTCCATGCCTACCACTGAGGTCCTGCCAGCATTCATTGTTCATGGAAAGAAGGGCCAATCCTTGGATATCACTTTGCCAGCCTTTACTGAAGAAATTTAGGTGTTAACCTAAAACAACAAAACAGCCAGTTATTGTACCAGAAAAATGGTTTTATTCTGGAGCAGCAAAGAATTGTAGTTCAGAACATGCAACTATGCTGAACCACACATGAGTCACATAAAGCAAAGAGGAAACTTTTAGAGAGAAGAAGGGGAAGTTGGGAGGGGCTGTTATAAACAAAAAATCATCTGGAGGAAACTGGAAGTTAGAAGTATAGTGGCTTCTCATTGGCTGAGTTGTGGCAGACCCTCATTGGCTGATCTGTTGCCAAGCAAGGAGAACATTTTCTTCCTTGGCTGGTGGTAGGAAAGTAGTGTCACTCCCTGCTGGAGATGCAAAGTATGTCTCTTCCTGTTGAGATGGAGTGGTAGGAGCATGACAGCTCCCTCTTCTGGCCCCTTTACCCCACTTTAGTGAGGTTTTCTTTTATTCATTTTCACAAAGGTAACTGTTCTGAAGTCATACAGGACATGTGATTTGGGGGAAGGGGAAGGAAGGGAGGGAAGAATAGATAATCTACCTTTTTCCCTTATTCTTTGACTCTGTAGGAGAGGGAAAATAATTTTCCTTCTACCCTTATAGGCTCTTGACTTAGACCCCCTGTAATAAAAGACAGATTAACAGGAGAAGAACAAACGGAAGTTTAATAATTTGTATATCTCCTGCATACATGGGAGATACCCAGGAAAACTGAGTAATTCTCCCAAATGGCCAAGCCATTCACCTTAAATACCATCTCCAGCTAAAGACAAAATATGATATTGGGGTCAGGGAGGCCAATTACAAGTGGTTACCAGGCAAAGCATAGTAAACAAGAGTAATGCTGTTGTGCAGGTTTAAGTCATTGCCTTCTCTATTGATAAGAGTTTCTAGAGTTTTACAGTCTTTTTTCTCTTTCTACAGAGAGGAAGTCACCCTTGCAAATGGAAGATTTCCCTTATAAATATAAATATCCTTTTCAAAAGGGTTAATTTCTATTCTGGTTTCAGAGCTTTTCCTGTGTCTGCTGTTTCTCGAAAAATAAGAACTAAACCTCAGCCTAAGAAGAGGTATATTTTGGGGTGGCAAATTCTGCTCCCCTTCAACTCTTTGTCCCTTATTTCCCAAAACTCTCTTCCTTGATCCTTTCCCTTTCTTGCCTCCTGACCCCACTTTATGTCCTCTGGGATTCTCCCTACTGAACTATCTGTATCTCAGAGTCATCTTAAGGCTTGAAAATTTCATACCCTTTGGAGCTGTCTATGTCACTGGCTTTTCCCTTCTGGTTGGTGACCACTGCTCTTTCTCAATGTCTACTGGCTCTCCTTGGGAGGTAGAAAGTAGGAGAGAACTCTGACCTCATGGATGTGATGATGGAGAAGGGGAGTGTTCCACTCTAGACTGGAGCTAACTGTATACTAAAGGAGCATTAATGTCAACAGGATTTTACCATGATGAGGATTTGTTATTTTCCCCATATCTCTAGATCGTGCACATGAGGAACGTTTCTTCCTTCTATTAACATATTTGACTCTTACAAAGTAAAACCTTGCTCTTTCCTGCCCTGAATTATACAACACACGTGTCCACTTTTCTTTTAATCCATGTTGCCAAATGACTTTTCTCTAATCACTATTTTTCTCCCCTCAAATTGGTCTGGAAAGCTTAGAGATTTTCAACTCACTCTGCCACACTTCCAAAAACAAAACAAAACAAAACGCTTCTTTTTAATTGAGATAGTTTTAGTATAGTTTTTTTTTCCTGTAATCGAAAGAGACTTGACTACAATACTTCTATATTAAAATCCACTTGTTTTTCTTTCTTCTAGGAAATATCCATTGCAATCTAATGATCCACTTTCAAAGCCACGTGATAAAATAGCAGAAGAATAAAGTAAGACCTTTTGAAATTTTCACAAGTACAGTGCCATGGCCAAATAATGAACAGTAATAGTTGGTTTGTCCAATATTTCTGTGGAATTAATTTTTTGGATAGCTGGAAATTACCCCTAACTACTAAAACCTTGCTCTTTAAACCAAACATCTATACCAAGGTCTAATCCAGTAAGGCCCTAAAGAGCTAGAAAAGTGAGGGCTTTTTTGTTTTTTGTGTGTTTTTTGGCAGCCTTGAGTCTGATTTTTTTAAGTATTCCCATTTCCTGTTCTATTATCAAGTCATCCCAACTTGTGCCTATCATCCTTTTCAACTCTCTATATATCTTGTAGCCTCTAATTTGTGCCAAGTGTGAAACCGAGCAGGACCCTGTGGGGCCTTTCCAGAGACAGATCCCCCATGTCCCCTTCCTCTTGTTTGTACAAAAGCTTTAGCCTCTTAGACCTTCCCCAAGTTCCAAAGAGCAAATTTAATCAGAGAGGTGAGAAAATGCAGAAACAAAGGAAAACAGTCAAGCAAGATGAAATAATAATAATTTAGCCATAAAGCAAAATCAAGAGCTTTTAGTTCCTCCTCAAGGGCTATAGATAATATCCTGAGCCATATCCTTGAGTTGTTTTACAGATACTAAAAAACCTTTACCAGGTGGAGGAAGTTAACTGTGTGCTGATCACAAGAATGTAGACCCGACTGGCTGGAACCAGAAGGTTGATTATTAAGAGTCCCAAAACATCACCCTGTTACCTCACCATCAACCAATAAGAGAATTGTGCATGAGCTAATCACACACCCTGTGATGCTCTCCCTCACACTGTCTTTAAAAATCCTTCCCTGAAAGCCATCGGGGAGTTCAGAACTTTTGAGCATGAGCTGCCCATCCTCCTTGCTTGGCCCCATGTTGGGGGCCTTGCAATAAACAATCTACTTTCCTTCACCACAACCCAGTGACAGTACATTGGCTTTGCTGTGTCAGGTGAGTGGACCCAACTTTGGTTCTGTAATAGGTGGAACAGCCTCACAACCAAATTGGTTAGAATTCTGTATAAATTAACCGAACTAGTAAATGAAATTGAGGGACTCAACCGTGAATAAGCAGCATGAGCTTAGGGAGTGGGAGATTTTTGTGGTATCAGAACTATGTGGCACCTATTTTGGCCTACAAGGATTTTCTACTTTGATTTTAATTTTTTTCTACATGGTGAATATTGCTATTGTACATAGAAGGTGTTAAATAAGTGACATTGTTATTATTATTCACCAAAACGACCTTTGTTATGTTACCTTATCTTAAGATGCTAAGTCTCTCACCCTTTGTAAACTGCCAGAAATAATCTGGGGATGTACATGGGGTTTGTATATTAATGAGAGTTAGTCATTCACATTTCTGAGTAATATATCCTAATAAGCAAAAAGGAAATTGTTAAATACAATACTCATGAAGTGGTTTGTTCCAGTTAATTTACTTTTATTTATATTATGTACTAAGCATTTTCTTACTGTGATAAATAGAGCAGACTGGGGATAGCAACCTTTAATGACCAAAGATGGTTTATTGGAAACATCTGTTTTCATGACAAGATCCATTGCCATAGATAAAAGAGGATTAGGAGGTGGGGCTGGATGTGTATCGGCATCATATCTCTGCAGGTTGTAAAGAAATGTTAAAATAATCCCCTTCCAATAGTTGACTTATTAATTACATCTTTTTTACCAGAGGAATTTGCTTACTATGAGTTTTCTTTCGTGTTATTTTTGGTCCAGGCAAATCAATGTTTTACTGTGACAGAAAACAAGCCTGTACATTCTCTAGGTACCAGAAAAGGCAGACTGAATCCTGTTGCTAGATACAAACTAAAGTTAGACGAAGTCTACTTTTATGCACAATCTGAGAGCGAAAAGGGGCATGAGGAAGGAGGGGAAGTTAATCACACTACCAGTAAACTCTCTAATAGCTACACAGTGAGCTGATAGAATCTAATTATATCAGTGTCCCCAGATTTTATCAGCTAAAAAACAAAGTTAAGAAAGATTTTAAAAATAAAAATATAGGGTTGGCCAAAAATTTCATTTGGGTCCTACAGACCATTAGATGGTACAGAAAAACCCGAACGAACTTTTTGGCCAGCCCAGTAGCTTCCTTTCTAATTACAAAAGTCAAATGTGACTATTATAAAAGATTCACTGGGAGGAGCCAAGATGGCAGTGTGGGAAGATGCAGAGTTAGCATCTCCCCACAGCTAGGGTGCCTGCCGGCCACTGGTGGGGGACTCTAACCCCCAAGGAGATGTGAGAAACCCCAGAGTGAACAGGTAGGACATAGGGGGACAAAGGAGGGAAGAGAAGTGGAGGCCAGACAAGATCGGCGCCCCTGAGGCCGGGGAGATCAGGAGAGGCAGGTGGGAGGGACTCTCTGGGAAGAGTGGGAGAGGAGCGGAGGGCGATTGCACCACCCACTCGGGCCCAGAGAGCCTGCTGAGCTCCCAGGCCAATCCCCTGCCTTCCAAGCCCCCTCCAGGCTGTGTGGGTCCTTGTGGGCATAGGAGGGAGGCCAGGGAGATCAGGAGAGGCAGGTGGGAGGGGCCCTCCAGGAGGAGTGGGTGAGGAGCGGAGGGCGTTGTGCTGCCCACTTGAGCTCAGGAAGCCTGCCGGGCTCCCAGGGGAGGCCTCCTGCCCTCTGAGACTAGGGTTGGGGGGTGTGCCTGGGGCCCTTATTTTCCTGGAGCCTAAGCCCCACCCCCCACAGCCCCCAGGGCCTTTTCCAGCCCTGTGGGTCCTGAGCATTGACCCCACGCACTGCCGAAACCTCACCCCTGCTTAGGCCCCGCCCTCCACAGCCAATGCCTTCCCCCCTCCTTTTTTTTTTCCCTTTTCCCTCCTCCTCTTTTTTACTTTTGTGGTACTAATGTACCTTCCAGTTGTGGATTCAGCTATATTTTTATTTTTACATTCTTTCTAACATATCTGTTAGTTTCCTACTCTAGTTTTATTTTTTACTTTGTTATTGTTCTCTTTATTTATTTATTTTTGCCGCCCCACACGGCTTGCGGGATGTTGATTTGTGAGCCTGGGGTCAGGCGGAAGCTCCTGTGGTGGGAGCGCCGAGTCGAAACCACTGGATTAATAGAGAACCTCAGACCCCAGGGAATATTCATCAGAGTGAGGTCTCACAGAGTTCCTCATCTCAGCACCAAGACCCAGCTCTGCCCAATAGCCTACAAACTCCAGTGTTGGAAGCCTCAGGTCAAACAAGCAGTAAAACAGGAATACAATCCCACTCATTAAAAAAACAAAACAAAACAAAACATGAGACAGCAAAAAAATATGTCACAGATTAAGGACTAAGGTAACAACCTACAAGACCAAATAAATGAAGAGGAAATAGGCACTCTACCTGGAAAAGAATTCAGAGTAATGATAGTAAAGATGATCCAGAATCTTGGAAATACCATGGAAGCATGGGTTGAGAAAATACAAGAAATGTTTAACAAAGATCTAGAAGAACTAAAGAACAAACAAACAGAGATGAACAACAAAATAACTGAAGTGAAAAATATACTAGAAGGAATCAATAACAGAATAACAGAGGCAGAAGAACGAATAAGTGAGGTGGAAGACAAAATGGTGGAAATAACTGCCAAGGAGCAGAATAAAGAAAAAAGAAATGAAAAGAATTGAAGACAATCTCAGAGACCTCTGGGACAACACTAAACACACCAACATTTGAAGTATAGGGATCCCAGAAGAAGAAGTGAAAAAGAAAGGGTATGAGAAAATATTTGAAGAGATTATAGTGGAAAACTTCCCTAACATGGGAGAGGAAATAGTCACCCAAGTCCAAGAAGCACAGAGAGTCCCATACAGGATAAACCCTAGGGAAAACACACCAAGTCACATATTAATCTAACTAACAAAAATTAAATTCAAAGAAAAAAGTATTAAAAGCAGAAAGGGAAAAACAAAAAATAACATACAAAGGAATCCCCATGAGGTTATCAGCTGACTTTTCAGTGGAAACTCTCCTGGCTAGAAGAGAGTGGTAGGATATACTTAAAGTGATGAAAGAGAAAAATCTACAACTAAGATTACTCTACCTAGAAAGGATCTCATTCAAATTCGATGGAGAAGTCAAAATCTTTTCAAACAAAAGCTAAGAGAATTCAGCACCACCAAACCAGCTTTACAAAAAATGCTAAAGAAAGTCCTCTAAGTGGGAAACACAAGAGAAGAAAAATAGCCACATAAACAAACCTAAAACAATTAAGAAAACGGTAATAGGAACATACATATTGATAATAACCTTGAATGTAAATGGATTAAATGCCCCAACCAAAAGACACAGACTGGCTGAATGGATACAAAAACAACCCATATATATGCTGTCTACAAGAAACCCACTTCAGACCTAGGGACACATACAGACTGAAAGTGAAGGGATGGAAAAAGATATTCCATGCAAATGGAAATCAAAAGAAAGCTGGAGTAGCAATACTCGTATCAGATAAAACAGACTTTAAAATAAAGACTATTACAGGAGATAAGGATTGATCAAAGGATCAATCCAAGAAGAAGATATAACAATTATAAATGTTTATGCACCCAGCATAGGAGCACCTCAATATATAAGGCAAATGCTAACAACCATGAAAGGAGAAATCAACAGTAACACAATAATAGTAGGGAACTTTAACACCCCAATTTCATCAATGGACAGACCATCCTAACAGAAAATAAATAAGGAAACACAAGCTTTAAATGACACAACAGACCAGATAAATCTAATTGATATTTATAGAACATTCCACCCAAAAGTAGCAGAATACACTTTCTTCTTAAGAGCACATGGAACATTCTCCAGGATAGATCACATCTTGGGTCACAAATCAAGCCTCGGAAAATTTCAGAAAATTGAAATCGTATCAAGACTCTTTTCCAACCACAACACTATGAGAATGGAAATCAATTATAGGAAAAAATAATATAAAACACAAATACATGGAGGCTAAACAGTGCGCTACTAAATAACCAAGAGATCACTGAAGAGATCAAAGAAGAAACAAAAAAATACCAAGAGACAAATGATAACGAAAACATGATGATCCAAAACCTATGGGATGCAGCAAAAGCAGTTCTAAGAGGGAAGTTTATAGCAACTCACTCTCACCTTAAGAAATAAGAAAAATCTCAAATAAACAATCAAACCCTAAACTTAAAACAACTAGAGAAAGAAGAACAAAGAAAACCCAAAGTTAGTAGAAGGAAAGGAATCATAAAGATCAGAGCAGAAATAAATGAAATAGAAACAAAGAAAACAATAGCAAAGATCAATAAAACTAAAAGCTGGTTCTTTGAGAAGATAAACAAAATTGATAAACCCTTAGTCAGACTCATCAAGAAAAAAAGGGAGAAGACGCAAATCAATAGAATTAAAAATGAAAAAGGAGAAATCACAACTGACACCGCAGAAATGCAAAGGATTATAAGAGACTACTACAAACAACTATATGCCAATAAAATGGACAACCACAAAGAAATGGACAAATTCTTGGAAAGGTACAATTTTCCAAGACTTAACCAGGAAGAATTAGAAAATATAAACAGACCTATCACAAGTAATGAAATTGAAACTGTGATTAAAAATCTTCCAACAAACAAAAGTCCAGGACCAGATGGCTTCACAGGTGAATTCTATCAAACATTTAGAGAAGAGCTAACACCTATCCTTCTCAAACTCTTCCAAAAAATTCCAGAGGGAGAAACACTCCCAAATTCATTCTAGAAAGCCACAATCACGCTGATACCAAAACCAGAAAAAAATCACAAAAGAAGAAAATTATAGGTCAATATCACTGATGAACATAGATGCAAAATTCCTCAACAAAATACTAGCAAACAGAATCCAACCGCACTTTAAAAGGATGATACATCATGTTCAAGTGGGATTTATCCCAGTGATGCAAGGATTCTTCAATATATGCAAATCAATCAATGTGAAACACCACATTAACAAATTAAGGAGTAAAAACCATATGATCATCTCAATAGATGCAGAAAAAGCTTTTGACAAAATTCAACACCCATTTATGATAAAAACTCTCCAGAAAATGCGCACAGAGGGAACCTACCTCAACATAATAAAGGCCATATATGACAATCCCACAGCAAGCATCACACTCAATGGTGAAAAACTGAAAGCATTTCCACTAGGATCAGGAAAAAGACAAGGATGTCCACTCTTGCCACTCTTATTCAACATAGTTTGGGAAGTCCTAGCCACAGCAGTCAGAGAAGAAAAAGAAATAAAAAGAATACAAGTTGGAAAAGAAGAAGTAAAACTGTCACTGTTTGCAGATGACATGATACTATACATAGAAAATCCTAAATATGCCACCAGAAAACTACTAGAACAAATCAATGAATTTGGTAAAATAGCAGGATACAAAATTAATGCACAGAAATATCTTGCATACCTATACACCAACAACAAAAAAATCAGAAAGAGAAATTAAGGAAACACTCCCATTTACCATTGCAAGAAAAAGAAAAAAATACCTAAGAATAAACCTCCTTAAGGAGGCGAAAGACTTGTACTCAGAAAACTATAAAACACTTATGAAAGAAATCAAAGATGACATAAACAGATGGAGAAATATACCATGTTCTTGGGTTGGAAGAATCAATATTGTGAAAATGACTATAGTACCCAAAGCAATCTACAGATTCAATGCAATGCCTATCAAACTACCAATGGCATTCTTCACAGAATTAGAACAAAAAATCTCACAATTCATATGGAAACACAAAAGACCCAAAATAGCAAAAGCAATCTTGAGAAAGAAAAACGGAGTTGGAGGAATCAGGCTCCCAGACTTCAAATTATACCACAAAGCTACAGTAATCAAGACAGTATGGTACTGGCACAAAAACAGAAGTATAGATAAATGGTAGAGGATACAATGCCCAGAGATAAACCCACACACATATGGGTACCTAATTTATGACAAAGGAGGCAAGAACACACAATGGAGAAAAGACAGCCTCTTCAATAAGTGGTGCTGGGAAAACTGGAGAGTTACATGTAAAAGAATGAAATTAGAACACTACCTAACACCATACAGAAAAATAAACCCCAAATGGATTAAAGACTTAAATGTAAAACCAGACACTATAAAACTTTTAGAGGAAAACATAGGAAAAACACTCTTTGACATAAACCACAGGAAGATCTTTTTTGACCCACCTCCTAGAGTAACAGAAATAAAAACAAAAATAAACAAATGGGACCTAATTAAACTTAAAACCTTTTGCACAGCAAAGGAAGCCACAAACAAGACAAAAAGACAGCCCTCAGAATGGGAGAAAATATTTGCAAATGAAAAAACAGACAAAGGATTAATCTCCAAAATATACAAACAGTTCATGGAGCTCAATATCAAAAAAACAAGCAATCCAGTTAAAAAATAGGCGGAAGATCTAAATAGACATTTTACCAAGGAAAACATACAGATGCTCAAGAGGCACATGAAAAGAAGCTCAACATCACTAATTATTAGAGAAATGCAAATCAAAGTACAATGAGCTATCACCTCACTCCAGTCAGAATGGCCATTATCAAAAATCTAGAAACAATAAATGCTGGAAAGGGTGTGGTGAAAAGGGAACCCTCCTACACTGTTGGTGGGAATGTAAATTGATACAACCATTATGGAAAACAGTATGGAGGTTCCTTAAAAAACTACAAATAGAACTACCATATGACCCAGCAATCCCACTACTGGGCATATACCCTGAGAAAACCATAATTCAAAAAGAGACATGCACCACAATGTTCTTTGCAGCACTATTTACAATAGCCAGGACATGGAAGCAACTTAAGTGTCCATCAACAGATGAACGGATAAAGAAGATGTGACACATATATACAATGGAATATTACTCAGCCATAAAAAGAAATTAAATGGAGTTATTTGTAGTGAGGTGGATGGATCTAGAGTCTGTCATACAGAGTGAAGCAAGTCAGAAAGAGAAAAACAAATACTGTATGCTAACGCATATATATGGAATCTAAAAAACAAAACAAATGGTACTGATGAACTTAGTTGCAGGGCAGGAATAAAGAGGTAGAAATAGAAAATGGACTTGATGACATGGGGTGGAAGGGCGAAGCTGGGGCAAAGTGAGAGTAGCATCGACATATACACACTACCGAATGTAAAATAGTTGGTTGGTGGGAAGCAGCAGCATAACACAGGGAGATCAGTTCTGTGCTTTGCAATGACCTAGAGGGGGTGGGATATGCAGCATGGGAGGGAGGCTCAAGAGGGAGGGGATATGGGGACATGTGTATGCATATGGCTGATTCACTGTGTTGTGCAACAGAAACTAATACAGTATTGTGAAGCAATTATACTCCAATAAAGATCTATTAAAAAAATAAAGTAAATAAACAGTTTTACAGTGCTATAAAAAAAAGATTCACAGAAGACAAAATGGTAGAAAGAAAAGGTAAAACCACCTACCTCTCAGAGAAACAACTGCTAACCCTAATGTTAGCTACTATTAACTGTTAACATTTAATGTAAATAGAAATAAGGCTATGTGTTTGTACACAAAACTTAGTTCATACTTTCTCATAAATGTCACTTAATTCTATAATATGGTCAACATTCCATTTCAGGAAATAAGGATTCACATCTCATGGGATTTATTGTGACTGTAGAGAAATTAAGATGGATCTCTAATCTCTTATGATTGACATCCTGGGCGTTTCCAATATTTTGTCTTATAAGTAACTCTAGAATGAACATTTTTATGCATATCTATTGATCATATCTCAAATTATTCCTTAGGGAAAATGAAAGGAGAGATATAGCTAGGTGAAGATATATATACCTTTACATTTTTTCATGTTTTTACTATTTTAAAAATATATGAAACAATACATTGTTTTTGAAGTATAGAATTTGATATACACCTGTTGGACATTTGATTTTACCCAATATGTCCTACAACCCATCCCATACTCCAGCTTCAGTATTTAGCACTTAGTATTACAATGACAATTCTACTCCCCTCCTATCATGCTATGTGCTGACTCATGTCTTCATATTTGGTTGAAATTGGACTATATCTAACAAATTTTGTGGACTTTTCCTTAGTTTAAGCACGGATATAGTTTTCTTGCCTTCATATACCTTTCTTTCATTCTTTTTTTGGTAAGATTAGTGTAGTACTTATGCTGTCATCCTTTTTAGAATTATTGAGCTATCTTGTCTTACTTAGTCATAAGAAATAAATGGGAATTTATAACCAGAGGAAAATTATATTGTCTGAATTTTAAAGTTAACACAACATAAGTATTGTTGCTTAACACAGAAAGGACTTAACTTTTAAATTTCATTGAAAGAAAAGTGAAAGAAGAAAATCAACTTTTCCCAAGTCAAATGAAAAGGAAAAATAACGCTTTGTATTAACAGTTGGAGTCTCTCATTCTGTTGCATCCTAGCTTTTTACGTACTATAAAAAAGTGCTGGCTTAGTAATATTTTATCTCAAATATTTGTGCATTCAAGAATAATAACTATTGTGTTGATTCGTTATCTATTTTATACCACCAAGTATTCTATCCAGAAATATTGATTTACAGTTAGATGCTGCAATTGATGAACCAAATAGCAGAATATGTCAAATTGTTTTTTATGTTATTAATACAATTCAGTGTTTGGTTTACTTAACTACCAATCATTAAAAAGAAGTTGATTTTCAGTTAAGATGACTAACTTGGGGTGAGGATGGAGGATGGTGTGACAGACTGTATTTTCCAAAAATGACTGCAATAATATTTCTGGTTTTTATCCAACCTTGTTACTTCCTCCTCAAGAAGTAGAGCCTATTTCTCATCACCTTGAAACTGACTGAGCTTTGTAATTTCCTCAGAAAATAGAATGCTGTGGAAATGACATGTACGACTTCTAAGGCTGGGGTAGAAATGGTGATACAGCTTCTGCCGGGTTTTCTTTCTTGAGACTCTCATCCTTGGAAACTAGCCACCATGTTGTGAGGAAGCCTAAGCTACAAAAAGAAGCCATATGTAGGTGTCCTGGCTGAAGTCCCAAATTTATCTACCTAATTTATCATGTCATTTCTAGGTTTTAAAGCCCCAATTATTTTAAAGATTTTGTTTTCTTAACACAGAAAAATCAGAACTCCCTATGGGCATTAGATCAGTAATCCAAAGTGTAAGCATTGTTATAAAATTCAAGACACCTGAATTGAATTTTACAATAAGCAATATAATGATAAGGAGAAGTCTTCTGCTCAAAAAAATTCATTTTATTAGTTATTTTACATTTGGCAAAGAAAATCTATGTATGCCTCCTCTTAACTCATAACTAAAGTGTTATGGACTATTTGAAGTACATCTTGTCTTCAAGCTCTAGTGATAAAGTTAAACAAGGTAGAATATTATGACAATTTTATCTTATTTACTTATTTTCCAAAGCAAAAGTCTTTTGAGTCTAAACACTTAACTCCAGGAAGGTTTGGCAATAAATAGCTATCTTACAGCTGACATTTAAAATTACTGCCTTAAAAAAGATATTTTACAAATTCAATTGGGCAATAGCAACAAATATCAAAAGCAAATCATCATGCTTACATAGGAATGCCATTTTGCCCATGCGTTATGGGGCACACCAGTGTGACCCGCAGCTCAGAATAAGATGACCCATATAGAGACACTATTGAGGAATCTCTCACTCTTACGGTCACAACGGCTTGGAGAGTTTTCCAAAAGCAGATCATTGTTTCCTAGTGTAGAACTCCACAAATTTATCAAATATTTGACAAGGTGCTGAAGTACATTCAAAGATGGTCCTTAACAAAAATTCCTACTTCTATCTGCTGGGTCTTCTGTAGCACAATTCTGGAGGTTGGATTATCTTTTACATCAGCAGTTCCCAAGCTTTTTGGCACCAGGGACTGGTTTAGTGGAAGACAATTTTTCCACAGATGGTGGGGGGAAGGTGGGGGGAGGCAGGGAGGTGTGGGAGGTAGGGGCCTAGGGGAGTGGTGGGGGGACGGTTCAGGCGGTAATGTGAGTGATGGGGAGCGGCAGATGAAGCTTTGCTCACTCACCTGCCTCCCACCTCCTTCTGTGCAGCCCAGCTCCTAACAGCAGCTGGGAGTTGCAAACCCCTGTTTTACATGATAAAAGCATTGGTTTCTTAACTTCCAAAACAGAATGTCCCCTGATCTTTTGATGTATATTATGTTACCAAAAAAGTTGGGGGGGAGGAGTTGTCCCTCCCATGGGTAAACAGGTCACAAGCTGTAGACATTCATCAACTCTACTATCTTACATTTTTGGCTCCTAACCAAAATACTTGGCAAAAGAAAGTCATTTTTAGTGCTATACACTCTTTCTAAGGTATATACGTGGATTAAATCATACTGCCAATGAGGTATATAAATTGACTACTTTGAGTGAATTACAGTCTTGACTTTTGGCAAGAATACTTAGAAAAACCAGAAAAAATGTTCTCAGTAAACTTTACACAGTAACATAACCATAATGTCATCAAGTCATGGTGTACAATTTTATGACCGGAATATAAAAGGAGGTATAGTACTTACAAACTATGGTAAGTACATCCATCATTATGCCTCTCTCTAACTATAAAAATAGAGGTTAAATACTATTTTTATTAATATAATTCCTTATCAACCAGGAAATCAAAAAGTAAACAGTCCAGTTGATCACTTGAAGATGACACTTAAATAATCCTATAACCTAGTCAACCTGACACATACTACTGTAACTCAGCAATCATTAAGCTCCATGCACATGTCAGTGCACTGGAAGTGCCACGTGACAGAGACAGCTTAGGAGATAAAGGAGCCCGCATTAAAAATAGAAAAGCTACATTTTTCCACTGCAAATCAGTACTCTGTACAATTATCAGTAAATAAAAATTAAAATATAAAAATAAAATTACACCCAGAGTCCAATATAAAAAAAAAGATAATCTATGGCCTTTAAAAAACATTTTCCTTTCTTATTTGGAAAGTACCGTAATACCAGAAATATATACAAAAAGAAGGTCCTAGGCAAAAATATGGCCAAAAAAGAATTGTTCTGTTTCAAATAATGAAACACCAGTTGTAACCAAAAAATATTTTTGTTTCAGTTCTACTTAGCCCTAACACTCAATAAATTAATTTTTTTTTAAATGCAAGCCCTTCACATCCCTGGCTCTACTTAGCCCTGTGGTCTCCAGACAACAGTCAGTAGACTTTCTTCTGTTTAAAAGTCAGCTTGATATAAAGGCAGTGTAGACGGCTTTAAAGTAAGCCTCTCATCTCCATGTCACCACACCACATCAAATCTAAATCTTTTAAAACAATTTGTAAGTGATTATTTGAGTACTGCAATCTATAGATAGTTGTGTTTCTACCTTTATTTTTTCCTGATATGTTAACATGTTGTATCCTTAAACATTTATTGAAATGGGTCATTATTTGTCTGTTTTCTAGTTTACCATTTCAGTCTAGTAAAATTCTTGAGTGCATACTGTGTCAGACGTGAGGTTGGTGCTAGAATAGAAAGACAAACTAGGATGAAGATGCTTACAAGCGAGTGAGAGAAGCAGATATATACGTGGACAATTTTAATATTATGTGGGAAATGCTGTGAATAAGTTGTCCTAGTGTCTTAAAGGAATATAGAAGAGACATTTGGCCCTATTAAGAGACGACTCTCTGTATGAGATAAATATTAAATGGTATCTTGAAGGAAGAGCAGAAGTCAACCAGGAAAAAAAAGTTTCCAAGGATGTTTGAGCAGTGGGAGCTATTGCATGGAATTATAAGGATAATTATCGAAACCCGCTCTCTGCTAAACCTGGAAAGATCACTTTTAAGTAAGATGAGAAAGATATGAAGGAACAGAAGACATAAACAGACAGCATGTTCTAGCCACTTTACATACATTTTTTCTAATCCTCCCAACTACCCTGCCTGCAAGATAGGACTGTTTACCCTCATTCAAAGCTCAGAGAGGCTAAGGAACTAATTCAAGGTCATTCAGCCAGACTTTGAAATGAAATCTATTGGATGGCAAAACCCCACTGGTACCTCCTCTGTGAAACAATACAGTGGGAGAGGAATTCTGTAGTACTTCATTTTCCATAAACATGGGCTGGGTGTTGGGAGAGGCAGGAAAAGAGACAAGAAGCAGGTGACAGAGGGTACTATATGTTATGCTAAGGAATTTAAATTTTATTTAAAGCCATTATTTTTATTTTTTTAATGCAAGAGAGAAAAATGGTGAGATGCTTGTTTAGAAAAATCATTCTTATAGCAGTATGGAAGATTTTCATTTATGGGCAAAAGACCTGAATAGACATTTTTTCTAAAGAAGACATACAGATGGCCAACAGGCACATGAAAAGATGCTCTACATCACTAATCATCAGAGAAATGCAAATTAAAACCCCAATGAGATATCACCTCATACCTGTCAGAATGGCTATTATCAAAAGGACCAGAAATAACAAATATAGGGGAGAATGTGGAGAAAAGGGAATCCTAGTACACTATTGGTTGGAATGTAAATCGGTGCCGCCACTATGGAAAACAGCATGGAGGTTCCTCAAAAAAATAAAAGTAGAACTATCATAGGATCCAAAAATTTCACTCCTGGGCATATATCTGAAGAAAACAAAAACACTGATTTGAATAGTTACATGAACCACAATGTTCATAGCTGTATTATTTACAATAGCCAAGATATGGAAGCAACCTGTGTCCATCAGCAGATGAATGGATAAAGAAGATGTGGTATATACATACAATTGAATATTACTCAGTCATAAGAAAGAATGAAATTTTGCCATTTCCAACAACATGTATGGACCTTCAGGGTATTATGCTTAGTGAAATAAGTCGGAGAAAGACAAGTACTGTATTTTATCACTTATATGTGGAGACTAAAAAATAAAATGAATGAATATAACAAAACAGAAACAGAGACACAGATATAGAGAACAAACTAGTGGTTACCAGTGGGGAAAGGGAAAGGGGGAGGGGAAGCTAGGAGTAGGGGATTAAAGATATAAACTACTGTGTGTAAAATAAATAAGCTACAAGGATATAACAGCACAGGGAATACAGCCAATATTTTATAATAACTTTAAATGGAGCATAATCTATAAAAATACTGAATCACTACGCTGTACACCTGAAACTACAGGTGTAATAATATAATATTGTAAATCAACTATGTTTCAATTTAAACGAAGAAATATATACTCTCTTCCCTTAAGGAGACTGCAATCTAGCTAGGCTGTTATTTATGCTCATACGTCTATAAGAATCATACGTAAGAATAACTTTTGTATAAAACTGTGAAAAAAACTATAGGAGAAGAGAAAATAATGCGATTTATAATAGTTACATGTGGTTTTATTGAGAAGGAGGGTGATTTCAGTTTGATTGGAATTTGAATTATCTAGGGAGGGAAGAGACAAGGAAAGAGACTTAAAAATCCAACATCTTTATCTTAATTTACAGTAACATTTTTTATCTAATAAGAGGATTTTATATTTACGGAAGGCTCTCACTCAGTATGACCACAGCCATAGCATTAGGATCTGTGTTTTTTCTTGCTATAATCAGGAAGAAGTGAGCCTAGATGTAGCTGAGGCAGAAAGTCAACCTGGTAGGTGAAAACAGTGAAAATTACTGCTTATGTATCTTTTAAAATATTCACTCTAAATCATTTGACATGAAGTGCTAATCATCAAACAAATTTTATAGTCACTCAATTTTTCCATGAAAACATGAAAATCAGGTTATTGCCATACAATGGAAATTTTATTCTGTAAGTACAAATTAATATGTCTATTTGAATAGACTCATTATAGAATTTGAGGGATACTGAAAAATATAATTTCTAATCTAACTACTTGCTTTTGGAACTCTCCTACTTTCATGTACCTGCTCAGGAAAACAGTGTTTTTGAAGAATTGCCTTTAGAAACACAGAATATATATTAGTCCATCTTGGTAATGAAGTAATGTATTCTTTCAAGGTTGGGAATTGTTCTAGTAAATGGTAGAGCATTCAAATATATGGCCATGTGTCTTCTTCTCATTAGCTAAATTACTGTTTACTACAAGTAAATGTGCACATTAGAAGTAAGACCAAATAATATTAACAAGCCACATATATAAGCTGTTTAATTTTCTTATAAATGCTACCTGAATTGAAAGGTTTTCTTTTCAAGACCTGTTAGAGAACACATATAGATTAAATTCCACTACATGGCAAGGATCTTAAGGGCAAAGACTGCCTTATTTATCTTTATATTATTACTACCTGGCTTAGAGTAGGTATTCAATAAATGACAAATGAATGAAAAATTTACTAGTTTCTTGTGTCAGTTGTCTTCTGACCATTCCTTCTTGATTTCCTTTATTATATTCTCTTAGAATGCTTCTAAATTTGCCCAACACTGTTGCCAGATATGTTTATCAACTAAAGGAAAGTCCCTCCCAGTTCCAAAACTGTTTTCTTTGTAACTGTTTGTATCATAAATGATGCTGAATTGTATCGAATAATGCTTCACCTTCCACTGAGATGGCTATATGATTTCTCTATCTTAATCTGTTAATGTGGGAAATTGTATACACAAATATTCTAATATAAATCACCTTCATCTTCCTGGATCATGAGGCATTTTTTAAATACATTGCTAGTTTCTATGTGCTAATCTGTGGATTAAGACTTCTGCAATTATGTTCATTAAGTAAGACTGACCTATGATATTCTTTTCTTGTACTGTTTTTCTGTGTTTCAACACTGAGGTTCTAGCCTCATAAAATTAGTTGGGAGTTACCCCACTTTTGTCATTCTTTGTATTAGTTGCAGAAGATAGGAATTACCTATTTCTTGAATCACCTGTAAGACTATCTAAACTAATTTTTCCTTTGGTGGATATATATTTTAACTCCTAATTTTATTTCCTTAATGGTTAGAGGTCTAAAATTGTGTCATTTATTTTAGTCAGTTTTGTTATGGTAGATTTTGCTGAGAAAAAGTCCATTTTGTCTAAGTTTTCAAATTTATTTACATAAAGTTTTCTATAGTATTCTTTGATTATTTTTCTGTGACTGATGTATTTGTGATTATTTGCCTTCTTTCATTTTTAATAATGTTTACTTAAATCTTCTTTATTTTGTCATTTTGCCAGTTTTGATGATTATCCTTTCAATGAATCAACTTTTGGCTATTTCTTTCTTTTTTTTTTTTTAACATCTTTATTGGAGTATAATTGCTTTACAATGGTGCGTTAGTTTCTGCTTTATAAAAAAGTGAATCAGTTATACATATACATATGTTCCCATATCTCTTCCCTCTTGTGTCTCCCTCCCTCCCACCCTCCCTATCCCACCCCTCCAGGCTGTCACAAAGCACCAAGCTGATCTCCCTGTGCTATGCGGCTGCTTCTCACTAGCTATCTACCTTACGTTTGATAGTGTATATATGTCCATGCCTCTCTCTCACTTTGTCACAGCTCACCCTTCCCCCTCCCCATATCCTCAAGTCCGTTCTCTAGTAGGTCTATGTCTTTATTCCTGTCTTACCCCTAGGTTCTTCATGACATTTTTTTTCTTAAATTGCATATATATGTGTTAGCATACAGTATTTGTCTTTCTCTTTCTGACTTACATCACTCTGTATGACAGACTCTAGGTCTATCCACCTCATTACAAATAGCTCAATTTCATTTCTTTTTATGGCTGAGTAATATTCCATTGTATAGATGTGCCACATCTTCTTTATCCATTCATCTGTTGATGGACACTTAGGTTGTTTCCATCTCTGGGCTATTGTAAATAGAGCTGCAATGAATATTTTGGTACATGACCCTTTTTGAATTATGGTTTTCTCAGGGTATATGCCCAGTAGTGGGATTGCTGGTTCGTATGGTAGTTCTGTTTTTAGTTTTTTAAGGAACCTCCATACTGTTCTCCATAGTGGCTGTATCAATTTACATTCCCACCAACAGTGCAAGAGGGTTCCCTTTTCTCCACACCCTCTCCAGCATTTATTGTTTCTAGATTTTTTGATGATGGCCATTCTGACTGGTGTGAGATGATATCTCATTGTAGTTTTGATTTGCATTTCTCTAATGATTAATGATGTTGAGCATTCTTTCATGTGTTTGTTGGCAGTCTGTATATCTTCTTTGGAGAAATGTCTATTTAGGTCTTCTACCCATTTTGGGGTTGTTTGCTTTTTTGGTATTGAGCTGCATGAGCTGCTTGTAAATTTGGGAGATTAATCCTTTGTCAGTTGCTTCATTTGTAAATATTTTCTCCCATTCTGAGGGTTGTCTTTTGGTCTTCATTATGGTTTCCTTTGCTGTGCAAAAGCTTTGAAGTTTCATTAGGTCCCATTTGTTTATTTTTGTTTTTATTTCCATTTCTCTAGGAGGTGGGTCAAAAAAGATCTTGCTGTGATTTATGTCATAGAGTGTTCTGCCTATGTTTTCCTCTAAGAGTTTGATAGTGTCTGGCCTTACATTTAGGTCTTTAATCCATTTTGAGCTTATTTTTGTGTATGGCGTTAGGAAGTGATCTAATCTTATACTTTTACATGTACCTGTCCAGTTTTCCCAGAACCACTTATTGAAGAGTCTGTCCTTTCTCCACTGTACATTCCTGCCTCCTTTATCAAAGATAAGGTGACCATATGTGTGTGGGTTTATCTCTGGGCTCTCTATCCTGTTCCATTGATCTATCTTTCTGTTTTTGTGCTGGCTATGCTATTTCTTGACTTTTATGTTGTTCTCAATTTCCTTTTTGTTGTCATTATTTTTATTAAATCTTTATTTTTGCTTTTAATTTTTCAGATACTAATATAACTACATCAACCTTTTCTGGTTATTGTGTACCTGGCTTATCCTTTCTCATTCTTAAAAAAAATCAACTCTTCATCCTTATATTTGGGGATTTTTTTATAGTTTTTAGTTTGGTTTCTGTTTACCACGATTTTTCTTTACTTTTTTTTAACCTTTCCAAAATTCTTCTAGATTGATCAAACCTTTATCTCTCTTGTGCCTCTATATACTGTTTAATATTATAGATTCTATTTTTATTTTTTAGTGATTATTCTTAGAATTTCTCATGTATAATTGCTTAGGGTCTAAATTTTATCAATAGCTTTACTCTCTTTCAAAAACATACACGGACTTTAGAGCTTTAACCTAGACTATCTCTTTGCCTATTGTATTATTATTATTCAGTGTCTAGTTCTACCCTGTTGATATTCCTATAATTAGCCATTATTACTATTGCTATTTTATTCAATCAATGCTTGTCTTACAGATATACCAATTTATTTTCTTAACATTCCTTCTTGCAATTTAATCCTTCTTTTAGGGATTTTATTTTCTTCTTCTTCTTTAGTTTTTCCTTTAGTAAAGGTATTTAATTGATAAACCCTTTCCCTCTTTGTTTTGTTTTGTCTGGAAATACACTTGTTTTGCCTATATTCTATAATATTTTAGCTGCATATAGAATTTTAGCTTTACACTTATTTTCTGATTACTATTTTTGTGATAAAACTACTACAGTCATAAAACATTAGAAACATTTCCTTTAAAATGGGGGGGAGGATACTTGCTACACAACTTCTATTTAACATTTTTCTGGTTTAGTATCATAATAAAAAGAAATAAAGATTTATGAATTGAAAAAAAGAGCCTAAATTTTATTACTCATTAATTATTTCTGTAGAATATCCAAGAGAATTTATAGAAAAAACATGTTAGAAAAAAATTTTAAATTCTGAGCAAAACACGGACCTAAATGTAAAAACTTAAACCTTAATACTTTTAGAAGAAAACATTGGAGAATATATTAATGACTTCAGTATAGAGATCATTTTCTAGAACAAAACACAATGTGCACAAACCATATAGGGAAAGGTGGATAAATGTTTAGATTATAGTAAACTTTTAAACTTCTTTACAAGAGAAATATCATACAGCGATAGTTAAATTAAAAAGTTTAACTTCTTTACAAGAAAAATATCATAAAGTGAAAATATGAGCCACATACTAAAAGAATATTTCTATAATCTTACAATTGACAAAAATTAGAATCCACATTATATAAAGAGTATCAGCAGATGCAAACTAGTATATATAGGATGGATAAACAACAAAGTCCTACTGTTTAGCACAGGGAGCTATATCTATATCCTGTGATAAACCATAATGGAAAGGAATATGAAAAAGAATACGTGTATGTATAACTGAGTCATTTTGCTGTACACCAGAAACTAACATAACAGTGTAAATCAACTATACTTCAATAAAATCATTGAGACAAAAAAAAAAAAAGAGTATCTGTGAAACAGTAAGTAAAATGCAGGCAACCCAAGAAAAAATGAGCAAAGACTATGAATAAACAATTTATATAAGATGAAACCAAATGGCCAATAAATGTGTTGTGGTAGATTAAATAAGTGGTGACAGTTCTTCCCTCCCCTGTAGTAGTTAATAAGCCTGCATGCTGATGCCATAGTCTCACAGGGGTGGAGTATTCCCCACTTCATGGATGTAAGACTCAGCTAAGTGCCTTGCTTTGGTCAATGAGACATAAGCAGAAGTGTCACAAGCAGCGACTTGAAATGTCCATGATTAATGGGGCTTACATCCTTGTGTTCCTGCCTTTGCTGCAAGAAGAACCTCACTAGCTAACTAGGATAAGAGACACCTAGAATAGATGTGCATCCACAGACCTGCATCCTGAAGCAGAGCTGCACCAGCTGGCCTGGAAACCCATAGAAAGAGATGATTGCCTCTAAGTTTTGGGGTGGTTGGTTACCAAATATTATTGCAGCAATAGCTAACTGTTGTACATATGAAAAGATAATTAACCTTATTATCAATAAGGGAAATGTAGATGAAGCCATGGTGTTGAACCATTTCCTATCCATGGGATTGTCATTACATAACACTGCTGTACAACATTTTGGAGAGTAATCTGACAATAAAGCGCAACCCTGAAGTATTACAACTTCTAAGTATGTAGCCAAGAAATTCTTGCACTTGTGCACAGACACATAAAAAGAATGTCTATTACAGCAGTGTTTGTAAGAGCGAATTTTTAAAAAATCTAAATATGTATCAACAGAAAAATGGATAAGGGCATTGTAGTATATTCACAATATGAAAAGCAGTAAAAATGAATGAACCATCACTATGCATTTCAGCATTAAAAAATCTCAAAAAAAAAACCAGTGAGCAATAAAAACAAGTTTCAGAAGAGTTCATGCAATTCTACTTGTATGCTGTTCTAACCCATGTAAAACAATGCCATACACTGTTCAGATATATACTATTTATGCATCTTCACATAACAATAGCAAATTTGGAAAGCAGTGTGAGAAGTACTATCAGTAAAAATTATACAGGTGATATACTGAATCTGTTTTTATTTCTTTAAAAGAAATAAAGGAAACAAACATAGCAAAATTATAAGATCTGACAAAGCTGGGTGGTAGGTACAGCTGTTAGACATGTTACTCTTTGGACTTTTCACAGTGCCTTAACATTTCATAATTTCAAAAAGAAAGAGCTTTCAATTATGAGGAGAAGACCTTTTCTGATACCAGCTCTGCCATTAACTGGCTACGTGACCCTCAGCAAAACCTGTGGGCTCTCTGGACCTTTGTTTTCTCATCTGCAAAAATAAATGTGTTGCACTAAGAGACCTTTAAGTTTCCTTGCACCATTAAAATGGCAGATGATATTAATTTTTTAAACATTGAATTAACTGCCTATTTTTATCCATTACTCTGGGCAGAATTCAGAATATCCACTTATACATGCAAAACCATCAATAGAGTCCTGTGACCTCAGACAATTAGCTCAGCTCAAGGAATAAAAACTAAACTGTGATTGGAACAGTGTCTCATTCCAAGATCATGAAAGCTCTAAAAGTATGAATGTTCTCAAAGGTCTTTGTGACTAAAAAAACTGTTTCTATTGTTCTAAAAGTTAAAGATCCACAAAACCAAAAAAAAAAAAAAAAAAGAAAGAAAAAAGAAAAAGTCATCATCCTTCAAGAAAGAATGAGAGCAATATCCTTATGAATGTTTTATAGAAATCTGTATAGATCCTTAACAGGACCCACCCCCACAGCCCAATTTTCTATTCTGTCTTGACACAATTGATGCACAACTGTCTTGACACAATTGATGCACAACTGTGATCATTCAAAAAACGTGACAAGCGAGGGCTGGCAAAGTACAGGATTAAATTGGTGCCATTTTTCTACTGTAGACACAAAGAAAAGTCTCACTCTTGATAAAAAGGACACATTAAATCTAAAGATTAAAATGAGTCTCCATAATAGATTCATGAATTCAGCAGCAAGAAAATATCATTCTTCTTTCTTTCTAAGTGCGGTTTGTGTTCTTAACGTCTTTGTTTCAAATTATTGGGAGAAAATATAGTTCTTTGGCTACAGAATATATTCCATCTAAATGTTTTCATATACAGCATATGAATAACAAAGCTATTTATACTATATCTCTGCTTTTCAGACCCTCTGACATACGGGACTCCTGTTCTAAAATGTATTTTACGCTCCAGGTATACTGCAAATTAACCTATGAGGCCAAGGAAACAGGGTTCTTTGGAATTAACTTCTAGTGCTTTCCTGGAGACAATAACATGCAAATACCTATCCAGGGGCACTTGATGAAAGCAGCATCACCTGCTGTGGTCATGTAATAAAATTTTTTCATGCTTAATAAATATGCTTTTAAAAGATTCCACACTTAAAACATTATTCAATGAGGGCATAATTTATGCTTATTTTGGTCGTAGTGGCTGAAAATCTTGAGGATTTGATGAACAGCTCCTTCCCTGTGTGTTTAAGAGTTGAAGTCCCTCCTGCTCTAAGAGAAGATCTTATCTGTGATGTTCAACTTGGGAACTGACTTAACAGAGAAACAGCCTGTGGTGAGGACCACTGAGCTCTCTCATTCATGGTGATGCCATTCTGTTCCATTAAACATTTACTCAGTGGGCAATACAAATACACAGCATCATGCAGCACCTGACAAGAATGTGAGGGGAAAAAAACAGACAAAACAGCTGACATGCCCAACTTCTGCAACTGGGGACAGGCATTTATAATTGTCTGCCTAACATTCTATATGTTGAAAGTAAAGCATTTATAAATCCGACCTTCACTACTTGCTAGCTCTGTGCTGACCTTGGATATTTATCTCACTTGTTTAAGCCTCAGTTTCCTCAACTGTCTCTTCAACAGTTTCCCAACCCTAAGTTCTCACTGCACAATTGCTGTTATCACTTGTTTCTATAGCTGACGATATATTTTAAATCTATCTTTATCTATTGATTTTCTTTCTATAATTGCACTCTAAAATTGGCCATACCTATTATTTCCATTGGGATCCCAAAGATAACCTATACCCTCTCTCCAAGATTCTGACTCCTTTCCAGGCCAAACTCCTCACGCCTTCGCTATGCAAAGGGTCAGAGGAGAAAGTTTCCACCACCGCCATCACCACTCTGCTGTGGCTGGTCGCACAGCTGAAGGTAGAGTTTTAGAAAAGAGAAATGCCTAAGGTGGATTCAAGTTGTTCTCTGACAGTATAATACGAAGTCTGCTTTATTTCCTCTCTAGAATCCTTGGTAAATTCTTTTAAAAATTAATTTTTTTGATTAATTCTTTTTATTGGTAAAAACATACATAAAATTTACCATCTTAGTCATTTAAAAGTACACAGTTCAGTAGTGTTAGCTATATTTACATTGTTGTGAAACAGATCTCCAGAATTTTTTCATCTTGCAGAGCTAAAACTCTGTACCCATTAAACAACAGCTCTCCTTTGCTCTCTCCTCCCAGCCCCTGTTAAGCACATTTTACTTTTATTTCTATGAATTTGACTACTTTAGACACCACATATAAGTGGAATCATAGAATCATACAGTATTTGTCCTTTGGTGCCTCAATTCTTTCTCTTTCTTTAACCTGTCAAGGGCTTTAATAGCTGCTATTTTTTAAAAGAGGTATCTGATGTTATTCAGAATTGAAATAAATCAACCTGAAATACCAAGATTATCATTAATGATCATCAATTAAAATACGTAATTTGAAGTTTATCCATATGGAAAACTATACCTACACAATTTAGTGTTTTTGTTGGGTTTGATGGCACAGAAATAACCCATGTTACACATCTAAGATTAAACTGTTTCTTTGCCTTGGCAAATTCTATACTGCTGTGCTTTACTTTGTACAAGAAGCTTTGGGGGAGGGTGAGAGAAGGATATTGCTTAAACAGGAGAGTGAATAGATGAAGAGGCACCTGATATTTACATTACATAATTAAAGGAGAATTACATACCTTATACTTCTTTTCTATAGCTCCTTTCCCCATGGTACCTAATGCAATGCCTATCTTCACAAATATTTGTCAAATAAAAGGCAAAGATCATGACAGGAAGAAGAACAGAAAAATAACTGTGATGGTGGTGGCAGAAATAATGGTAGCAGAAGAGAAGAGAATGAAGCAGTAATAAATTACAGAAGGACACGTGATCAACATTTTACTATAAACCAAAGGAAAGCAGACTTCAACATACAGAAGTCCCTTACACCCTTGATTATAGCAGGGGGAGGTGTTGATTTAGCTCAAGTTATAAGGGGATCAAATATATTCTTTGTTCATCCTCTTTCTTTTCAGCAGCTCCCCTCTGCATTCAATTCAGCTCCACTCCCCTGCTGGATCTTGTACCCTGGGCAACAACACTCTGACTCCTCAGAGCTTTTTGAAGCTTTCCACCCTCTATCACATCCCTCAGCCCAGTGGAGGATGGCAGACCTTCAAACCACAGCCAGAGAAGTCACCTCTCTAATTCACAAAATTGCTCTGAATAAAGGAATGCCTTGGTGCTATATCTGTCACCAAAACATTTTATCTTTTTCTAAAAAAGCTTCACTGGTCATCTGAATAGTGTTAAAGAAGAGATGAGGTGGATGGTTATGAAAGATTGCAAAAGGTAAAGAGGCAAATCTTTCCTCCTGTTGCCACCTACCCCCCTCACCAGACATTGAACCTACACTCCCTCCAAATACTGTTATGCTTCCAAGAGAAGGTAAGATACAGCTCAACAAGAGATTTGTACTCTATTTGTTGGAAGTGTGTATAAGAAGCTCAGGAGAGAGACCAAAGTCAAAAGTATAAATCAAGGAGTCATCTACCTGGAGACTATCACTGAAGCTCTTGGAGGAGAATAGCATTCCTTTCACACAGGCATCAATAAAAGATTGATATCAGGAGCTGTGTTAGTTCATAGGGCTGAAGGATGCACCAGTTGGTGGTTCATAGTTTTAGGTCAGTGCAAATTCTATCAAAGAAGAAAAGACATATGACTGATCCTTGCCTTAGAATGGATCATAACATATGGATAAATTTCTGCAAACAGATATACATCAGAAATGAAAGTGAAATCTTAGTGTTTAATGGACCTCTGCCTGAGAAGGCCTTTAGATTCCATGCACTCTAGGTTCTTTTAGCTTCTTGGGTTAAATAGAGTAAGTTGTTAGCTCTGCTCATACTGACACTAACTTGAGGTCCAGATTCCTGCCGTGGGTGCTGCAGTGAATCATTTTCATCCAGCCTTATTTACTTGGTAGATGGTTGACCTAGTGCCTTGTTTATACAAGGTGTGAAATGAATAATGAACCTGAAGCATTTCTGGTCTTTGCCATCATCTAACAAATTTTAAAAGTGCATTTGAATGGTAAATAAAATAGTGGCTTATCTTCATTGTTTTATTATGAAACACAGTTTTAACCTAGGTTAAGGCAATAGGGATAAAAGAATGTGTTGGAAAGAGGTCTTTTATACCAAGTACTGTCTTTTATCCTTGCCACTTGAATATTTGATAGCATGATCATAAGAAAGGTTATTAAAGTGAATAATAATAGTTCTGCTGTAGTGAGCTTTTTTAGAGAACATTCTAATTCCCCTAAACCCTCATCAGAAATGTGTTTCTATGCACCAAATGTGAAACTGTATTTATACATGTGAAATATTCATCACAATGAGTATGTAAACATAAATATTAATGAAGAAATACAGAAACAATTTTATTGATTAAAACTTGTCTTCCCCTCCAAGGATATACTCATTAACATCATTATGCCTATTTAAATGACTATCATTACTACTGAAACCCCAAAATAGAATTTTAAATTTTGAAAATACGTCTATACCCTGACCAACTGGCCGTGGATGAAGTTACCAGCTTCTGATTTAGTATGAACATACTCGTGGGCTTGTTTTGTCATTCAATTTAGTTTTAGCTTATTTTTTTAACATTTCCCTGTTGCTTTCTGTTTTACAAAGGGAGCTGTGCTCCCAAACAGGTTTGACCCCAAAGTTACGTTGTAATTCAGTCTAAGAAAAAAACAAATGTAAATAAAACATAGGAAAAAAAATTCCGGTAAAAAAAATTGAATGGTATGAAAATGCTGTTCAATTAAATATTTGCATGAGAATGCTAAGGAGAATTTTGCATGAGAATGCTAATGAGAATTTAAATGCATTTAAATATAATAGAACCAATATAATTATTTTTTATGACATATAACTAGGTAGAAGTTGAATAAATAAAAATAACTAGGAAACTAAGCCAAGATATAAATACTATTAAAATATTGACATTCTCACTATTGTTTATAATTGAACAATTGTATATATGTATATAATATTTATGTAATCAATTTTAAGTGAAAATTAATAAATATAAATTATAAAAACTAAACATTAGTCTTATCAACAAGCATTGTGATCTGCAGCAAGTTATTTAATTTCTGTTTTATCACCTATAAAAGGGGGATAATAAAGTCTACCTCACACAGTAGTTATAAGGATTAGAGATGATGCATGAAAGTACCTATATCATAAGATTCATAGTCATAAAAAAAAGCCAACTCTAACTAGCTTAAACAGAAAAATAATTCATTAAATGTTTTTAAGTAACTACATGAGCTACAGGAAGACCAAAACAACAAGTACTGAGGTTACATAGCCAGAACCAGGGCTGTAAGTTGGACTGTACAACAGCTGGAGACAGCATTTTGGAGGCAGTGTTGCCATTCCTACTGAGATGGATACAGGGATTTGCACTGACATCAGTATCACTGGGCACAGGATGCTGCCAATAGAACCTCTGCCTCTGCTACCTCTGGGAAGCAGGATCTATCCTTTGTCAGCCAAACCAGAATACATTTTTTTATGGCAACTTCCTCCATCAGAGTCGGCTTCAAAGACTGACATGGGTGTGTCCAACTGGAGGAGGCCGGCTCACATACTTGTACTTAGAGCTAAAATAAAGTTGGAGAAATGGGTTTCTGGTTTCCATAGTGAGAGGTCTACTCATTGGGTAGAAATTCCCCTAAATTTAAAAGAGATTAAAAACGGAGAAGCCAAAAAGGATGGAAAATATCCACTATAGTCCACTCCTTTGGCATCTCAACTTCCTCATACACCCTTCTTCCTTATACAAACTTTCAAACAAATACGTCTATTATTGTACCCAGCTCTAAGTCCAGGATCTCTGGGGTAAATTTACTCCTCCTTCACTTCACAATCCCGTCTTGAATAACATGAAACCTATGGATTATGAAAATCACCATCAGGGACTTCCCTGGTGGCGCAGTGGTTAAGAATCCACCTGCCAGTGCAGGGGACACAGGTTCAAGCCCTGGTCTGGGAAGATCCCACATGCCACGGAGCAACTAAGCCCGTGTGCCACAACTACTGAGCCTACATGCCACAACCACTGAAGCCCATGGGCCTAGAGCCCATGCTCCTCAACAAGAGGAGCCACTGCAATGAGAAGCCTGCGCACCGCAACGAAGAGTAGCCCCTGCTCACCACAACTAGAGAAAGCCCATGCACAGTGATGAAGACCCAACACAGCCAAAAATTAATTAATTAATTTAAAAAATCACCATCAGCATACTCTACATAAAATTATGAGACAAGGAGAGGGTAAAAAGAGGAAAACATGTATTTAATATTTAACTATATATATACACAAATATGTATTTAAGTACATATATTTGATATCAGTCCATTTTTCTCCAAGTCACAAGCTATAGTTATTTATGATATTTTTTTACAATGTATATTACATATTTTCATCCTTAAACCAGCAACACATCTGGTGGTTGTCTTCCCCTGATGAAGTGACACCAAATTTTATCCCTGAGGGATCTGAATCTATGGCAGTCTTGCCTGAATGAAGCTGTTCTCTGGTTATCCACTAACATTTACCACTGTGCGTGGAAGAACTTCAAGGCCCTTCAGAGGATCCTTGGTTACATCATGCTCTGTCCTTCCTCTCTGCCTTCATTGAATAACAGCAACCCTATTTCCCTTAGATAATCTAAACCAATTCCCCCTACTAAAATATATAGTACAGTTTTCCTGTTAGTACGCTAGCAGGAAAATCTAGGAGCTATGTTGGTTTTCTCCAGGTAAAGAAACCACACCTGGAGCAGCAGCTGCAATCGGAATCCTTGTCTGATTAAGTGTATGGTAATCTACTCACCTTCTTAAAGTCCGTCAGTCTTCTGTATAGGCCAAATAGGTGAACTGAATGGGAATGTGGCAGAATAATCGCTTGATGAGCTGCAGGTTGTTAATGAGGGCACTCATCTCTGTAATTTTTCCAGAAATGTGAAATTACTTTGGTTTACTATCATGGTATGAAGAGGCAACACTAGAGGCTTCTACTTGCTCTTTCTTACAATGATAGATATCACTCTATAAACCAATAAGGGGATAAATAAACCAATAAGGGGATTCTGCTAATTGCTGAATATGTCTATCCCAACTCTGGAATCTAAGACTGGGAAGATAACCAAGGGGTGCATTTTATAGACTCACAGGACCCACTGTGAGATGGACCTGACCTGAAAGTTCATTAATCATCTGACTTCCATAAGCCACTACTCTAACTGGTGAATCATGACAGTAGAGAAGAGCCAATAAAAAGCCTTCTAAGGATCCTGGTTTTCCCCACATGGATGTATTTCCAAAGCCTTGGTGAAAGGCACATTCCCTGCTTCAACCTGGGAGGGGAGTAGTAGCCAAGCAGTTTGTACATAGTAATTCTCCTCTCCCTAAGCTTTTGCACACTTTTCTCTGCAGTCCAACAAGTGTGTTCTGGCATCTCATCTTCATTTAATGTAAAAAATAGTCAGGTCTAGATTTCAGTCCAACAACCAAGCAAATTCTTAGAGCCACTCTCAGGTGCTTGAGTTAACACACTGATACCAGAATCTCTGGTTGACACAGTCACATCAATAAAACATAGTATTTTTTCCACCCTGGTCTAACACAGTTAGGATTTATTCCCATACATATTACCTATGTTTCTGCTAATACAAATTGACAAAGTCTTGCAATTTTTGACATTTATGGTACTTCTCTCATATCATCTCTTGAACCTGCCTCCTTGAGTATTTGAGTTCTGTTATAGGTCTAGAAACTATGAGAGACAACAAAGTTGAGTTGAGCAGGAACAACGAATGCCTGAACTTTAAAATTCAATACCTTATGAGGCTGCGAATTCAATTTGTGTTGTCATTCAGCTACCTGCAAGACCTAGACTATGAGATAAATATTTCTTTCAAGGCAATCATGAAAGCTTTCTATGTCTTTACCTAATCCTAATCCTATAAATATAAAGCCCTGGTCCCATCATTTTTTTGAAAGTTCTCCAGCATACTTAGAAGCAAGAATATCACCCACAAATCCTATTCTCTTTATTCCCACTATAATTCTCTGTTGCAGCAACTACCTTGTCATCCTAGTATTCTATCAACATTTGGCTCTAGGTGACCACTGATTGATCATTTAAGTATCTATTTGGCTACCTCATGGCATGGACTACCACGAAGTCAACAACCAGTGGAATGTTAGAGCTTGGGAGGATATCTGTGACGTGCCCCTGACTGTGATTTGTGCAGAGCTCCGTGGATGCTGCAATGTCTATGGGAACCAATGCACTGACCAAGCTGCAGCATCTCATCATCTGACAGCCTTCTAATGATAATAATTTCCACCTCATCCAAAACGTTTCTACATTATTCTCACTGGTAAAATCTAACCAGAATTTAAAAGGGATTGGTGATAGTGGCGCCACCCTGACAACAAGCAATCCAGCACAGCAAGGAAACTATCCAGTCTCAACAGTGGTGCTGGGAGAATTTATAACCTCAAGTCAAGCCTCACAGCAATCTTTTAATATAGGCTACTTGCATTGGCTAAAACTCTTCTAGTCGGAAATTTGATTTAATACGATCTTGAGGTGGTAATGTGCACAGAAATCGACAGAAGTAGACACAAATCTTCTCCAGACTCAAGCTATAATTCTTCATGACTCATCTGCCTCTTATAGCGGCCAAAACAAAGTGAGATGAAAGAAGATATTACGGGCATCACCATCCCTGTATTTTTCAAGTCTGACAACTTCTGCAATTCTCCCTAGAGATATACTACTGCCTTGGGGTTTCTATTTCTGTAGGATGGGGGAATTCTAATGATGTCCATTTGGCCGTTAATAGTCTCCTTATTCCATAGATCATGGCGCCAGTCTGAGGATTCTGCTTGTTGCTGAAAATGTAATTCAGAAGTTCCCAAACTTTCTTGGTGTACAGTATCCTTGTTGTTACAGTGATTTTTACACAGTGTCTTTAGACCAAAAGAAACACCTAACCATTCTGTTGATCAGGTAGTTACATTTAAACAACATAATAAGTATTTATGTCCTAACAAGTTGATAGTTGTTTGAAAAAATAGTATACTTTATTGAAAGAAAAACATTTTTATGTTATTCTTGAATAGACAAAACAATTTACTAATGGGATGTGTGCACGTATACGGCACTGCACAACTTTTCAGACCTTAGGCAAGAAAATGGCACTCTCATTTCCTGTTCCACATTAATTTCTCCCACAGTACTTGCTTTTTACCACAGCAACTGCAAAAACAATCCATCTTTGCAAAGAGTTCTATCATCAAAAAATATAGCACAAACTAATGAAACTTTGAATTACCCTGGGCTAACACTTCTCATGATGTGTAACATATGTCAAGTATCACTGTGTTTCCCTCAAAAATTTAAAATACCTGCCATACCTCTGTGACTCAGGATGCCTTGGCACACAGTTTAGGAACAATGGATATAACTAGCACATAGAATAAGCCAGTCTCAGGGGCGTAAACCTAAACCAATCTTATTTTCTCTCACTGACTCTTTGAAATGTACTGCTTGGAGAAATTTTCACCTGTTGCCCCAGAGGGTTTACTATGTTCTAAATATGTTACAATATTAACTAATTTAATCTTCAAACCCAAAGTAGTCACCACTATTGTTATTCCCAATTTACAGATGATGAAACTGAAGCACAGAGAAGTAAGTAACTGACCCAAGATCAACACAGCTGCTAAGTGGTCAATGTGGAATTCAATCCCAGATAACCCTTTGGTTCCAAAGTCTAATACCTTTAACCACCACATCATGCTGCCCCTTTAACGTAAAGGCACCACTTCTACCCTCACTGAGCAGAGACAGCAACAACACACTGGACACTGGGTGTTACCATTGAAACCTCTGCCACCACTGCCTCAGGAAATTGCAGAGGCAGCAATACCCACAGCCATGCAAGCAGAATGGATTTTGTTTGGCACCCGTTTCTTTCATCACTTAATGCGACTGGTAGAGCCTAAGTCAATGGTCAAATCCCTGCACCCTAATGAAATGGAAGAGGGGAAAGAGATTTATATTCTACAGTGGGAGGTAGAGGCTCATCAGGATTGGAATTTGCCAAATACAAAAAGGGTGTGAACGTCCAGAAAGAAAGGCAAATGCCTTCCATAGCACATAATACTACATCTTACACAGAAGTAAAGATACAGATGAAGTATTAGCAGTAACCGTTACTGCCAGTAAATATGTTAAACAAGGAATGTGTGTTCTTATATGGTGTCTAGATCTTATTGTGATGAATCTACACGTATTTATGCTCTTAACTTCACAAAATGAGTTTTCTATCCATAACTTTCACTAACACCCAGGAATATGCGTTATATTGTTTCTTTCATTAACATTCACCAAGCCTACACAAGCTTAGACTTAAAAAAAAAAAAAGATATAAAAATGCATCAACCCACATGCTTTTAAAAAGAAAAAAAACGTTCCTCTCTCCTCCCCATGGTGATTCCCTCTCCTCCACACTTTTCAAAATGTTGATCCAAATATAGATTTAAATGATTTCTCAGGGCATAACATATTGCATTCTGAGATATTATCAACATGCTCATGCTCTCCTCAAACTATATTAATGGAAACTGGCCCCAAAATAAGGTTATTAGTCACAGGAGCTAATTTTAAGTTTTAAGATATCTTTATAATTGGTGACTCAAGTATTAAAGAAAAATCATAATCAGAAATAACAAAAGAACTAAAATGTTTAGGTGTGTTTATATGTAAATACATGCACACTAAGTAGAGAAAGAGAGAGACTAAAAACATGAAAATGGGAAAATGCACATTTTATTATAGAGCTTCATGAAGAACATTGCTGAATCAGACCAAAAGTTCAACCAGCTTGGTATCCTGTCTCAACTGTAGCATGACAGTTCCCTCTATGACATGGCTGACTTGCCAGGCCCACTTGAATTTCACAGACCTTACATTTAAAAGCAGGTAGAATATTATCTATAGGAAAATGTTTTCACATCTGTTCAAATACAATTAATTAATAATTATTAATTTTAAAAATCAAAATGTTATCAACTTTAAAAAAGGACTCCAAAAGTCACTGATAGCATCATGATTCTTGAGAAACACTCGAAAACCCTGAAAGGTCTTAATCACTGCTTCCCGTAAGATGGATGAGATAACAGCCTAAATAATTTAAAGAGATTATATAAAGAGGCAAGAGATACATTCATTTGCTTTTCTCCCAGGAAAAGTAACACTATACATAGCTACTTACCACTCACAGTCACATTTCTTGTACAGAAATGATGATCTGACCAGAACCAGTATGCCCCAACTATCCTATTCACATCCTTCTTCTCACTACTCTCTTCCATCTCCTTTCCCTTCTCTTCCGAGATCCATCACACATGATACCCTTGATCTACCCAGATCCTTCCTCCACAGGGCCACCCTAGATAATGACTCTTCTGCTTCCTTGCCAATTCCTCTATCAATACCCTTCCCTTCCCATCCCCACCATAAAAACTTTTCTGTCCTTAGACTGCTGTCTTAGGAATTTACTCTCTGCTCTTCTAGAACAGGTAAGTAACCAACACATTAGTGAGGGCTAAATTGTTAGTGGCAAATAATGCTCTGGTCAGTTACTCCTCCAGAAGAGCTGCATCCTAAAAGTGAATGCCTGAGTCTCCGTAAGACCTTCCCTGATTCCCCTGGCTGAACTTTATCTATTATCTCTATTATAGCACCTAAATGTGACATTTTTCCACCTTACATTACAAAGTTTACGAGCATATTCATCTCCATTCTTAATTTATAAGATACAAGCTGACACCCAGAACAGATTTTATATCCCTAAAAGATCCAGCAATGACTTCATTGACTTGTATTGACCCTATGAATAAAGCCTGATGGAGGAAGCAGGTTTTTTAGAGCGCCTCAATTCACACCACTATTCTATCCCTGCATAAAACCCACTCTGGAATTAGGCAGTGGGTGGAACTGACAGTTGGACTCCATTGCCTGTGTCTTTCCTCCACGAGCAGTATTTACATCTATAGGTGTGAAGCTTCTCTCCTCTACTCAGCAGATAGGCTAGTCAATGTTGGGCTGACATGGGGGAAACAGTGAGGAAGAGAGGATGTGTGGGAAATAGAAAGGTCCCAAAAGGGCCTACAAGAGAAGATTGCAGGGGAAAGAAGAGAGAGAAAATGGATGATATCCTACAATCTTTCTACTTCTAGGAAACTATTGAAAATGACAAAGTGGGAAAACAAGTGCTATAAAAAGTGCCAAATATTCCTTACCACTTGTTTAGCAAAACCATGTCCAAGAGGCTACTGAGTCATGGTTTCCTGGTTGTGAAAAATGATGTGATAAGAAATCACTCCCACAGAACTGGTCAGACACTTAACTTTCATAGATAAAATTCACAAGATTCTCACGGCATGACATATCGTATCATGTTAATATGCAGAAGGGGCTGCTGAAATGATAACGTTTGCTGCTTAAATTTGAGAAAATCCCATTATTACAAGACATATTTCTTTCCATTTATACAAGTGCCTTTCGGGGAAATATTCACAGTCTAAAATTAAAGTTGCCGGATCAAATGACAAGATCTAGGTAGTTAATTGGACACAGATGAAGGGAGGGGATGAGAAGGAAGAAGAGGACAAGAAGAAAATTGGAGAGGAGGAGGAGAAGAGGAGAACGGAAAAAATCTAGAGTACCTTTAAGCATCTAAAATATTTCTAGGAGCAAGAATTCTTATGTTTTAGACACATGTCTGTCATATTAATAATTATTTTGAAGTGACTTAGTTCTTTGTAAAGGCTGCAAAGAATATAATCTGTACCTGTGGTGAAGGCAAACCTGCTGCTTTACAAACACTGAGAAGGTAGTCAGCTTTCCTACTTGGCTACTGGATGCATCAAAGAGATGCTGAAAAGATACCACTCTGCCCATAGAGGTCTGGCATTCCAGAAAACTTGGAAATAGGAGATTAGAAAAAAAGAAAGAAAGAAAAGAAAAGATGTTAGGAAAGCTCTGTAGTGAAAGGCAATGCATACAACATGATGCTCTAAATAAGCAATCTATCTAGAGGTCCAGGGAGAGCCAATTATCAGGGAATTTATTCATTCATCCTTTTATTCATTCATCCATTAATACATATATCCAACTAGTCACTCATTCAACATGTATTTGTTGAAAGCCCTCTACATGCCTGGTTCTGGAAATACTGTACTGAGTAAAGCAAACACAGTCATGGAGTATATATTTTTCATTAGATAGTAGGGTTTTGTTTTTGCTCCAAGAGAAATTATGGAGAAAGAATATATTTTAGACTTGTCATTAAACAGCAGAGTATAGCACACACTTGATGAACCCCTTGGAGATGTTAATTGGACTTTGTGTCAAAGTCCAATTAACTCACTGGTGCTCACTGTGTGAGTGCTCACTGGTCCGTCTTTAACCTAGAATTCTAGCAGTGTAAACAAATGTGGTATCTCTATAAACACCCTTCCTCCTAGGTTTAGCTATTTTCCAGTCACCTATCCAGCCTTGCTTTTCATAGCCCTAACATGGTACCTTGTCATCCCTTATAGTGGCTTCACCTTGTTCCCAGCTCTCCATCTTTTCCTGTGCTCCTCTCAGCATTTGGAGTGACCTATCCCTCCCTCTCCACACCTTTAGTTTCACAACCCATTCTTCCTACAAGGTCAAACTTAAATACTATAGCCCATGAACCAAAGGTCTGGCCTGATTTGGTTAACAATGATTCCTCCATTATGTTTGAATTCCTACAGCATTTTTGTTTGTACTCTACACTTGGATACTTGGCCAAATATTGACAGCCTCTGCTCTTTGAAGAGGAGGAACTATTTCAATTAATTAATGAAATATAATAGCATAGAAATTCTTGACCCAATACTTACGCCTACATTTCAGAAGGAAAGTGAGTCATACTTACAGGAAACACCTGACTTTTCTCCACCCTCCCTCTTTTTAAAAATCTGACTCTAGCACACAACAGGAAATACTGAACATAAAAGGTGAAGGGTCCTCTATCCTTCCTTATTGCAAGTAATTTGTCCTTGTTCTAAGTATGATCTAACTTAATCACTGAATTATTTAAACTAAACTTGCCTATGGAAATTATGAAATAAGCAAAGTTGGCTCACAATGCAACTCACTTTTTAAAATCTAGACTCCAAGTCAATCTTTCTTACCAGGGATCTAGAAATCAGACAAGTATCTGCTGATCTAACTAATCCACTCTAGTGAATGCAGTCTTGAGCCAATGATCAGGGGAGATTCCCTTCTCTTTTCCAATTACCTTAACTAGTACTTTTTTCCCAGATAACAGTGAGTAAATGTCTAGATCTCCACTAGAATGGCATTAAGCAGAAAGAGTTTTCAATAAAATCACTCTCTTTGCTACTGAAGGCAGCATTAAGGAACAATAATAGCTGAGACTGAACACTTGCATACGTTAGCTCATTTAATCCTCTCTCAACCCTTTAATGCAGATCCTACTTTTAATGCCCAACCACCCTGGCTCCACATAGCCCCAGTCTATCCACAACACAGTAGTCAGAGTGACTTTTTAAACCCAGATTATGTCACTGCTCTGTTCAGAAACCCTCAGTGGTGCTCAGTCTCTCTGAGACTGAAAGAGTAAAAGCCAAAGCCTTACAATGGCCTACAAGTTCCTCCAGCATCTGACCCTCCGCTGTGAAGGGTCAGTGAAGAAGCAGACTTCACTTCTACTACTCTTCCTTCCTGGCTCCACTCCAACCACCCTGGCCTCCTTGCTGTCCTTCGAACACAGCAGACACCCACCACCCTCAGGCCCTTTGCACCAGCACTTCGTATGCTCCACTGGTACCTTCGCAGTGATACCACCCTTTTGAATATTGCAACACCCATTCCTGCCCCCGCAGCATTCCCTGTTTCCTTTGCTCTATTTTTTCCCTAACAATGATCATCTTTTTAGATACTATATTATTTATTTGTTTGTGAGCTTATTCCTTTATTAGGTTTTTTAATTAAACTTTTTCTTTTGAGATAATTATAGATTCACATGTAGTTGTTAGAAATAATACAGAAATCCCATATACACTTCACACAGTTTCTCCAATGGTAACATATTACAGAAGTATAGTACAATATCACAACCAGGATATTGACATTGATACAGTCAAGATACAGAATAGTTCCACCACCAGAAGGATCCCTCATGTTGCACTTTTATATTCACACCTTCTTCACTTCTGCCACTACTTTCTCCCTGACCCCTGGCAACCACTAATATGTTCTCTATTTGTTAGGTTTTGTTTGTTTTCTCCCCACTGTAGGATGTAAGTTCCACAAGGACCAGGGTGAATGATTGTATGGAATGTATGGAAGAAACTGAGAGGTTAAGAAATGTGTCCAAGGACACAGAGCTGATAAGAGGCTGAAGTAGGATTTAAACCATCTCTGCACAATCCAACCTCTAAGTAACACCAGAGTGACTAAGGCTGAATTCCTCAGGAGCAGATGCTGACACCAAGATTCACGTATAAGTGGATTATTAGGGAAATGTTCCCAGAAGAAAGCTATAAAGGAGCAGGGGAACAGGCAGGGAAGAGAAAGTAGTCAAGAAGGGGGAGATCTCAGGCAAAGTCCTAGAAAGTGTAACTTCTGCCTGATCCCATAGTGGATCTCTGGAGTACAAGTCATACCTGAACTCAGAGTATTCCTAGTCAAACCCAAAGCAAGGGAGCTGGCCTTTAGCGGCCCTTCACTTGGTAGACATTGGTCAAGGGCTGGGAATGGATGAAGTGTACATTCTCAAGTACTTCCTTCCAACACTCTATGCTTAAGGGCAAAGCTGCTCCAGTATGCTGACAACAATTAGGTTAGAAGATAGGTGTTAGAAGGGAAAGTACACCACAGGGCAAGAAGGCTGGGTGGGGATAGGGGACCACTAACTTGTCTACTAAGTGGTCCTTCAATGTCTCTCATAATGCCTAGAATCATGCCCCCACTCCATATCATGGCCTAAGACCCCACATAATCTAGCCCATGTCGACTGTTCAGTCCACATCATGCACCACTATTCTGCAGCTCAGTGACCACAGGGGCTTTGACCCTGCTTTCCTCTCCCAGAACACTCCTCGTCTAACTCTTTACATGACAGTCGGCTTTTGATTCTTCACAGGCCAGTTAAAATATCCTCAAAGAAACCTTCCTTAAACACTGAACCATCACTACACTTTGTATTTATAAAATGTACTTATTTTTATCTGTAAAAAGTACTTATAATCTGTAATCATTTTGTTTCATTTATTTTTGTTTGTTTTCTGTTTCCCACTAAAACACAAGCCCCATCAAGGTAAGAGCAATGTCTATTTATCCAGTTGCAATATCCCTAGTGCCTAGCACATAGGGGATCAAAATATCTCTTGAATAAAAAGAAATCACTAACCATGCAGAATCACAAATGCTTTGAGTAGATCTTTTTCTTTTTTTTTTTTTTGGTACGCGGGCCTCTCACTGTTGTGGACTCTCCCGTTGCAGAGCACAGGCTCCGGACGCGCAGGTTCAGCGGCCATGGCTCACGGGCCCAGCCGCTCTGCGGCATGTGGGATCTTCCCGGACCGGGGCATGAACCCGTGTCCCCTGCTTCGGCAGGCCGACTCTCAACCACTGCGCCACCAGGGAAGCCCGACCTTTTTTTTTTTTTAACATCTTTATAGGAGTATAATTGCTTTACAATGGTGTCTTAGTTTCTGCTTTATAACAAACTGAATCAGCTATACATATACATATATCCTCATATCTCTCCCCTGTTGTGTCTCCCTCCCACCTTCCCTATCCCACCCCTCTAGGTGGACACAAAGCATGGAGCTGATTTCCCTGTGCTATGTGCTGCTTCCCACTAGGTATCTATTTTATATTTGGTAGTGTATATATGGCCATGCCACTCTCTTACTTTGTCCCAGCTTCCCCTTCCCCTTCCTCATGTCTTCAAGTCCATTCTCTACGTCTGCATCTTTATTCCTGTCCTGCCCCTAGGTTCTTCAGAACCAATTTTTCGAGTCCATATATATGTATTAGCATGCAGTATTTGTTTTTCTCTTTCTGACTTACTTCACTGTATGACAGACTCTAGGTCCATCCACCTCATTACAAATAACTCAATTTTGTTTCTTTTTATGGCTGAGTAATATTCTGTTGTATATATGTGCCACATCTTCTTTATCCATTCATCTGTTGATGGATACTTAGATTGCTTCCATGTCCTGGCTATTGTAAATAGAGTTGCAATAAACATTGCGGTACATGATTCTTTTTGAATTATGCTTTTCTCAGGGTACATGTCCAGGAATGGGATTGCTGGGTCGTATGCAGTTCTATTTTTAGTTTTTTAAGAAACCTCCATACTGTTCTCCATAGTGGCTGTATCAATTTACATTCCCACCAACAGTGCAAGAGGGCTCCCTTTTCTCCACACCCTCTCCAGAATTTATTGTTTGTAGATTTTTTGATGATGGCCATTCTGACTGGTGTGAGGTGATACGTCATTGTACTTTTGATTTGCATTTCTCTAATGATTAGTGATGTTGAGCATCCTTTCATCTGTTTGTTGGCAATCTGTATATCTTCTTTGGAGAAAAGACTATTTAGGTCTTCTGCCCATTTTCGGATTGGGTTGCTTGTTTTTTCGATATTGAGCTGCATGAGCTGCTTGTAAATTTTGGAGATTAATCCATTCTCAGTAGCTTCATTTGCAAATATTTTCTCCCACTCTGAGGGTTGTCTTTTCATCTTGTTTATGTTTTCCTTTGCTGTGCAAAAGCTTTTAAGTTTCATTAGGTCCCATTTTTTAATTGTTGGTTTTAATTCTATTTCTCTAGGAGGTGAGTCAAAAAGGATCTTGCTCTGATTTATGTCATAGAGTGTTCTGCCTATGTTTTCCTCTAAGAGTTTGATAGTGTCTGGCCTTACATTTAGGTCTTTAATTCATTTTGAGTTTATTTTTGTGTATGGTGTTAGGGAGTGTTCTTTCACATATAGCAGTCCAGTTTTCCCAGCACCACTTATTGAAGAGGCTGTCTTTTCTCCATTGTATATCCTTGCCTCCTTTATCAAAGATAAGGTGACCATATGTGCGTGGGTTTATCTCTGGGCTTTCTATCCTGTTCCATTGATCTATATTGCTGTTTTTGTGCCATTACCATACTGTCTTGATTACTGCAGCTTTGTAGTATAGTCTGAAGTCAGGGAGTCTGATTCCTCCAGCTCCATTTTTTGTTCTCAAGATTGTTTTGGCTATTTAGGGTCTTTTGTGTTTACATAAATTGTGAAAATTTTTGTTCTAGTTCTGTGAAAAATGCCACTGGGTGTTTGATGGGTATTGCATTGAATCTGTAGATTGCTTTGGGTAGTAGAGTCATTTTCACAATGTTGATTCTTCCAATCCAAGAACATGGTATATCTCTCCATCTGTTTGTATCATCTTTAATTTCTTTCATCAGTGTCTTGTAGTTTTCTGCATACAGGTCTTTTGTCTCCTTAGGCAGGTTTATTCCTACATATTTTATTCTTTTTGTTGCAAAGGTAAATGGCAGTATTTCCTTAATTTCTCTTTCAGATTGTTCATCATTAGTGTATAGGAATGCAAGAGATTTCTGTGCATTAATTTTGTAGCCTGCTACTTTACCAAATTCACTGATTAGCTCTAGTAGCTTTCCGGTAGCATCTTCAGGACTCTCTATAGATAGTATCATGACATCTGCAAACAGTGACAGCTTTACTTCTTCTTTTCCGATTTGGATTCCTTTTATTTCCTTTTCTTCTCTGATTGCTGTGGCTAAAACTTCCAAAACTGTGTTGAATAACAGTGGTGAGAGTAGACAACATTGTCTTGTTCCTGATCTTAGAGGAAATGTTTTCAGTTTTTCACCATTGAGAACGATGTTGGCTGTGGGTTTGTCATATATGGCCATTATTATGTTGAAGTAAGTTCCCTCCATGCCTACTTTCTGGAGAGTTTTTATCAGAAATGTGTGTTGAATTTTGTTGAAAGATTTTTCTGCATGTATTGAGATGATCATATGGTTTTTCTCCTTCAGTTTGTTAATATGGTGTATCACATTGATTGATTTGTGTATATTGAAGAATACTTGCATTCCTGGAATATACCCCACTTGATCATGGTGTATGATTCTTTTAATGTGCTGTTGGATTCTGTTTGCTAGTATTTTGCTGAGGATTTTTGCATCTATGTTCATCAGTGATGTTGGCTTGTAGTTTTCTTTCTTTGGGACATCCTTGTCTGGTTTTGGTATCAGGGTGATGGTGGCCTCATAGAATGAGTTTGAGAGTGTTCCTCCCTCTGCTATATTTTGGAAGACTTTGAGAAGCATAGGTGTTAGCTCTTCTCTAAGTGTTTGATAGAATTCACCTGTGCAGCCATCTGGTCCTGGGCTTTTGTTGTTGGAAGATTTACAATCACAGTCTCAATTTCAGTGCTTGTGATTGGTCTGTTTATATTTTCTATTTCTACCTTGTTTAGTCTCAGAAGGTTGTGCTTTTCTAAGAATTTGTCCATTTTTTCCTGGATGTCCATTTTATTGGCATAGATTTGCATGTAGTAATCTCTCATGATCCTTTGTATTTCTGCAGTGTTAGTTGTTATTTCTTGTTTTTCATTTCTAATTCTATTGATTTGAGTCGTCTCCCTTTTTTTCTTGATGACTCTGGCTAATGGAGTATGAATTTTGTTTATCTTCTCAAAGAATCAGCTTTTAGTTTTATTGATCTTTACTATTGCTTTCTTCATTTCTTCTTCATTTATTTCTGATCTGATCTTTATGATTTCTTTCCTTCTGTTAACTTTGGGGTTTCTTTGTTCTTCTTTCTCTCATTGCTTTAGGAGTAAGGATAGGTTATTTATTTGAGATGTTTCTTGTTTCTTAAGGTAGGATTATATTGCTATAAACTTCCCTCTTAGAACTGGTTTTGCTGCATCCCATAGGTTTTGGGCCGTTGTGTTCTCATTGTCATTTTTCTCTAGGTATTTTTTGATTTCCTCTTTGATTTCTTCAGTGATCTCTTGGTTATTTAGTAGCATATTGTTTAGCCTCCATGTGTTTCTATTTTTACAGTTATTTTCCTGTAATTGATATCTAGTCTTATAGCATTGTGGTGGGAAAAGATACATCATATGATTTCAATTTTCTTAAATTTACCAAGGCTTGATTTGTGACCCAAGATATGATCTATCCTGGAGAATGTTCCATGAGCACTTGAGAAGAAAGTGTATTCTGCTGTTTTGGGATGGAATGTCCTATAAATATCAATTAAGTCCATCTTGTTTAATGTATCATTTAAAGCTTGTGTTTCCTTATTTGTTTTCATTTTGGTTGATCTGTCCATTGCTGAAAGTGGGGTGTTAAAGTCCCCTACTATTATTGTGTTACTGTCGATTTCCCTTTTATGGCTGTTAGCATTTGCCTTATGTATTGAGGTGCACCTATGTTCGGTGCATAAATATTTACAATTGTTATATCTTCTTCTTGGATTGATCCCTTGATCATTATATAGTGTCCTTCTTTGTCTCTTGTAATCGTCTTTATTTTAAAGTCTATTTTGTCTGACATGAGAACTGCTACTTCAGCTTTCTTTTGATTTCCATTTGCATGGAATATCTTTTTCCATCCCCTCACTTTCAGTCTGTATATGTCCCTATGTCTGAAGTGGGTCTCTTGGAGACAGCATATATACGGGTCTTGTTGTTTTGTTTGTTTGTTTTGGGGGGTTTTTTGCAGTACGCGGGCCTCTCACTGTTGTGGCCTCTCCCGTTGCGGAGCACAGGCTCCGGATGTGCAGGCTCAGCAGCCATGGCTCATGGGCCCAGCCGCTCCACGGCATGTGGGCTCTTCCTGGACCGGGGCACGAACCTGTGTCCCTTGCATCAACAGGCAGACTCTCAACCACTGTGCCACCAGGTAAGCCCCTGGTCTTGTTTTTGTATCCATTCAGCCAGTCTATGTCATTTGGTTGAAGCATTTAATCCATTTACATTTAAGTTAATTATCGATATGTATGTTCCTTTTACCATTTTCTTAATTGTTTTGGGTTTGTTATTATAGGTCTTTCCTTCTCTTGTTTTTCCTGCATAGAGAAGTTCCTTTTGCATCTGTTGTAAAGCTGGTTTGGTGGTGCTGAATTCTCTTAGCTTTTGTTTGTCTGTAAAGGTTTTAATTTCTCGGTCAAATCTGAATGAGATCCTTACTGGGTAGAGTAATCTTGGTTGTAGATTTTTCCCTTCCCTCACTTTAAATATGTCCTGCCGCTCCCTTCTGGCTTGCAGAGTTTCTGCTGATAGATCAGCTGTTAACCTTATGGGGATTCCCTTGTATGTTATTTGGTATTTTTCCCTTGCTGCTTTTAATATTTTTTCTTTGTATTAATTTTTGATAGTTTAATTAATATGTGTCTTGGCATGTTTCTCCTTGGATTTTTCCTGTACTGGACTCTCTGCACTTCCTGGACTTGATTGCCGATTTCCTTTCCCATATTATGGAAGTTTTCAACTATAATCTCTTCAAATATTGTCTCAGTCCCTTTCTTTTCCTCTTCTTCTTCTGGGACCCCTATAATTCGAATGTTGGTGCATTTAATGTTGTTCCAGAGTTCTCTGTGACTGTCCTCAATTCTTTTCATTATTTTTTCTTTATTCTGCTCTGTGGTAGTTATTTCCACTATTTTATCTTCCACATCACTTATCCGTTCTTCTGCCTCAGTTATTCTGCTATTGATTCCTTCTAGAGAATTTTTAATTTCATTTATTGTGTTGTTCATCATTGTTTCTTTGCTCATTAGCTCTTCTAGGTCCTTGTTAAACATTTCTTGTATTTTCTCCATTCTATTTCCAAGAATTTGGATCACCTTTACTATCATTACTCTGAATTCTTTTTCAGGTAGACTGCCTATTTCCTCTTCATTTGTTTGGTCTGGTGGGTTTTTACCTTGCTCCTTCATCTGCTGTGTGTTTCTCTGTCTCCTCATTTTGCTTAACTTACTGTGTTTGGGGTCTCCTTTTCAGAGGCTGCAGGTTCATAGTTCCCATTTTTTTTGGTGTCTGTCCCCAGTGGGTAAGGTTGGTTCAGTGGGTTGTGTAGACTTCCTGGTGGAGGGGACTTGTGCCTATGTTCTGGTGGGCAGGGCTACATCCGGTGGTGTTCTGGTGTGTCTCTAACCTTATTATGATTTTAGGCAGCCTCTCTGCTAATGGGTGGGGTTGTGTTCCTGTCTTGCTGGTTGTTTGGCATAGGGTGTCCAGCACTATAGCTTGCTGGTCATTGAGTGGAGCTGGGTCTTAGCATTGAGATGGAGATCTCTGGGAGAGCTTTTGCCATTTGATATTACATGGAGCCAGGAGGTCTCTGGTGGACCAGTGTCCTGAACTTGGCTCTCCCACCTCAGAGGCACAAGCCTGACACCCGCCTGGAGCACCAAGACCCTGTCAGCCACATAGCTGAGGGTGAAGTGAGGGTCCCTAGCTTGAAACTCTGTCTGGGCCTGCCAGGTCTCACAGAGGTGGTGGAGCAGGCCTCTGAGGTTCCTCTCTTCTGAAGTTATATTACTCTCAGGTCATATGGGAGGTATTTGGACAAACCATGGTACTCAGTGAAAAGCAAGTATGAGGGTATGCCAGGGACCTGTGCTCATTTGTTGCTGGGTGCTGCTTAATTACCAGAGAGTTGCTGTTGAGGATTTTTATCCCTCTTTGAGTTCAGACCTGTCTGAAGCAAGGTCCTAGAGTAACACCCCACCGTGTGCGGCAGACGGCAGGCAGGACATGGCAGCCTTGAGTAAAGCTTAAAAGGTAAATTCACCCAAATAACAGACGAGGCTAGATATGCTAGTTTGGTTAGTATTGTTACATTTTACCTAGTAATTTTAGCATCAGATAAACCCAGCCTCTCTTCACCCTTAGAGAAGACATCACTATAGATACGCTAAGTAAGAGTACAGGCTACAATTAAGCGCTAACAACAGAAAGGCTTCATTAGTCCATAATTTTGCTAGATTGAATTACCCAGAGACCTCAAGCAGAGGCAGCCCAGAAGGAAGTATAGCAAACCTCTATTCTCCAGCATCCATTAACTTCCCCATCTCTCTCTTTTGTGAATTGGAAGATACCACACCAAATGGAATGTAGAAGTAGTATTTTTATCTTTTGTTGTCTCAACAGTAGGATAAAAACAACTCTCCCCCACCACCAAATAAATAGTAATTTTCTTCTCCCTTTAAAAATTAGACTGATTTGACAAACACAAGTTTTATAACACAAACAGAAACATAGAACATGAATTTTATTTTAGGGATTGTTTAAAGTCAAAGCAGGGACTTCCCTGGTGGTGCAGTGGTTAAGAATCTACCTGCCAATGCAGGAGATAATGGATTCATCCCTGGTCTGGGAAGATCCCACGTGCCGCAGAGCAACTAAGCCCATGTGCCACAACTACTGAGCCTGTGCTCCAGAGCCCGCAAGCCACAACTACTGATGCCCGTGTCCCTAGAGCCTGTGCTCTAGGGGCCCGTAACCCCCACTTACGGCAACTAGAGAAAGCCCATGCACAGCAACAAAGACCCAATGCAGCCAAAAATAAATAAATTTATAAAAAATAAAATAAAGTCAAAAGAAACTTTCAGTTTGTTGTTTTGACTATAGAAGCTTCAAAGACTTATTAATGTGTTGTCTAATTTGCTGCCAATGACAAAAGATCCCAATGTATGTAGTCTGTGAACATCTCCAGTTTTCCAATTTTAAATATTTCTGGTAAGGACTATCTTACTAATTTCTTTAGAAGAACATGTATTATCTAATAACATAACCGGTTATTGACCCTGAAGAGTCAGAAAACAAGAGTGTTCTCCAGAAAAAGAGGAAATTCTCTTCCAAGGAGAAGCCACTCAGCAGTGGACCTGAATAGGCTGCTGCCAGCAAGAGCAGTGGCTCCAAGAAAAAAGAGAAAGCTCTGAAAGCTGTCCCAGGAAAATTAGAATGGACATTTCCCTAGTGGGGCATAACTTGCAGAAATATTGCCCAACCCATCCCCTATAGCCCAATAAAAATAAGACCAAAAAAAAAAAAAAAGATTCTTACTTGTACTTAAATTTTAATTCTTCTCTTTTTAATCCCAATAATGGAATACATAAGCACACATCCACCAGGCTTCTGTGTGTGTGTGTATATATATAATAAAACCTAGAATAGGTTTTCCTTTTCTTCAAGCACAAGTTCAACTGGTATATCTTCTAGGTAAATCTTCCCATTCCCTCAGTTCTAAGTAATTCAGGATACCTTTCTTAAAATTCCCAAAATACTTTTCCGTCTGTCTTCAGGTACTTACCTTTTCCTGCCATCTATGTTAACAATTCTTTAAGCAGATCAGCCTCTGTCCTCTCCAGTGCCGTAGTGTGGCGTTTGGTCGCGAGCAGTACCCTGGAGCCACACTGCCGGGCCCCAGCTCCTCCCTCGCCAAATAACTCGCATCACCTGAATGTACGACGCTTCCCATTGGTGGAATAAGGAATGCAATTTTCTTTAACTCAATCTCTATTTCAATTCCTCATTTCACCTGATGATAGAACACGCTATTTAATTGATTCCAGGTGTTCTCAATCAATTCAGGGTTAACTCCCTCCCCTATCAGGGAAAAGTGCCTCCTGGTGTTGCATCGGTGCCGGGACCTTGGGGAGGGTTGTCTGAGTTCTAACTCATCTGCATCCCACTCCTGGTGCCCGTTCTCCCTGGCCTGTGCTGAGCTGTCTGCACCCTGACTCTCAGCCACTCATAGTCCTCATCACAACACCTCTACATATGATGGCCCTCAGGGTTGTTTGTTGCTTGTCCCTCTGCCTATCTATAGTCAGAGTGGCATTTTCTTGGTCATTTTTGTATCATAATAAAAAAATGACAAGCTTGTTCTTCCTACGCCTACTTAGAAATACACTCTCTTTCCAAACCCATAAAAAGCTGAATAATTCAATGTTCTCAATGCACTTTATACAAAAAAAAAAGGTGTGTGAGTGGGTCTGAGAGGTATATATTAGAAAAATATTTTCCTACAACATTTCTTTTACAGTATTAACTTTTAATATTTGTTTATCAACATAATAAATGTACATGCTGGTTACAAGCAGCAGTCCTCCACCCATCCCTTTCTGCCACCAAATTCGCCTGTTCCTTCTGGACTCCTGAAATCTCTCTGAGTACTATGCTCCTGAGCTCTTTGTTTCATCAGCTCCCAACATTTCCCATTAACTTCCTGCTATGATAGATGAAGGTTTATGTCACTCTGCAATCACCCACCTGCCTCCCCTTCTGTCATTGCCCCAAATTGTATGGCTTTCTTTTTTCTTTACTGGCTAACTTGGCATTCTACCTGGATCCCTTGTTTCATCCAGTATAGACAGCAATTTTTGACTTGCCGTTTAGTATATTAAGCTATTGGCTTTCTTAGTCTTCCCTTTAGCTCTCCTTCACCCCACCTTCGCCTCTTTACTTCTGTCATCCTTACTCTTAATTTTGTACCATCAAAATTGATAACGTGTATACCGCTTGGTAACCATCATTTAGTCTTCCGTATTCTGTCAATACACTGTTCTAGAAGTTAAAATTTTTTTAAAAGTTTACATGATTATGATTATGTATATATTTTCCAATGCAGACCAATCATTAAGATAACATTTCTTTTCTTGTTCTTTTCTTTGGTTTAGCATAGAGTTTAAAGGCCTTATTGCTTGCTCTTTTTAAGAAAAATATCTTCATTTCATGCGGGATTTTCAATGCCCCAAGATGTTTTTTCCTTTTACAGAAAAGGCTATTTAGAGGTTTATTTTGGTTTTAATAATTACTAACTTTATAAACCTTTGTCAGAGACAAAAGATCCCAATCTAAGCCCAGAAGGTTAGAATTTAATGCCGCCATTGTAACCCTTCCTCTATTTCTTCTGCCTGTCCAACTGGGAACAAATCAAGTAGGCTGCTGAGGCTTGGCTGTGAGGACAACTTGTTAGCTATGTTTCCATTAGTCATACTCCCGGGTAAGAACAAGAGTACATACTCTTGACTTTATGACTGTCAGTTGGTTTAAAACTCCAACTGTGAATTTGAAGGTGAAGAGATGTGCAATTGTTAAGAAAAAATAAACAACAACAGCAAAAAAACCTGAGGTAATCCTATAGCTACACCTACCTGCTTTCCCACGAACAGAGTCAGTACTTAATAGTAAGGAAGGCAGTAAATATAGCTCACTGTCTTAAACTGCCAAAAATTGTTTACATCTATTCACTCCAATTGTTCAGCTGAACAGCAACTGCTTAAAAGTCAGGCAAGGGCTTCCCTGGTGGCACAGTGGTTGAGAGTCCGCCTGCCGATGCAGGGGACGCGGGTTCGTGCCCCGGTCCGGGAGGATCCCATGTGCCGCAGAGCGGCTGGGCCCGTGAGCCATGGCCGCTGAGCCTGCGCGTCCGGAGCCTGTGCTCCGCAATGGGAGAGGCCACAACAGTGAGAGGTCCGCATACCGCAAAAAAAAAAAAAAAAAAGTTAGGCAAGACTCACGAACTGGACTCTGCTGGCTTGCCTGCTTCACTCCACTTTCTCTGCAACCACGTCTGACAAACCCGATATAGCTGAGATTGAGAAATTCGATAAGCCAAAGTTGTTCAAGGCAGAAGTGTAAGAGAAAGCTCTACCGTCTTCAAAAGAAAAGATCAAACTGGAGAAGGAAACAGGTGAATGCTAGTGAGGTATGCCACCGATAGGCACTGTTCATTCCACAAGCATTGTCCTCTTATTTTACTTCTCTTAGCTGTTTAAGTTTGTGAGATCCAGGGGTTGGATCAGATTTAAATGACTATGTTGCTCTTTTTCACATCGAAGAATCAAGAACTACCGACAGAGAAAGCCTGTCTCTCCCAGGCAGGTCTGGCTGGCTGGCAGGGAAGAAAAAGTACTTGGATGTTGATGATGAAACTGTTGGGTTGAACCAAGGTGAATCTTCAGTGAAAATTAAGCTGGTTCAAGGTGTCTGGCAGGTTGTAAAATGCAGTTTCATCAGAGTGCCATTTTTTTGTGTGTTCTTCAGATGATTTTGGTTTTCGAATGCACCATTTTTAAAATATGCAAATAAAAAGTTTTCAAACAGGAAGAAAAATAAAGTCAAACCACCGAGCTTCACATCGTGCATCACTACTTTATGCTTCAGCACCCCTCTGAGATGAGAGCTAATGCTGATGCAGAGAGACATCATTACTGACAATGAACAGTACAGGTTTTGCTGTAGTTCCAGAGTCTGGGAAGACGGTGCCTTGGAGAGCGTAAAATGATCTTAAATGCATCTACTCTGTTTCTGAGCTTAGATCAAATTAATCTCTCAAAGCCTCAGTTGCCTTGTCAATAAGACAGATAATAATGGTATTCACATTAGAGGGTTACTGCAATAATTAAATGAAATAAGGCACTTAGCACAAATCTGGCACTTGGTAAGCACTCAATAAAAAATAGCTATCATTATTCTCACTATTCTTTATAATCTTATATGGCCCAGCCTCTTTGGGCAGTTGCTACTGTTGCCTTGTGCTCGTCTTGATGAAGGATTAAACACTTTAACATATAAGACTGCCCCCACCCCCGACACACACACCAACAAAATAGGTCCAAATGCAATAATGAGAAGTGAGAATTTACTGAAGATTTTGTGTTGTTAATGGGAAGAAGATTCTTCTTGCACACACTATGGGAAAACTTCTCTATTTTCTCAAGAAATGCACCTCTTGCCAAAGGTATATACACAACACACCTGCTCCCCTGTGGCAGCCCAGGAACCCAGCAGTTATCTGAAGCCTGAGCAGTATTCATCTTCAATACGTCTGGGGGTGTAGGTGGTTCATGCTGCCTCACCCATTCTTCCTCACCACCAATGTCAATGTTCCCCAAAAGTATAACAAGAATCAATTTTTGTAAATAGAGGCATATTTTAAACATTTGGAAAAGCCTGCTAACCTGGACCAATTCAAGTATCACACCTCCTAGGAAATTGTCCTAAATTAAGCAGAGCCAGGCACAGGAAGAGCTGATCGGAAGTCAGGAGTCCTGAGCTCTAATCCTGGTTCAGCTGATAACTGACTATATGACCTTAGAAACATCTTTTGGGTTGTCTGTTTCATCACCTGAAAAAAGTGTTTGGCAAGATGATTGCTACGGTATCTTTCAATTCTAAAATTCCGTTGTTACAGACCGTGTCCCCCCAGAATTCATATATTGAAATCCTAACCCAGATGTGAAATGTGCCCTATGAAAAAAGACCCCAGAAAGCTCTTCATTCATTCTACCTGTAAGGACAGAGTGAGAAGATAGTCTATGAACAAAGAAAGGGGCCCTCACCAGATATTGAATCTGCAGGCACCTTGATCTTAAACTTCCCAGGCTCCAGAACGATGAGAAACGTATTTTTGTTGTTGACAAGACACCTAGTCTGTGGTGTTCTGTTACAGCAGCTTGAACTAAAACATCCATCATGGAGCTTTCTGTAAATACAAGAATCTAAAATTAAAACAAATCTTTCATCTCACTCTCAAGGTTATCTTAAATCCCAGTTTGCTTAAAGTGAGCTGTGCCTTAATTCTGATATCTAAACTCATGAAGACTGCATTCATAAAATACAGGCCAGTGCTGCAAGCTTAGATACCTAATAAGAAAAGTAAAGATACATTGGCTACGGTTTCATTTACAGAAACTAAGTGTTGAGTAAGCTAATTTCACTTACGTATACAGAGCTAACTTCTCCCTGGAAATATTCTCCATACCAAGATATGTCTCTCAGTGAATATTGCATTTCCCCTGGAACACTCAAATTCTACATTTAGAGTAATAATGATATAACCATGATTGCAATTTACCGTCTACCAGTTCCCAGGTACTATGCTATGTGTTTTACAATGTGATTTCATGTTGTCATCACAGAAACCTTATGATATAGGAATATTAAACACAAACACACACACACACATACGGAATAAGATGTCTAAGTTATATGCTTAAGGTCAAACAGCTAGCATACGATAAAAAAAACAGACGATAAACCAGGTCCATCTTACTGCGATATCTGCATTTCATTCCATTATCTATGTTCTTATAGCCTTTAAATGATTCTAAGTACGTGTAATCACCTATGAATCTCAAAGTTTTAAAACAGCTATGCACTGTATAGATTAAAGTAGCAAAATCCCATTACACTAGAATGGATGCAGTAATTGAAATTATTTTTCTTTTGTGTGCTTAGCATATTCTAAAGAAATGTTGGTAGGGACTTCCCTGGTGGCACAATGGTTAAGAATCCGCCTGCCCTTGCAGGGGACACGGGTTCGAGCCCTGGTCCGGGAAGATCCCACATGCCACGGAGCAACTAAGCCCGTGCTCCACAACTACTGAGCCTGCGCTCTAGAGCCTGTGAGCCACAACTAATGAGCCCACGTGCCACAACTACTGAAGCCCATGCTCCGCAACAAGAGAAGCCACCACAATGAGAAGCCGAAGAGTAGCCCCTGCTCGCCGCAACTAGAGAAAAGCCTGTGCGCAGCAACAAAGACCCAACGCAGCTAAAAATTAATTAATTAATTTTTTTAAAAAAGAAATGTTGGTAGAACAAAGTTGCAGTCTGCCACTGGCACAAATTTTTAAAAAAAGAAATAACTGGACTTCCTTTCCTTTCACGAAGCTTCTTCTAACTGATAACTTACCCTAGAAAGATGATGGGGAATCCAAAATGAAGTAAATGGAAAAGGGACTGGCAATAAATTTTTAAAGGTTTCTCTGAATTCCTAGTTACTGGTAATGCTATTTGCTAATTTTGGAAGAATCAGTCCCAAATCTCTTGAATTCAGTTGGCTAAAAGAAAGGAAGATATACCACTGGACCTCTAGTTAAGTTACTTCCTTATAATTAAAACTCCATTGACCCATAATTCTATTGATTCTTCTTGTGACTGACAGAGATGTAGAATAATAAATTATTATTTTATATTTAATTCTTAATCCAAGTAATTATATCTGTTACTGGTCATATCTGTTATGACCGATTTTTACATAGCACTAACAATGACTCATGGCCAGTACAAGACAAGCAGAGTAGAAGGCTGCTGGCCTTTTTACTTTCTGTTTATAGAGTAAGCACTGAGGATGGAATATCAAACCTCTCCATGGTTTAGGCATTAGTGGCTTCAGATTTCCCTTAAACTTCACAGATGATGACAGCCATATAGTGCTAGATATTTGCTCAGACAAGAGCTTATGATTTCTTTTAAATTCTGTTCCAGGCTATGAAAATCATTGTCAAAGTGTAGTAAAGTCTCCCAGGGTTTCTCTCAGCTTTTGAACCAGACCCAAGGTCTCGGGCAAAACTCTTTCCCACGAAAAATGTTAACCATGCCTCTCTGTCTCTCAGTTCCCCTTTTTATTGAAGTTTTCACCAGTTACTTCACCAGGATATCTTGGGATACTGTCCTTCATGTGTTCCTTACTCATCATTCCTTTCAGACAAATCTACTAAAAACAACACGGAGCTTGGCTCTAAGATTTTCCCACCAATTAATTAATTAATTAGCCTTATGCATGGTTCTTAACACATCAAAACTATCACTGTAAATAAGGACATATGATTACAGAGCAATAAAACATCTCTGGAGTCTTCCTATAAAACTGTTCTGATAAAGTTTGTAATCAATGGTAAAGTTTGTTTCTTTTTCTATCTTAATGCTATGATCGAAGCTCAAGCAATACAGATGATGGAGTTTCACTACTAAGGATATATTATATTGGGTAATTTACATATACTAGGGTATCTATTTATACATGAATTTCTTAAGGTTTTAAAGATTAGATGTTTCTGTACTTTTTTTTTTTTTTTTTTGCAGTATGCGGGCCTCTCACTGTTGTGGCCTCTCCCATTGCGGAGCACAGGCTTCGGATGCGCAGGCTCAGCGGCCATGGCTCACGGGCCCAGCCGCTCCGCGGCACGTGGGATCTTCCCGGACCGGAGCACGAACCCGTGTCCCCTGCATCGGCAGATGGACTCTCAACCACTGTGCCACCAGGGAAGCCCCTGTACTTTTAAATAAGAAAATTATCTCTAAGCAGATATGGTTGGATCTTACCACATGGCTTTGAGTAATGATACTTCATAGTTTTCCTTTTTTTAAACAGTTTCTCTATTTTCATTTTGATGTAACTTTTTAATAAGGGAAGTGTTTCTCTGGACTTCCACGTTATTCTCCTCAGGTAAATGCATTGTCCCAACACCTCAAGACAAAATAAAGACTTAAGGACTATTGCCTGACCCCACCCATGAGAGCAGATTAAACTACAAAGAGGGCCCCATAAGGGCAGTACAGAGGAAGGGCATTCTCAGTGAAAGATAAACTAGGAAAGGGGCTGCTTAAAAGATCTCAGAATATTCACCAAGCAAAAGGGAACTTATTTTTTAAATTGGAGGTGGGACATAGGACAGGTTCACTCATTTGTTCAGATAACATTTATTACCTGCTATGATCAGGTATTATTTCAGGAACTGAGTATAAAGTGAAGAACAAAACTGACATGTTCCCTGCCCTTAAGAAATGTATATTTCAATTAAAAATATAGTCACAGGTCAACAAACAATAGTTAAACACAACTTGTGGTGAATGTAATGGAATCACAAATTTGGTACAATGATAGAAAATTTAGGAAGTAACCTGCTTAGATATGGTGATCAGGAAAGCCTTTCTGAGGTAGAGATATTTGACCTGAGAGCAGTACAATGAGAAAAGACTAGCTCTGCAAGGAGAAGGGGCATGAATATTTTAGCCTGGAGGTCAACAAACATTTTATAATGGGACAAAGAATAAATATTTCATGTTTTGGGGGCCACTTGTTCTCTGTTACAATTACTCAACACTGCTACTGGAGCATGAAAGCAGCCATTGACAATACCTAACCCAATCTGCATTGACTGCTCCAATACAACTTTATTGACAAAAGCAGGCAGTGGACCAAATTTGGCCCATAGACTAGTTTGCCAGCTCCTGCTCTAGCCAGATATAGGACCTGGGCAAAGACTATGGACTGGGACTGCTGTGTTCAAGGGACTGATAAGACACTGGTAGGCTAAAGTAGAGTAAATGAGAGGAGAGGGGCAGGAAGTGAGCATGAAGAGGTAAGCATGGGCCAGATCATGCATGGATTTGAAGGCCAGGGTTAAGGATCTTATTTAAGCCACTTTGAGTTTTAAGCAGGGTGGTAACAAGGTGCTCTTTGTGTTTTAAAAGCTCATTATAATTCCTTTGTGGAGAGCGGTTTGGAAGACAGTTGAAGTTGTTCTGGACTCACAAGGTGGCAACAAAAATGGGAAGAGGAGGACTTGCCTGGTGTGGCCATAAAAAAAAAGGTGAGGATCCTAACTGATGAATTGGATTGGGTGAGGGCGGTGGCGGCGGCGGCGGGGGTGGGGTGGGGGAGCAGAGATGAAAGAAAGGAGAAAATTAACTTTGAGGTTTCTGGCTGGAACAACTGGGTAGACCACAGGTAGTCAAGTTGGGCTAAATTAAAAATTTCAAAGAGGAAGACTACAGGACTTCCCTGGTGGTGGTTGAGAATCCTCCTGCCAATGCAGAGGACATGGGTTCGAGCGCTGGTCCGGGAGGATCCCACATGCCACGGAGCAACTAAGCCCGTGCGCCACAACTACTGAGCCTGTGCTCTAGAGCCCACGGGCCACAACTACTGAGCCCGTGTGCCACAACTACTGAAGCCCGTGCACCTACAGCCCACACTCTGCAACAAGAGAAGCCACCACAATGAGAAGCTCATGCACCACAACCAAGAGTAGCCCCCGCTCGCCACAACTAGAGAAAGCCTGCGTGTAGCAATGAAGACCCAACACAGCCAAAAATAAATTCAAAATTTTTTTAAAAAATTGAGAAACACAAAAAAGAGGAACACTAGAGGGAGAAAAGCCTAAAAAGTTAGGTTGAATGCATATTAGGGAATCTTAAGCAATGAGTTAAGGAGATTGTAATTGTCTTTGTGAAAAAGAGGAAATTACTGAAGAGTTTTGTAGAGCAAAATAATATCATCAGAGTTCTCCTATAAACTGTGTTGTGTTGGATAGATTAGAGAGCGATATGTCAGGAGTCAGGGAAAATTGTTAAGAAATTATTGAAATCATATAGAAAAGAGATAATGAAGAGTTGGCCCAGGGTTATTAGTATTGGAAATGATAAGAAATGTAAACCTAACAGGTCTTTTGGTTTTATATATATATACATATATATGTATGTCTATGTATATATACATAAAATTTGAAGCTATTTATAATAAATTAATGATATAAACTAATTTTAAACATTAAAACATAAGACGAAAGCCAAGTTTTAAAGAGAAATGTTGAGTAATTAGACTAGACTAGAAGTTAATAAAACTGAGCCCCCAAATCGAAAACTAGCTCTAAGTTCTCTGACAGCTGAGATAAATAAAACAGAAGAAAAACAAGGGGAAAGAGGTGAAAATATTGGATAAAATAACTCCTATCTGATATAAGGAGACATACCAGTTTTCCAGAGAAGATACACCAAATAATAAAAGAAATAAATCTCACAGTCTTTTACAAAAGGAACATTAAACACACAATGAACTATGCCATAAGAGCTATTTGATCAAAACATATATACTCCTCATTAGCAATTTCTTAAATCAAAAACTCTTACATTTTATATCTAAACACCCAATTAAATAGAATATGTTATACTATAGACCTGTGATAGTATTTTTACAAAAATTAGAAGCAATGAAATCCAGATGAGTTTTACAGTGACTTGATTTGATTCAAAAGTGAAGCGTAGAAAATAGGAATACATGATTAGTGCTTCCCTTAGACATCCCCCACCCAAACCCTCAGCACATAAATGACATCAACTCTACAGCAGCCCAGACAATATGGTGGTAAGAGCTAGCAGCACGGACCCTGGAACCAGATCGCCTGAGTTCAAAACCCATTTGGTAGAGACATTAATGGAAGCAGTGCAGGAGAGTGGCCATGGCTGCCAAATGGCAAGGTCTTCCCAGGACTGGGGTAATCAGGGAGGACTTTTCAGAGTTCAAAATCAATTGTCTGATACATTAACTATTAAACTACTGCCTAGGGGATGAAGGGAATAAAGTATGGCTTCACAACTGGGTTTCTCAGTTTGACATTGAAAAATGCACTTTCCTGTTTTAGGGTGCCCAGTGAATCTGAAGGTGCACATTCTCATTATCAATCTAGTTCAGAATGATTTATTTCCTGATTTTTAACACTGTTTCTATGCCGTGTCACAAACTGGCCATTTTGCTAAGACAGTTGGGTTGGCTACCCCTAATTTTCATTGAATTTTTGACCTTTAAGGATCCAGTTTAGTAAAACTGATAACTGATTAGGAGTATGTTCAGTAGACTTATTAGTCTGGTTTATTATTTTAACACTGCAGAGTCATGTTGAATAAAGAGATTATCTTCAGTCTTTTCGCAAGTATATACAATGTGAATTTTTCAATTGCACCCAGAAGCAATGGAAGGAAAACACATTTGTTAAATATTTTAAAAAACTGTTATCCTTGACTATATGTAAGTAGTTCAAAAAATCACCAAACACCTAATCTTTTGATTCAAGAACCACTAGTGACTAGGAGTTTATGAGGTGAAAAACAACAGCTGTGAGCTTTGCTCTTCTTCGAGAGCAAGTTACCTTTGTTTGCTAACAGGATTTGCTGATGTTTAGACTGAACAAGAAGTTAATGTCAGTTGACTTCATCTTGCTTTACCCCTCCTGATCCTAGACTACCACCCCCCACCCCCCCACCCCACCCCCCACCCCCCGCAACATTTGCCACCTTGGTCTGATCCTTCAGTGAATATCCATTGCATAGCCTTACCTCTCTGCCTTTGCTTAAGCTGTTCCCTCTCCCTGGAATGCCTTCTATCCTACTCCCTCCCATCTTGGGAAATCTCATCCCATGCTCCCTTAATACAATGCTCACTCTTCTGTTATAGCATCTATTACGTGTCCTGCCCCTCTGACTTTCTTGAGCTCTGCTGGAGCAAAAAGCGTGACTCATTCAGCTCTGTATTCCCAACACCATACTTGCTTAGAAAATAGCAAACATTAAATAAATGTTTATTGATTTAATTCTTTTTGTAACATGTGCAGAAGGTTGGAGGGTTGAAATACTGTATCCTTTTTCTAGTAGTGTGCCATTTCTGACTTTACTATACCAGGAACTCAAATCAGTTTCTCATAAGAAGTGGCTCTCTGGACAAAGGGACAGCAACACAACAACTAAATGCTTGAAGAAGCAGCATCATGAAACATAGAAGGAAGTAATTAGATTAGATGCAAGGGATTAGTATTACCTGATGAAACCATGATTATATTACCTGGTTTTGAGTAGAACTGCTTAAAATCCCCTCTGGTGTACCTCAGGTGCTACAGAAACTTGTAATTCTACCTTTGCCTCTGAGTGGCGTCTCTTTCCATGCAGTGGCAAATGCTCAAAAACTCAGAGCCTGGTAATAATGGAGGCTGGAAGGATTTCAAAGAGTGATTGACATGAGTGTGCTTAAAAAGTCAATAAAGCATGTTAGAATTTCCATGAGGCAACAAGAAAAAAAGAGGTGATCATAGCAGCGAGATTTCCCAGGTAAATAACATGTAAAAGGTAAGCCAGTGTGCCAGGGAAGAGAGAAGGAACTTTACCCTGCAGATAACATATTCTTCCACTGTCATATTTGCAGCTACAGCAGTGCTCCAGAGGATTTTCTAAAGTTAGGGAGTCTGGGACAACAAAACAGTAAAGAACTAATGCATCCATGTGATATAGATGATATCCAACAATTCTACAAACATTTACTAGTCAGATAACATGAACATGGTACTATTCCAGGCCTTCTACAACGCCTACAAAATAAAGTAAAAATTGTTAATTCCAGGAAGAAAATCAAAATCTACCATTAGCCACCAAACAAGAGTCACAATCTAATTAATGCACTAATCTTCAAGAACCTTAGCCAATGAAAGAAGCAGAAAATTCTGGAGCAAAGCAGAGAGAGAGGCCCATCACTGCTTGACTCCACAGGACCCCCGTCTCCCTAACTTTGCCATCACCTTCCAAAAGATTTATTTGTGAATTGATAAAATTCTGAGAATTCTCAATGATGCTATACATGGAGAGAAGAAAACTGAGTGGGCAGATGATTATCTTCTTCCAAAACATAAAGGATACAAGTGGCTGAGAGAAACTGGTGACACCAGGGAATAGAATAGCGCTGACGCTCAGGGAAGTGGAAGGAAGCTGTCAGGCATACAGAACTCAAAGTCCAATGGGGTCGCTCGCCAGAAAGGAACAGACCCTCCAATCAGGGAATTGACATGGAACAAGACACTGCACCAAAACCTCAGGGGAAAGAGCAGAGACTAACTATTCAGACTGTATCACACCTCATCCAAGTTCTCCCTCCCCTGTCATTCCCTCAGGCTAAATGTGAACAGAAGGCAAAATTCCTAGTCCTCAGAGGGAAAAAAATCTCCAGTATTATAGAAATAGAGTCAAACAGTCACGCCCAGAGCCACCCAAGCAACACCTAGATGGAGAGAATGGTCCAGAAACTGTGCAAATATATTACACACTGTTTAGGATTCTCCAGAGAAACAGAACCAATAGGATGTATATGAGTGTATGTGTGCATGTGTGTGGAGAAGGAAAGAGAGGGAGAGATTAGGTTTTTAAGGAATTAGCTCACACAGTTATGGGGGCTGGCAAATCTGAAATCCACAGGGCAGCCTGCCAGGCTGGAAATTCAGCAAGAAGTTGATGTCTTGAGTCCAAAAGCAGTCTGGAGGCAGAATTCCTTCTTCCTTAGGGAACCTCAGTCTTTTTCTCTTAAAACCTTCAACTGATTGGATGAAGCCCACCCATATAATGTAGAATAATGGCTTTACCCAAAGTCTACTGATTCAAATATTAATCACATCTTTAAAAAAAATACCTTCATGGCAACATCTAGAATGGCATTTGACCAAACTAGGCAACATAGCCTAGCCAAGATGACACATAAAATTAACCATACACACACACACACACACACACACACACAGCCACCTAGCATAATAATAGTTAAATGTTCATTGCATGTGCTAAGCACTGTTCTTTACACTTTACATGTATTTACTCATTTCACCCCCACAGCAATCTTATGAGGTAAGTACTATTTATTGTCCCATTTGATGGATTAGAAAATTGAGGCAGAGAGTACATGGCTAGCAAGTGGCTAAGCCTGTATTAAAATTGGTAGCACTTGCTCAAAACTCATGCATTTTACCACTGAACTTGAAGGAAACATAACTAAGGAAACTCCCTCAATTACGTCACACCAAGAACGTCTTAATAAGAACATAAGTTCAATAAAATAAAATTATACCAATAAAATAATAAAGCAATTAAATGAGATGAAAAAGGAAATTACTAATCTATGTGGACAAATTGGGGACTATGCAACATGATTATGGAAATAGTAAGTAATTTAGATACAGAAAGGTGAATTACTGACACAAAAGTCAATTACTACGCAAATAGGAAAAGGTAAAATAACCTAAGTGAATGTGGATGAAAAGGGCAAAGAATTAAAGCAACTTGGTAGAATATTATAGACATTAGATATACATATTACAATAGTATATATATATATAAATATATTAAGATCCAAAGAAAAACACCATAATATTTTTGAAGTGGAATTTCCATTTAAAAGATATATTCACAAAGACATAATACAGTAGAATTTCCCCAAAATGAAGAGAGAGAATTATCTGCAAAACAAAAACAGTCATGACACGCTAAGAAAATTAGATGTGAGATGCCCAACAAGACATATCCTAATTGAAATATTGAACATCAAGGATAAAGAAAGAATTCCTCAGATATTGAAGCAAAACAGCAAATCACATCCAAGCAGGGGGAAAAACTATCCCACCTCAGAATTCTCCACAACACTCAATTCTGCAAGACAATGAAGCAGTGTCCATAAAGGGCTGAGAAAAATGAAATTTAATTTTTAAATATTATAACTACTTAAGATGTCATTCAAGCATAGGAACCACTGAGAGACATTCACTAGCACAAAAGAACTCAGGGAATACAATATGTATGATTTCTTCTCGAGGAAGAAAAATTTGCTTGACGGTAACATCCACCCAAATAAAAGATGATTGAAAATAAACTTGAGAATGGCAAAGCTAGATTAGAGGGACTGGTGGTGAACACAAATCTGTTTAAATATAGAATGAATAGAAGACAACTAATGAAAGTACAGTAGCAAAAATAATTGTGAATGTTATAAACCTGAATAATGTTAAAATAATAATATAACTATAAAAATTGGGAGGTGGGGGGTAAGGAAGATGGGAGGAAGTTTGAGTGCTAATGTCCTCATCTTTCAAAACAGGAGATAAATAGATACTCTCCAAACATCTATTTTTTAAACTGTTACAAACTAGCCTCTTAATGTTTATCTCCAGATCTTGTTTTATAACATTAATGGGTTATTTTATGGAAAAAGTATCTTGTGGTAAAGAAACATTTTTCACTTTTATTTTGTTTTTCTTCTACTAAAGTCAAATAAAATATAAGCAACCATCTTTTATTAAAAATACTTCCTAGGATCTCATCCTACTTTCATAACTTTCATTTATCTGTGACTATTGCTATAGTCTTCAACATATAATATGCATAGAACTATATTCAAAATAATGTTAAGGGTGGCAATTTCTGAGTTTGTGGTAATTTTTTAAAAAATACATTATTGTATTTTTCTGCATTGCTTTATTTTTTATAAAGAGTAGGTCTTGTTTTACAAAAAGAAAAATATCAGGTGTTTTTTTTTCCCTTTAAAAATTGTAGGCAGTATATCAAGATGTTAACTGTGGTTTATTCTGGGTTATGAGAAAATGGATGATAGTATTTTTTCTTTGTGCTTTCCTGAATGTTTTTAATCTACAAACATAAAATATGATTTATTAACTATTTACTTTTTCACCATTCTACTTCTCATACATATGTATTTTACTGATATGTATATTTTCATAAATTCGATGTTTTGGGAAACAAAACAAATAAAGAATAGAAATATCCCAAATAAAAGAAATAAAGAATATAAGTAGTCCAAACCCTGCAATGTTCAAGGAGAAAGAGTGTCAGTAAGTGCATGACCTTACTAGGAGCGCTAAGTTAGCAATTGACAAATGACATGGGAAAAGTGGGAAATGTTTTCTTTGATCAATTTTTTTTTCTTTTTTTTTTTTGCGGTACGCGGGCCTCTCACTGTTGTGGCCTCTCCCACTGCGGAGCACAGGCTCCGGACGCGCAGGCTCAGCGGCCATGGCTCACGGGCCCAGCCGCTCCGCGGCATGCTGGATCTTCCCCGACCAGGGCACGAAGCCGTGTCCCCTGCATCGGCAGGCGGATTCTCAACCACTGCGCCACCAGGGAAGCCCCTGATCAATTTTTTATCTCGTTGTTTATTACTCAATTCTATAAAACAGCCTTTGTTTTATGTACTGTGGCACATTTACAACATATAGCATCTGAACAGAGTTATACACCTGGTTACATTGAGCTAGCAGGGAAGAATTTGTGAAATAGCTGTCTTTATTGTTACTTCATAAACCACATCAGCAACTAAGAAAATAAATTAGTCTAAAATGCCCCACTTTGGGTATGGAATTTTACAAGGTGGAGAGGGATATGAATACATATTTGCTTAAAATATGATAACAACAAAAATAAAATAATAATAAAAGGATAAACTAAACCTAAAAGAGATAGTTACTAGAAGGAAGAGGATAGTGGGACAGGGATTGAAAGTATACTTCTTTGAATACATTATGTTTCAAATATTTGAGTTTGGAACTATGTGTTTTATACAATTCTAAAAAAAGCAATTCCTAAAACTCAAAAGCAAAGTGAGCAAATGAACCTACGTGTATTATAGTTGATAGCATAACCACATAGAGAACTTTTAAAATGACTTTAAAACATAGTAACTGGACTGAACATACCTTGTGTGATATATCTTAAAGATTTTTAAAAAATGCAAAAAAAAGCCCTTAGTCTGTTTCTAATAATCATATGGTTGATCACGTTGGCATTGTGCATTGGGATAAAGCAAATGAGTAACAATGTTGATGTCAGTGGGAACTGATATTCTGGCATTGAAGAGAAGATGCAAAATAGAAGAGGTTAGAGAAAGACCCTATAGGATCCTGATTTGAACAGAAAGTTGTCACGATATATTCATGATTTTAAACACACACATACACACATTTTCAGCTCTATTCATTGAAAAAGTCTTGAAACAATGAAGAACTCTGTAGTAGTGTGCACCCATAATACCCAGATTATGGCCTCTAATTATCATTTCTAATTCAAAAGAAACAAGAGCTCCTTAAATGCAAATTGCAGGTTTGAGGCAGGAAATACGCAATTTAAACCTAGAATATCTTGTCTTACCAAAAGCAAGAAAGCACTTAAAGCCTATTTAAGGCATATCAGATATCTCAGGAGTCAATTTGAAAAGTCACTTTCTGGTCACCTTTCTTCTTCTGGCCAAGAAATGGGATAATCTGAGCACCGATTAGAAGGAGGCCTGATTCTATCTTTCTTTGAAGAAATGAAATACTTCAACTGTGTTTAAATCCATGAAGTCATAATAATCCTAAATGGGGGGGCATATTTGAATGTATTAATTTACCAACTCATTTTTTAAATTGGTAAAGGGAATTAATCAAGCACTTATCCCATCTTTCCTAGGTTAGCCATGTCTTAGAGTAACTACATAGTTGTTGAGAAAAAAATTTTCTCTTTATATGGAAGGAATAGGCCAGCTAATAAATTAAAAAAATAAATGATAAAATCATAATAACACTATTTTGAAAGTACTAATAAGTTAATGGATCTAAAATGATCAGCAACAGCTGCTAACTCTCAAAAGGAGAAACAACCAGCTATCACATGCTTCCTAGCAACATATGCAAAGTAACTTTGTCAGAAAAACCAAACCACCATGTCATTAAACTTCTAGATACAACTACCAAGTAATAGGAAATAGAACAGAGGAACAAGTTAAAAGAAACCACTAGGGGTAATCAGCAAACTCCAGAACATAGTACAGTCTACTGAGCAGTTTTATTCATAAAGAGAGAGAGAGAGAGAACTATAGATTAGGGAAGATTTAAGAGATATACAAACCAATTGTAATTTATGAACTTCATTACAATTCTGATTTCAACTAGTAAACTGTATGGGGGTGGGGCTTATGAAACAATGAGGAATATTTGAACACTGACTGGATTTTAATGTAAGGAATTATTTTATGTTGTTTTTAGGTGGAACAACAGCATGGTTCTGTTTTTATTTTTTATCCTTCTATAAACATGCTGAAATATTTACAGTTGAAATTATGTCTGAGATTTGCTTTGAAATAATCTGAGTGGTGGGGAAATAGGAAGGGTTTGTAAGTGAAACTTGTAAATCGTTTCAAGTGGATGATTCTCTCTACTTCTGTTTATAATTTCCTATATAAAAAAGTTATAAAAACAAAGAATATAACGCCTTGCATTGTGAGGCTAGGCCTAAAGAAATGAGATAGACACATGGGAATTTCAAAAGTCAGGGTTATTTAAGAAAGAACAACAAGTATTAGAAGAAAAAATACTGGTTTATATGAATTGCAATAAATTATTTCCTTTATGCACTATACTAAGAACATCAGAATTAACTGGAAAGCATAGTACTTACTAAGGAAAGAGGAGAAAACAACTCCACCCCAGATACAACAGTCATTTAGTCTGCAGGGCAAACCATGGGCTCATGGAAAGCTGTGATATCTATACAGATGTTATTTGTTAAATAGTTTCGTATTGATAATGACTGCCCAATTAACATCTTCACTACACTTACTTTCATATACAGGAGAAATCTATGAAGGATCTTAAGAGTCCTTTAGTGACAACCAGGAAGAATCCTGTACACCTCTGGCGCGTTTCTTAGTCTTCAGTGAGAAATGGTAGGAGAGAAGCGAAAACGTACCCCTGCTCCAGCATGTAGCTAGCTAGCTTGGAACAAAAGATATCCTAGAATGGCACTGATATAAAAGTTCTACGTGCAATGCCAGGTTTAAATTCCCCTGCCTCCAAAACGTAAAATAATTCTGCTGCCATTATCTGAAATCCTATGGGACTGAAAAATCCTTTCGTATTACTGAAGAAACGCCAGTATTCTAGCTAATTTGGGAGAAAGATGTTCTGCTCGTAGAAAGATACTATTGATATATCTCAGAAACACTTGACACTCTGCAGATGGAAATAGGGGGGAAATGTCTCCCTACCCCCCCCCCCATTTGAAGTTCTTCTTTCTTAACTCTTTCTGATTTTCGACAACAATATCTTAATACCCGAAGTTATTTGGCCATCCTTGGAAGTGCAACTTACCCTCTCAAGGGACTTAAAAGTTGCCTAAGTCTGAGGAATGAGTCACTTTGTTCAATTTTGATGAGTAATCTCAGGTGTCATGGAACCCCATTCTGAAGAAAAAGAGGGGAGGGGGCGTCAGATCTGCAAACGGAAGAAGACAGGCCGCTGCGGATTGGATGGCGAGATCTCGATTTTCCTATAATTGCGTCATTTCGAACCCAATTGGGTCCAGATGTTATGCGCACCGACGGATTGCCGTCTCGGAAACTCTCAATCAGACGCAAGCGAAAGGAGAGGAGGCGGCTAATTAAATATTGAGGAGAAAGTCGCGTGGGGAGCGTGTCACGTGGGTCTCGAGGCTCAGCGAACCTGGGATAAATACCGCGCTGCAGCCAGCAGGCAAAAGCGCGAGCTGCTGCGACAGAGAGTGCCGAGCGCCCAGCGAGCGCTCCGACCCGCCGAGGAACCCTAAGGGCTGGTCAGCCGCAGTAAGTGCCTGCGCCCTGCTGGGTGGGCTTTCCGCACCGCGCACCGCTCCGAGGCGGCGTCTAGCAGGGCTGGATGGGCCGCTGCAGCGAGGGACTGCGGGGAGAGAGCTGAGGGACCGCGGAGGGACTGCGGGGAGACGGCAGGGAGACGGCGGCGAGACGGGTATCCCAAGTGCCTTGTCCCTCTTTGTCTTCCACCCGCACAGCCTCCTGGCTTGAAGGTGTGGATTGGTGGGTTGGGAGCTGGGGGAGCTGGGATCTAGGAAGAATAGGATTTGAGAAACTTGAGGGCTTGATTCTCTTTCCTAAAGGGTACCGACAGGACTTTAGCCCTTAGGCGGTTTACCTTGTTTCAATCGACCTTGAGTTCCGTTGTGGGATCGAAAATTCTGCTGCCTCAACTCTTGGATAGAAACCCCCAATACATCTATATTTTTTTCTCTCCTCTGCCTCTTCTCCTCACTCTTCCCAGAAATCCGACATGAAAATCCTCGTGGCCTTGGCAGTCTTTTTTCTCGTCTCCACTCAACTGTTGGCAGAAGAAATTGGAGCCAACGATGATCTGAATTATTGGTCTGACTGGTCCGACAGAGACCAGATCAAGGTGAGACTCGGTCCCAAGATGGCCCGCGCCGTTCTTCATGGGCTTAGGAGGTGTCACTTACCCCCCGCGATAGCATCCTAGTTACCCTAGCGGGCACCGGGACCGTAACCGGAGGCGGTGGAGGCGCGCCGGGAGGGATGTAGAGGAACGCCATCCCCTGGGTCCCACACGAGATTTTGCATCCAAGAACCAAGTTTCCTCCCGAGGGCTGCATCGTCGGGTCTCGGGAACTCTCTGGAGGAATAATACCCTCCCAGGTGATCCCGGAATCCTCAAAAGACTGGAAACCTCACAAGGTTTCATCCCCTGGTAACGCGGATTTCGGAGACTCAGGTCCAGCTGCAAGGACCTGGCATTTGGAAATGCTGGGGCAGGGGCAGAGGAGTGCGCGCCCGACGCAGGCAAAAGCAGGGGCAAGTGGCGAGGTGCTGAGGGCTTGGAGGGTCGCAGGTGGGTAGGAGGCTAACTTCCTGCCATGACTTTTACTTTACGGACCTGGAGACGTAGCCGCCAAGTTTTCCTTGAGATTGCTCGCAGGCTATTCGCGCAAGGGAGCGCGCCCCGCCGGAACAGTGAAAGTCGCGCACTGTTAGTTGCTTGTAAAGGGCTGTCACCTTCCCTACCCTCCCCCCGCCATTCCCCCACACACACCTGTGCGCATTTAGGGCGGTGAGAAGCCTCCAAAGCCCGAGCTAGAGATGAACAAAGTCCGGTAGCTGAGCGGCAGATGAATGAGGGTCCCCGGGATGGGAGGAAAGAGGGGAAAGCGAGCAGGGCTTGGAGACGACGAGCCTCCAGCTAACTGGTTAGGGCTAGGCTTCGGGGAGGCGGCGGCGCCGGACATGAATTGGGCGGGGAGGAGTGGAGAGAGGCAACGCCCAGGTGTGGGGAGCACGCCTCGGAGCTGGTTCCCCAACCCTGGCTTGGCCTGTCCCCACCGCCAAGATTTGCCCCAGGCTGGAGCGCACCACCAGAATGACTCTAGTTTGCCGGCGCCTTGCACTGGTTGCCTACACGCCCCTGTCGGTGCGTCTGTCCTCTAGGAGGAGCTGCCCGAGCCCTTTGAGCATCTTCTGCAGAGAATCGCCCGCAGACCCAAGCCTCAGCAGTTCTTCGGATTAATGGGCAAACGGGACGCTGGTGAGATGGGCAGCCATCACCCTCTCTGTCTCTCTGGGCACCGCCCCCACCCCGCCACTCCCACCCCGGAATCCTAGCTCATGCTCAGAGCACGCAGTCTCTCTTGATCTATGAGCAGAGATTTCCACCCTAAAATGGGTATATCTCCCGGAGCGCGACTCTGGCCCTCACCCTGCTAACACACACATACCACGGAGGGAGGGAGAGATCGGTCCAAACCACCAAGAACAGGAACCAACCTTAAGCTAAGTGCTTCCTTGACTAAGGATCCAAACTGACAAAAGAACAGGAAGGCACGGGGCCTCCAGGGGATATCAGAATGTTCTCAGTCCATGTGGAAAACTGACTTTAGACCACTGGGGTTAGATTAGATTTAGCTGCCAGTGTCTCATGATAGAAATATTTCCTTTTCTTGAATTCTCACACCATCAGTGGAACGTGTAAACAGTTAATGTCAATTCGTCTCTTGTCAGATTCCTCAACTGAAAAACAGGTGGCCCTGTTACAGGCTCTTTATGGTAAACATTTCTATAAATCTTTATTTTACTCTTGTGAATGCACATGTATGAAAATGGAGAAGGTCTTTTGTGGGCTGAAATACAGATTCTTGGTTGACTATTGAATAAAGAGATGGGTTTGCTCTCTCTCTCTCGAGCATCAAAGCTGACCGGCCTTGAAGATGTATCTCTTATAAGAAAACAAGAGAGGCGGTACGGCCAGGCAGTTCAGGCCTCAGGAGTCTCACAGACCTGAGTTTGAATCTGTGGCCCACATAAATCACTTAAAAGTATTCCTTTTGTTTAAAATATTTTGTTTTTATTATTAATAATTTGGATAGCATTTATGATTCTGCGATATTCCTCAGGATAGTACATGAATGGAAAATGTTGCATTATTTTAAAAATCTATTTTATAATTCTCTTTAAAAGATATAATATAGCTCCTTTAAAACAAATCTATTGTGTTTGTTAATTTTATTTTTCTTTCTATAGGACATGGCCAGCTCTCTCATAAAAGTAAGTTCCAAATTATTTTGACATTTATCATATGCAAATGTAAATTAGATTGAATTCTACTTTACATAATAACTTATTTTCTGTTGTAATGTAGAACTTAATATTTTTAATTAACACAATTTAAGAATGGAGCAGACTCATATTACATCCAGAACATGAATGTTTAAAGCTCTGTTGTTTAAACATATCATACTTACCAAAAGCATGCATTATATTAAAAATCCTTTAACTCCCAGCTGAACTGTTGCTGAATTCCTGACCCATAGAAACTGAGATAATAAAGAAAGAAAGGAAGGAGAGGAAGGAAGGAAGGAATGAAAGAAGGGAGGGAGGGAGGAAGGAATCCTTTAACTCCTGTAAATTGTTAGTTTAAGATAAGAATTTCAATCCTAGGGGTAAAAATCCACCATACATTCCTCTCCCCTCATCCCCACCCCGTCACTTCCACTGAAAAAAAACAAAAGCAAAAACAAAAATCTAAGCATTTATAGGCATCTCCTAGTTCATTTTAGTATGCTGGATTCCATGATGATGTCATTTATTAGCGTAATCCAGCAGCCAATTAAGAGGATGGAGTGAATGTCTGAGAAGCCATACTAAAGGTAAATATAGATAAAGTTGTAGAAAGTACCAGGGGTCCATCTTAATCACACTCACTTATCCCAAGGTCCACTCACTTACTCCAACTTGGATTTTGATTCACTGGAAGCAGAGTAGAGGCCACACTAAGATAGCAGCCGTGTTCTTAGCTAATGTAGTATAAACCAAGAGACATCCTCCCACTAGAGTTAAAATAATAATCCTTTCCAAAGGCTTCATCTTTGAAAATAAATAAATCTTATTCATATTTACTTTCTCAGGACTTGACTTTCAGGGGAATTATATATAGCAAAATTCCATGTAATGAAAATAAATGTACTTTATTAATGTCAAAACTAATGTACTTTTTCCAAAAGAAATATTTTTTAAAATCCAATAAAATAGCACTAGTGAACTTTAGAAGTTTATAATCATCAGGTATAGGAATCTGATTTAACTAAGCTTCAGTTTCCTGAGAAATACAACATATTCAGTAATATGAGGAAATAAGCTTTGATGTTTCTGTCACACAAATGTGAAATTGACTCCCTAAACATCAAAGCTAGCCCAAATAGCAATATTTAAAACATTTGTATATAAACAGATAAAATACAATATGAATAAAGTGTACTTGCTAATATTTAGATATAGAATGGAGAAAAGTGCTTTCACTGTATTATTTTTATTTAGTGTCATTTATAAGACTTACTAGGAATCTTTATTTCTTCAGGCTCACCAAAACTTGAAATAATTATATATTTATTATATAGGCATATATTTAGAAGCTTGCTTTTTCTTGGTACTAGTTATAACAGTTTATTTCCTCAGAGATATACATATTAAAATACCCCTAAATGTATTTTTCCAGGGCATAAAACAGATTCCTTTGTTGGACTAATGGGCAAAAGAGCTTTAAATTCTGGTATGTATAAAACCATGACTGCAAATAAACAGTACCTTAAATCTACTTCTATTTTCTCTAAGGCATTCTTTTCAAAGTATTAAACAAGAATAATAAAATTAAAATTAGTATTTATGTTGAAAAAATCTAATTGAAATAAATAAATCCAAGAATGGATTTATAGATGATTGAGCTAATATCACCACAATATCAATCTATCCTTCTCAAACTCCCAGTGTCTGCCGCATTTAATCATTACCTAACCTGAATCTTTGGGGTAGTCTAATACCCTTTCCCTTACATCTGTTCAATAAGCCACATTTAACCTTACTGAACTAAGGGGGATGGGGGATGGGGGAGATAAGACGGATAATTTTACTTGTTACCAAGGTAATTGGAAAATCTTACAAAAGGTTAAATCTGACAGTCTTCCAACACAAAAATAAATAAATAAATAAAAACAAATCCATTTTTACAAATCACTTGCTCTTAATGATATTATAGAAGCTCAAACTCTAAACCTCCTGGTGAATGTTTAAGACTAGGAGAGTAACATAGTCTGTTCCAATGCCTTCAAAAACGAACACAATCAAATTATCCTAGAGGGTTATAATCAGTTCTGGCTATAACCCTTAAAGAGAAGGAGTGCCACAATTCTCCTCATAACCCAGTTTAAGTCTGAACAACTCTTTCACTTGATGCAAAGCCTGCATATTTCCTTTCTTTTCTTTAATTTCTTTCTTCTATGTAAATTCCGTATGCATTTATCTGAAAACTCTAATTTCTTAACTCATTCATCACAGTATTTTTATTTATTTATTTATTTTTTTGCGGTACGCGGGCCTCTCACTGTTGTGGCCTCTCCCGTTGCGGAGCACAGGCTCCGGACGCGCAGGCTCAGCGGCCGTGGCTCACGGGCCTAGCCGCTTCATGGCATGTGGGATCTTCCCGGACCGGGGCACGAACCCGTGTCCCCTGCATCAGCAGGCGGACTCTCAACCACTGTGCCACCAGGGAAGCCCCCATAACAGTATTTTTAAGGTTAAATAACCCCTGTATCATTTTCATAGAAACTGGTATTTTGTTAAGCTCATTCAGGCCATATAGTTCGTAGTTTAATTTGAAACTATTCAAATTCTCTTTATTTTACCTTCAGTGAAATTAGAATTAAAATACTAATCATGTAATTAATTAGAAAGTAATCATCACCTGTCTTATCCATTTAGAATATTTCTGGTTTCCTGAAAATCTGTAAGTAAGATATGCTGGCTTAATTAATCTGAAAAAGTCATGCAAAAATGAGGTATCCTAGTATTTTTTTTTTAATTTCATTTTATTTTTGGCTGCATTGGGCCCTCGTTGCAGCGCGTGGGCTTTCTCTAATTGTGGTGAGGGGGGGCTACTCTTCATTGCGGTGCGCAGGCTTCTCATTGCAGTGGCTTTTCTTTTTGCGGAGCACAGGTTCTAGACGCACGGGGCTTCAGTAGTTGTGGCTTGAGGGCTCTAGAGCGCAGGCTCAGTAGTTCTGTCGACCCCTGGGCATGTGGTATCTTCGCGGAACAGGGATCGAACCTATGTCCCATGCATTGGCAGGTGGATTCTTAACCACTGAGCCACCAGGGAAGTCCAAGGTATCCTCCTATTTATATTGGTTCTCTACCTTCCAGATTTAGACACTACATTTATATTTCTTCGTCCGTAATTTGGAGGCTTCTCAAGTTTAAATTTTAAAGAAGTTACCAGTGTACCTAATGAAAAACTAAAATTGTTTTATTAGTATGTATTATCTTCCAGCTTTTGGAAATGGAATATAAGTTTAAACCACACTGGCTTTATTTGTATCAGAAGTGTACACTAGCCCTTATATACCTGTGGTTTTCTTGATAATCACACCAGTCAACAACTTTCCATTTTCAGAATTGATAAAAGGTTTCAGAACATGCTTAACTTTACAAATAATATAGATATGTGCAATTTGAACAAATTAGATGCTATTAAATGTACTTAAAATAATATAATTATAGATAATATTAAATAGAATCACTGTATGAATCAGAGTCAATTTATGACTAAATCTTTGCTCCTCCATTTTAGTTTAGAAAATATAAAAGGAAAAAATGGGCAAGCATGTAATTTATACCCAATCGGGTACCTTTTCATATAATCAGTTGAGGCAAGGTTATCATAGACACCTTCTACAGCCATCCGATCCTTACCCTGTTGGGGTCACAGACCCCTTTGACAATCTGAGTAATCTAGAAAGTGTCTTCCCAGAGAAACCCTTATCAGCTCATACACACAAACATTTACATATGGTTTTAGAGGGTTCAAGGACCAGGTAAGAAACTCTGCTTCCAATTAAGAGAACATTGTATTTCAGCTCAATCACTAATGTCTTTGGTTAGTTTACATTCGCATTCCCTTCCCTTCTCTGAGGAACAACATTATGTTACCGAAAGCTTGTCAGGAACTGAACTTGTGCTGATCACCCTCCTCCTCCTACAAACAAACCAGGGTCAGAAATGGACTGTTTCTTTCCTTCAGAACTGCCAAGATTGGGCCTCAGACTATTCCACCCCAGAAGTGTGTGCATGATTGACATAAAATATTCTCCTTATTGTTAACCTCACTTAAGGGAATCTTGGATGCTAATGAGAACCTGCTCAGTGGTAAAAGGGGAAAGTGATAACACTGGAGGCTTCACCTACCTACTCTTTCATCATATCCTTCTCACTGAGAAAATTGTTTAGAGTGGCACCTATGATTCCTACATGTCTTTCACAATTCTTTCTACTATTTCTATTTAAATTCAGTATTTTATACATGCATACTGAATTTTTAAAAGCACAGCAGTTTGACTACAATGTAAATCTAAGTGTATAAAGTATTAGATAAAATGATGAAAATATATACTTAAGTATTTTGATCACAGCAATCTGATCCTTATCCTTTTGTGGCTGCAGACCCCTTTGAAATTATATTTAATAATATAATATAATGTAATTTGGTACTTTTTTCTGTCCATATAGTCAAAGTACTTAAGTTACTTGCTAGCTATATGTTAAATACCTTTGGAAGCAGTGATTAATCTTTCACAGGCCATTAGGGTGCTAGGAGGTAAGTTAAACTATGTTGTATTTAGATGGTTCAGTTGCCCTACTTATAGACAATGAGATTGTTTTTAGTCTCAAGGACAATGTGTCATTGGGAGGAATCCACAAGATAGGAAGAGACCCTCACGCCATTAGGTACCCTTATACCAGAAATCAGCAAACTTATTCTGTAAAGAGCCAGATAGTAAACATTTTAGACTATGTGAGCCATACAGTCTCTGTAGCAACTACTCAGGTCTTCCATTTTAATGTTAAAGTAGGCATAGACAATACATAAATTAATGGGTGTGGTCATATTCCAATAAAACATTATTTACAAGAAAAGATAGTGGGCTGCATTTGGTCCATGGCCTGTAGTTGGTTGACTCTGTCCTAGAATAAAAGTCCCACATTTTGCTTTCATCCTCCTACTATTCCTGTTTACTTTAGGCATTGTCCTTTCTATAAATCACCATGGTGTCCGCCACTGCTTGAGAAAGCTGTGGAGAATCAATGTTGCAGTATACTGTGGAAATACACTTTGGGGGCACCAAGTCTATGAGGATGACCAAAATAACCAAGAATTCTGTGGACAGATCACTTCCAATCAGGATAAAGACTGAGGCCCGATTGGAAGATGTGCAAATAAGACTCTTAGAAATACTTCAATGGAGTGAAAAAAGTAATTATGAGTTTAAAATAAGTTTCTGTATGCCTTGAACTTTGTTTAACTGTGTCAGTGAATCTTCTTAACAAACCCTTTACCTTATCTTTGTTCTCAGTGGCTTATGAAAGGAGTGCAATGCAGAATTATGAAAGAAGACATAAATAAACTACCTAATGTATTATTCATTGAGCTTCATTTGTGTCAATGGCCAAGGCAAGATAAAATGAGACATGCGCTATGAGGAATAATTATTTATTTAATAATAATTGTTGTTTTGAGTTGAAAACTCAAAAAGTATTTATTTTTCATATTGTGCCAATATGTGTTGTAAAAGCGTGTTGTAATTCTAATATGACAACTCGCTCAGAAGTAGAAGTCAGTGGTAATTTCTCAACAAAGCACAGTATTCAATGAAGTCGTAAAAGCCTATCAGAGATATAGTCTCCAAAGAAAGAAACCATTTCTCTTTGTTGGCAGCAGGCACATCAGCTACTACTAAAGAAAGGAGACTCACAGATAGGCTGTGCTTCTCCATTTGTTTTCATGGTGAAAGTGTACTAAGACTTGGTACCAAACTGTGTTTGTATCCCTGCAGCATGTTTTATGTTTTGTGACTATATAGAGATGTTTCAAAATTTTAATGTGATTCTAAGGTCTTTATTTTATTGTACAATGTGTTGTGATAGTTTACATTTTAAATAAAAGAAAAAATATCTTGAGAATTGGGTCTTATTCTTTCATTAACATTTATGTCAAATCAGCAACCTTTCTTTTAGTAGATGAAATATGTTCCAAGCTGTTTTTGGCTGCTAAATACTGAAACAGAAAACTACTAAATCTCTCTTTCTTAAGGAGAATGAGCAAAATGTAATCCCAGTTTCTCTCTCACACACACTTTTGGCACAGGATCATTCATGGAGAAAACAATTACATTCTGGTCCCCAAAACAGTTAAGGCTCAATTCCGTTTATATGTGCTTATGATTTACTTTTACAAATAGGATCATCTATTTTAAAGATGCATTTCACTGGTTATTTCCTTGTTGTGCAAAACATCAGCACACTACCATTTCAGCCGTGTTTAAAGCCCAGGAATAAATGCAGCAGTGTTTGAGTCTCACTAGAATCAAGACACCAAACCAAACTCTCACAAAGGTCACTGGAGGATGATACAGAAAGATAGAGAGCTGATAATATGGCATCACCCCCATAACAAAGATAAGAGCCTCTTTCTTGCATATCTAAAGACTGCCTGTGAATTGCTAGTGCCCTTAACACTCCAGCAGAAGCACGAGTATCAGAAATACAGGGCAATCAGAGGGAAGCTCTTGTGTATTTATTTAAGGGGAAGCATTACTAAGTGTCCTTGGAATCATTTTCTGATTGCATAAGAGAGTGTGAAATATTGACAAGTGGTAAATCAACTCAGGACAAACATTGCTCAGTGAAATAAAACTCTGTGAGTTTATTCTGGACTGGTGACTGTTGTTCATCAACATTAAAACCACTTGTGGGGGGCTTCCCTGGTGGCTCAGTGGTTGAGAGTCCGCCTGCCGACTGTTCGTGCCCGGGTGCGGGAAGATCCCACATGCCGCAGAGCGGCTGGGCCCGTGAGCCATGGCCGCTGAGCCTGCGCGTCCGGAGCCTGTGCTCCACAACGGGAGAGGCCACAACAGTGAGAGGCCCGCGTACCGCAAAAAAAAAAAAAAAAAAAAAAAACAAACACTTGTGGGACAGGAGCGCTAAAGCATATTTTCATCTTTATATATTTAAATGAATAATTTGTTCAAAAAACTCCAATGAACTAATTTTCCTTATCACACAATACATTTAAATGCTACAAATTATATTATGATAAGCCAAAAGGAGAAAATCAGAGTCATCTAGAACCCCATTCCCCAACAGTAATGTTTGATGTTCTATTTAATAATAACAATAATTGTAACATAGAATCATCATCATAATAATAGCTTCATAATATATATTTAATCACTCATTGAAGGAAGTATTATTATTATCATCATTTTACATTTGAGGATATGAAGCTCAAAGAAATGTTGGGGTCGGAGATTATAATATGAGAGGAGTCAGGATTAGAAGGGAATTATTAGGCAGAAATAACAATGAGATTGATGAAGCAAACTGGCATAGCGACAAAACTGAATACTATGACATCACTTAAAATGGCATTATGGTGTGTTTAGTGACATGAAACAACATATATGGTATGTTTTTAGGCACAAAGCAGTATTTCTGCATTGTATGTACATATATTTTTGTGCATAGATGTTTTAACAGGAAGGAACCATGTAATGGATAAGAGTGCGGGGTTCAGAGTCAAACTACTCCATCACTTAATGGCTGTGTGATGATGGGCAAGTCCCTTCACTTCTTTCTGCCTTGTTTTCATCATCAGTAAAACTGGACTAATGATGCTGTCCAGTACTATCATACACCACTCTACACAGTGGACAGTAGCCAGGTGGAGCTTAGGTGAGGGTCGTGGGACATGATGCATGTCAAGCTTTGAGCACCATCTCTGACACACAGCAAGCATTCTGTGAATGTTACCTGATGCCATTGTTAGCTACTCTCCAAAATCCCCAAAGAGAAAATTAGCACTATATGATAGCCACTAAAATGGTTTTTATAGACACACTAAAGAAGTAGTAGCAGCATGGGTAGTTTCTAAATAGTTACCACACAAATTAAATCTGGGGCCGTCTCACAAATAGAGTGGCGCCTTGTGCTGTGCATCACTGCACTAGACAGTCCCCACAGCCCCATCCCTCTCTGAGATTCTATAAATCTCTGCAGCAGGATTGAACAGTGCTGGGTGAAGACCATTGTCTGCCAGGCCACACCCCTGTCTGCTCTCCCTCCAGGCCCAGAAACCTAGCAACCGCTGAGCAGGAAAGAGAGTGACTTCAACTTGAAGTTTGTACTCATGAAATATTTATTGTTACTTCCCCTCTGTGGCATACTTCCTTCAACTAAAATGAGTTTTCTTCACCTATATTCTTTCTAAAATACTTTTACTCTGTTACAAAACAGCAAAAAGCTCAATCTGTATAGTTAAGTTACCACAATATTGCTTTGGTTTGGGGTTTGTTTTTTGATTTCGGTTTTGTTTTGGTCAGGATCCAGAGCAAAAATAAATGACACTCAGGCTGAGTCATTAGAGGAAGATTTAATAAAGGGACTAATCACAAAAGTGTGGGCAGGATGTAGAGAAGCCAGCAATGGAATGTGGTCTCCAGGCTAACATCCTTGGAGCCACTGTGTTCCCTAGGCCTGAAGGATCAAGATGAGGAAGTGAGGGTCTCTATGTGCCAAGGGCCGCCTGGCAGCTGTTGTCTTCATTAGAGGACGAACCAACACAGGATAATCAGTATGGGGGAGAGAGTGGGGAGGTCAGTGTATAAATGCCCCAACCTCAATCTCCTCCCCCTGTCTGATATGCTCTTGTTGCCTCCATTGGGTAAACCCATCTAGAAAACAAAGGGCTCAGAGCCCTGGGTGCTGTCCACACTGGAAAGCTGCACAGACAGGGCACCAAAGCTGGTGGAAAAAGCTGGTGAGCACATTGGGAGGTGGAAAAGGAAGATGCTCAATACATCAAGTATCCCATTATTTTGAATCAAAAGGAAACTCATAAGCAGAAATTCAAATAGAGAAATGTAGAGAGTAAAAATAAAAGTCCTTATCTGAACACCAATTCTACTCCCGAAGGATATAGTTTCATGTGGATCCATCCAAAGAAACAAACAAAATTAATCTTATTTCAACTTGAGCACATGCTGAAATCTCCCCTTTTAACACCAAATCATTATAAGAATTTTTAAAAGGTACATACATTTTTAAAAGAAATTAATAATTACATTGGGATTTGTGAAAAACAGAGAAAGGACTTTTGGTGGGCCAGAAATTACACAGTTTCTGGAAAAAGAAAGCACAGGGAAGCCACAGCTGTAAGCCATGGTCCTGGCAGGAAAATGCGGAGACTGCAAAGGAAGGTGCTAACCCCAGAATAGGGAATTGACCACTGCAGAACGGACTTCTCATCAGCAATACTGGGTGCCATGAGATCCAGAAACAAAATCTAAAAGTTCTTAAGGAAAATAATATTCAGCCAAATTATGAATTTGTGAAAGAAGAAAAACCACCTAAAAGCTGTTAGCTTAAGCCTTTATTAAAACCATCACAACAGGTGAATTGCTCAAGATGGCTGTTCTGCAGGAGAGCAGATAGCCTAAAGAATTCACATGTTAGACTGATGAAGGTCAGTCAAAGTTCCACTATCTGTACAACTATTGTCAAAACAATTCTGAGAATTGTTCACAGTTCTGATTCTCGGAAGTTATAGGGAACTTAACGCTGCATTAGTCATGGGACAGGATTTAATAAGACCAACCTAACCCTCAAGACTTCACCACAGAACTGTTAGAACTAACAAATTCAGTAAAGTTGCAGAATACAAAATCAACATACAAAAATAATCTTGTATTTCTATATAATAACAACTATTCTGCTGAAAAAGAAATAAAGAAAACAATCCCATTTACAATAGCATCAAAAACAATTAAATACTTAGGAATAAATTTAACCAAGTAAGCAAAAGATCTGTACGCTGAAAATTATAAAGCACTAATGAAAAAAATTGAAGAAGACACAAATAAATGGGAAAAGAGTCTGTGCTCATGGATTGGAATTATTAATATTGTTAAAATATCCATACTACCCGAAGTGTTTTACACATTCAAGGTAATCCCTATTGAACTTCCAAGGGCACTTTTCACAGAAATAGGAAAACAATCTGAAAATGTGTATGGAATCACAAAAGACCCCAAATAGCCAAAGCAATCTGGAGAAAGAAGAACAAAGCTGGAGGCATCATACTTCCTGATTTCCAACTATATTACAAAACTGTAGTATTCAAAACAATATAATGCCAGCACAAAAACAGATACGTAGACCAATGGAACAGAATCGAGAGCCCAGAAAGAAATCCACACACATAGTCAACTAATATTTGACAAGGAAGCCAAGGATACTCAATAGGGAAAGGATAGTCTCTTCAATAAATAGTGCTGGGTAAACTGGATACTCACGGCCAAAAAAATGAAATTGGACACCTATCTTACACCTCTCACAAAAAATAACTTGTAATGGATTAAAGACTTAAATGTAAGACCTCGAACCATAAAACTCCTAGAAGAAAACACAGGGAAAAATCTCCTTGACATTGGTCTTGGCAATGATTTTTGGATATGACACCAAAAGCACAAGCAGCAAAAGCAAAAATCAACAATTGGAATTACATCAAACTTATCAACAAAATGAAAAGGCAACCTGTGAAATGGGAGAAAACATTTGCAAATTATGTATCTGATAAGGGGTTGATATCCAAAATACATAAAGAACTCATAAAACTCAATAGCAAAAAAATAAAATACAAAACAAAACAAACAAACAAACACCAAATGACACAATTTAAAAATGGGCAGAGGACCTGAATAGACATTTTTCCAAACAAAGCATACAGATGGCCAACAGGTACATGAAAAGATGCTCAACATCACTAATCATCAGTGAAATGCAAATCAAAACCGCAATGAGATATCACCTCACACCCATTAGAATGGCTGTTGTCAAAAAGACAAGAGATAACAAGTGTTGGCTAGGATGCAGAGAATAGGGAACCCTTGTACACTGTTAGTGGGAAGACAGTTGTTGGGGCAAAAATTATGGGAAGAAATTAAAAGCTAAAGAGAGAGAGAAATAAACCCCAAATTGACAACTCCTCAAATAGGAGAGAATGTACCTCAATAGGGGACATTTTCAGCAGGTATTACATTCCGTCAATTCCCTAAACTTTGTATTAATCTCGATTCTTTAAAATATTTTCCAATGTAATCTTCTTCCTCAAAGCTAGTTTACATACATGTAAGAAAACTATTTTCTAAAATAAACCAATTAACATGGAGTTAATTTCTAATCTTTATTGAGTCATTATTTTACATAAAGAAATATTTAAGGAAGTTAAAAAACTTCCTCTATGGCTATTTCATATAGTGGTATTCTTTCTTAATACACATTAATGGCCTCTTCTAAATAGGTAATAAGTCTATTACATAAATACATCATTCTGCATTTGTAACCTTTTTAAAATCCTGATTCAGTTATGTTAGGCTATGAAAATGTATTCTATAATTCCACAGAAATACATTTGGATTTTTAAAAATTCCATTGTAATGGCTTCCTTGATGCCTATTTTATGCGACTCCAACCCATAATGATGGAGGTTGGGTTTCTTTTGTACCAATTCAGAAAAGTAAAAATTATGTTGCATTACTCAGGCATAATAGGTCAGAAAAATTGGTTCATTCACTCACCTATTTATTCATTCACTGTCCATTCATTCACCACTTGTCAATTGTCCTTTAGCTGTAAAACATTGTGATAAGTAAATTAGACAGTGATACTGACATCAAAGCACTCACTATCTTATGGGAGGATGAGATATGCCCAAATAATAATAATATGCCCAAATAATATGTAGTGATTGCCATAAGAGAGATACAAATAAAGTGTGATTAGCCTTGCGATGGCAGAGACCATGTCCCTCTGGCTTTCTGGTAAACCTTTATATCTAGAATAGTGCTGGCTCATAGAAGGTGCTCATACTTGCTGAATGGGGGAAAAAAGAAATGAATGAATAAAAGAGGAGGTGGTATTTAATCTAGGTTTTAGTGATGGAAGGATCTGCTTATGGGAAGATAAAGAAGGAAAGTTTCAAGAACCAAGGTCATGCTTATGAATCTTATTTTGATCACTCTAATTCTCAGTTTTTTTCCAGCTGAGCAATAAGTGCCTCAAGCCTCCCTTTGGTCCCAAGCCTCCATTTCCACACTGTCCTGTCACAACCACTTGAGAAATCATCAATGAACATAAAGGCAAATGTAGTCCCAGAAACTAGGGAAAATTTTTTGAACCATGGTCCATCCATCAGATGAATTCCTTCCTTTCCAAAGGAGTCACCTTGAGGTTTATGGACTTAGTTCCACGATGTTGACATTATTCACTATACCCTTAGAACTCTGGAAATTGCTTCCAGAATCTGTATCAGCTCTTTATAAACATCCACAATGGTTACATTTTTATTCTTTAAGAGCAGCTTTGATATTTAGGAGTCCTGATATTTTCTCCACTTAAATATTCAAGTAGGTCAGTTCAGGAACATTATTATTAAATATCTTAAAGAGATACCAAAATCACGTCCCCAGAATATTTGCTGTATGTGATGACAAACCATGTAAAGTGATAAGGAGACTAGCTTAGATGGTTACATTACCATTTTATTTAAATAAATCCTCAACTACGCACTGTAATGTAATGGCATATTTTTTTCAGCAATGGAACATTGATTTTTATTTTAATAATTTGATGTTTTAATTTTTATTTTATTAACATAAGAACACAACAAGAGATCTACCCTCTTACAATTTTTTTAAGTGTACAATACATTATTGTTAATTATAGGAATGATGATATACAGCAGATCTCTAGAGCTTATGTATCTTGCTGAGGTGAAACTTTATGCCCATTGATAAGTAACTCCCCATTTCTCCCTCCCTCCAACCCCTGGCAACCACTATTCCACTCTTTGCTTCTATGAATTTGACTACTTTAGATACCTCATAGAAGTAAAATCATGCAGTATTTGTCTTTCTTGACTGGCTTATTTCACTTAGCATAATGTCCTCAAGGTTCATCCATGTTGTCGCATACTGCAGAATTTCCTGTTTGGGGAAGGCTTAATAGTATCCCATTGTGTGTACATACCACATTTTCTTTATCCATTCATCTATCTGTGGACTTTTAAGTTGTTTCCACATCCTTAGCTATCGGGACTAGTTCTGCAATGAACATAGGAGTGCTAATCTCTTCAAGATCCTGATTTCAATTCTTTTGGATAAACACCCAGAAGCTGGGTTGCTGAATCACATGGTTACTCTCTTTTTAATTTTTTTGAGGAATCTCCATAATTTTTTGTATAGTAGCCACACTATTTTGCAAATTTTCCTACGAACTTTGTGCAAGGATTTGTAAGGGGATATTTTCTAAAATCTCAGTGGAACTGTTTTTGAACCCAAGTTCATGTGCCCGATGCACAGTGAGGCCAAACGATCTGAAATGTCGAGTTTGGAGCAGAGAAAGGTTTATTGCAAAGGCCAAACAAGGAGTACAGAAGCTCAGCTCAAAAGACCCAAACTCTCCAATGGTCTTCAGAGAAGTGTTTTTAACGGCAAGTTTTGGGGAGAGGGCTGCAGGATGCATGCCTTTCTTCTAATTGGTTGGTGGTGAGGTAATAGGGTGGTGTTCCACCAGTCCTAGTCATCAGCCTTTTGGTTCCAACCAGTTTGGGGTCTATGTGTTTGTGCTCAGCCTGAAGTTAGCGTCTTCCACCTGGATGGGGGGCCTTAGTTCCTATAAATGAACTCAAAGACATATCAGATTGCTATGTATATTCCTTGAGGAGGAAATAGGACTCTGCTTTACCACTGCATTATTGTTTCTATACTGCTTTTCCTTTGTTTTGGCATTTCCACACTTCCATAATTAGTAACTGTTTGAATCTTCCCTTTGTAACTCTAGGAATATCTAGGAGGCTTTTGTACCCAGTAGGGCTCTGCAGGATTCTGCTCGGTTTCAATCCCCCCTTTTCTTTGATACTCTTCAATCTTGAGGGGGAACAGGTACAGGACAAGAAAGGGAATAAAGTTTTGGATAGAGAGGTTAATCATGAACTTCGCAGAGGATCTTAGCTTTACAAGGACTCAGTTTCAGAACTGAAAAACTAAGCATATATTGAACTTCTGAATTGCCAGAAATTCAATAAGGGCTTGAAAAAGATCAGAGTAACAAAGTGTTAGATTATCATTTAAAGAGTTATTTCATAGCAAACAAGTACATCAAGAAGACTAGAATTTTTTTTATTAATGTAAAACAAGAAGGTGCTTCTGAACTGTAGAAGACAGCCTTGCAAAAACTTCAAAAGTGGATGAGCATCTCTAATATAATACCCAACTGGAACATACGCCATGGAAGAAACAAAGGAACACCCTATTTTTAAAAAGTGTAAGATGGCTCTGAACAGGATCTTATCTATGCTCTTAGATGGTTAGTTATTTTCCCTTGTATCATCATCATGATTTATTATTAATGGTGTGTCTTCAGTGTCATACATTAGTGAAGATATGCCAATGTCTTTCCCTTAACATCCAGGATAGACTACATTTTATGCATACCATCTTTCTATGTTAACTATTTATTTCTTCCATTATTCAGTAATAAATGAAGATACTCTGTCCTCTCTACAGTTGACCCAGAAAATGAAATAACCTTGGGGATCCCTTCAAATACTGGTAGTTTTTTTTTTTTTAAGACTTTCAGGAGGCTTCCCTGGTGGCACAGTAGTTAAGAATCTGCCTGTCAATGCAGGGGACACGGGTTCAAGCCCTGGGCCAAGAAGATCCCACATGTCGCGGAGCAACAAAGCCCATCCGCCACAACTACTGAGCCTACGCTCTAGAGCCCACGAGCCACAACTACTGCCTAGAGCCCGTGCTCCACAACAAGAGAAGTCACCGCAGTGAGAAGCCCATGCACCACCACGAAGAGTAGCTCCCACTCACCGCAACTAGAGAAAGCCTGCGAGCAGCAACAAAGACCCAGCACAACCAGAAATTAATTAATTAATTAATTAATCTTTTAAAAAGACTGTCAGAAAGTTCTATTAACCAACAATAGCATAAATAATATTAAAAAGTTCTTGTTGTTTATTTTAAAATGTGTCTCTTTTTTCTTTTCACTTTGCACCTTACATTGTCTAGGTTTTCCTCAAAATTATAGAAATGATGTATGAGAGAATGTCATGTCCTTTCACTCTCCCAAAACTTTATAAGAAATTCTTACAAGCTTGTGGACATAATTATCTTGATTTCAAGAGAAGAAACTAATGTAGAAAAATTTCTAGATGAGTGTTTGTCCAAATATTTTAGAAACTAGTGAAACATAAGGAAAATGCTCTTTCAAATAGCAAATCATTTATGTAATATATGATAAATAATTACCACTCATTTTTGTAAAAACTGTAACTAGTTTCCTGTGTGATTTATATTATAATTCATTAGGTCAACTGAAATGATATATTTCAGTGGCTCTCAAAAAAGACTGCACATGGGACCATGATGCATGATATTCACAAAAGTGTGACACAATCCCAGATGGAAGACCGCAAAACAGATAGAACATTCTGAAGATTATGAACAATTCTCAATAATGCTACCCTCAAAAGACTCATGCTCATCAAAACTACAATGAGGTATCACATCACACCAGCCAGAACGGCCATCACCAAAAATCTACAAATAATAAATGCTGGAAAGGGTGTGAAGAAAAGGGAACCCTTCCACACTGTGGGTGGGAATGTAAATTGGTGTAGCCCCTATGGAGAACGGTATGGAGGTTCCTTAAAAAACTAAAAATAGAGCTACCATATGATCCAGCAGTCCCACTCCTAGGCATATATCCAGAAACAAAAACTCTAATTCACAAAAGATATATGCACCCCTATTGGGCTGCACCACACAGGCCTACAAGGCCCAATTTCAAGACCAAAGAAAGAGCCCAGCATCAGCAACAGAGACATCAACAGTTTAATGGATGGGGGAGCTTACACGTCTGAAGCAAGGTCCTGGAGCAGCACTCCATCATGTGCAGCAGACAGCAGGCAGGATATGATGGCAGTCTCTCCCAGGGTAAAGGGCAGATTACCGGTTACAAGGGAATTCACGTCAGGTGGGTTCATTTATTACCAGCGAAACCAGTAGAGGGGCACGCCCCTCACCACCCCTTTGATAAGAACAATCACCAGCTGGGGCCTGGGGCAAGTTCATAGGAAGGTCAGTCATGTGAGTAGGGTGTAGGTGAAGCAGGCACTGGTCGGGCTGGGGATGTGCAGAGAGCAAGAGAACACCCACCTTGAGTGGCCTGACCATACAACCCCACTGTTCATAGCAGCACTATTTATAATAGCCAAGACATGGAAGCAAACTAAATGTCCATATACAGATGAATGAGTAAAGAAGATGTGGTATATATACATACAATAGACTATTACTCAGCTGTAAAGAAGAATGAAATATTGCCATTTGCAGCAACATGGACGGAGCTAGAGAATATCATACTAAGTGAAGTAAGTCAGGTAGAGAAAGACATTTATATGATACTATTTGTGGAGTCTAAAAAAATATATAAATCAACTTATTTACAGACAGAAACATACAGACATAGGAAAGAAACTTATGGTTACCAAAGGGGAAAGGGGAGGGGGGGTAAACTAGGAGTATGGGATTAATAGATACACACTACAATATATAAAACTGACAACAAAGATTTACTGTATAGCGCATGGAACTATATTCAATATCTTGTAATAACCTATAATGGAAAAGAATCTGAAGCCGTACACCTAAAACTAACACAATACTGTAAATCAACTATAGTTAAATGAGAAATTTTAAAAAAATAAAAACTCATGCTCGAGAAAATATAAGGGAATACAAGTAAATCAAAATGATGCTATTTTTTACCTTAACTTTTCTCCTTTTTAAATTTCATGACCTTAGAATTTTAGCTATTATTAATAACAAATTTGTTGTGATCCACCTCATGTCTGATAGTTTATTGTAGTTGCTAACACTGCTCTCTGTCATTCATTAGTTCATTCATTCAAACACCGTTCTTTGACGGCGCATTTATTGAATGTCGGCTGGGCATCAGGCTTTGCGATGCGCACTGGCATTAGAGAGACAGTTGAGGTGTCCCTGAACTCAGTTTTGTCTTTTAATCATCAGTATATTGAATGCCGGTGAATGATAGATTGCTGTTTCATGTTAGACTCCTATAACCGACAAATTATAAAATGTTCTTTAACACGAGATTCACTGCAATTTTAAAATGACTGAACATCTTCCCTATTTTATTTCATGTGCATTTACTGATCACTATCTATTTGACAGAGAGGCTGAATAGCAAATTTTAGGCTTTAAGAAGACCAATCAGAAATGGAGACATAAGTTCTGGTAAAGAAGGGCAGTTTGCAGGTATGGTATGCTCCTCCTCTCCCTGAAACCTACTGAAATTGAGGGAAGTGAAGATAGTCTATGTACAACTAAAATATTCCAACTTAGCTTCCTAACCAAGAAAAATCAAAAATGAACCCAGAAGCTCCTCAGTGAAATGAATTAAGACAAACACTGAGCCATCAAGGAAAAGAAATAAGAGCTTTGTTCAATTTCCAGGAATATGGAATAATAGAGAGCCCCAAATCATCTAGCCTCAAACCATCTTAAAATATTTTTAAAGGTAAAATATTTTTAAATATGCTTTTAAATTAATGAAAGATGCTGCAAAAAATTAAGAAAAATCATGTGAAACTGGTACTAAAGTAGGAACTGCAGCCTAGAGCCTGTGCTCCACAGCAAGAGAAGCCACCACAATGAGAAGCACGCTCACCGCAACTAGAGAAAGCCTGCGCACAGCAATGAAGACCCAACGCAGCCAAGAAACTAAATAAAATAAAATTAATTCATTAAAAAAAATATTGTTCTGTTAATAGGAGCCCCAAATCACAGTTAGATGGGTATAAAGATATTACAGTTCAGGAAATTTAGAATTTCATTCAGGAAATTTTATTCACTTATGGGAAAACTGGAATCACTAAATGCAATGAGTCATTAATATCCATTAAGTTGAAGCACAAAACTAGTTAGTTGACAGTCAGGAAGCCTGCCTTTCAGATCAATACAATGATCGTGGGCTTCCCTAGTGGCGCAGTGGTTGAGAGTCCACCTGCCAATGCAGGGGACACGGGTTCAAGCCCTGGTCCGGGAAGATCCCACATGCCATGGAGCAACTAAGCCCATGCACCACAACTACTGAGCCTGCGCTCTAGAGCCCGTGAGCCACAACTACTGAGCCCGTGTGCCACAACTACTGAGCCTGCGTGCCTAGAGCCCATGTTCCACAACAAGAGAAGCCACCACAATGAGAAGCCCACGCACCACAACGAAGAGTAGCCCCTGCTCCCTGCAACTAGAGAAAGCCCACGTGCAGCAATGAAGACCCAACGCAGCCAAAAAATAAAATAAAACAAAAAATAAATAAATTTAAAAAAAATACAATGATCATTATTATTCTTTATCAGCCCTGAGTTGGTGGGAGCAGCCTCTCACACAGTTTTACGTCCAGAGTAGTGGCAAAAGAGTCTTCCTTACACTGAAAATAAATTGTATATTTGGTCTTCCATGAAGCAGAGACAATAAATATATCCTGAATGGATCAAAACTGACCTGTTTTTGTTTTCTTGTTTTGTGCAATTTGTCCTTGTTTGTTTTGTTTTAAATAAAATAATGTAAGGATAATTCTGCTTAAGATGATAGTCCTAAAACATGACACATTAACTTTTAAGACTTACATTAATAAAGCCCTTAATAAAGGCCAAGCTTTCTGTAAGGGTTTTAATGTTTGTTCAGAATCTGAACCTGTAGGTTTCCATGTCTGCCTCAGGAGTGCAGCACAGGTGAGTAAGCCCAGAAGTAGGGATAGAAAAATAAAACCATATCTTCACCGAGCACCACAGCATTATTTCCAGCCATCGCACTTCCTCCTTTCCTTACGATACTGTGAGCAATGAATGGAATCACTCTTCTAGCAATAACTTTCATGTTATCAGTTATAGGGAGCAGTGGTCAGAAGAAAATTATAGAATGTTTGAATTAGAGAAACCAGATAGCATCTTACCTAGCTGTCTTGTTTATGGCTGAGGAAGCTGATATCCAGAGAAGTCCCATGGCCCCTCAGAGGCAATGAGGCAGTAAAGAGAGGGCATTCTTCCTCTTGTTTTCTGAGATAATTATTTGGTTGTAGTGGTGAGGACATGATTTATCAGCGTTTCTTAAACGCAGACCCATTTCAAGTTGAGAATCTGCTTTAGGTCTTACTGCTATATAATGAACAACCACGAATTTAGTGGCTTAAAACAAATCCCATTAATTAGCTCACAGCTTTGTAGAAGTCCAGGCACATCGTGGAGGGGGGCTCAGCTCAGGTTCTCACAAGGCTGAAATCAAGCTCTTAGCCAGCTGCACCTCTGACGGATCTCAAGGTTTCTTCCAAGCTCGTGTTGCTGTAGCAGAGTTCAGTTCCCTGAGGCTGTAGCACTGAAGTCCCTGTTTCCTTGCTGAGAGATGGTCTCAGCAACTAGAGGCTGCTCGTACTCCTTGCCATGTGGTCCACTAATGTTCAAAGCCAACAGTGGAGAATCTTTCTCAGGTTCAATCCTTCTCATGCTTCAAATTTCCCAAACTTTGAATCCTTCTCTCCAGGAAGAGCCTCATTCCTTTTCCATTCATTCCTGATCTGATTGGGTCAGGTCCAGAATAATCTCCCTTTTTAAAATCCAACTGTGCCATGTAACGTAACCCAATCATAAGAGTAATAACCCACCATATTTACAGGTCCCTCCCACACCCAAGGGTTGGAGATCATCTTAGAATTCTGCCTACCACTGAATGCATGCAATTGAGCAGTTTGTATAACACTGGCCCAGCTGCAAGCTCCACTGAGCTGAACAGAAGGTGCACCAGGATTCAGCACATTTCTGAGGGCAACGCTACTGAGATTGTGGGCATGGGTTAATGAGCTCCGAAAGTTTTGCTCACTCACCAAATTTTAAACAACAATTTTCGAGGCTTACAGCCTTATGTAAAGAGAGGAACTCAATGTAAATAACATGAGATTATTGAGGGAAACAGGAACACTCTAAATGTCTAGTTTGAGATTATATATATCAACTATTCAAAATTATGCTCTTCCTGAGAAAGAGCCGTGTTTTGATTCTCCCCTTCATCATGAAAATAAAAGTAATTACAAATGATGGCTTGGCATATTGTAAAGACAATGCTCCATCTATGATGATCTTAAGCCTCTTTTTTGAGCTAACTCAGTAAAAGATGCATTCATTATACAGACCAAAATATATTGCATGCGGCCGGCAGCTGTCCCATCTGTCCATTTCCATGGCTATAGCTCTATTTCAGATCCTCTCTTTCTCCTGGACCCTGCATGAGCCGATCACCCGTGCTCCAGGGTCCATTTGGCATGCCTTGTAATTTTCTTCTAATCAGACATGATATACTGGGTAAAAGGAAACTCTGGAAATATGCTTTTAGTAATGTAATGGTGAGGTACGGGGACAGGACAGTTTTTCTATAGTCTTATGATGAGGTCTCAGCCTTTAGTGAACCTGTGCCTGTGGACTGTGAACTTCTCAAGAGTTTCTCAGTGGTTTTCTCCCCGCTTAGATAGGACAGGATGGCTAGAGTGGGCTGGAGTTGTGTATTTCCCTTCTGCCAGGTCAGTTAGGCTCTGATAATATTCCAGTAAATTAGGTTGTGGTTAATTAGTCTCACCGGAAGGGAAGCCATGTTCAAAATGGTTCCTTTTCCCCTCCTCCTTCTGGAAACACCAGGGGATTTTTCTCCAATATTTGCTGTGAGAACCTGGCTGAGCTCCTAAAGGTAATTCTCACAATATTGTTGAGCCCGCCATCCCCTGCCCGCCCTCTCAAGACTGGGTGCCCGTGGAGTTTTTTTTTTTTTTTTTGCGTTACGCGGGCCTCTCACTGTTGTGGCCTCTCCTGTTGCGGAGCACAGGCTCCGGACGCGCGCACGCTCAGCGGCCATGGCTTACGGGCCCAGCCGCTCCACGGCACGTGGGATCTTCCCGGACCGGGGCACGAGCCCGTGTCCCCTGCATCGGCAGGCGGACTCTCCACCACTGCGCCACCAGGGAAACCCCTCCCCTGGAGTTTTTAACTCTGAGTTGCCTACACTGAACCTTCAGCAATTCGTCAGTTATAGTTCCTGTTTTCCTTCTCCAGTCCTGGTTCCCACTGCGGTTTTTGGGGGGTTTTTTTGTTTGTTTATTTGTTTTTTGTGGTACGCGGGCCTCTCACTGTTGTGGCCTCTCCCGTTGCGGAGCACAGGCTCCGGACGCGCAGGCTCAGCGGCCATGGCTCACGGGCCCAGCCGCCCCGCGACAGGTGGTATCCTCCCAGACCGGGGCACGAACCCGCGTGCCCTGCATCGGCAGGCGGACTCTCAACCACTGCGCCACCAGGAAAGCTCCCCCACTGCGCTTTTTACTCTGAGTCTCTGCTCAGGTAAGTCGTGACCCTCTGTATTTACTTCTCTCTCCAGTCTTGGAGGCGGAAATTTGCCCTCTGTCCTCCCTTCTCTTGCAGATCCAAGAAAAGTTGTTTATTTTTCAGCCTGTTTAGCTTTTATCTGTTAGAACAGAGTAGCGACTCCCAAGCTTCTTGTATGTGAATCTGGTAGTCAGGATGTTTTTAACTCGTGTACTTTTCCAAATCTTAATACCCAGGATGTCATTAATTTCCAACTTTAATTCCCCTCTACAGAAAATGTAATACTATTTCCTTTTATCCCTGTGGCCAAACCATTGCTTACATTGATACTGAGGGATTTCTCTCAAAACCTACAGTAAATAACCTCGAAAAATATCTGTTCACAGCATGCAGTTAAACCGCACTTGATAAAACAAATGGATTTTGTCTGAAACATGTATTCTAGGACCGGCTTTCCATAAATTGACAAAGATTAGGGTTTTGTTTTTGTTTTGTTTTTGTTTTCTACCACAGAAAGTTCAAGTTTTATTTTCATATTTCTCAATATTTAACCTGTGTTAAAGGAACATTCTCTACTAACTCTGCCTATTATACAACTGACACCTAACCATTTTTCAGTTGTCATGTACTAACTATATCATATAGGAATTATATGTGAAATATACTAACTAAAGTGATGAAATTATACACGATTATAGTAAAATTGGTAGAGCCAACACTGAGTCACTCCTCAACAGAGCTTCCAAGAAAGAAACAGTAGTTGTCTGTTGATCTCTCCCTCTGTCCCATGACACAGGCATGCAGGAGGAGACTTGTGTTCTGTCTCTTTCTAAGGGCATCTACTAAACTCCTATTTATAAATATCTGTTAAACATGGTAGTCAGCATGATTCTGAGGATTGGAATGTGATAAGGAATTCACTAGCAAAAGGGGAGTAGGGACAGAGCCAATGTCAAGAGCAAAGTTGCCTTTTCTAAATACTTCAGGTATGACATATTGCACACACACACCTGCACGAAAATTCTACTTATGACATTGACACATTAGAAGTAAGTACCATTTGAACTTTATTAAGAAATCACGATACACAGATACGTTTTTAGTTTGGATTTCTCACGCTTACTATGATCCTTCCTACAGTCTCCTCTCTTGTCCATCTACCAAAATCTGTTCTAATCAAGCATCTGGTATCAGCAATAGAGGCCTTAGTTTGAGTTTAAATCATTGTGTTATATTCTCCCAGAGCAACTTCACTTTAAACCTGAAATCGAATGGAGTGTCCACTGTCATAGACATTTACAGTATCAACCAACAGATGAGGAAAGGTTTGGGGAAACATGAGAATGATCCTGAAAGCACAAAATGTAGGCAATGTATGAGACCAGCCCTTCAAAAACATGGCCTTTTGAATCCAAACTTGTTCATAAAACACAGCAAAAACTCATGTTTTTCTCAGGTTAAGATTTTCAGTGGCTCAAGTTTCCAAGCATGTTGTTTTATCTACAGGTTGTCACTTCTTCTTTGAGTCTAAAATGCCTGACTTCCCCAACCTCTTAATCTTCCATCAAAAATCAGAAACATTGCATGATATAATTAAACTATATTACGCTCAAATTCTTTCTCTAAGGCTAGTTCCTATTATTACCTGTTTACATATTTCTGTCCAAAGGAATATGTTATTGAAACAGAGGAGAGAGGTAGTACACAAACACCTAACAACTTCTAGCAACTAAATAAAGGATATATATTTAAGGTGACAGCCTGTATTTGAAATATGCTCTAAAGCACTTCTCTTAAATTATACTATGTAGGTGGGATGCTATAAAAAGAATGTTTTCCTTTTTGTACATACATTGTACAGTGTAAAATATTACATTATTTTGAATTTTTAAAAAGGATTTTTAAGGAAGAAACAATCCAAATACTAAGGTTTGTCATTTTCCTTATGTGCTATTAACTTCGTCTTTAGTTTACAAATGAGAATCTCAGAGTCTGAAACTGTTTCATTTACAAGAAATATAAGCCACTCCTCTTAAAAAAGTAAACCATCAAGGTCAATTTGGTTCACTGTGAACAGTTATACCTAAATAGTACTAAATATTAGGTTCAGTCCTGGTGCTGAAACCATGTTAGACAAATCAGTTAATAAATGCTTAGTTAGCCATATCATAAGCAAGATTACCTGTTAACTTCCATGTGGGATATAAACACAAGTTCTGTGTCCCTTACAGAGTTAATACCAGAACTGAATAGACCGAGTTAAAACATATTGAAGAAGACAAAATTGGGGCTGGGGGGAGCGGTGCAGTGGCAGTTCATGGCTAATGCCAAATAAATACAGAAGAAAACATCACCATGGAAGCTTACAGGAGAAAGCTCTCATTGCACGGGTTTATTAAGCAAACTTTCTCTTCCTGTATGTGATGTTAAAGCATCTGCTTTAAGTTGAAGGATAGCAAATCGGTTACACAGATGCTACCTCTTCCCTTGCAGCAGACATAGAAATCCTCCCCCAATAGCCCTGCCAGCAGCAGCCTGCAGCAGTTGACCAGTACTGGCAACCCAGAGGACACCTGCCTGCCAGGCTGAAACAGGCTGTGGGCCCCCTGCCAGGATAAGGGCTTTATCCCCAAAATGTAGCACACAGCTTGGCACACGAAAGGTCTCTAATTAAAAGAAACTTAGGTAATTAATTAACTTATTAAGTTACATAATTCGGTTCTTGCCTAGGTGTGAACCATTTCTTTTCTGTATTTGACTGTTCTCCAACCCAGGAGGGACAATATTGAGATATGCTCACAGGTTGGTGGCCTGTAAACAGAGTACTAAGGAGTAAAGAAGACAGCAGAACGCAGGAAACTGAAAAGGCATAAAGAAGCAGGAGCCCACTGAGTGGAAGGGAAAGGTCTGAAATTAAAGAACAAAATTAATGGCATCAAGGTCAAGTTAAGCTGACCATGAACCTGAGGGAAGTCACTGTCCCACATATAGGTGCATTTTGTTAAAATTATAAAATACAACTTATTTGCAAGTGTATATAGAAAGCTTTTGTACAGTTTAAAGAGCAGTAATAAACTAAACACTCATATGCCTACTACCACATCAAGAAATAGAATATTCCCACCCCCAGAAGCCACTCCACACCCTCACATTGCACCCCTTCTTGCCCCTCTCAGTGGTAACTACTGCCCTGAAATTGTAATCATTCTCTAGTTATTCTCTGTCTTTACAATCTGTGTGTCCCCATGTTTGAACATTTGCAGTGGAATAATACTATGTGTCTCTTCTTCTATAACTTTCTTCTTTTGTTCAGGTTTATGCCTTTAAGATCATCCATGTCATGTATGTACTGAAGTTGATTCATTTTCACTGCAGTATAGTATTTCACTATATAATTATTCCATACTTGTTTGTCCATGTTACTTTTACGAATACTTGGGTTTTTCCAGGTTTTTTCCTATTATAAACAATGCTGGAAAAAAAATGCTGCTGTAACCATTCAGGTACCTGTCTCCTAATATACAAGTGCCAAAGTTTCCCAAGAGCATGTGCTTGGTAGCAGAATGGCTGGGTCGTATGGTGTGGTCATGTTCCACTTTACTAGGTAATACAAATTGTTTTTCAAACCTGTTCAAAAGTGATTGTACCAATTTGCGTTCTCCCCAGCAGCGGATGGGAGTTCCCACAGCTGGACGTTTTTGGCTGCCCTTGGTATTATCAGTTTTTCTAGCTTCTGCCAATTTGATGGAATGTCCCTGCAGTATTAAATAGCATTTCCATTCTTTCTTTTGTCCATTTTTTTCTATTGGATTGTCTGCCTTTTTATTATTTATTCCCAGGAGCTCTTTATATATTCTGGTTACTAACCCCTTGTTAGTTAACCAGGGTTCTGATAATATTTTTTTCCCAGTTAGTGGTTTGTCTTGTCTCTCTCTTATTGGAATCTTTTGATATCTCTAAGTGAGAGATAATCCTGGTTAGTCAGTGGCAAGGGGAGAGGAAGGGAGAGTTCACTGGAGTTCACCCCCACACACACAAAAGAAAAGAAAAAAGAAATCAAGAGAGGCTAGAATAGGAAGTCACTGTAGAGAATAGTCATTTTCTGACATAAGGGTAGAGAAAACTGAGCCAGGCAACATTTAAATATAAGTGGAGAAGAAACAAAATTACGCCTAAGTATTTTCTTCCAAAAGCCTGATCACTATTATTTTCCTTTAAATGCAATGCTTACTAATATTTTTCAAGTTAGCTATTTTAGGATTTTTTTTTTTTAAGGAAGGAAAGCATGTTTGCCTCTACCTCAGATACTTTCTAGAAGGCACATTCAAAAATTCATGGCAGGGCTTCCCTGGTGGTGCAGTGGTTGGGAGTCCGCCTGCCGATGCTGGGGACATGGGTTCGTGCCCCGGTCCGGGAGGATCCCACATGCCGCAGAGCGGCTGGGCCCGTGAGCCATGGCCGCTGAGCCTGCACGTCTGGAGCCTGTGCTCCGCGGCGGGAGAGGCCATAGCAGTGAGAGGCCCACATACCGCAAAAAAAAAAAAAAAATTCATGGCAGTGTATTCAATTTGCAAATTTATTTCTCTGGGAGCCGGGGAACCCCATGAAAGTGAAATCCGCATGTCTAAACATAAAATGTTTTGACAGCAAATAGACTGTGATTTAAGGTTTGGGTTTTATTGTTTCATTTTTATTCCATTTATTCATGGCAAATTAGCATTAGGGGTTTTTTTCTTCTTCTTAATTTTCTCCTATCTCCTTTTTAGATTCTTATTACATTGCATCACTAGAGTCACAAGTTAATTCTCAAATGTTTTGAGCACCAAACAAGTCAAGTTTTCTGCTACCACTTTTAATAAAACAATAAATAAAACTGGGCACGCCCCTCAAGAAGCTTACACCCAAACAGAAGGCAGCAGACAACTGCAATACAGTAAGAGAAATCTCACATGCTGGGTGAGAACAAGATGCTATGAAAACAAATAACAGGGGCATCCAACTCAATCTAGTTCAATCTCATTACATCATTTGGGAAATTCTCTTATAACACTTTTTTTTAAAAAATTCATTTCTCCCCCAGAACCTCTGGCAATTACTGATCTTTTTACTGTCCCCATAGTTTCGCCTTTTCCAGAATGTCATATACTTAGAGTCATACAGTATACAGCCTTTGCGGATCGACTTCTTTCCCTTAGCAATATGCATTTAAGATTCCTCCATGTCTCTTTTGTGGCTTGATAGCCTCTTTCTTTTTATTGCCAAATAATATCTTGTTGTCTGGATGTACCAGTTTTTACCTCCATTCACCTACCGAAGGACATCTCGGTTGCTTCCAAGTTTTAGCAATTATGGATAAAGCCACTATAAGCATTTGTGTGCAGGATTTTGTATGGAATAAGTTTTTAACTCATTTGGATAAATTCTAAGGAGCACTATTGCTGGACTGAGTGGTAGGAATCTACTTACTTTTGTAAGAAACTGCCAACTCTCTTCCAAAGTAGCTGTGCTGCTTTGTATTCTCACCAGCAATGAATGAAAGTTCCTATTGCTCCACGTCCTCACCAGCGTTTCGTATTGTCAGTGGTCTGGATTTTCACCATTCCAATAAGCATGGAGTGGTGTCTCATTATTGTTTTAAGCCCCAAAGCATTTTTGTTTCAGAAATAGTAATTGCATCCTCTGACTACAAGTTTTGCCAAACTCTTCATCATACGATTTTTGAAAGAATTTTTAAAGTCTCTCATGAAATTCCAATGGAAAAGCAAAAGGCAAATAATAATAATAATAATTTTGTAAAGAAAGAAAAAACTTTTGGAGGAAAATGCTTATGTATAATGAGGTGCTGTCTTCACCTATGTTTAAATGCTGTCCTATTCAGCTTAATCTAACCTTCTGAAAAAAAATACCCCCAGTATCAATATTTATTATAAAGCTATAATATATTAATACTGTAACACTGGTATTGGGATAGACAAGCAAACAGCACGGAATCTGGATGCTGGAAACATACCTACTCATATATAGAAACCAGCTGCCTTTGAAGTTTAGTGAGGAAAGGAAGGACTTTTTTTTTTTTTTGCAGTACGCGGGCCTCTCACTGTTGTGACCTCTTCCGTTGAGGAGCACAGGCTCCGGATGCGCAGGCTCAGCGGCCATGGCTCACGGGCCCAGCCGCTCTGCGGCATGTGGGATCTTCCCAGACCGGGGCACGAACCCGTGTCCCCTGCATTGGCAGGCGGACTCTCAACCACTGTGCCACCAGGGAAGCCCAGGAAGGACTTTTTAAGAATTATGTTGGTACAATTGGACATCCATATAAAAAATGTTAATTGGTACATATATTATACACAGCAATAAATTCCAAATGAATTGAGGACCAAATGTAACATTTGAAAGTCAAACCTTTAAAACTTTAGAATATAATTTAAAACAACATCTTGATGACCCTGAAGGAGAAAAGTATATATAACGAAGTTTTTTTTTTAAAAAGCACAATGTGAAAGGAAAGATAAATAAATTCAACTATATTAAAAATGCCTCTTTATTGACAGACATCATAAAATAAAAGGCAATCCACTGATTGCTATGCCCATTACTGATAAAGGGTTAAGGTCTAGAATAAATAAATAACTCTTACAAGTTATTAAGAACCACCTGCCAACCCTCCCAGGAATTATCTAGGAAAGTTTTAGATGCACAAATTCTACGGTCTAGAATGTCCATTCTTAGGCATTTACCCTAGAAAAACCCATGCATATCTATCATCAGAAGGATGAATAAAGAATTGTAGAATATTTATTCAACAGAATACTATATAATAGTTAAAATGGCTAAATCTCAAAACACAATGTTGAGAAAAAATTGTTGAGAATATGTTGAAAATGAAAGAAATGTTGACACAGTATATACCCTTTTATTAAACTTTTAAAATATGCAAAACAGTATCACGCATTGTACGTAAATACTTACATATGTCATAAAATAGAACAACTTAGTAGCAATGATAAACACAAAATTTAAGATGTTGATTACCTCTGGAGATGGGCCTCCACAGTATGTGTATTGTGTTATTTCTTAAGCTGAGCAATGCATACATAAGTGGTCATTAGCCTCTGAATCCCTTTTAGTATGTCTGAAATATTTCATGATTAATTTAATTAAAGGTAAAGAAATTTTTTTTAAGGGAGTACTTAAAATAGAGTGCTGTGAGCATAACAGGCCTTCTGATGAAAAGACTTCTTTAAAGACTTAGATAAGGCCCTAACTCCCTCCCAGGGCACACTCCGAACCCAGTATGGAACCTCCCCTAGTTGCGAGCATGCTCCTATCTTCCATCACAATGTTGACCCTTTGACATAGAGCCCTGCTCCTGCTTCCTCACATCTGCCCTCAGATAAACACCCCTCTCAGTGCCCCATGCCCCCTGCCCCTACTCAGCCACTCCCAGCCCATGGCATCTTCTCATCCGGCCTGGCCTCTGCCAAAAGAAGCCGCAGACAACCCCCTCTGACTATTCCCACTTTTCTCTGGTACATCTCAGACTCGTGGATGCTTCAAGAGCCATTTTTAAAAGCATTTCTGAAACGACCAGTAACGTGGCGTTAATAAACATTCCCAGCACAGGCATTTACTGAATGTTCTCATTACTGAACCTCAGATGGTGTCTGTAGAGCAGCTTTCTTGACTACTCCCTGTTCACCTACACAGCTGGCTTTCCCATTTGATATTCTGCTTAAATATCTACAACTCTTTATTTAATAGTTAAGTGCAAAAGTGCTCCAAGTTTTATTGCCACCATTGGAACTGCTTTCCCATAGTCTCTGTGTACAACACCCAAAGCTGAAATAGCACTTGAAGTCATGCCACAATACATCATCTTTAGATGCTTTTTGCTGCAAAATGCTCCACTATTACTGCTGAAGGATGTTTTGGCTTTTGAAAAAGTATAAATTTCCCGAATATTGTGAAGGACATTTTACAGGGAAATTTTGGATCCTAGCCCAAACTAGGTGATGTTGACACACACAATGTGCACAGAGAAAGACAGTGTAACACAAAACTACAAATAATAATGATAAATTTAAATACTAAAAAAAAAATGTTCGTGGAGAAAAATAATTCAAAATGAAGTTTAACAACTGAGAGTAACTAATCAAAGTGTTGGGACCCTGAGGAGTTAATGAACAAACCAGGTTTGGTGTCACCAGCCCTCCCACTCTGACCTCACACTCACTTCCCTTTTCTCATCCCCAGTAAGTCCCCATCTCTGTGTCCCTGTGTCCTCATTCTGCCTCCTGCTGAAATGAATTAGCACAGCTGTGCCCTCCTGGCTTAGCTCTTACTGAGCAGATCTTATTACCCCAAATTGGTCCTTCCTTCTATGCTGCCATCAAAACCTACCTGTTCTGTGTCTCAGCCACAAGGGCTCATTCGTTTTTCACAATGGAAACTTGTCTTCTCTTAAGTACTAATGGAAGGTTGTGGTTCCCCATTGTCCCTTCCATGGACATATACATGAGCTCTAATCCACATAAATGAATCCTTGATGCTGAAATTTTACATGCCATAAATGGCAGCTAGAAGAGACATTTGCGGTGCTAAAGGTGCTTTTTCGGTTTCGCTAAATCACAGCCCCTGAGTAACTCTGTCTTCCCCAAAGCTGTGTAGTGGGTTGACCTTCCAGGGGCAGGCAGAGCCCTGCTTCTTTGTCTTTTTCTGTGGTTGTCATCCCAAGAAAATCCAGACTGTGGATTGTGCCATGGTCCTAAAGGACAATATGGGACATGCAGATGGAGTTGGTGTCAACACTCTGCCTTTAACTCAGACGCAGGAGAGCCAGCTCCCAGGACAGACAGCTGCAGGCACTCGGGTGTCCTGGACTGTGACCGCCTCATCAGAGGCCATACTGCATCTCACCTCCAGGTCTGACCCTGCAGTATACCAGCTCTGCACTTCTTGTTTGGTTTTCTCTCTGAGACTTGGTTGTCTTTGAGACACTTTGGGTCTGGTGTTCTGCTCTCCATCTCATCCACTTACCTGTATCTTGCTGCTCTGGGTGTCTATCCCACTCACATCAGCTTGTCCAGCTGATGCTTCCCACTGGCCTTCCCAAGCCCTGAAGGTAAATCTCAGCTCCCACATCAGTTCTTCTGCCTGTGTTTAGTGGTCAGGATGAGCAAAGCCAGCCCCAGACATGGTGCAGGAAATGGTTACCTGCACAGTGATTGCATGTGTGGTTAATTTGAGGGGCCATTTTACAGAAACGTGATTAGGAGTCCAAACCCTAGAGTCAGACTACTTGGGTTCAAATCCCACATCCATTAGCTATTAGCCGTTTAACACTGGGAAACTTCCTTAACCTCTCCAAGCCTCACTTTGTGGGAATGATCATGGCACCTTACCTCATAAGTTGATAGTTAAAAGTAAGTGAGACATAAAAATCCTGAGCCTAGCATAGTAACCAGCATGTAGAGCTAGTGCTGTAGTCATTACTACAACCAGGTGTTACAGGGCCTGTGCTTCTACTGTTAGAGGTTCAGTCCTTTATCATCCTCTCCTCTGACCCATTACACTAATGCACAGTGGACTTTTGGCAACAGCCAGAGAACTTTATTCTTGACAATAAGGCAGTGAACTCAAGGAAACCTAAGGGTAGAAGTGGGAAAAAGCAAGAGGTATAGACAGAGAAAAAAGCCCTGAAGATGAACTTCACCTAATTCGCCTGGGATTGACCCTCCTGACTAGTGGGGGCCTGGGTCTGTTCCTGGGGATGAAAGGGAAGATTGTATATTGGATAGGTAGGTAATCATCATGGTACTTCTGGGTGGAACAGTTCCAGGAGTGTACGCACAGGGGCAATGAGCCAGGGTTGCCATTAAGTAAGACACAACGTGAAGGTGCCCTCTGGAGTCATGTGACATGGTGGCCCTGAACTGACAATGTTTGCCACCCTCCTCAACATCCGTTCCACACCACTCCCCACCCCATTGTGCAAAACCCTGCTCCAGGGTGAGGAATTATTGATTGATCTAAGCCAGGGGTTCTCAATCAGGAACAATTTTGGCACCCAGGGGACACTTAGTTTTCACAACTGTGCAGTGGAAGATTGTTATTGTCACCTCATGAGCAGAGGTCAGGGATGTCGCTAAGCATCTGACAATGCACAGGACATCCCCCACAGCAAAGAATTATCCAGAACAAAGTATCAGTAGAGCCAGGATTGAGGAACTCTGGTCTAAGTCAGCCATAGCAATCATTTCTCCTTGCCAGTGGTAAGTTCAGGGGCTCAGACATTCTTTTATCAAGAATGCTTAATGCATAGGAGGTGGAAAGTAGAGAAAGGGCAGAGTTTCATGTGACAGTTGACTTGGTGAGGATCCACACTCCATAGATGGAGTGACCTTAGGATTATTAATTAGCCCCATCCCTACACCTGACTTTGGGAATGCACAGAAAACTGAAGTTCTATATCCATTTCACCTACGTCTTGAGCAGTAGGGAAAACCCTAGCTGAGATTTAAGTTACATTTCTATATATTTTAAAAGTATATTTTATTTCTAGAAAAATATATCTGTAGATAGCTCCCTATCAATTAAAAAAACAAAAAGTAACATTCCCTTTTCCTGAAGCCTGTGTAGACATAATCTTGGGATATGTTTGGTTTCAGTCTCTGTCTGCTGACTTTCCTGGCACTTGCCTCTAGTCAAGACGTCATCCCTCCACCCCTCCAAGCACTGGACTAGACCACGAGCCCCTTCATGGAGATCCTCATCTTTCCTACTTTTTTATTCCCTGTACCTAGAACTTGTACGTAACGAGCATGCAATCACAATCTGTCGAATGACTGAATGGGTGAACATACAAATGAATATAATCTGAAATTTTGTTGCCGATTTATTTTGCTGTTTTTCTCCTAAGAATTACTAAGCATCTTCACCATTTTTATACATCTGATACCTGATATCAAATATTACTCCAAAGTATCCATTTCATTTTGTTTCACCTGTCGTCTCATATTTCTGTTTAGCGTTATTGTCTGTCTCTTGTCCATGATAATCTTCTCAGCCTCATGAAATTCACCAAAGCCCTTGCCAGCTTTCCATCATCTTTGTGCTAAAGCCCTAGTCTCTCCCCCCAGTGCTGGGGCTGTTCCACACCATCCCAGGAAGAAGAGCCTCTCCCAGAGCCAACCCCAGCCCCAGGCAGAGCCTTTGCCTATGGTGACTCCAGACACGTCTTCCTGTCCCTGTTGGGCTGCACACTGGCTTCCCATCCACAGTCGTAACCAGGCTTGATCCCCCTGCAAATCCTAGGAATACTTCTCTCTCTGTTTTTTTTCTTGGATGATTTCCTCCAGCTTGTCTAGAAGCCCTTCATCCTCTCTAACAAAAGGAGAGAAAGGTGTTCTCTGCACATGCTATTTTTTTTCCCCTATTGTGGATTCTCTTACAAACCTACAGAACAAAATGGTGCCCTGCGTCCTCTCTGCTTACTTCCTGTTAATGTCACCTTCTATCTCCTCAATATTCCATGAATAGTATTGTTTGGGGCCAGATTTACTACGTAGCCTAAAACTGAGAGCTCATTTTAAAATGGCTTAATCAGATTTGGATTAATAAATATGTATTTTATTTTAACTTTACTTGAACATACTGAGGGCTAAAAAATTTAAGCATCAAAAACATGTAAGTCGGACTTCCCTGGTGGCGCAGTGGTTAAGAATCGGCCTGCCAATGCAGGGGACACGGGTTCGATCCCTGGTCCAGGAAGATCCCACATGCCGCGGAGCAACTAAGCCCGTGTGCCACAACTACTGAGCCTGCGCTTTAGAGCCCACAAGCCATAACTACTGAGCCTACACTCTACAGCCCATGAGCCACAACTACTGAAGCCTACATGTCTAGAGCCCATGCTCCGCAACAAGAGAAGCTGCTGCAATGAGAAGCCTGCGCACCGTGACAAAGAGTAGCCCCTGCTCGCCACAACTAGAGAAAGCCCGTGCACAGCAGTGAAGACCCAACACAGCCAAAAAATAAATAAAAATCAAAAAACAAAAAACAAGTAAATGTTGAGTTTAGAGAAAGTTTAATACAGTACTTGATGTTACAAATAAGTAGAGAAAATGAGCCCAAGTTACAGAAGTCATTATTTGATGCACTCTGTACATCAGGTGTGAATGGAATTTTTAAGTGTAGGTATCTTTGTAAAAACAGTGACTTGTTCCTTATTCTCTCCTTATCTAAGGGCGATGGGGGGACCTTGCTCTGATAGAAGCAGAGGACTCACATAGTACAATAGAGTCTGATTTCATTTTTTTAAGTATTTGCTGACAACTTTTAAGCCTCTTCCCCTTGTGCCCCACATCTGGGCAGGCTGATAAGAAACCCTGGGTGCTCTTTCCTTTGGCTGTACTGAAAAATTAAACTACACAAGCCTGCATGTGGGAGCCCTCACCCTGACCCCACTCCCTAACCTCAATAAAGACCCCAAGCCAGTGTCCTTTCTTTGCCTCTCAAGCCCTTCTCTGCCCAGAAAGCCTCATCACATAAGGGATAAACCTTCCACACCTGTGTGCCTGTGTGGCATTGATAAATGGGACACAGATGTTGTCAATATCCTTCTCTGATTTACAGAAAAAACTTTAAAAAACACATTTCATTTTACCTCTGAAATGCTTTAGGAGCAATGCATTAGATAGTATACTAAAAACACTGAAGAAATGTTTTCCCTTCTCTTCTTTCTTTATCAAGTTTTATTATTCTTATTGCCTCTGCATCTTAGAAGCCAAGAATGGAGCAGCTCTGAAAGATGGCACTCCAGGAAATTATTTCTGTCTGTGCTTTGTACTTCCACAAGCCATTTTGTATCTGATATTCATTTCCTGCTGGTGACTAAATGGATGTCTTTAATGTCTCATTACAAATGAGAGCCCAGAGGACAGGTAGGCAGAAACTTTATCACTATCACCATCAGCCAGAGGTTACTGAGTTTTATCCATCTATGATCATAACAAGAGACAGGAAACAGGGCTGGATTAATTTAGAAAGTGTTATACCCCCTTCAGAGCCAGACTTGCCTTCTGGGACAGTAACATTTATAAGAGTAGAGATAAGAGTATTTTTTTTTAATTTTTTTAATTTTTTTTTTTGGCTGCGTTGGGTCTTCGTTGCTGCACGCGGGCTTTCTCTAGTTGTGGCGAGCGGGGGCTACTCTTCGCTGCGGTGTGCCGGCTTCTCATTGCGGTGTCTTCTCTTGTCGCTGAGAAGGGGCTCTAGGTGCACGGGCTTCAGTAGTTGTGGCACGCGGGCTCAGTAGTTGCGGCTTGCAGGCTCTAGAGCTCAGGCTCAGTAGTTGTGGCACACGGGCTTAGTTGCTCCGCAGCATGTGAGATCTTCCTGGATCAGGGATCGAACCCTTGTCCCCTGAATTGGCAGGTGGATTCTTAACCACTGCACCACCAGGGAAGTCCCGAGATAAGAGTATTTGAGTAATTTTTTTAACTTACGTTAATAAGCAGTAGCTACTCTGTCTCATTCACCCAGCATTAATATACTATGTAGCTCATAGTAGGCACATAATAAATGCAAAAGAAAATGAATGAGTGCATTAGAACCATTAGGTATTTTTGCTGAGCATCAATTTATTTTATATTAATATATGCTGGTAAATTAAATATTGAGATAGCTAACTCATTCTAATTTAAAGTTTTATATGACCTGCATGATCTAAATTATACTATCTGAACAGTGCTCAGTGAGAAAAAACATAAAGAACACTTGCATACATCTCCCTGGATACCTTGGTAAGAGTGTCTCTAGGATACATTCTCAGCATTGGATGTACTTGGTCATGGGGTTTTCTTTAACTTTATTAGACATTGCCAGTTTGTTCTCCAAAATGGCCATACCAATTCAAACTTCCTCAAGCTGGGTACAAAGGGTTTTCATCAATCCATATCTTTGCTTGCACTTGGGCTTATCACGGTTTTTAAATCTTCACAGTATGATGGAGTAGTTATTGTGGTTTTTGTTTGTATGTTTCCTGATTTGTAGTGAGATGGAGCATCTTTTAATGTTTTATTGGTTACTCAGGTATACTCTTCGGATCTTCTGTAAATTATCCCATGCCTTTTTCTCCCCTTTTTTCAGTTGAGTTTATTATCTTCTTCCTATTGATTTGAAGGAGTTCTACGCTGCCAGCACAGGTGGGTGTTGGAATAGGAAGAAATAGGTTGGAGAGTCAGAGACTATCCTCCTTACAAGAGGCCTTAAGAAGCAGGCTAAGGAGTTCAGTATGGGTGGCTTTGCTGAAATGGGGGACCAAGAAGGTAAATTTCATGAAAGAGCAGGGTGAATTAAGAAGAGAGAGACTGATGAAAGTTGAGGCATCAGCCGGGAAGTTCAGGAATAAAGTCCTGATCTTCAAAAGCAGCAATGAAAATGTAGAGGAGGCATAATGGCTGACAGATACTCCAAAGTGAGGAAGTATTTATTTTGATGACCCTGGCATTAGGGGATGGAGGAGAATAAAAAAACCAAAGATGGCCTGGAAGTTTCTGATTTGGAAGACTGAACGGTAATGATGCTCTGTACAGATATGGAATAAGAAGGGGAACCACAGTGGAGGGAAGGCCGCCACTCAGTCTCTGATTAATGAGAGTAAGAAAGACACCTTGAAGGCAAAACTCTGTACATATCCTCTCTATGTGCAAAATTCTCTAATTCCTTTCTAAATATGCATTGAATTTTGGAAAAGGTAGAATTCAGGAAATTCAGACACTTTTTCACTCTTTTAAGAGGATAATTCTGGGCCCAAAAAATTAGTATTGAAATGAATTTATTAATACCACAGAGAGCCACTGGGTGGGCTGAGAGTTTAAGATCCCTATAAGGTTATTTAATCATTCTTACATTTCCTTCACATCACTGATTCAGAAAGATTTACCAGCTGTCTAAGAATCTGAACCATAGGAAATTTAATAAAATTTATTTCACTTTAAATTATGTTTATTGTGAAATGTTTTAATTACCCATGGATAAAATTCAACTGCTAATGGGAGGTTCGCAATACACAAATTTGAAAGTCAAGTGATTACCATAGTCGATGCTATTGCTTTCAGAGAAAACAGCAATGTCATTTCATCTGGAAGTCGATGCATCATATCCCAGTGTCAATATCTTCAACCAGTGATCATCCAAGCCAATTGTATGCGATTTCCCAAGAGAAATGGCTCTAAAGGTACACCTAGGTCTCTAGTTTTATAAACGCATATATCTTGTTGCCATTTGACCATTATGTAAAAGTTAACCCCTTAAAATTGAGGATGGATCTCTCTCTCTAACCCAGTAGTTTTCAATCTTGGCTGTACATTGGAGTCACATGAAGAATTAAAAAAAAAAATTATATTGATCTCTAGCACCCACCCGCTCCCTCATGCTAGTTGGTCTGGAGCGCAGTCTGAAGAACAAGTTTTAGATGCTCCCCAGGTGATTCTAATGTGCAGACACATTTGAAAATATCTGCAGTTTTCCTAATGATTCCTTGAAAGATAAGATTTCTTTATATTTTTAAACAATTTCCTGAAAGTATGAAAACCTTGTTAGAATATTACCACTGATGTAAAGAAAAAAATGCCAGAGGGAATAAAAAGCCCAATGATACAAGGATCAATAAAGGTAGTTCTTCTAGGAAATAGGAGGGCACACCAGGGAGAAAATTGTTATTTGGGGAAATTGTTTAAAGGCTTTTAGATGGACAAGGTCAGAACCAATGACTACTGTGTGTGGGAAATGTTGAGTCTAAAAAGTGTTGAAATTGTTTGTATGATAAAAAGATACCTCCCTTTGGCAGAGAAGCTATTTCCCATTGGTTCTGTAATCTGATTTGTTGGTCACCAGGTTTGGTTTTCTTAAAATAAGCATTGTGTTGATTCTTCCGGCTGCTGAAAAACGGTTGATTGGTTGGTTGGTTGGTTGGTTGGTTGATTTGGGGAGGAGCAAAAGAAGAAATTGGGAGATGGCCTTAGAATGCCCTTCTTATGATGCCGGTAGGCCAGATCCTAGAATCTGGAGAGAAATAACCAGTGAGCAGCTTCTCAGGTAAGGTTTGATTGCTGGAGCTTTGAAGCAGCAATGTCAAGTATCTTTCTTTTCCATGTTGGAATTCCCCCCTTGATTGTCTGCCTAGATCTTCTGTAATGCTTTGCTAATAATCACAACTACTAGTTGTCTATCTTGTGTTAGTGTGGTCTTAAAGAATGAAGAAGGAGAGCTGTGTTCATGTTTATAGTGAAATGGGACAACCTGCAGTAGCAAAAATGAAACACCAAGTCAGGAAAACAACTGTTGGATGACAGGTGACAAGCAGAAATCCTATAGGGACTTCATTGCAATTTTTTGCAATTACACAGGAAGAAATACTGAGATGTTTTATTTAGAGATGAAAGGAGTAAACAACTTCAGAAAGCTTAAGAGATTGAGAAATATATGCCTTCATCTAAGGCAACCTAGCTCCAGATAATTCTAAATTTATTGCATTAGAGAATTCTGGAACTGCTCAATATCCACGTTTTTCCTCCTCTTCTTGAGAACACTCCTAAACAATATTTCCTGCCCTCCTTAATATTAGGTTGGGCCATGTGATTGAGCTCCAGCTAATGGAAAGTGAGTAGAAGCAATTTAAAGCACTTCCAGGCCTGACTTCCTGAACTTCTCATGTGATCCTCCATGTTCTTTCTCTTTACTCACTAAGTAGCTGAATTCAGAGCTTCCAGCATAGAAATTTGAGAATACCCTAGAGCATGACAGAGCCACCAAATAAAGGAGGCTAGGTGCCTAAATCGTCACAGGAAAAGGTGTCCATCATACACTCTTTGGACTATGAAAAAAATCAAAACATTTATTTTGTTAAGACACAGGAATTTGGGGGTTGTATGCTAGAGCAGCTAGGACCTAGTTTTACTTAACTTGAAAACATACTAAGTGACTATGCAAATCCAAAGAATCCCATTCTGTACAGTCATCCACCAAAACAAACAAACACATCCTCAGTACATTTAAAAGAATTCAACTCATACAAAGTATGTTTTCTGACCACAATGGAATTAAATTAGGATATCAACAACAGAAAGAAATCTGGAGAATCACCAAATATTTGAAAACTAAATAACACCCATCTAAGAAACCCATGGGTCAAAGAAGAAATCAAAAGGCAAATTCAAAAGTATTTTGGGGCTTCCCTGGTGGCGCAGTGGTTAAGAATCAGCCTGCCAATGCTAGGGGATACAGGTTCGAGCCCTGGTCCGGGAAGATCCCACAGGCTGCAGAGCAACTAAACCCATGCGCCACAATTTTTGAGCCTGCAACCTAGAGCAGGTGAGCCACAACTATTGAGCCTGCAACCTAGAACCGGCGAGCCACAACTACTGAAGCCCACATGCCTAGAGCCCGTGCTCCACAACAAGAGAAGCCACCGCAATGAGAAGCCCACAACAAGAGAAGCCACCTCAGTGAGAAGCCCACAACAAAGACCCAATGCAGCCAAAAATAAATTAATTGAATAAATAATTTTTTTAAAGTATTTTGAACAGAATGAAAATGAAGACATAACATTTCAAACTTTGTGTATTAATATTAAAGCAATACTTAGGGAAATTTATGGTATATTATAGTTATTTCTTTAGTAGATCTATATCCCATCCTTTCGGTTCAGTTCCTTCCTCATTATTTTCTTTCTATGTGAGATGGAAACTATGATTTCATCTTCTTTGTCTTATTACTAATTACCATAATTTACCTACTAAATAAGCATGTATTAAGAGACTACTGTTGACCTATAATACTGACTCAGAGTAGCAGTTTGATAAATATCTACTGAATAAATAATGAGGAAATTTTGTCTCATTAGTATAGAGAGAGGGAAACAAAGGAAATGAAGAGACTTGGCGGCTCCATCGTCTAGATAGCTATGCTAAATCAAAACATTTCGTATTCAGGTTCATCCCACTTACAATCTTTTTTTTTTTTTTCCACTTATAATCTTGATCCTCACTTTCCTCTCTTTTAAAAGAACAAGTCATAGAATTACAAATCTAATCTGGTCACATCTAATGCACAGATCTCTGGCATCTCCAACAAGATCGTGTCCAGCCTCCTCTGAATACCTCCAGTAACCTATTCAATATACCTGTAAATTTTCTGTATTCATGATAGTACAATGCTTTGGATTTACCTTTCTAAACTGATTTGTAATTCTGATGAAAATAGGAATGTGATCATTAGCACTGAGTCTGACTTGAAGTCCTTCCAGCTCAGGTGGTCTAATTTCTAAAACGAAGAGTAGTTTATAGAAAGGCAGAGTTATCTTCATTCAATTAGTTTAGACTTAGAAGAGCAACTATGTATTCCCCCAGACTTCCATTTTCTTCCTTTTATAAGTTATTAGCAAACAACATATTTGCGTATATCGCCTTGAACATGTTTGTGTTTCTATCTTCTACACACCCTTGATACACAGGCTTCATGAATGTACACAACTGAAAGCAGCCCTTCTCTTTAAATGCCCTATATTACCCTTTCGAAGGTAAAGCAATACCCAATGACCATGAAAAAATAATTCTGATCACATTCCCACTCCTTTATCGTTTTGATGAAGATCTGCCTTTTGAGTCGAACTACACATGATTCCTATTCATTTCCCTTGACCATTTTAGTGGACTCCTTTCAGACTTCTGCAGCTACACTGTGCCTTCCTCATGACCTTAGAATTGCATATATTTTCCAAGAGCTTATGTAAGAGGATGATCGTATTTGCAGTTTTCTTTCCATTGCCTTTTGATGATTCCTTCCATTTGGACAGCATTGTCTGTATTCCAGAATTTATCTTGCCAATGTCTCCAACTCTTACTGCTATACCTTGTTCTGGAGGTAAAACTTAGATCACAAAGTTTATCATGATTTAAGTATATTTTGGAATCAAATTTTCCAAGATATATTACTTGACTTTGACCATATAATCACCTCCTGCCCTTAAACTCTTTTGTCACTATTCAGTGTTTTGCATAATCTGGTGAAGTATGTTAATTTAATGTCTTCTGTATTCCATGTCTAGTTACCTAATATTTTAAATGACATTACATTTAGCATATAAATGCAGCTCTCTTCTTCAAAGGCAGCGTGTGAATCTTACTAATTTTTATTAGAACACAGTAAACTCTGCCATTAGTATAGCACTCTAGAACTCTTAGGTAAAACCAACACCTTTTATTTAGAATGACAAGTTCATAATCACTGCCATCTGCAGGCAATCCAAAAACTCTGGTTTATACCAACCTGTTTGATCAAAGGCAATTTCAAATGAACAAAATAATTGTATTTCCAGAGAACAAAACACTCACAGAGAAACCAGACTTGGTTATTTCCTGCCCTCAACGTTTGTATTGGAACAAACAGCACCCAGAGCAAACAGAAGACTAAAATTGAGCAAAAGCAGTTGCACTGGCCACCCTGAGGTCACAGTCTTTACTGGTGAATATAGAATGGAAGGCAAGATGTGAATGGGGAATAGATGTGTCCCCTAACAGAATTCTTTTGGAGCAATCACTACTCTCGGTTAACAAATCCAGTTCACTTATTTCAGCTCCCTCTGCAACTCTTTCTGAGCAAACCAGTAGTATAACTTTCTTGATAAGCCAAAACGATAACCAGTCATATGCCAGATATCTCTCTGATACCCATATTCAACTGAAGTCTGTTATCTATTATTAGAGCAGGGAATTGATGTGTTCCAATTCATTAAGTTTGCATACATAAATACAGTGTGGAGAAAATGCTACCATATGTCAACTGAAAACATGTTTTGGTATAATGTTTTCAAGTATTTTTATTACGTATTTTAAATAGTATTTTTGTTTTTAAGATGGTTGGATGATAGTCTAACTCTGTGTTTCTCAATGGAAGCTACTGTTGGCACTCAGGAGGAAAATTTCCCCATCATTCTGTGCATTGCAGGATGTTTAGCATTCCTGGATGCCCTCTGCAAAGTGTCAGTAGAATTTTCCAGTCATATGACAATCAGAAATGCTCCCACATATTTCATAATTGTCCCTAGGGCAAAAATTCTGCCCTCTTTCCCAATAAAGAATATTTTGGTAAGGTTTCTCACTAGATTTGATGGATTTAATAAGTTATTTCCCTATTGTATGGTCAATGATTCTCTAGAGAAATTCTAAACCAAAGATAAAAAGGAAAGCTGAATCTAGAGGATAATTTGTACAGAACCATAAAAATACTCATCTCTGCTTCTACCTTTCCCTAAATGCCTAATAGAGGGTCTAAAGTTAGAAACTTTAAAATGTTAAATTATATATGACCAAAATAATAATAATGAATGACAAACCAGAAACATATTTGCAGGGGTTAATAAATTTAATGTATAAAGAATCCCTACATATCTATTGGGCATTAGAAAAAAACTAATGCCCAATAGAAAAGTGGACAGAGGAAATCAGCAAGAAATTCAAAAATAAGAAAAATGGTTAATAACATAAGAAAACGTATTCAAACTCATTAATAAACCAATTAGCATAAACCACATAAATTAAAACAAAAAGAAGTATTATTTTAAAGTATTATTTATTATTATAAAGTTGAAAACTTTATTTAGATGAAAATACTCAGTATTGGTGGAGGATTCAAAGGCATGAGCAAATAGAGACCAAAATTGATGTAGCCCTTATGAAGGAAATTTAGCCATAGCTATGAAAGCTTTAAAATTTTGCAATTCATTTAATCCATCAATTCAAACTTTGGGGATTTACACTAGGAATACAACTGTGGTTGTGAGCAAAGATTTGGCTACAATGTTGCTCCTTGAATCATTATAGTAACAAAGTAAATACAACTTACATTTTCAAGAAGAGGAATATTCGATTAAAAACTATTGAGTATATAGAAAATAAAATATTATGAATGAAAAATAATGCCTTTGAAAAATATTTAATGGTATGGAAAATAATCTTAAGATATTATTAAGGAAAAAAATCAGGATACAAAACAATATGTATAATATACCTTTTTTGGAAAATATATATAAGTGCATGTATGTATATATGTGTATGTATAAGCATATAGAGACATATATATATTTATATGGAAACATATATTTATACAGACAGTGAAAGACGGAGAGAGAGGTGCTATGTCTCCTTTGTTGAGAGGGGTTGTCTACCTTGTTTTCCTTTGCAGGGTCAAAACCTAGCATGGTGCCTGGAATATAGAGTATGTATTGAGTCTACCAAGTCAATCGCATATATAAATGAATGATTAATAAAGGACTATGGGACTATGAAAACACTCACTAAAATATTTATTCGTTATTGGGGCTGAGATTAATAAGTTTTTTTGTTTTTCTCTTTGCCTACCTTTTTTTCCCTGGGTTTTTGTCAATGAATAAGTACTTCTTTTATGCTTAAAAAAAAAAGTGTAAAAAGTCACAGAGTAAGACTTAATTTAGTTAGGAAGAAATTTTTAGATTTTAAAGGAAAAGATTTCTACATGTACTGTAGCAACTTTGCCTCTATTTGTCATGATCAGCTGTTTCCTAGCCATAATTTGAACTAATTTAAGTGCATACTAACCTGCTACGTTAAAAAAAAAAAAAAAAAAGGGTTTCCCCACCCTCTCCGCCCCGTCTGCACCATAGACTTTGGAATTAAGACAGTAAGTTTCTGAATCATCCCACCTTGCATGGGAAGCAGGGACAGTGTAAATGGGGAGACGAACCCCTGGGAACACTTAACAGAGCAAGATTCTAGTGCCACTTGTAATTCTGAAATGGTGAAAACATTATAGATGAGGATGTTAGGCTCTTTGATTTTTATGTTTGTTTTGGTTCTTGTTTGAAGAGGTATGTATTTTATGTCAGCTAACGTCAATTTTGTAGTTATAATTTGAGGAACAGTTTAGTTGCTTTTAAAAAGTAACATTTCTTTCTCAGTTACACTCAATTCTCTTGTCTAGAAAAGGCAATGACCTACTACGGCAAAGAAGCAAGAGTGCCACCTAGTGGCATTTTTCTAAACATGCACATGGTTCTCAGGAACTGGAAGGAGCTCAAGAAAGTCAGAGAGGCAATATGGTGGAGAATGGCTCCCTGACCTAACATTCCTTACCAGTTTCAGTGCACTGAATTGCAAAGGCGCCTTCCTATCTAGGATTTTAGATTTCAGAAATTTGGCGATTTTGGTCAGCATGGGAAAGATATCCTGAATTACTAATTATCACTACCTTGTGTTATGAAATATAAGGTTCTTTGGAGATCGAACATTGATCTCTCATAGCATCATTTAGAATACAGCCAAAATCGTCTGGTTTCAGGGAGCTGTTGTCCTCTCTGCATTCACTTATTCAATCGTTTAATGAACATTTAATGGGTACCTCTAATTTCCAGGAACTTGCAGGCACCAAGAAGATAGAAATGAATAAGTTACGTTCTCCAGCTGGGGAGAAGCTCATAATCTATCATGGGCTACTGCACTGCATGATCTGTTGTTAACTTAGCACCACCACCATCCCCTTTAAGGTCTCCTCTCAGAATTCCCTTCCCTGGGATGTGGAGCTGCCTATAAGAGGAAGTTGCTGGAGATTTGGAAGGCGGAAGAGGAAGAGAAGCTGTAATCTCCACTGGCAGCTGCAGCCGGACTCATGAGCAGATGAGAGATGCACAGCAGCTCCCTGGGGAGCTCTTGGGGACCACCCGTGTGGCTGCTGCGCCCTGAGGCTGTGAGAGTGCTTCTCCGAGATCCTTAAGAGTCGCAGCAGCTTCCTGGTGAGTTGTTACTTTGGGCCAGATCTTCTTCAGTGTCAGCCTCCTTCCTTCCCCTCTGCAGCGGCTTCCCATACTTCATTACTCCCTCAGCTCTTCCTACAGTCAAGTAAGCCCCTAATTCCTGTAGCAAACCCTGTATGCCCAGAAAACATGGAGTGGCTTCTGTTTTCCTGACCAAGCCCTGAGTGATTCAGACACGTTGTGGGATAATCCTACAACATTGCCATAACATAATGCTATAGGAATATATGAAATTTTATGAGAACTACGTAGCAGAACATCCCAGCTTTAGAAGGATCAGGGAAGGCTTCCCAGAAAAATTGGCATCTGAGGTAAGTCTTAACTGTGAAAAGAAATTAGCCAGGTACAAAGGAAAACTTAGAGACTAAAGTATTTAGGGAAGAAAAGCCAGGTTTTAAAAAGACTAGCTAACCAAAATAGAACCATGTTTAAAGGAAAAGAAAAAAAGCCTCAAGGCTACAAGTTATCAAGTTTACAATTAGTGTGTTGATGGAAAATAAAATGGTACTTTTCTCACACAATTATCATTTCTGTAAAGATACTTACAGATTTGTAGATATCAATGTGGCAAAATGTAGTAGTGTTGTTGGGTACTTTATTCACCCCATCCCCTCCCTTAACCAGATTGGCTCACTGAATTCCCCAGCTGCTGTGAAAGCTCTCCACTACAGCTCACAAGGCAGCCTTCTCCAGAGAATTGCCCTCAGCTGGTGAGTATTCCCTAGCCTGGAAGTGCCTGAAAGGTTTTGCCTTCCTCCAAGGGCATCCCTGGGCAAGGGCTGACTGATACAGGCAGGCAAAAACCTGGCCCCATGCCTAAAGGTAGGATAATTTTGTAAAGCCTTTTACTATCCCCACGGGAACAAACTAAGAATGGACGTTAGCAGAACTTCATCTTTGCTTAGCTTTTCCCACTGTCCTATCCTCTGCTTTTCTCACGTCCTGATGTGTTCTGGAACTATACACAGTTTACAATTGCTTGAGCGGGAAAGGTGAAGCATGGGTGCGGCCAAATCGTGCCAGGACTTCTTGTATGCTGTGCAAAGGGAGTTTGAACTTTATCTACTAGGACCATGGCCTTCAGATTTTTGAACGTGCACACCATCTGTAAAAAAAAATTAGAGCATGCTGTATGTATATATTTAATTATTAATGTACTAACATGTTGTACATTTTTAAAATGGTGTACAGAAACAGAAATTTTAAAGGGAAAATTTTAAATAGAAATTCTATTTTTTTTGTACCAAATAGACCACCTTGCATCCTGCTTTAGGTGACATGTGCCACTTTGGGGGCCATGGAGGCAGGGAGGAAGGTTGGTCAGCTCTGCATTTCAGACCCATAATCCCATTAGTCTTCTCATCTCTAGGCCGATGATGTGTAGCTGTCGCTCTTGGCTAGAATAGGTCTCCAATGCCTGCTCTTGAGAAAGGAGGGAGCAGAGATTGCAGGACTACCCTATTCCCTCTTCTGATGGGCGTCTTGCCTAAGATGATGCCCACCTCCCCTGACCCCTGCCAACACACACAGTCAAGCAGCTCTTTACCAGCATTTCCAGTGATAAAACCTAAACAGTACAGACGTAGGAGATGGGGATGGAAAAATCAACCCTCCCACCCCCCACCAAAAACACACATGCAGGGGCTTCCCTGGTGGCGCAGTGGTTGAGAGTCCGCCTGCCGATGCAGGGGACACGGGTTCGTGCACCGGTCCGGCAGGATCCCACATGCCACGGAGCGGCTGGGCCCGTGAGCCGCTCCGGAGCCTGTGCTCCGCAACGGGAGAGGCCACAACAGTGAGAGGCCCGTGTACCGCCAAAAAAAAAAAAAAAAAAAAAAAAAAAAATAGTGGGTACTTCTCAGGGTTGTTATAGAGACCTAGCATGGGTTTTAGATCAGGGTTAGACTCACAGTGAGTCACCAGTACAGGTTAGCTCGTGTTATGGGTAAAAAGTCTTTTAGCTGGATTAGAATACACTGAGATGAGGCAGGGCTCGCTAGAGTGGGTGATCATATAACTGACAGTTTGTGTAGATTTTATTGCTCAAAAGGCAAATAAAATCAGATTGGGGTTGTCCACATTCCTTCTTACCTTTGAATATGAGAGATCTTAACCTTTTAAGAACACACTCTGTACAGGTACATTTAGGAATACGGATCACAGAGGAGGAAGATAGAAGGTTCAGGAAAAAATACATCTATAGCTCATACTGGCCTGAACAAGAACCATATGCTGTTAGCAAGTTAAAACTGTTCGTTTATTACCTATCGCAAACTGTGGAGCTTCTGTGCTTGGATTTATTCTGTGAAATGAATGTGTCATTTCTCCAATTTGGCATAAAAGTTTGTCTGCATTACCACGTTTGAGAAAAATCATAAAATGTCTGAAGAGAAAATCATGTGTCTTGGCTGTCACCTTGTGGTCTTATGTATTATATTAGCCCTCAGAAATCAAATATTTTATACTGCAACAACCAATTTCTAAAATACACTAATAATTTGAGTATGACTTTTTCCCTAGCATTACTGAAAATCCTCCAAGTTGCAAAGAGGACTATAAATTAATTTTTGGCATCCGTTTACTGGCTAGCTAGGGCCTGAGATCAGGTAAGAATTCACATAAGATCTAGATCACATAAAATCTAAATTGAACTAAGTAATGTGTGCTTCTTTGTGTTCAGAACAAATTTTTTGAAAAATTTTTTTAAAAGAAATTCTCTTATGCTTAAATTAGTAGGTATGTTAAATAACTTCTGGACTATCCATTAAATGGAGTATATAATCCCATTTAAAATAGAGAATTAGAGAAAAATCTCAGAATTATATTTTTTCCATGCACATAATTATTTTCTCTACCCTAATCCTTTGAAAGGTAACACAGAGTAGGGGTTAAGTTCAAAGCCCCTAAAATTCTTGAACCTGGGATCAAATACCCCACTCTGGTTACTTATTAGCTATGTGAACTGGGGCATGTAGCCTGACACCTCTCCCCCACACTCCGCATCTATAGAATGCGGATGAGCTCAATGGTATACACCTCACAGGATTATAGCTCTGAGAGCAGTCTTAAGCATTCAGGAAGGGTGACCTTTGGTTCTGGGTAACCAAAATTAGGACGGCATGAGTTAACTTAACTTTATTGCTAGAAATCAGCCTTCCCCCGTGAAAGCGTTCCCCACTTCCACCAGCTCTCTCACTCCTGCCTCCTCCTGGCCACACAGTGATGTTGTACCTGTTGCTGATCCTTGAGGGGCAGTTTTCTGCTGGAACCTCTGGGGGAGGGCCCTCAAAATGACTGGTGAGCAGGGTGTCAGAATTGCTACCCACCAGGGTTTGCTGTATGCCTCCCATCCTTTCCTTTTCAAAGAGGAGTATGTGTTTTGTTGTTGTTATTTTATTCCTCTTCTATTGTATATTGAACAGGTAGGGAGCAGGTAAATTTTCTTATAAGTTTATGAAGAGGAGCCACCTTGTACATCAGCCCATCACCCAGAAATCCTCAACTCTGGGCATATGGCCATGACAAGATGGAATTCTTGGGTTGTCACTCTTGAAAATCACTCTTGATGATTGTATTTTGTGTGTATGAAAGATAGTGAACTATTTGGTGACTGAAGGGTGGATTTGGGGAGTCATTAGTACTGTTCTCCAAATACATATATTTCATTTCCCTTTCTGGTACATGCAACCTTGAAGTTAGGAGTGGTCAGGTGACTTGCTTTGGCCCATAAAATGTAAGGAAAAGTGATGTATCTCTGCAGGTGGAAGCTCTAAGTCACGGTACATGAGTCACCACTGTCTTTATCCCCTGCCTTGCTGGTCTTGGAAGTATGTGTCAAGATTGTGTCTCCATCAGCTGAGTCCCAGAGTGATTATAACCCCCTCAACAATGAGCAGAGCCCCCCCAGAGACCCAGATGAACATACAGTTTGAGCAAGAAATAACTTTTGTTGTGGTAATGCACTGAAAATTTGGGATTGTTTTCTCATCATCTAACCTAGCCCTTTACAGAAAATGATTAGCGTCACTGGCTCGCCTGGGAGGTAACCCATCTCTCCCTGCTTCTGCTCCCAACTCAACTCTAGAGAAGCCCCTTTCCCCCAGTTCCTAATTCACAGCTGAGACCCGGGCTGTACTTTCATGCTGGTATTGGGAAGGTAGTCTGGAAAGACCACAAAGACTCTAGAGCCAATCTGTCTGGCTAACTTGGGGCTCCACCACTTAGTAATTAGCTGAATGATTTGGGCAAGTGACTTAACCTGTGTAAAATAGACATAATAGTGCTTACCTGTGCCAGCTACTATGACTGTGTGAGAAACCATCTCAAAATGTAATGGTGTCCAACAACCATTTATTAGGCTCATGGATTGATGAGTCAGGAATTTGGATGGAGCATAGCAGGGATGGCTTATCTCTGCTCCCCATGAAGGGGGCCTCAGCTGGAAGGCTCAGACTAGGAGCTGGAATCATCTGGGGGTTCACTCACCCCACCCCTGGTGATTGACATTGACCGAGACCATGGCTGGGGCTGTCAGCCCTCTTACACATGGCCTCTCCGTGTGGCCCGGGCTTCCTTACGACACACATCGAGAGAGAGAAAGCAGAGGCCGATTCGCCTTTTGTGACCTATCCTCAGAGGTCACTTTCTAGTAGATTCTACCAGTCAAGGCAATCATAAAATTCTTCCCAGGCTCAAGAAGAGGGGAAGCACACTGCTTCTTCAAGGGCGCAGCAAGTCTCTGGCAGTCTGTGAGACCAGAAATACTGCTGTGGCCACTTTTAGAAAATAAAATCTGCCACGCTTCCTCAGAATGAGGGTTAACTCACTAAATGAGCTAACGCAATAAAGTACTACAACAGTTGGTAGGTACGTGCTTGATGTTGTGATTTATCCACTGCACAGGCTTAGAGCCATATGGAACTGCCTCCCTGTGGCCGGCTTTCCCCCACCATGGGGACCCACTCCAAGACTCAAGACCAAACTAAGGCAACCCCAAGGCAGGAGGAATCGAGGAGAAGGCTCTGAGGCTTCAACAAGGTGTTCACACAGTGGTCTGACACCAGCAGGCCCAAGGTTAGTTCCTTTTTCTATTTTCCTTGTAAAGGATTTAAGAAGCTTTGAGGCCTTATTTAACTAAGATCATATTCTTGCATAGGTACAGCTGTGCTTTTACAGCTAAAGATCTGCAAGAAAATGTTAAAACTATTGAAAACAGCAGTAGGATTGAGGTGTTTCTAATATTTCACTTTTTTAATGGAAATACATCTTGCTATCAAAACTATAAAGTAAGTTTTCTACAGTATTAAGGTGAAAAAAATCTTTTAAATTGAAGCATGGTTGATTTACAATATTAGTGTCAGGTGTACAGCAAAGTGATTCAATTATATATATATATATATGTACATTCTCATATACATATGTTTCAGATTCTTTTCCATTATAGGTTATTACAAGATATTGAATATAGTTCCCTGTGCTATACAGTAAATCATTGTTATTTATTTTCTATATAGTGGTGTATATATGTTAATACCTAATTTATCCCTTCCCCTCCCCCTTTTTCCTTTGGTAACCCTAAGTCTGTTTTCTATGTCTGTGAGTCTTTCTGTTTTGTAAATAAGTTCATTTGTATTATTTTAAAGATTCCACATATAAGTGATATCACACAGTGTTTATCTTTCTGTTTGACTTACTTCACTCAGTATGATAATCTCTAGGTCCATCCATGTTGCTGCAAATATCACTATTGCATTAAGAAAAACAAACAAACAACTCTAAAAGGGCACATCATCCACTAAGGTGTGCGAATGAGGTTGAAAAGGCAGGACAAGATCAGCTAAGAATCTTTTAGTTTCTGCTGAAGGGATTGGATTATATGTTGGTAACAGTGCTGTGTGGATTAGAAACCACATGCCTCCTTAGCACTGAGTCATCAATATCAGAAAAGTCCAGGAAAGCAGGCTTGGCCTGTATGTAGCTGCTAAGTCATGTGCACATGTCCCAGTGGCTACAGTTTCTTCAGCTACTTTAGTTGCAGAAGAAAAGGCTCACTTTAGACCATGTGCCTAGCACATTATGTAGGTCTCACAGGCAGTTTGTCATCTAGTGAGTTGCTGCAGTCATGGTTGACCTGCAGGACTGAGTATCTCTACTGTCAAACTTTTGGGTGGTATCTAAAACCACACCAGATCACAGAGTCACTAAAGTTAAAAATCTGAAGCCCAAGCTCATACCCTCAAAAACTGGTAGTTTGTGGTTTACGGCATACCTTAATCTTGCAGTGCACCCTGGGTAATCACTATCAGCTAAGTCTCCCAAGCATTTCTGGTGTCACTTAGCTTGGCCGGGTGAGGCTGCACCATGAATGGACATGCCTGGCATCAAATTATGCCGGGTTTAAGCAATTCAAGCACTTACAAATACAAGATTATCATTAACAGTCACCCAATATTAATTAATGACATTTCCTCAGCTTTCTAGAGACTTTAAAAAATTTATTTTATTGAAGTATTTATAATATTGTGTTAATTTCTGCTGTACAGAAAAGTGATTCAGTTATACATATATATATTAATACATTATTCTTCATATCCTTTTTCATTCTGGTTTATCACAGGATATTGAAGATAATTCCCTTGTTTATCCATTCTATATAAATAGTTTGCATCTGCTAACCCCAAACTCCCAGTGCATCCCTCCCCTACCTCCTACCTCCCTCCCCCTTGGAAACCACAAGTCTGTTCTCTGTCTGTGAGTCTGTTTCTGTTTTGTAGATAAGTTCATTTGTGTCATATTTTAGATTCCACATGTAACTTATATCATATAGTATTTGTCTTTCTGATTTCATTTAGTATAATCTCCAGGTCCATCCATGTTGCTGGAAATGGCATTATTTCATTCTTTTTTTATGACTAATGTTCCATTGTATATAAGTACCACATCTTCTTTATCCATTCCTCTGTTGATGGACATTTAGGTTGTTTTCATGTCTTGGCTATTGTGAATAGTGCTGCTTTGAACATTGGGGTGCATGTACCTTTTCAAATTAGTTTTGTCTGGGTTTATGCCCAGGAGTGGATTGCTGGGTCATATGGTAGTTCTACTTTTAGTTTTTCAAGGACCCTCCATACTGTTCTCCATAGCGGCTGCACCAATTTACATTCCCACCAACAGTGTAGGAGGGTTCCCTACTCTCCACACCCTCTCCAGAATTTGTTTGTAGACTTTTTAATGATGACCATTCTGACCAGAGTGAGGTGGTCCCTTATTGTAGTTTTTATTTGCATTTCTCTAATAACCAGCGACGACGTTGAGCACCTTTCCATGTGCCTGTTGGCCATCTCTATGTCTTGCTTGGAGAAATGTCTATTTAGGTCTTCTGCCCATTATTCAGTTGGGTTTTTTTGTTGTTGCTGAGTTGTATGAGCTGCTTATTTTGGAAATTAAACCCTTGTCCGTCACATCATTTGCAAATATTTTCTCCCATTCTGTAGGTTGTCTGTTTCATGGTTTCCTTTGCTGTACAAAAGCCTGCGCATTTGATTAGGTCCCATTTGTTTACTTTTGCTTTTATTTCTATTGCTTTGGGAGACTGACCTAAGATAACATTGGTACGATTTATGTCAGAGAATGTTTAGACTTTTTAAAAATAAGTGAAGGCCAACAGGTAGGCTTAAACAGTCCCCAACTTCCAACTTACCAGCGAAATTCCTGGGCTACTCACTCTTCCCATGAAGCATTCTTTTATTTACCTGTGCCTCAGCAGTTTCCTCTTCAGAAATTTGTAATAACTAAATTCATCTTTAAAATATATTTCAAAATCCTGTCCCTAAATAACCAATGAGCAGTCAAATGAAATTCCACCTGTTCATTGAATGTTTCCTTGTTATAGCTTCTCTTCTTCCAACTAGTTTTGGAATGCTTTTTCCTTTTATCAGAAATGCCTGGCTCTAGAACAGGGCTTGGCAAGGTATGGCCAATGGGCCAAATCCAGCCCACTGCCTGTTTTTATAAAGTTTTAATACAACACAACCATGCCCATAGGTTTGCATATGGCCTTGCCCATTAGTTTCCATACTGTCTGTGGCTGCTTTTGCACCATTATGGCAGAGCTGAACAGTTCCAAGAGAGGTCTGCAAAGCCGAAAATATTTACTGTCTAGCCCTGAAAAAGTTTGCTGACTCGTGCTTTACAACGATAGTTCCAGAAGAGACACTGGCGCAACAGAAAAAAATATAAATTACTATCCCTGGATGAAAAATGTTGTCTGCCATATCAGTAAGCAAAGGATATTGCAGCCATCAAGCCATCAGCCACCTGTCACTGTGCACCCTGAGGGGATTCAGGATGGAGAAAAGTAGGATATTGGCCCTAGACAGTTAAGATGCATACCAAAGGAATGACTTCCATTAGCCCAGACTCTTGCCTCTTCCTATACAGAGAAATGCACTAAATTCATTAACCTGAGATGTTTGGTTTTAACAGTAATCTTTTGATGTTCTGGACTACCTGGTCTTTGTTGCAAAAACTATATATCCTGGCTCCTCCCTTACCTCTGCGGACCAGTCCCTCAGAACAATCTGAGAGGCTGTCTTCTGGGCTTAAGTTAAGTTTTATTTGGCAGATTTTCTGATGACTTAATTCTCAACTTTTAGGCTGTGCAGTTTTCAGTCAACATATCTTACAAAATAGAGCTGTCAAAGTCTTACAAAGGACTGACCTCTCCAGAGTGTAACTAGCCAGCTGTTAGGAATGCAGAAAGAACTAAGGGAGGAGGTCAGAGGAGGACCACACGCAGATGAGGCAAGGCCTGGAAGGAGGCCCCGCTGGCATGAGACCCCAAAGCCCTCTCCAGTAGCTCTGCCAGGAAAGGGCGTGTGAGGCTTCCCAAACATCAGACTGTTTCCCCTTTCCTAGCTCACTCTCTTATTGTGATACAGTGAAAGCTGTTCAGTTTCTAGCTACCTCTGATGAGGGGGCTATATGAATATAAATGACTAGAGCAATGTTTCAGATTTAAGACTTTTATTTTTTCACACCCAAGCAAGCCTGGGCCGTTGACCCTTCCTGCCCCCAAGCCCCCTACCCTTCACAATGAGAAGAAATGTTTGCTTTCACTCCAGGGCTCAAGGAATACCTAAGCTTTGGCAGTGGCCTTGTAATGGGTCAGAGTGCGGGCGGAAGGGTCCGTGGCGCTAGTCCACCTGGGCATCCAGTAATGAGGCAGCCAGTCGGCGCGGCCCGGGTAGTGGCGTTCAAAGATCTGACGGTAGTAATAGCCTTCTTTCGTTTTGGGAGTATTGACGGCAAATTTTTGGGCTGCGCTTGCCATCACCGCATCATCAACCTGCAAGAATAACAAGATAGAAGCGAAATGGTTTTTTAACCGGCATGGAAATACTTGTATTTAATCTGGCTTCACAAAAACAGAAAACAAAAAGAGAAAAGGCATGAATGTATATTGTGTGAGAGACTCTTTGGATCACTTAGAAAATGCTAAAATACCCTAATATACATAGCTGCAGTGACCTTTAAGGAACATTCACATGCATACTTCTTCTAAGTGGTGGCTCTAAGTGTTTGATTCATTTGTGCCTAATAACATCTGGCACCCAACAGGTGCCCAAAAATGTGTAAGATGAAAGCCAGGGGGCTTCCCTGGTGGCGCAGTGGTTAAGAATCCACCTGCCAATGCAGGGGACACGGGTTCAAGCCCTGGTCCGGGAAGATCCCACATACCGCGGAGCAACTAGGCCAGTGCACCACTACTACTGAGCCCACACTCTAGAGCCCATGTCCCACAACTACTGAGCCCGCGTGCTACAACTGAAGCCTGCACGCCTAGAGCCCGTGCCCTGCAACGAGAAGCCACCGCAATGAGAAGCCCGCGCACCACAACGAATAGCCCCCACTCGCTGCAACTAAAAAGAAAGCCCATTCTCAGCAATGAAGACCCAACGCAGCCAAAAATAAATAAAATAGATAAATTAAAAAAAAAAAGTCAGTGATGACTGGTAAGTCTCCTCTCTATTCTAGATGCCACTTTATTCTTACAGAATTCTTTAAAAGAAGTATTGTTTACAGGGCATCTCTCCTGCAGACACAAACATTTAAATTAAATACAAAATGAACAGTGATTACTCCTCTGCACCCAAATTATCCTATTCCAGAAAATAGTTTTAAAGACATGATACCTGATGGTCAATGTATTCCTGTAAAATCCTAAACCAGGAATTCTTAACTGAGGTTATTCCATCACTGAAGGCTTCTTTTGGTCGCCAGAGAATCTCTTTAGGTATCAGATTGGAGTCCTCAAAGGTCTCTCTCAGAAGATGTTTTTCTATCCCGTTCTGACATGAAAACAAAAGGAGTGTCAGTGAAAGTTCTAAATATAACCAGTATCAGTGGTTTTTTGACAGTTTTTATCTTGATTCACCCACCTTGGGGGTTTTCATATTTGGTGGCAGAGACATGTAATAGGAAGAAAATCGATGATCCAGGAAGGGGACTCTCAGTTCAAGGCTTAAAAAGGAAAAGAAGAAAATCTAAATCAAAATGGATATTTAGTGCCTGTCTGTTTAGATTCAGACTTAGTTTCCTAGGAATTCACTTAGCCTCTAAGTAATGTTAACATTATAAAGTCATTTTTATAATCCTAAGTAACTGCCCTACGCTAATGCATGAATACAAAAACCTTCATTCAGAGTACACATTACATCATCTAGGGAATGAAACAAACTACTGGAGAATAATTACTTTTACTTTCCCTTCTGTAAACTATTAAATACCTCAAAAATCAGAAAAAGAATGAGTGACCTGATCATTAAGAACGTACTTTGCCTGGACTTTCCTGACTCACAGTTTTTTCTAGGTGAGACCATCTCTCATCCTATTAAAAACAGTAATGCTAATCTGCGGTTATTACCCTATCTGCTTGTCCTAACCAGAGTCCCCAGGATTCAAGAAACAGATGATGTGACCTTGGATGAAACACTGTGGAACGCTGGTTTATACTGAATGTAAGTTATTCATCAGTTAGTAGTAAAAATGTTTGTGTCAGTTCATTCCCCAACCTCATATTATTTTCTAATCTACGTGTGATTTGGTAGAAGCAACTAAAAGAGTTGATACTGGTTGTTTATCACGTACAGTTAAGAGTCTTCAATTCTCCAACATGACCAGCTTTAAAAAGTGAAAACTTTAGCCAACTTTAAGCTAATCAAATCTCTTGCATCTTCGCTTCCCTCTCCCCACACATGGTCCCCACAGCATCAAACTGGCATGGCAGGTGCTCAACGGTCACAACATGAAGGTGTATAATCTTTACTTCTCTTAAAAAAAACTAAAAAAAAAAAGCTGCAAGTGCCTTCCATCTCAGTTGCCCAGAAGTGGGCAAGATGTTGTGCTTTCAAGATGGGAACTCCATCTCAAACCATGTCCTCTCACCATGAGAGGACCTATCCATGTCCTCTCCCCATGACAACAGCACTCTGATTCAGCCTAATCCCTTTGCACCAACAGACAAGCTTCATTTTCTCTATAGAAGGCATACTTTGCAACATATACTAGCTGGAAAGAAAGAAATCGACCACTGAGCCTTTTGTTTTTTGAGGTTATTTTTACAATCGCTTCCTAAAATACCACGTTTACCCATGGGCAGCAGTAGTTCGATCTGCTCGGAGAACATCAAACAAATACAGTTCCTTCAGAAGCCGCTCACTCTCCTCCTCGGCCTTCTCAGGGGAAGGAGCCTAGTTTGCAAACAGAGCTGAAGTTACAAATACACCCACAAGCTTTGCTTCTGGCACATGAAACAGTTTTTATATCTTACTCGTACACATAACTCCAATTCTAAAGGTGGGTAAGACAAAAAGCCCAACAGAGCTTAGGGAAGGGAGTAAATGCTTGATAAAACGTACCTTCCCTCACACCAAGACTGCTACTGCTAGAACAAATAAAATGACATGCTGTACGACAGCCATAAGACCATAGGAGACTAAGAGCAGAAACATGATTCTTAGGCTTAACGAGTTCAAAAAAAGATATTATCTGACACTATTAAGACTTCTTTCTCCCCCCCGAAATACACACACTATCAGATTTCCTGATATGCCTCACAAGATGTTCAAAGTGTTACTGTTATGCCAAAAAAGAAGAGAGAAAATAGGTAAATAATAATTCATACTTTTCTTCCCCTAGGATCAATATCCCTCCATTTGAGAATGCTTACCTTGTGAAAATATATGTAACCCTGTGTAAGTTCATCTGAACCTTCTCCAGAGAAGATCACTACGCTATCCGTGTTCTTCCGAATGTACTTTGAAATTAAGTACATACCTTAAAAAAGTGACAGAAATTATTGTTAATGTCCACATAACCCTCTACCAAAAATGTCTTTTATTTGATTTCTGGAAATGACTGCAAGCTTTGCTATCACACTAGACTCTCTGTTAATATAAAGTAGTTTGCAAAAGAATGACCTTATATCTACAATATCTTTATATGGTACCTATCGTTTTATGTACGTAATCCAAAAGTCGTACTGTTGTGATGAAACACCCCAAAACCCTTCCACAATTTTATATATAGGTTTTAAAATGTTACTGCTTTCAGACCAAGAATGTCTATCTGAAGATTTTGCTAAACAATGTTAAAAATGCTAAAAAATTTTGCTGAACAGTGACTCAAATATCTTAGATGTGATAACTTTCACACCAGTATCACTATAAAAAAATTAAAAGGTAGGGCTTTGGTAGCTTAATTTTTATTTGGGGCTTTTTTTCTGATACCTACTCCCCATTCAGCATATGTCAAATACAGTTAAGAATATTGCATCATTAAAAGGTGCTGGTTGGGGCTTCCCTGGTGGTGCAGTGGTTGAGAGTCTGCCTGCCGATGCAGGGGACACGGGTTCGTGCCCCAGTCCGGGAAGATCCCACATGCTGCGGAGCGGCTGGACTCGTGAGCCATGGCCGCTGAGCCTGCGCGTCCGGAGCCTGTGCTCCGCAACGGGAGAGGCCACAATAGTGAGAGGCCCGCGGTTGGTCCCTGCTCCACATCCCTGTAAACCACTATCTGTTCTTAACTGTTTTTTCATTATCAGCTCCCTAGGGATACTTTTTAGACCTTCTTCCCTAATCTCCTTCACCAACGAAATATCAGTACCAGAAATACCGTATTTCTGCTGATGTGCCGTGGCCCTTTGGAAGGCCAGAAACCACTGTAATACCTAATATTTTTTTGCCCTTCAAGAACTAATTTTTGCTTCCTTGGGAGAGACAGCACCTCTGTACTATTATTGCAAAGTTAGAGCATGAGGATGCAGACCCTAAACTTTGCAATGGAGTCGTGTCAGATTCTGCATCCCTTAAGAGAGGCATATCTAAGCCAGTAGCATATTAGAGGCTCAGCAAAATTAGATCAGTCTGATTGGGAGTATGCTTCTAATCTCAGTGTGTATCCACAGGGTAAAACTCGTATTTCTTGCTGCACAATATGTTATTGATTGATAAGTCGTATGATGGAATATTTACCAAAATATATCTAAAACGAGCATTCCTTACAGAAATTAGTTACAACATAGACCTGTTTCCCTATACAGCCCAAGAAACTTTTATACAGAGAAACTGGGGGAAAGGTGGTGCAAAAAATATGTATCTACTTTTTGAAGAAATATAAATAGTGATACCATAAATGTGGAAGTTTAACTATATATTTATTGTACCTCTCCAAAAGAGATTTCAGGAATTCTTAAATGGCCTTGTCTTTAACAATTGCTGACACAGGAATTTTACCTCTGTTCATTCTTGAGTACTGTTTTTTAAACAACTGCTTGAAACAGGACTGTTTACTCCTTACACCTTTTCAGTATTAAAAATCTTTTTGGGATCATAAAATACCTTACCTACTGAAGCACGGACTGTCGTAATATCGTAAGTTTCCAAGGAAAATATGACTTCATCCAGGACCTGAATGCCTTCCTCAGAGTTAAAGAGGACTTCATGGTGTTCGCTGCCAATATGATTTGCCACCTGATTATACAAGAAATACCCACAGGCTTGTGTTTTAAAGGACTACTCTTGAAAATGAAGCGGGACTGTAGTTCACAACACATTATGAATTAACAAGGGTGTTAAACAAACAAGACAAACTAAGCGGAAATGATTCCGTAGGCCACCACAATAAGTGGAAATGATTCTCTAGGCCACTGCATACGAGCCCCACCTAGTCAGGCTCCCTTGCCTCCCCCGGTGTCTGCCCTCCACTGACCACCGAGAGGTAGAGCTCCCAGCCACTCTTCCCACGCCAAGACTTCACCCTAACAAGCATGCCCCCCACTCCCCCTCACACTGATTTTACCTCCTTTTGGCCCTCCTGCAATGCCTAATTTTACATCCAGGATGTTATTCCTAAATTAAATGGCCCCTCCCCTCATTCTGTTTCCTTTGGCTATTGTGGATTCATTTAGCATTGGTCAGCTTGCTTTGGGACCACCTGCTTGCTCCTTCTCAGCCATTCTATGCAAGTTTCTCCAAAGTGGGAACGAGGTCTCCCGCACACTGAATGTGTACAAGGTCCCCTCTGCCCACAGCCCTAAACACAGTACTTTATAAAAGAAAAAAAAAAGAAAAGTAAAAAGAACATCTAACATTCTCTAAGTACTCATACACGCTAGGTTCTATCCTACACACTTATATTAAGTATTATGTAATTTTCACCTCAAAACTATCCCATGGTAGATACTATTACTTCCATTGCGTAAGTGAGGAATTGTGTGGTAGAAGTACGATTTGAAACCAGCAGTCAGGCTCTAACGCCTGCAGCCTGAACCACTATACCATGCCCTAACTCTCAAAAGGGCGGAATTATCATAGGGTCTTTGTGAGGACTGCATGGGTCGTGATAGATAAAAGTGCCCAGAGGGGCTTCCCTGTTGGCGCAGTGGTTGAGAGTCCACCTGCCGATGCCAGGGACACGGGTTCGTGCCCTGGTCCAGGAAGATCCCACATGCCGCGGAGCGGCTGGGCCCGTGAGCCATGGCCGCTGAGCCTGCGCGTCCGGAGCCTGTGCTCCGCAACGGGAGAGGCCACAACAGTGAGAGGCCTGCGTACCGCAAAAAAAAAAAAAAAAGTGCCCAGAATACAGTGTACAACATAGTTGATATTCAACAGGCATTTCATTCCATTTTAATATATTTAATTCAAAACAATTATCTAAGTCAATGCAGCAGCAAAGTATAGAACCATCAATTACTAACAAGTCTGTCTTAACTACATAACAGACAAAGACAGTGTCTTACCTTTCTAGCAGCTAGTAAATCGGGACTGTCTTCCATGCCAATCGCAAATGTCTGGAGAGGATACTGTACTTTGGCCTCTTTTAGCTGCTTCAACAGGATGGCAGCAACCAAACTGGAATCCAAGCCACCTATGAGCAAGACAGGAAGTGTAGTGGTTATGGGCCTTACATAAGAGAGGGACAGATATGATTTACATTCCTATTAAGCACCAAGATTAGAGTTTTACCATTTAAAATCCCCAAGTTTTATAAATTGAAAATCAACTTGAATAAGAAAAATCTAACATTTAACCTGTGATAATGGTAACAGTATTTGAATTGGTTGAAAACCACTACACACATTCTAGGACTCGAATCAAGATGGTGGACTAGGAGGACATGGAACATTCTAAAGAATGTTTACTAGCTCATTCGTGCCAATATAATTATAGTATCACTTTGCTACATTATTTGCTACATTATTATTTGCTACAATGTACAATGTACAATTTGCTACATTATTATTAAAATATTGAAAGCAACTTACAGAAAACTTTTTCATCCTATAATGGAGGAAAGATTAAATCATATAGTATTTTATAGTCAAAACCTCCAGGATAGCTATAAATCATTTAACTTAAATATGCACTAAATACAATTAGGTTTTTAAACTGACTTCACCTGATAAAAGGCAGCCAATCCTTCTGTCCGTCATCAAACGTTTCTTAATGGCATTGTCAAAAAGGATTCGGAGGTTGTTCTTCACAGTTTCTATCTCAAAACCTATTAACACATAAAGGAAATTAAATAGCTGCAGAAAAGCCTGGGCTGAATTATTTACTGAAATGGGTACACAGTCATCTACCTCTATCATGATGGCATTTGCTCAACAGTGAAGTTGGCCAAATTGCAATGTGTCACCTCCAAATTAAAAAGGAAACAGATTTTCGAACTTACATCATTCCAGTGATGTGAGAGTACAGTTTTCCTTTTGGGGAGAGAGGTGGGGAACAGGTGGGTGGGCTTCTGCTTTCTTACCTGGGAAGAGTTTCTCCACGCTGTCATACAGGGCATGCAGAGGCTCATCTCTACAGTTATGATATTTAACCATTTCCACCGATGCTACTTTGCCATTTGGCTTTAAATCCAAAACTTCATAGTGTCCTGGGAGAAAAGGCTCCACTTTTAAAAAAGGAGTCATGGAGTGCTTCAAGTTAATGAGACCTACATATTCAAAAAGATAAATTTATTCAAATGAGGATAATACTTCACGGTAACTTTCATGATTAGTTAGTATCCTCTAACTTCCTATTTATCTTCCCTCTTTAATACAAATACGTGTCCATTACATAAGCAAAACTGGAAAAATATAATCACTCGAAACACTACCATCTACTTACTAGAAAGGTAACAGTAGTACAGAGATGCACAGCAAAATTACACTGGTTTATAGTAATTCAAGGCAATAGGAAAATCTTCAGTGTTCAATTTCTTCTCCCTAGCTGGAATTTCTGATTTTAAAAAATCTATTTTCTTCACTAAAGCAAACAAATACAAGAAAAGATACATTTATTAAGCAAAAAGAATGACTTGAAACTTAATTTCATGATATCCTGGTAGTCACTTGTCATCACTGAGGTATCTTAAGAAAATAGCTGTGGTTCCCAGTCCTTTAACAAGCAAAATGATCCACCATTACGTACTTTAAACTCAGATATTAAGAAGTCAGACATCTATCCCTTATGTAGCTATTATATACTGTATATGAGTTAAACATTATAATTTAAATTCCCTCAATAAGTGCTCACAGGAAGTAACCAACTTGACTTCACCATGATCTGGGATTAAAAAAGAAAAATCAAGGGCTTCCCTGGTGGCGCAGTGGTTGAGAGTCCGCCTGCCGATGCAGGGGACACGGGTTCGTGCCCTGGTCCGGGAAGATCCCACATGCCGCGGAGCGGCTGGGCCCGTGAGCCATGGCCGCTGAGCCTGTGAGTCCGGAGCCTGTGCTCCGCAATGGGAGAGGCCACAACAGTGAGAGGCCGCATACCACAAAAAAAAAAAAAAGAAAAGAAAAATCAGTGGTTTATTATAAACAGTAAGCCTATCTACACAGAATACTTATTATGATTTATAATTTGAGTTTGTTGACCCAGGAATCTACTGTGTAGTGTGGAATTCAAACAGCAGACAAGCCCCAGATCCTATCACCAGCTAGCAGACCTCAAGCTAGCCACACAGCTCCCGTAGGGGGAGAAGCAGTTACAAGATTTTAAGCAGGGAGCACCATGACCAAATGAGTTTTTGATAGGCTATTCTAAAAGCACTGAGAAAGGAAAACTATTGCAGTACAGTATTCTAGATGAGATCATGTTGTTTAGAAAAGGGCAGTGTTAAGGATGTAAAAAAATCACAAGTCAAGAAATTTCAGAGGGTAAATTGGACGTGAGACCGTAATTCCATATCAAGGTTTTGGAGACACAGTGGAAGTATGGAGTCTGCTTTTCCCTTGTGTTCTCTTTGCTGGGCTTCCCTAACAGCACTTTAGGTAAATAACATATATACTTCTTTGCCATACGATCACAGTAAGTGATTTAAGGAATGAGGCAAAAAGGCAGACAGGCAGGTAGACCAGATTTTAGGATGTCATTCTATCTAGCTAGGAGATAAAAGATGAATGCCTTCCTCAACTTGGTCAAGAAATGCTAAATATGATTTATAAGTATTTTATTCCATTCTGTGGGTTGTCTTTTCACTTTCTTGATGGTGTCCTTTGAAGTACAAGAATGTTTAATTCTGATGAAATCCAATTTATTTTTTTGTTGCTTGTGCTTTCGGGGTCATATCTAAGAAATCTTTGCAAAATCCAAGGTCATGAAGATTTAGCCATATATTTTCTTCTAAGAGATTTATAGTTTTAGTGTTTACATTTAGGAGTTTGACCCACTTTAATTTTTATGTATGGTGTGAGGTAAAGGTTTAATAACTTCATTTTTTTGCATGTGTGTGTCCAGTTGTCCCAGCACCATTTGTTGAAAAGACTATTCTCCGCCCATTGAATGGTCTTGGAACCCTTGATGAAAATCTGTTGACTGCAGATGTATGGATTCACTTCTGGACTCTTAGTTCTATTCCACTGGTCTATATGTCTGTCCTGCCAGTACCACACTGTCCTGATTATCGTTATTTTGTAGTACGTTTTGAAGTCAGGAAGTGAGAATCCTCCTACTTTATTCTTTCTCAAGATTGTTTTGGTTATTGTGAGTCCTTTGCCATTCCCTATGAATTTCAGAGTCAGCTTGTCAATTTTTACGAAGAAGTCACCTGGGATTCTGACAGAGGTCATGCTGAATCTGTAGATCCATTGGGGGAGTCTGTGCCAACTTAACAACGTTAAGTCTTCGATCCACGATCATTGTATGCTTTCCAATTTATTTAGATCTTCTTTCATTTCTTTCAACAATGTTTTATAGTTTTCAGCATACAGTTTTGCACTGCTTTTATTAGGTTTATTCTCAAGTATTTTATTCTTTTTGATGCTATTTGTAAACACAGAGTAAACCACATGACCCAGCAAGTCCACTCCTAGGTATACACCAAAGAGAAATGAAAACACAAAAACTTGTACACAAATATGTAGAGAAGCATTATTCATAAGAGCCAATTGTCCATCAACTGACAAAAGAATTAACAGTGGATAAAAAGAATGTTTATGTAATCCATATTTGTAATGTAATCCATTACAAATATCCATGTAATGGAGTATCTTTTGGCCATAAAAAGTAAATACTGATACATGTTACAACATAGACAGACCTCGGAAACATTATGCCAAGTGATAGAAGCCAGTAACAAAAGACCACATATGATATGACTCCGTTCATATGGAATGCCCAGAATAGGGAAATCCACATAGACTGAAAGCAGATTGGCAGTTGGCTGGGACTGGGGGGAGAGGGGGTAGAGGAGGTAGTTGGGGACAGGAAGTTTAATGGCTGATGGATATGGAGTGATGGGGAGTGACAGCTCAAGAGTACAAGGTTTATTTTTATTTTTTTGGCTGCATTGCGAGACTTGTGGGATCTCAGTTCCCCTGACCAGGAATCGAACCGGGGCCCTCAGCAGTGAAAGCGCAGAGTCCTAACCACTGGACCGCCAGGGATTTCCCTATGGGGTTTATTTTTGAGGTGATAAAAAATTTCTAAAATTGACCGAAGCACTGTTTGCAGATATCTATGAACATACTAAAAACCACTGAATTGTACACTTTAAATGGAAGAATTGTATGGCATGTAAATTATACACCAATAAAGCTGTTTAAAAAATGCTAAATTAAAATGAGTCTGTGTGATAGCCATGGCACAGTACCACAGTGCAATAACTGCAGGGCCGGCCAACCCTACCATTACAATGTGACATAGGGAAACTTGAAAATACATATGGGATCAGACCAGACGCAGAGCCTATCAGCACAACAAAAATTAAATGACTTTACTACAGACTTATCCTCTAAGGTTTACAGAATTTAAGTGCTAAAAGGAGAGTCCAACTCCTTGGCTTTATAAAGAAAAGCTCAGAAAGTCGATGACTCTCATAGTCACTTGTAAAAAATCTGCGTTACCCCATTTGTAAATATGCATTGGATTAGATTTATAAATATTATTTAAAAGAAAACACAGAATCAGGACAATAATGAAAATCTACAGTAAAATTCTATCATTACCTTTAGCTTCTGAACACACGGCCAAAAATCCATCTTCTGTCACGGCTTTAAACAAAGGTCTGACTCCATAGGTATCTCTGCCCAAGAATACTTTCTTATTGGCAGTATCCAGTAAAATAAATGCAAATACCCCATCCAACATACAAACTGTTTGCTCAATTCCTCCTTTGTCATAAAGATGAAGGATTATCTCACCATCCACTTTGGTCTGGTATTCAAATTCAAAATGGTGTTGCAGCTTAAGGAAACAATAGCAAAACAAAAATGTTAGAATCCTTGTGCATTCACTAATTTTTTTTTATTGCTAAGTTGCTTCAGTATTTTTGTGCTTTATAATTTCATGCACGTTAGTGATTTAGAAGAATCACGGCATTATAAAAATATAGCCTGTTTGAACTCAGAATCATACAAATTCTTTATAACATAAAGCTAAGCCCGTGAAAATTTTAGTTGCAGTCTTATAACCAGAATACAGACGCAATGTACCTCTGTATTGCGTGGAGGGATGGAAATGTATATTATATACATACTGTGTATGTAATACACGTGTATTTACACAAATATGTTAAGTCAAGCAAATAGATTGCCAGGTGTCATGGACACTAAAACTGTGTCTTCTTCAACTGTGAGATTTTGGTTTGGGAATATAGTATCAGCTGAGCTTCTTCAAGTTCAGCCTCACAGACTTCCTATGAAAATAGAAAGCGAAAGGACAAACACATTTGGCACTATTCCCTGACAAATAAATGATTCCATCACAATGGTGGAGACAAATGGTCCAACACAGAGCTGCTGGTCCTGGGGAGGACTATAGCATCCCGTCCTTCCACCACTGCAGAGGCATTAAAGCTACTTCTCAGTGATGGACAAAATGATGCTGGAGCTTTATTCATCCACATCCCCCAGCGGAACAGCAAAGAGACCATCATTCCCACTGCATGTAGAGAGGGTTCAATTAAGTTAGGCCCAAACTCCGTGGCTCTCCCTCACCACTGGCAAACTGTGAGGGTGAAAACTTCTTGGTATGTTCCTCTTTCTTTGTACTTACTCATATTTTTGGCTGATAATAGGAGGTTCACATAAACAAAATCAAGTTGAAATGCTGGGTATATTTGAACATTTAAAACATGTTTTTAAATTTCAAAAAGTAAGTTTCTATGTTTATATGTGTATGCCCTGTAAAGAGCATGCTTCACAACCATGCTCACTCTATAGATTTGTGAACCTTTTGTCTATAAGCACGGAGAACTGTCCAAAAATGGGCTTCGGCCGCTTCCAGTAACTACAAAGCCACCTCCTGGTCACCTCTCCTTGCTCTGAGACACTGTCAGCGATGATCTCTGTCACTAGGAGGCAGTGTTTGGAAGGGGTCTTCTGCTCACCCTTCTGGGCTTAAGTACCTGCAGGATAAATGAGCCCAAAGCATTCGATGATTTCAGCAAGCAACAGCTTCCAAATCTATACTCCACCACCACATCACCATCATGGCTCTTTGGCCTAAAGCTTACAGGTAACTTAACTGGTTAATGATTCACGTGTATACTTCCCACCCTCCTGAAGCCACACTTAGCTTAAAGCCCCCATATTCTGCCATCACGCAGAAATCACACTGCCATTTGACTTGCTGGCTGTAGGCCTCTGATGCCCCCTGCAGGGAGGGGGCCTCCTCTTTGCCCAACCTTCACTCGTATTCCTCCTCTCCTTGACCAGTCTCCCTCCACTTCCAACTGCTGGCTGGATTTTAGTAGTAAATTCTATTTTCACCAGAAAAGGGGGACCTTTGAAGCTTCTGTTGCAGCATTCTTTATATAAGCCTGAAATGTCAATTCTACTCTTTAGACAGATTTTAGCTGCTCACACTAGATAACCTGAATGATTGGTAGAAGCAATGGAACTTCTCTGCTTCTGAAAACACAACATATTTGGCTAATTTAGAAAAGAAATATTTTCAAAATATTTAACAAAATACACAAAAGCAGCTATGTTGTTCAAGTAAAACATGGCATTTCCTACCTAATTTAAGGTGAAAGTCAGGCTACTACTGCCATGATACAAACTTGGCATTCTCACATATATGGTACCAACTTGGCTTTATAAGGAAGTTTTAACTGCCCCCTCCTCTGTTCCCACTAGCTTGAAACTCCCTTACCTTTCCTGTTCCATTTCACCTCCAAGCACCTATAAAACTGATGTCTGATGTATAGTAGGCCCTTATTAAATATATGAAAGGAATATGCTGAATAACTATAACGACTCTTCAAATGAGAAGCCTATTCTTGAGTGTTCCTATAAGCCGACAACAAACAAAGACTAAAGCTATTATTCAGAGATAAAAATGGCCAGAGGGTGACTAGAATATAAATCCCTACTCATGAATGATAGGCATATATCAAGAAGTCTCAAAAAGTACCGAGAAAAATCACAACCAAATATATGACCCTTGAATGAAATCTGGCTCAAAACCAAAAAACAGCTATAAATATATTCGTGGAACACCTGGGAAATTTTAATATGAACTGGATATTAGAGGGTATTATGGATTCTTAGGTATAATAGTAGTATTGGTGTTAAGTAGAAGAATGCCCTTATTCTTAGCAGACAAATGCTTACATACTTAGGAGTAAAGTGTTATAATATCTGCAGTATACTCTAAAATGATTAAGCCCAAAATTGAATGTGTGTGTATACAGACAGAGAGATAAAGCAAAAAAGGCAAAACATTAACAATTATTCCATCCAGATGCTCAATGTTCTGTTCTTTTTTTGTAAATTTGAGATTTTCAAAATTAAAAGTTGGGGTGGAGAGTGACAAAAAAAATAACTTGCAAATTTTAAATTAAAAAATTTCTTATGAAACACCAGCCAAACAATTCCAGATTGCAAGGCTCTTAGTAAATCTGGCTTCCTCAGGTTAGAATTTCCAAACCTTCCCTACTCTCATCCTAAGAGTATGCTTTCACCAGATTAAAAAGCTGTTCCAGGGCTTCCCTGGTGGCGCAGTGGTTGAGAGTCCGCCTGCCGATGCAAGGGACACGGGTTCGTGCCCCGGTCCGGGAAGATCCCACATGCCGCGGAGCGGCTGGGCCCGTGAGCCATGGCTGCTGAGCCTGCGCATCCGGAGCCTGTGCTCCGCAACGGGAGAGGCCACAACAGTGAGAGGCCCACGTACCGCAAAAAAAAAAAAAAAAAAAAACTGTTCCAATTTTAGGGCTGCCGAAAGTCTTACTTCTTGCACTCCACTGCATCTGGCTACCTGTCTATCCTTTGCCTGATTAATTATGCAACAGCAACATCTTAAGGGCAGCATTAAATATAAGCTACAAATGTGATCACCCACAAACTATTAAATTCTATCCCTGCCTTAAAAATCTTCAAATCTCACTGCTCTTAGAATTATATTCTACCTCCTTACCAAGTCCTCCTTGCTCTGGTCCTCCCCAATCCCACATGGCCCTTGTTCACTTATGACCATCTCAGGGTTCTAAGCATGGCTATTCCCTCTGCACGAAAATGCCCTTCCCAGCCCTGCTAGCTAATCCTTGTCCATTCAAGTCTGAGTTGAAGTGTCAATTCCTCAAGAGGCTTTCTCTGACCACCTATACTGAAACTGGATCTCCCATATCCATGAGCTCCATATTCATTTTTTCAGAATGCCTAGTACAATGATTCTAAGAGTTAAAAACCTTAAGTGTAATCCTTTTTTTTTTTTGCGGTACGCGGGCCTCACTGTTGTGGCCTCTCCCGTCGCAGAGCACAGGCTCCGGATGCGCAGGCTCAGCAGCCATGGCTCACGGGCCCAGCCGCTCTGCGGCATGTGGGACCTTCCTGGACAGGGGCGCGAACCCGTGTCCCCCGCATCGGCAGGCGGACTCCCAACCACTGCGCCACCAGGGAAGCCCTGTAATCCTTTTTATCATTTTTTTGTGTGTGTGTGACCAAGTCATTTCACCTCTTTGTGCATTGGTGCCCTGTCTCTCTATATATAATTGGAGCAAATGAGAATGAACATGGAAAGTGTTTGAAAGCAAAAAGCATTATACAAAATAAAATTATTATAACCAACTAGCTCTGAGGCTAATCACATCCAGATAGCTTCTGGTTTTATTCTGTTTACCTTCTTGTGGTTATAGATTTCACCGTTGTAACACAGCCACAAGTAAGGATATTTCTTCACTCGAATTGGCTGCATTCCAAACAGCTGGTCAACCACTGCCAACCGGTGAAATCCAAAGCAGCAGTTGGTATATCCATTGACATTCTCAAAACGAAATGCATCTGGACCTCTGTGTGCAATCTTCATAGCACTCAGACACTGAACAGAAAGGCAGTCGTCACTGCCAAAGAGGGCCCAAATACCACACATGGTGCAATGGAGCTATGGGCTCTCTCTGGAGAGAAAAACAGACAAATTAAATATTCAATATCCAATCCAATTCTGTATTCAATCTTGATTCCCCAAACTTGCATAAGCCACTTCAAAGACTGAAATATAAATTATCTTATCTACAGCAGTTTTCCAGTAGGTTGGCAGGCACACAGGGACAGAGAATGATTTAATTTACTTACAAGTATTCAGGAAAGATGGATGACCTTAACATCCAGCCAGCTATAGCAGCTTAGCCCCCAGTCAGAGGCTGCATCCCTCTCACATTAGGATTTGGTCAGCTAGAGCTAGCAGTGTTCAGGCCACATTCTGTTTTGTATCCTAGGTTTACACCCAAGATACAGATACACATGCAGGCTGGCTCCATCCTTGCCAGAGATCCCATCCCCACTCTCTCCATCCCAGAATCCCAAAAGCCCTGAAAAATCCACGAGATGCTCCAGATTACTACAGTCGCCTCTTGTGTCTCCTTGACAATTAAATGCCGGCTTTATACCTGTACTAATAGATGTATAGTGGGTAGAAAAGATGATCATACATACTGCCTAAGTGTAACATTAAGATACACAGCTATTATAAACATTTCACTACTTCTAGCTTACCTCCAAGTGACTTATTCAAACACAATCAGAGAAGTTCTAAAAAGAAAAGAGAAAGCAGTATTATCTGATATCTTAGTTTAATAACAACAAAAAAATTTAAGTTGACAGAGATACAAAATGTTCACCATCAAAATGTCCTAAAAGACAAAAATGTTAAAACATTTTTGTCTCAAAGCTACCTTGGTGAGTAAGAAAGCAAAGTAGGTGGGACATACACAGCAGTATCTCAGAAAAACAATTTGGCTATTCCCTGTAGGCCAAGAAGCAAATAAGTTACTTCCTACAAGTGTTAATTACTTTGCAATTCAAATTCAATTCTCAACTGTGAAATAAACAGCAGTTTTAGTTGAATGCTGTCAGCTCAAAACAGTTACTTTACCTAAATATCTATAACTTGCAAACTATTTTGGTATTTTTTTAAATGGAAATTTGCAGCAAATGCCTAGATAAAAGGCATCAAGAAAAAATATAAATATTCAAGTTGCATCAATCACTTGGAACAATCCTCTGAAGACATTTCATTTGTATTTAAATGAACCAAAGCCTTATTTGGAGCTTTTATGAGACCAGATCCAATTAATGGAAAATGGTATTAACTAAAACAACTCGGAAATGAAGTATCACATGTCCTATGCAGCCCCTCCCATGCATTTGGCCGAATAGCCCATAATCAGATACAGGAACATCTCTGAGATATTGTCAGTTTGGTTCCAGACCACTGCAATAAAGCAAGTCACATGAAGTTTTTGGTTTCCCAGTGCATATAAAAGTTATGTTTACACTATACTGTAGTCTGTTAGGTGTGCAATAGCATGATGTCTAGCAATGTACATACTTTAATTTAAAAAATACTTTATTGATAAAAAATGCTAACCATCATCTGAGTCTTCAGCAAGTAGTAATCTTTTTGCAGCAGAAACATCAAAGATCACTGATCACAGATTGCTAAAGTTTCAAGTTACAAAAATGTGACAGACAGGAAGTGAGCAAATGCTGTTGGAAAAATGACACGTATGCAGAGTTGTCACAAACCTTCAATTTGTTTAAAAAAAAAAAAAGCAGTACCTGCAAAGCTAGGTACGCTTGGATTTACTTCGAGATTTACTGGGAAAATTCACTGAGGTTTAAGTGAGGTGACTATTAATAAGCCATCTACTTTTGACTCTAAAAAAATGGGCTGGGAAAGTGCTCTGAAATCATGTGCGGTGATTAGTCAGTCATTTACCTAAGTCTTCCTAATGCTGCTTAGTGAATCCCATTAAGCATGCTACAGAAACTCAGGAAGCACTAAATTGGAGGGGAAACGGGCGACAAACGATTGCAAAGCACACTTATTTCTCCAGCAGGAAAAGCAAATTAAAACTATCACCTATTATTTTTATTGGAAACAGTCTTACTTGCAAACATCCTACTTGGCAACGCTTTTTCCTACTGCTGTTACCTGTTCCAGTAATTTTCCATATTTCCTCATAAATGTCTAGAGCAGTGCTGTCCAATTGAAATGTGAGCCACATGTGTAATGTTAAATATACTAGTAGCGCCATTAAAAAAGTAAAAAGACAAAAGCATAATAAAAAAAATTTTTTAAAAGAGAAAAAAGTGAAATTTCAAATAGATTTTAACACAATGTACTGAAAATAGTATTATGTCAAGACGTAATTAGTACAAAAATATTAACAAGATATTTTACATTGCTTTTTTCTATTAAATCATCAACACTTTAAGCACATTTCAATTCGGATTAGTCAGCACTTCACGTTCTCAATAGTCACATGTGGCTAGTGGTTACTGAATTGGACAGTGTTGTTTCAGAGCACTTAATTTCTTAAACCAATACTTGAAAACAAAGTGATATGGTGAAGTTTAAGATTTCAGCAACTAACGCCTGCACAGGTTCAAGACCTAAATTACTTTTTTTTTTTTAATAGATCTTTACTGGAGTATAATTGCTTCACAATACTGTGTTAGTTTCTGTTGCACAACAAAGCGAATCAGCCACGTGCATACACATGTCCCCATATCCCCTCCCTCTTAAGCCTCCCTCCCACCCTCCCAATCCCACCCCTCTAGGTCATCGCAAAGCATCGGGCTGATTTCCCTATGCTATGCTGCTGCTTCCCACCAGCCAACTATTTTACATTCCGTAGTGTGTATGTCGATGCTACTCTCACTTCGCCCCATCTTTGCCCTCCCATTCCATGTCCTCCAGTCCATTTTTTATGTCTACCTCTACTATTTACCATAGCCAGGACGTGGAACCAACCTAAATGTCCATCGACAGATGAATGGATAAAGAAGATGTGGCACATAGATACAATGAAATATTACTAAGCCATAAATTACTTTTAATTAATCTTATGAGATCAATGAAAAAGTTGAGTTACCAGTGCTTTTAAATTATTTATCAAGCACTCCGGGCAGTAGATGGTAAAGAAATAATGTAGGCCACAGGCTGAGGAAAAACACTGTCCCTTCATTAAAATAATAACATTAATCCGAAACTAGCCCTATAAAATAGATATCCATTGAGAAAAGGCATGCCCGTTTCTTTTGCCTTTTCCCATACCGCGCCGCCTGTCGTGCCCAGATCTCTTCTGGGCAGGATTTGCTCAGCACTTGTGGAGTCTTGCAGTCTACACAGATAGGGGGAGGGGTAACTAGGTGAAGGGGTGGAGGTTGCCGGAGGTGAGGGGGTATCCTCCGAGGCCTTAACAGACAGCCCTGCAGACCCTCCCTCTCGGACCAAGACCTAGCGACCGCGTCGCCCCATGACTCGCGACTGCACTCGGGCCGCGTGCATCTTCCAGCCCATCCGAGCGGGTCCCCTGAAATGCGAAAACTTCCGCAGGCTTCGACACAATATAATACAAAATAATGAAATTTAAAATGGCCAACTTAAACCGCCGCCGCCTTCTCTCCAAAGCGGCAGGGCCTTAGCTCTGCGGGTCACTAGGTTCCCCCTCCGGGACCACAGCGGAGGTCTTCCCAGGGGCGCAACAATCGGCCCCGCCCCCTTTGCTCCGCAGCAGCCGCAGACGCCGGAATCCGCGTCTGCCCTCCCGTCGGGCAGGCCAGGCTGCTGCGCATCCCCCTCCCTCTCCCGGGGCAGCCCCACGGCACGCTGGGAGAGCGCTGCGACCCCCGGCTGCCCGGCTTACCTGGGCTCCAGCGAGGTGGGCGGGCGGGCGACCGTGAAGTGAGCAGGATGCAACTTGCGGGCTGAGGACCTCACCTCACCTCTCACTTTATAACCGTCTGGCTCCTGTAATGCTTGCAGGAGGTTTCATCACGTCTGGGAGGGCCAACCAGCGCGCAGAGGCGTGGCCCGCAGGGCGTGAAGGCGCCAGCCCGGCCAGGACTGGATGCGGAGCGAGGGAGGCGGAGGAACTGCTCTGTTTCTTGCTTCTTAAAGTGTTAGTGCACCTGCTGAGGGAGAGCCTCAGAGGCCTGGCCAGGTGCCCCATTGACACCTAGGATTACCTTACATGCTGTTCTGACAATTCATTAATCTTCCGCACTTGTTTTGTTCTTAGGGAAACCATCAGCAACTGATTGCCGTATCCCCTCTGCAGCAGATCTCCCTCATATCTTTAATTGTGACGTCTTTAGAAGTGCTTTATCCTCCTTATTACTAAGAGAGCATCTTAGCTGTGGATACGCATATATTTGCTAAATTAATAAATAGTGAGACAGATGGGAATAGCTGGATGGGTCTCCACCTTTTATTTTTAATTTATTTTTTGGGGCATGAAACTCCTACATCTTTATTTTTTTAACATTTATTGGAGTATGATTGCTTTACAATGGTGTGTTAGTTTCTGCTTTATAACAAAGTGAGTCAGCTATACGTATACATATATCCCCATATCCCCTCCCTCTTGCGTCTCCCTCCCACCCCCCCCATCCCTATCCCTCTAGTCCACTTTTTATTAAATGCAAATTAGATTTCATTATGTTCTTCTACCTCAGACGGAGTTAAATTTCTCCTTCCTCTGTATTTTGTGATGGATCGTCATCAGACTTCTGATGTGGTTGTATTGGCGCTCAACCAGACGGTCACCTTGTTGATTGTGTCGACCTCTTCACCTTTTGGGTCTCAGGATCGGCTCAGTGGATGCATGTATTCAGTTCAATTCGATTGCTCATTACATTTGGTCGTTGACAAATTTCACTTTCAAGAAAGGACTGAGTTCCATTCCAGTCTGAATTTTATGACTACTCACATGACCATGAGATATGTCCTATAACCTCTTTACATTTACATCTTTAAAATAAGCAAGTTAGGGACTTCCCTGGTGGCACAGTGGTTAAGAATCCGCCTGCCAATGCAGGGGACACGGGTTCGAGCCCTGGTCCGGGAAGACCCCACATGCTGCGGAGCGGCTGGGCCCGTGAGCCATGGCCACTGAGCCTGTGCGCCTAGAGAGAAGCCACCACAATGAGAAGCCCACTCAGTGCAACAGAGCCTGTGCTCCGCAAAGAGAAGCCACCACAATGAGAAGCCCACTCAGTGCAACAAAAGAGTAGCCCCTGCTCGCCGCAATTAGAGAAAGCCCGCACGCAGCAACGAAGACCCAACACAGCCAAAAATTAATTAATTAATTTAAAATAAATAAATAAATAAATAAGCACGTTAGAGACTACTGGGGGTCCTTCTAGTCCTGAAATTTTAAGTACTAAAGTGATGAGAGTTCTGTAGAGCCATAGCACCCAAGGAGGGAAATTATTTTTTTTCATCCCCACAATATCAGCTATCTCATCAAAACTCAAAATAGCATTGCAATCTGGATATTTTTACATGAGGCCCAGTTAGAAGTATATTATCCCTATTTACACACCTAATACTTGTGGATCCAGATGTGAAACCAGGTTTGTCTAGATCCACAGGCCATTTTCTTTTCATCACATTCTGCCTGTGAAATAGAATGACAAAAAGGTCTGTGTTGTACTGGAGACACTGACAGAAGAGAAAAGGGTTGATATAGCCTCTCTTATTTTTACAAAACATGAATGACCTCCATTCAGGACAAAATATATTTTCTTTTCCAGATTTCATCCCCATTCATATATTGGAGAATTACCCTGAAATTAGACTTTTTTCCTATTTATTGTCTGCACTGAGAGCTTGAAAGAGGGGACTCTCCATTTTAAAGGCACTGATGAACTGGTACCAGTACTGCCCTCAAATTTATTATGCAGAACTGGGTAAGCCATGTCCCCATTAAAACATGTTTAAGGCCTAATGTTTCTTTATAAAATCTAAGTCACGTTGATACCTAAAACCAAAATATATCAGTGACCCCTAAACATTTTTACAAAGATTCCTTTTAGAATTTTTTTTAAAAAGGTTTTCTTGACCTGTCCCCACAAGAAGACAGTGTGCTTTTAGTGTCCCTTTGATAGAGAAAATATACCAAGATAAAAATAAACAAGGCCCCATGGCTTCATAACACTCTAAAATAAATTTGTATTTTATTAGTCACATCAGCACCAAAATATAGTAAAATTACATGTGCAAGACATACTGAGATCAGACTATAGTTAATGCTTGTACAGGATACAGGTTTGACATCCTCATGTAATACATTCCCAACCAGTTCTGTAATTGCCAAGAATACAAATTCCCTAAGCACAGAGCATGCAGTGGACACTGAGTAGTTGCCAGACAAGAGCAAAGATGATAGAGGACTAAGTTCTAAGGTTCTTTATTGCCCTAAAGTTTTCAGCATCAAATAGACTTTGCTATGTCCTATTCTATATACTCTCCCAAACCTGAGGACAAGCTGGGAAAGTAGGTTTTCTACCCACATTTTACAAATGTAAAACTAAGACTCAGAAATTGAGGGATTTAGCCAAATACACACTGTTTGAATGAAATCATAAAGAATTGAACCATAATAGTATAAATCCCATTTCCCTTCCCACCCTGTCTAGGTAGTGGGAGATAGATACTTGATAGACTACCTGGTGTGGTTGCTGGTACTGGGTATCCTTCCCTTGTCTCTTCAGAGCCACTTTCAGGTTTGTGCCCTGGCTTCCCGGCCCTCCTCATTCACTGGGAGTGGTCAAAGGGAGACACTTCCAGGAGCCGCAGAGGGTGGGAGGGAGAAGTCTCAGGGCATTTCTTTTCCTGGCTCACCTACCACAAAGCTCCTCTCCTGTCAGCTCTCCCTTTGTTCTTTCTTCTCTGCAGGTTCCAGGAACTGCTTCCTCCTCACCCCCTTCAGGCCTAGCCCTAAGGTGCTGAGGCTTTCCTAAACCCTGCCCACGCTTCTCTCATTAGCCCTAATTGGAGTGTGCCATCTGCTTATCTGAACCTGACCCGACACATTGGTCTAAGATATAACTGAGTTTGTAGTGGATTAAACTAGAGTGGAAAACAATTCACATCCTCTCCTAATTATCCAACACAAATGAAAACTAAATTATGTTGGCCTATTTTCCCACATCTTACCTCACCCGTCCTGAAACCGCACTCTAAAAGCCTCCTGGGAGCATTTAAAACTCTTTGAACTTAGTCCCTGAGGAATCAGAATAAAATCCTCCTCTGTCAAGTAAAACCTGTAGGCTAGTTCCCCATCCAAAAAATGTAATTGGCAACACAAGACTATATTTGTTAAGCCCTGAGAGCATTAATTAAAATCAAGTCTTTAAATTTCTTTTAAATATCAACTAAGCTGGTTTTTCTCAATTTTTTTTGTAGGTGGATCCGTTTTCTAGAATTTAAAAAATATATAGTTGTTAGACAATCACATGATGGTACCTATTCTTGGGTATTCATCGACTAAGAAAAAGTACGTTATAATGAAAAGCTTCATTGATGTTAATAACACCTTAAAATAAATACTTGTTGAATTACTAAATGGTGAGTTGGAGTGGAATAAGTGAGAAGAGTACAATGTTCTCCAGTCGCTATAACAGATTTGATGAAGCTTTCTTTGTGGTCCTCAGGAAAATGAATCCTTCCTTCCTGTGGCCCCCCCTTCACTTATAGCTGATGTTCCAGCCTTTTAATATTGGTAACTGTGTTGAGGTATGAGTTTCCTACCTAGCTGTGAACTCCTAATAGTCCCATCCAAGCATGTTAACGATGCTAGGTTAGGAAACTAGAATACTGAGGTCTAGTCCCAGATACACAAATAGTTTATGTCTCTTGATCTTCTTGGGTTTCCACATCTGTAAAATAAGGGGGCTGAAATAAACAAACTTTGGTGTTTCTTCTAGACTTACAATTCTAACCGTTGAAACTAAGTAGATGTGAGCTATTTACAGCATTCCAATGTAGGAGTACAGATCAATGTGTTAATTTGTCATCTAAGAAACCCTTATATTTACATTGCAAATAAGATTTCCCCTCATTTAAAGCTAATTGAGAATCAGAGACAGGACAGGACTTAGGATCACACAGTCATCCAGGAGTATACCCAGGATCTGAGCCCAGATGGATCTGAACCCATTGTCCCTTCTCCACCACCCACATGGCCTCTTATCTGGGAGACTGATCTATCTAAGAGGATTGTCCTTTTTATTCCAGGGCACAACTGAGATCCAGGTTGTGCTATATTAAAATATAGCGTATTTCTAAGTATAATCTTTTTTCCAGTCTTTGCTTGCATTTTTTATTGGAAGCTAACAAAGGACCAGAGGCACTTTTAAAATTATTTTAACTGAGCTATTAAGAATGTAGAGTTCATCCTGTTCCTGTTTTGAAAAGACCCTGGTGTCAGTATCCTCATCTTCCCCCATTGCCACTTACCCATCCCCATTCTGTCACTGATACTTTACCAAAGTTTATTATGTAAAATTAATATGCCCTGTCTGCAGGGTCCACAACCAGAGAACAGCTCTAGCTGAGAATATTAGTTAAAACAAGAGTTTCACGTGAAAACTATTACTTGGTATGTAATAGTTATAAATAAGAATGTCTTTTTTAATGTCAAAAAATTGAGCAGTCTCACATGACAATAGTTGTACATCAGTCTCCCATTGATCGAGAAGAATAAGTGAGAAGCCACTTAAAACTCAGTAAAGACTTTGGAACTCATTTTGTTTTCTTCAGCATAAGAGCATCCACATATATTCTGAAATATAATTCTTCACGTGCGTTCATGATGCCTCTGATACGCAAGATGGGCAAGGACAATTATAGAGTGATATTGTAAATAGAATGGAAAGGACAATGGAGGTAACAAGGGCCATGAGAGGTTTCTAAGTGAAGTGAAATCAGATCAACTTTTTCAATATCTGACCTTGACAGCCGTGGGGAGAGCCAACTGCAATGGGATGCCCAGCAGCAGGAGGTCAATTAGAAAGCAGAGGAGGATGTCAGCAGCGCTGGGATGCAGAGACAGATAGATGTGGAGACAGTGCGTATGAGGGTGAGGGAGAGGGAAAATCCAGAACAGTCTACACTTGGGGAATAGATTGAAGGAGAAACCATGATAGGAAATAACAGGAAATATCAGAGGAGGAGATGTTAGAATAGGGACATCTGCAGGGTAGGGAAGGGGTTGGAACGAGGGGCAACATTGTATTTACTTTAGTATCTATTAAGATAGAAATGCCTGAGCTACATCCATTAGGCAGTTGGATGGATGTACCAGTTTAAAACTAGGGAGATCTAAGTTAGAGTTTTAGAAGAAAATAAAGCATAGTAGTTACAACAGCTTTAGAATCAGATAGACAATGAGTTCAATCAAAGCTCTGCCATTTGCTAACTCCATGGGATTGGGCAAGATTCAGAGCCTTATTGAGCATAAGCTTCCCCATTTGAAAATGAGGCTGGTGATACTCAGAGGAGTTTTTGGTGTGGATGGAATGACACAAGGCAGATAAAGAGGTTAGCAAACTGCCTGGCACATAATAGTAAATTCTCAGTAAATGTTAGATGCCATTATTATTATATAGGTTATTGAACAATGAATAGAGGTAAAAACTGAAACCAAAGGATTGGAAGTGATAACTGTGGGAATACACGAGAGAGAATAATCAAAGGCAAGGTCTTGAAGATGCCAACTCTGGAAGGGAAGGCAGAGTAGGAGCAGGCAAAACAGACTGAAAAGGTGTAGAGGAAGGAGAAAGGAGGATCAGGAGAGAGCGAGCAGTGGCCTGGAAGCCGATGAAAGAGTTGCAACAAGTAGGAGGATGGATCAGAATCATCGTATTAAGCAGTTATGGAGCAGAAAATTAACCATTAGATCCCATAATGAGGATGTCATTGTTGACCTGAACAAACAGTACTTTAAAGAAAGGGTAGAGGCAGTACCCTGAGACAGCATTCAGCTTTCCTAGATGTCTGAAAACTTAATTACTAAAAATAGATATATAATTATAGAAGAATATACTCCAGCTTAAAAACAAGAAGGGGCTAATTAGTAGTATTAACACAAATGAAATGGTTCTCTCCAGGAACTTTCCCCTCAGTGTGTGATCATGCTATTATTTCTCCCATCTTAAAAACAACAACAAATCTTGACTCTATAACTCTACTTGTTCCTCTGTCCACTGCTCCATCTCTCTTTTTAATCTTTGCAGCAAACCTCTTCCAAAGGTTGAAATTCCCCATCTCCAATTTTCTTCTATACTCACTCCAAAAGGACTTCTCTCCCACAGTCCACCAAAATTACTATTGTCAGAGTCACCAGTAACCCTCACATTGTAAAATCCAATGGTCATTTCTCAGTCTTCACCTTAGCTGATCTATTACCAACATGTAATAGTTTATCATTTTCTGCCCTTTAAGTGCTTAGCTTTCAGGATGCATATTCTCTTGATTTTCTTTTTTTTCATAGCCACTCTGTCGCCTTTGCTGGTTCCTTATCATCATCTTGATTTCTTAATACTGGAGAGCCTTACAGCTCAGTCCTTGGACTGCCTTACTATTACTATTTTTAATCTACACTCATTATTCACTCAGTAATCTAATCTAGTATCATGACTTTAAAAATATTTACATGCTGGTTCCCAAATTTATATCGTAAGCCTAGATCTTTCCAGAAATTCCAGAATACTACATCCATCTTCATTTTAGCATTTCCACTTGAAATCTTTAAAAAACTGTACATTTAAAAAATGTATATCAACTAAATCGATGCTTGTTAACCCTTTCAAGCATGTGGAGCCCTTACTAATTTAAAAATTAAACCATTCACGTGAGAGTAGTTGTAATTGGATATCCATTGATAGCAAAATTTATAATGAAAGAACTTACTATGACTTTAGTCACACTTCAAGTTTATATTTCATTAATCATTACATTCACTTGAAAAACATTTTTAAAGATGTTATCAATTACGTTATTTTCAATCTATAGACAATGAGATAGCAGCAGCCACGGTGAACTAATTCATTGCTATATAATTCCCAAACTCTCCAGGATCTATGCCCCACAAGTTGAAAAACACAACTGGGTTACCAGTTAATTCATGTGCATATCCAAATGTTTATGCCTTCAAGGCAGAGCCCACTATTTAAATTTTATATAGGTTGACACTTACCCTAGATGACTGATTCCTTGTTTCTCTTCATTTCAATACATTACTTACAGGGATTCTCTTTTCAAGCATTACAATTCAGAATGGGAAAAACAGAAATCCTCATGTTTAACCCTCTAGTCCTCAGTCTTCTCTCATAATTTCCTAAAAGTACCACCAGCATCTGTTCACATCCTAAATACAGTTCAAAGGTCAAATAGCAGAAGATAAAATTTGAGAACACCCAATACACCATTAAAATGCCATGGTTTTGCCTCGTGTTATTTTGACTAAAACTGTTATTTTGACTAAACTGCTCTCCCCAATGCCAATCACTCTTCCACCAATGCTCCATCAGTGCTACTTAATCCATCCTCTACCAATCTTCGAGGACCCCATTCCTCCGGGAACCACTGGCATTCAGCCAATTTAGGGACAAAACCACTTATAGCTCCACCTGCCTTCACCTCCAAAATTTTAGAAAGAACAATCTATGCATGTTTCCACTTCACTGTTCCCTCTTTACTCCTCAAAGTGGAAGACAGTTCAAAGGGCACAGCTGGTAGAGAGGTGAGGTCTAGTCTAGGCTGGCTGGACAGCCACCCAAACACAGCCTCAGGGAATACATTATTTCTTGAAGACATCACAATTTGAACTTTGGACCTTTACACAACCAAAAATCATATCTTTCCAGAACTAGAGTTGATATGACCCATAAGTAGACTCATGATGATCAAACTAATTCTGATATATAAACACGTTTTCCAATATCAATTTATAATAAGAATTCATACCTGCTTTCTGTGGACAAGAATACTTATGCCTACCAGATTTACTATTGCTTTTTGCTTTTTCCCTCAACTGACAACTGAAGTCAAATTTTTATATTCTTTTCTATCAATCCTAAGACAAACTTTTTTTTTCAGTTATAACCTCTCCAAAATCAGAATGCTTCTTACAGCTGACTGTGTTTTACAGTTACTGTCAGCCAGGTGGCAGTCATGATATAGTGCATTTAAAACTTTCTGTTGATTTGGCAGTTTCTCAAAAAGTTAAACAGAGAGTTACCATTTGGCCTAGAAATTCCACTTCTAGGTATTAAACCCAAGAGAATTGAAAACATGTGTCTACACAATAACTTGTACATGAATGTTCATAGCAACATTATTCATACTAGTCAAAAAAGTGAAAATAGCTACTAATGTATAGATAAGCAAATTGTGGTATAGCCATACAATGGAATATGATTCAACTAATGCATAGATAAACTAACGTATAGATAAAAAAAACTGTGGTATATCCATACAATGGAATATGATTCAGCCATAAAAAGGAATGAAGGTATAGATTCATGCAACAACATAGATGAACATTGAAAACATTATGCTAAATGAAAGAAGCCAGATATAGAAGACCATATATTATATGATCTCATTTATATGAAATGTCAAGACCAGGTAAATCCATAGAGACATAAAGAAAGCTGCCATGGTTGGGAAAAGCAGGTACTGGGAAGTAGCCACTAATGGTACTGGGATTTCTTCTTGGGGTAGTGAAAATATTCTGGGATTAGATGGTGATGGAATCTCTTGCAGGTTGGCACAATGTTGTGAATATATTAAAATCCACTGAATTGTATATTTTAAAAGAGTAAATGTGACCATATGTGAATTATATCACAATAAAAGGGGGGGTAAACAACAAAAAAGTCACAAAATCTATGTCAAAAATGGGAAAAAACAAAGCAAGAAAACTTCTTGGTAAGATGAAGAAAGTGCTATCACCAAAGTGTCTGGGATTCAGTAACACACAGTATGTGAGGAACACTGTTTGCCAGGCACTGGCAAGGCCACTGAATGAAATGGATATTTAAATGACCAAAGGAAAAATTTTTCTTGCATAAAGATCAAAGGAGTACCCTGAACCAAAATGTCAGAGTAGAAGGACATGCTCTCACTCCCTCTTGTGGGAACACCAGAATCACAACTAGCTGCTGGACAGTCATTGACAGGAAGACACAGGGACTCACTGAAAAAGATACCCCACATCCAAAGACAAAGGAGAAGCCACAATGAGATGGTAGGAGGGGTGCAATCACAGTAAAATCAAATCCAGTAACTGCTGGGTGGGTGACTCACAGACTGCAGAACACTTAAACCACAGAAGTCCACTCACTGGAATGAAGGTCCTGAGCCCCATGTCAGGCTTCCCAACCTGGGGGTCCTGCAAAGGGTGGAGGAATTCCTAGAGAATTAGACTTTGACGGCTAGTGGGATTTAACTGCAGGACTTTGACAGGACTGGGGGAAACAGAGACTCCAATCTTGGAGGGCACACACAAAGCAGTATGCGCATTGGGACCCAGAGGAAGGAGCAGTGACCCAGGGGAGACTGAACCAGACCTACCTACTAGTGTTGGAGGGTCTCCTGCAGAGGCGGGGGGTGGCTGTGGCTCACCGTGGGGACAAGGACACTGGCAGCAGAAGTTCTGGGAAGTACTCCTTGGTGTGAGTCCTCCCAGAGTCTGCCATTAGCCCCACCAAAGAGCCTAGGTAGGCTCCAGTATTGGGTTGCCTCAGGCCAAACAACCAACAGGGAGGGAAGCCAGCCCCACCCATCAGCAGTCAAGTAGATTAAAGCTTTACTGAGCTCTGTCCACCAGAGCAACAGTCACCTCTACCCACCACCAGTCCCTCCTATCATGAAACTTGCACAGCTTCTTAGACAGCCTCATCCACCAGAGGGCAGACAGCAGAAGCAAGAAGAACTACAATCCTGCAGCCTGTGGAACAAAAACCACATTCACAGAAAGACAGACAAGATGAAAAGGCAGAGGGCTATGTACCAGATGAAGGAACAAGATAAAACCCCAGAAAAACAAATAAATGAAGTGGAGATAGGCAACCTTCCAGAAAAAGAATTCAGGATAATGATAGTAAACATGATCCAGGACCTCGGAAAAAGAATGGAGGCAGGGCTTTCCTGGTGGTGCAGTGGTTGAGAGTCTGCCTGCCAACGCAGGAGACACGGGTTCGTGCCCCAGTCCGGGAAGGTCCCACATGCCGTGGAGTGGCTGGGCCCATAAGCCATGGCCGCTGAGCCTGCGTGTTTGGAGCCTGTGCTCTGCAACAGGAGAGGCCACAAAACTGAGAGGGCGGGGTACCGCAAAACAACAACAACAACAACAACAACAAAAAAAAAAGAATGGAGGCAAAGATCGCAAAGATGCAAGAAATATTTAACAAAGACCTAGAAGAGTTAAAGAACAAACAAACAGAGGTGAAGAATACAATAACTGAAATGAAAACTACACTAGAAGGAATCAATAGCAGAATAACTGAAGCAGAAACGGATAAGTGACCTGGAAGACAGAATGGTGGAAATCACTGCTGCAGAACAGAATAAAGAAAAAAGAATGAAAAGAAATGAAGACAGCCTAAGAGACTTCTGGGACAACGTTAAATGCAGAAACATTTGCATTATAGGGGTCCCAGAAGGAGAAGACAGAGAAAGGACCAGAGAAAATATTTGAAGAGATTATAGTCAAAAACTTCCCTAACATGGGAAAGGAAATAGCCACCCAAGTCCAGGAAGTGCAGAGAGTCCCATACAGGAGAAACCCAAGGAGAAACACACCAAGACACATAGTAATCAAACTGGAAAAAATTAAAGACAAAGAAAAATTATTGAAAGCAGCAAGGGAAAAATGACAAATAATATACAAGGGAATTCCCATAAGGTTAACAGCTCATTTCTCAGCAGAAAATCTACAAGTCAGAAAGGAGTGGCATGATATACTTAAAGTGATGAAAGGGAAGAACCTACAACCACGATTACTCTACCCATCAAGGATCTCATTCAGATTCGATGGAGAAATCAAAAGCTTTACAGACAAGCAAAAGCTAAGAGAATTCAGCACCACCAAACCAGCTCTACAACAAATGTTAAACAAACTTCTCTAAGTGAGAAACACAAGAGAAGAAAACGACCTACAAAAACAAACCCAAAACAATTAAGAAAATGGTCATAGGAACATACATATCGATAATTAATTTAAACGTGAATGGATTAAATGCTCCAACCAAAAGACAGAGGCTTGCTGAATGGATACAAAAACAAGACCCATATATATGCTGTCTACAGGAGACCCACTTGAGAACTAGGGACACGTACAGACTGAAAGCGAAGGGATGGAAAAAGATATTCCATGCAAATGGAAATCAAAAGAAAACTGGACTAGCAATTCTCATATCACACAAAATAGACTTTAAAATAAACAATGCTACAAGAGACAAGGAAGCACTCTACATAATGATCAAGGGATCAATCCAAGGAGAAGATATAACAATTATAAATATATATGCATGCAACATAGGAGCACCTCAATACATAAGGCAACTGCTAACAGCTATAAAAGAGGAAATCGACAGTAACACAATAATAGTGGGGGACTTTAACACCTCACTTACACCAACGGACAGATCATCCAAAATGAAAATAAATAAGGAAACAGAAGCTTTAAATGACACAATAGACCAGATAAATTTAATTGATATTTATAGGACATTCCATCCAAAAACAGCAGATTACACTTTCTTCTCAAGTGCGCATGGAACATTCTCCAGGATAGATCACATCTTGGGTCACACATCAAGCCTCAGTAAATTTAAGAAAACTGAAATCATATCAACCATCTTTTCTGACCACAAATGATCAGAAATGAATCACAGGGAAAATAACATAAAAAACACAAACACATGGAGGCTAAACAATATGTTACTAAATAACCAAGAGATCACTGAAGAAATCAAAGAGGAAATCAAAAAACACCTAGAGACAAATGACAATGAAAACACGACGATCCAAAACCTATGGGATGCAGCCAAAGCAGTTTTAAGAGGGAAGTTTATAGCTATACAAGCCTACCTCAAGAAACAAGAAAAATCTCAAATAAACAATCTAACCTTACACCTAAAAGAACTAGAGAAAGAAAAACAAACAAAACCCGAAGTTAGCAGAAGGAAAGAAATCATAAAGATCAGAGCAGAAATAAATGAAATAGAAACAAAGAAAACAGTAGCAAAGATCAATAAAACTAAAAGTTGGGTCTTTGAGAAGATAAACAAAATTGATAAATTATTAGCCAGACTCATCAAGAAAAAGAGGGAGAGGACTCAAATCATTAAAATTAGAAATGAAAAAGGAGAAGTTACGACAGACACTGCAGAAATACAAAGCATCCTAAGAGACTACTACAAGCAACTCTATGCCAATAAAATGGACAACCTGGAAGAAATGGACCAATTCTTAGAAAGGTATAACCTTCCAAGACTGAACCAGGAAGAAATAGAAAATATGAACAGACCCATCACAAGTAATGATATTGAAGCTGTGATTAAAAATCTTCCAACAGGGCTTCCCTGGTGGCGCAGTGGTTGAGAGTCCGCCTGCCGATGCAGGGGACACGGGTTCGTGCCCCGGTCCGGGAAGATCCCACATGCCGGGGAGCGGCTGGGGCCGTGAGCCATGGCCGCTGAGCCTGCGCGTCTGGAGCCTGTGCTCCGCAACGGGAGAGGCCACAACAGTGAGAGGCCCGCATACCGCAAAACAAAACAAAACAAAACAAAAAAACTTCCAACAAAAAAAGTCCAGGACCAGATGGCTTCACAGGTAAATTCTATCAAACATTTAGAGAAGAGCTAACACCCATCCTTCTCAAACTCTTCCAAAAAACTGCAGAGGAAGGAACACTCTGAAACTCATTCTATGAGGCCACCATCACCCTGATACCAAAGCCAAACAAAGATACTACAAAAAAAGAAAATGACAGACCAATATCACTGATGAATATAGATGCAAAAATCCTCAACAAAATACTAGCAAATAGAATCCAACAACATGTTAAAAGGATCAGAAACCATGATCAAGTGGGATTTATCCCAGGGATGCAAGAATTCTTCAATATACGCAAATCAATCAATGTGATACACCGTATTAACAAACTGAAGAATAAAAACCATATGATCATCTCAATAGATGCAGAAAAAGCTTTTGACAAAATTCAACATCCATTTATGATAAAAACTCTCCAGAAAGTGGGCATAGAGGGAACCTACCTCAATATAATAAAGGCCATATATGACAAACCCACACTCAACATCATTCTCAATGGTGAAAAACTGAAAGCATTTCCTCTAAGATCAGGAACAAGACAAGGATATGTCCACTCTCACCACTATTATTCAACATAGTTTTGGAAGTCCTAGCCATGGCAATCAGAGAAGAAAAAGAAATAAAAGGAATACAAATTGGAAAAGAAGAAGTAAAACTGTCACTGTTTGCAGATGACATGATACTATACATAGAGTATCCTAAAGATGCCACCAGAAAACTACTAGAGCTAATCAATGAATTTGGTAAAGTTTCAGGATACAAAATTAATGCACAGAAATCTCTTGCATTCCTATAAACTAATGATGAAAAATCTGAAAGAGATATTAAGGGAACACTCCCATTTACCACTGCAACAAAAAGAATAAAATACCTAGGGAGACAAAAGTCCTGTAGGCAGAAAACTATAAGACACTGATGAACGAAATTAAAGATGGTACCAACATACAGAGAGATATACCATGTTCTTGGACTGGAAGAATCAATATTGTGAAAATGACTATACTACCCAAAGTAATCTACAGATTCAGTGCAATCCCTATGAAATTACCAATGGCATTTTTTCCAGAACTAGAACAAAAAATCTTAAAATTTGTATGGAGACACAAAAGACCCCGAATAGCCAAAACAGTCTTGAAGGAAAAAAACGGAGCTGGAGGAATCAGACTCCCTGACTTCAGACTATACTACAAAGCTACAGTAATCAAGACAATATGGTACTTGCACAAAAACAGAAACACAGATCAATGGAACAAGATAGAAAGCCCAGAGATAAACCCACACACCTATGGTCAACTAATCTATGACAAAGGAGGCAAGGATATACAATGGAGAAAAGACAGTCTCTTCAATAAATGGTGCTGGGAAAACTGGACAGCTACATGTAAAAGAATGAAATTAGAACACTCCCTAACACCATACACAAAAATAAACTCAAAATGGATTAGAGACCTAAATGTAAGACCGGACACTATAATACTCTGAGAGGAAAACACAGGAAGAACACTCTTTGACATAAATCACAGCAAGATCTTTTTTGATCCACCTCCTACAGTAATGGAAATAAAAACAAAAATAAACAAATGGGACCTAATGAAACTTCAAAGCTTTTGCACAGCAAAGGAAACCATAAACAAGACGAAAAGACAACCCTCAGAATGGGAGAAAATATTTGCAAACGAATCAACGGACAAAGGATTAATCTCCAAAATATATAAACAGCTCATGCAGCTCAATTTTAAAAAAACAAACAACCCAATCCAAAAATGGGCAGAAGACCTAAATAGACATTTCTCCAAAGGAGACATACAGGTGGCCAAGAAGCACATGAAAAGCTGCTCACTATCACTAATTATTAGAGAAATGAAAATCAAAACTACACTGAGGTATCACCTTACACCAGTTAGAATGGGTATCATCAGAATATCTACAAACAACAAATGCTGGAGAGGGTGTGGAGAAAAGGGAACCCTCCTGCACTGTTGGTAACAATGTAAATTGATACAGCCACTATGCAGAACACTATGGAAGTTCCTTAAAAAACTAAAAATAGACATACCATATGATCCAGCAATCTCACTACTGGGCATATACCCAGAGAAAACCATAATTCAAAAAGACACATGCACCCCAATGTTCATTGCAGTACTATTTACAATAGCCAGGTCATGGAAACAACCTAAATGCCCACGGACAGACGAATGGATAAAGAAGATGTGGTACATATATACAATGGAATATTACTCAGCCATAAAAAGGAACGAAATTGGGTCATTTGTTGAGACGTGGATGGATCTAGAGACTGTCATACAGAGTGAAGTAAGTCAGAAAAAGAAAAACAAATATCGTATATTAACGCATATGTGTGGAACCTAGAAAAATGGTACAGATGAACTGGTTTGCAGGGCAGAAATTGAGACACTGATGTAGAGAACAAACGCATGGACACCAAGGGGGGAAAGTGGTGGGGGAGTGGGGTGGTGGTGTGATGAACTGGGCGATTGGGATTGACATGTATACCCTGATATGTATAAAATGGATAACTAATGAGAACCTGCTGTATAAAAAAATAAAATAAAATTTAAAAATTAAGAAAAAAAAATGACCAAGGGCTTCAAGTTATCACAGATGGAGGTATTCATCTGCCTTCATTTCTACAGCAGGGGTCAGTGAATTATTATTAGTAGTAGTATTAGTATTTGGCCCATAAGCCAAATCTGACCCCCTTCCCCTACTTGTTTTTGTATGAAGTACAGATAAAATATTTAATTTTATATTTTTAAATGGTTATAAAATAACAAGAAAATTAATATTTTGTTACAAATCAAAATTATATGAAATTTGTGTTCATAAATAGAGCTTTGCTGGAACACAGCCATGCCCATTTTGCAAGACAATGGTAGAGATGAGCAGTTGTGGCAGAGACCATATGGTCCACAAAGCCTAAAATATGATATGGCCTTTCACAGAAAGTTTGCCCTCCCTTAATCTAAACCACTGAGATGATAGAAGTCACTGGACAACTGATTTTGCTAATAAAGGCACTCAGGGTCCAGAGGAATGCAGCTCCCACACATCTTGCATCTTTTCCAGGCTGGTATTTCCCTGATGACTATTCCAGCTTCCTTTAAGCACATTAGCCCAATCAGTTGGGCTACAGTGATATTTTCCCTTCCTGTTCAATTAAGATTGTATTGTTTCTACATTTCCTATTGATTTTAATGGTCAAGCTCTTAGAGGTCTAGGGGTACCTTCCTGCTGCCTGTGTGTATGATCTCTTCCCTTGGGACAGGGGATAGCAGACACAGTCAGTGCCCTCCCATATCTCTCAGACCTTTAGGTGGGCTCCAGATGCCTTCCAACTGCCAATATCTGCCTCTTGTTGCCTGAGGACTTTTTTCAGAAGTACAATAGGCTTCTTACCAAAACTTCCAGCAGGTGAAAAATGCAAAGGAATTAACACCCCTAGGAGTAACCCTCAACCAGTAACTCTTGAAGTTGGCAGATAAATAGCCCAGCTGTCTCATCCCTTGGGCATGTATATGCATAATTTCCAAGAAGGTCCTTGTGGGATTAAGCTCTAGTCTCCCACTATAGCAGATCACTTAATATTATGTTATAGTTGCTTTTCTTCCCCTATTTTACTTCTCCTGTTCATATCAGTGTTTCCTGAAATTCCCAAATAACCTGCTTAAACTAGAATTCTTATCTCAGCCTCTGCTTCAAGAGAATCCAAACTAAACACTGGAACTAAAATGACCCCTCCTGTAGCCCTTGAAGTCGAATCCCAAGGGGGGAAGTTGTACTTGGTATAATATACAGAATCCCAAGAAATTTCAGCTCTTTCAACAAGGGTCAAGATGAGGACTGGCTAGAAGTAAGTTTGTTCTCTTCCCAAGAGAGGTCAAGAATAAACGCTTGCACTGAGAATAAAACCAAGTTTTCCCTAGGTCTCTACTCGTTCCATCATTGGAGATGGTTGCCTGTTACCTGAAGTTCAAGTTATATTGCCTCAGTTTAGACCCATATGTTTAGCGGCCTAATGGACATCATCTGGTTGTAGCCCACACTTCACTTTTATATATGTTATATGTATGTATATATGTATATGTGTATGTACATATACAAGCACAGAGATTATATATGTATATATAAAATCTAACTCAATATTATCTATATCCTCCCCTATTCAACTCCATCCCCCAAAACAAATAAATTAATAAAAGCCTTGTCTTCTGATATTCCTTATTTCACTCATGGTCTCACCCTCCAACACAGTTTCCAAATTTAGAAATATTCTTAGCCATGCCCTCTCTGGCACGCCCCACATGTAGCTGGTCACCAAGTCCTCCGGTGCTGGGGCCAGAGTACCTGTGCATCACTGTTGCTCCTAACATCTCCTATCTCCTAACTGACCTCCTGCTACTAGTCTTTCCTATGCCATTTGGCTCTCTGCACTGCTGCCAAAATTATCTTTCAGAAAAAACAATCAATTGTATTCTGCCACCTTGCTCTGAAACCTCTTTGACTCCATTTTGCCTACAGAATGAATTTCAAATTCTTGTTATGTCCCTAAGGCCCTTACCAACTGGCCCAGCCTCCCTAGAAGTTAGCTATTTCTCACACATATATGAGTGATTATTTTTCAGATGGATACAGATGTTGTTGAGATGAAGAAAATAAAAAATTCATTTCAAAGTTTTACTGAATTCATACTAGTTTTATTCATGTATTTTTCAATCAATGGAACACAAAAATGTATAACTGTTATCATGTGGAGCTGTAATTTTCTGATGTTTAAAAAAAATTCTCATACTTGAAAAGTTGAGAGTCAACTAGATTTATGTTTTTTTAAGTACTTTTCCAACTTTCAGCACTTATTCACGCTAAGTAACTTTTTAAAGGCAGGGGCATTCCAAGGATGTAGACTTTAAGAACAACGGTATATATGGGCTGAACAATAAATTTGGTCTTGTAATAGCATAAGCATGAATCTATATAGTGTGGGTGACAGTGGGTGGTGGAAAGGAGATTAGTCTAGGGCTTATATATCGATAAATAGGTCAGGATACTATACTTTATTTTCAATAATTCAACTAAAACAAGTCTGGCTCCTTAGGCAGACTTCAATAAGGAAACTGGAGTAAAGCTACCTGAATTATAATACAATTTAGCCTTCCATAATGTCCTGTAATAAGAAAGGAGGATGGAAACAGTTTTCCCCCTCGTGAAGCCACTAATTCTTCAGCATCACCAGGACACCATCTCGTATTGGACAGGCTCCCATTATAGAATCAGAATGTGGTGACTGGAAGAAGCAGACTCTGGATTCAAACAGATTTGGCTTCAAATCCTGGCAACACTCTTGTAGCTCTGTGACCTTGAACAAGTCACTTCTCTGAGTCTCAACTTCTTCATCTATAACACAAATAACAGATCCATTGTACAACATTATGACTTTAAATGAAATTAAGTTGTTCTTGTAGGTATTAATGTCTTTTTTTCTTTCCCTGTTACTAAAATTACCATGCTCCCAAATATCTCATATATGTTTAAGGCTTCAAACCCCATGTCTGGAAAGATCCTTAGAGCCTAATTAGACCTTACTTAGTTTTCAGATATGGAAATCAAAAGAGGTCAGGTAAGTTTCCTGTCATAATATAATGAAGTGATAATATTTGGAATAACCACAAAGGAAAATAAGGAAAAATAAAATTAAAAGATTTTGAGAGTTGCTGAAAAGGATCAAGGTCAACAGAGGTAAAACAAAAATAGCCCACACATGTGCATCAGGGAAAGGATGTTCTCCAAAAATACGTTTCAGAACCAGAAAGGAAGAAAGCAGATACCAAAGGTCTCCCTGCCTCTGCACCTACTGCTGTTGGAGATGGTTATCCAAATGTCCCTCATGTTTCTGCAGGTCTTGCAAGCAGAGGCACTGACTGCCTTTGAACCAAGCCATCTTTTCAAGAATGGCTGTATAGTGAACAGTTGAGAAATGAAGACAGTCTCCCCCTCTAGAGCAAAGGGAGGTTTTTCTTACTTCCCATTATAAAAGATTTGGGTTCTCTAAGCTCAGGGCTCTTCTCTGTAACACAACCCACTCACTGCCCATGCAGTTGTCACCTAGCCCTCTTCACTGCCCTGTAGGAATCTGGGTTTAGGAAACCACTGCAAGAAAATGCTGATGCTTGGCTACTGCTATTACTGTAATTAAATCCTTTGTCTCTGATCCAGGGGTCTCATATCTTCTGCCCACATCCATGAAACTGTCTGGCTAACTTGTTAGTTTGCAAGTAGGGGGAAATCATGTCAGACTCTCCACAGTTCTGGACATTTGCTAAGTATTATCAATGATCAAAGCTGGCTTTAAGTCCTTAAAGTAGAAACTTTAAAATAGGTTCCCCTGACCACCTCATGCAGACTACTAGCAACTAAGGCAGACCCAGAAATAGTAATAATAACCATTTATTTAGTGTATGGAAACTCTTAGTGCCCCATTAAAATCTCCTTTGGATCTCTTCTAGCAGCTCCATGATCTAATCCCCCAGCTTCGGAGGGCTTTGCTGCTAACAGCAGGCAACTGTGACCTTCTCCAGAGGCTTGACCTTGGGCACCAGAGCCACCTCACCTGTGCAGAAAACAGGAAGTGGCAGGGAATTTAAATTTCTTCCAGGAAGCCTTGAAGACAATGACTGACTGAAGTAGAAGTAGGGGTGCCCTGCTTCTTTTCCTCAAAGCTGGATAAACTCTATGGGTATAATTTATGCTCCAGAAGTTCCTGTGGGGTCAGGTTGAGACTGACTGATTGTGATTTGGGCCATTTGAGGGCCTTCAGGTAGTTTAATTTCACCCTTTGCTATATTCCCAGCATTCAAATAGGCCTAGCAGAAATCCCACCTAGGAAACTGCCCAGCCCAGGAAAAACTCCAATCTGAAAACTTGGCAGCAACAGCCCGGTTCAGGCAGCAGAAGAATGCTTTTCCTTGGCAGCCATACTGGCATCTGGGGGAAGTCCTGAAGTGGGAAGAGCCTAGAGGGCTTCTCTAGGGAAAGTTTATACAGCTGGGAAGCAAAAGCAGGCTGCTAGTCCTCCCTGCCACCCCAAAAAGACCACTGCTGTCCATGTATGGCTGCAAATCCAGTTCATAGGGCTACCATGACACTACATCCATAATGAGTCTTGTCTCAACAGCACCCCTTGACTCCTACCTGCAGGCAGCCTAAGGATGCTGTGATGGTTAAATTTTATTTGTCAACTTGGCTAAGCCATGACAGCCAGTTTGATCAAACATTAGTCTGGAGGTTGACGTGAAGGAATTTGGTAGGTGTGATTAATTTCTACAATCAGTTGACTTTAAGTAGAGCAGATTACCCTTGACAATGTGGGTGGGCCTCATCCTATTAGATGACGGCCTGAGCAGCAAAAACAGGTTTCTGGAGAAGAATTCTTCCTCAAGACTCAAGATAGAGGTCCTACCTGAGTTTCCAGCATGTTAGTCCGCCCCATTGATTTCAGACTTGTCATCCCCCACATAACTGCATGAGCCAGTTCCTTAAAATAAATCTCTTTACATATAATTACACACAATCTCCTACTGGTTCTGTTTCTCTAGAGAAACTGATACAGGTATGTTCCACCATTCCCAGTCTCAAATGCTCCAGGAAAACATGACTATGGCCTTCATTTTAGCCAGTTCTTCAGCCACATTCAACCTAACTGAACTTGAGCTAACCAGCCCCCTAGGCTTATACTTCCAGATTGCAAGTATATCCCTACGATTATGTGTCTGTCCAGTGCCCAACTGCAGTCAGGTACTCTTTTGCACACTCTTTGGACAGGTAGCTGATTACATAGCTCAGCTACCTATCCAGCCCCCATGGAACATGCCTAGAGCCAATCTCTACCTTCCTTCACACAGAACACCCTATACCCCCAAAGTACACTTTTCCTCTGCCATCTCCCAGCATGCTTTTCCTCCTGGAACCACTGGCATCTCAGTGGAATGCTCTACCATCAGGGTCAACTCCTCCTCACCTGACTGTACTCACTGGAGCACAGGTCAAGGTTCACCTCCAGGCAAACTGTTTCTGCTAAAGGGAGAGGAGTCTTAACCAAGAACAGGTAAATTGCCAAGTATAACCGTATCTTGTCTCGGTCATCATATCCCCTGCTCCAGCCTCCTTAGTACCAGCCATATTTGATCTACATACACAAGCATTCTGGGCTTTGCCTCCTGTTTGGTCAGTGCACTCCATTCAGCTTTGTTCTCTCATAAGCTCTCATTTTGAGATTCTGGACTCTGGAATCAGACATATACATTTTAGAATCCTGGCTTTATCACTTACAAGCTGGGTGACATTAAACCTCAGTTCTTCACCTGTCAGGTGGAGGCCATCTAACAACTTTCCAGGACTGCTGTGGGTTTAGAAGTAATCAGAGAATTAGTGAGATCTAGCAGAGCATCTGGCACACAGTAGGAGCTTTTAAAATGTCAGCCACTAGGGAGTTACCTGGTAGCCTAGTGGTAAGGATTCTGGGCTTCCACTGCCACGGCCTGGGTTCAATCCCCAGTCAGGGAACTGAGATCCCACAAGCTGCATGGCATGGCCAAAAAATAATGTCAGCCATTGTTATTATCCTTGTGGGATAAAAGTTAATATTTGACATCCAGGCACCACCACAATTATTTTTGTAAAAAAAGACATCTTACATCTGGGCCAGGATAGCCTGCAAACCCTTCCAGAATGGAGAACCTAAGCAGAAGACTTCCCAACTACTCCCATAAATCTGCAACAAACTTAAGACAGGAAATATTAAAAACTACTTAAAGTTTTTATATTTTGAAATTTTAATTTTCTTAGCCATTTACAATCTTTGAGCTTCACTCTTCCATATGTGAAAGGAGCTGGTTTGTCAGCTTCCCCTAATGGTAGCTCACAAAAATAACTTTTCATGAGAAGTCTATAGAAAATTGAATTAATTCCTATGATTCTTAGCTCTAAATGCACATCATAAGTAACCTCTGTACAGCTTTGTAAAATGTTCTCACACTGGATCTCCAAGAAAGAATTCCACTTCTATGGGTCTCTGTGTGGCCTGGATGATTGCATCTTTTAAAAGCCCCCTTGGAGATTCTGATGACCAACCAAGCTTGAACACCACTGACTTACTCTCTGATTTTAGATAACTCAAAACTGTACAGAGAGATGCGATGTAGAAATAGATGTGGACTTGCACCACGGGGGCTGCGGGCAGCCCTCAGCTGTTCTCAGCCGGCTCTCTCTTTCCCCCCCGCCCCCTGCCCCCAGCACCTCCGCATTCTGCTTGTCTGGATACATTAGTTCAGACTGCAAGTTACCCAACTCCTGCAGGGTTCCAGCAGGGCTTCAAAGGGGTGGAGCCCCTGCTGCACTAGGCAGATGCTACCTCAGACCAGCAGTCCAGAGGAAAAGGGGGATGGGTAGGAGGGAGCTGTGTATAGAATAGAAGCAAGGAGCAGAGAAAAGGGAGAGGGTGAGGGGTAAAGCTGTATTTATGCATCTGGCTGTCAGAAAAGAAGTGTGACCAAGTAAGAGGGGTTTCCACAGAGAATAACAAGCCCCTCCCAGCCATTCAGAGGTTGCCTGGTTTGCTGCACTGTACATAATGTTGCTTCTGCTTCTGTTTACATCTCTTTTAGAGAAAATTATTGCCTAGCATTGTTACGTTCCCCTGCATCTTATTCCTGTCCCCACTCCGTGACAGTACATTATCGGTAGGTTCTCTCTCCTCCTATTCTCATATCTGGTAGCAGAATGCAGTGGTTAGCTGGCACAGATTTGTTGCTCCATGGATTTGTGTTGCATTAATGAATGGAGAGCTGGTAGACTGCCCTCCCCACAGGAACACACACAGTGCCCCAGACTCTAGATGCCATTCTACATTGTCCCCAGGCAGAATGCATCCCTCCTTCCTCTGGGTCTGCAGCATCTGGCACTTCACTTATGGTTACTCCAGTCTAATCTGTCCTGTAGCTCTTGGGTTACGTCTGTGTCACTGCTGCCAGGCTGTGAGCACCTCAGGTAAATGGGTTGCTTTGTCCACCAACTCCCGGCACAGCACTGACATTAGGTAGGCTCTTGAATATTTTCTACCTCCAAGCCAATTTTCTATCTCCATATTATTTCACTGTCATCTGGTTTCTTCATCACTTGGAATAAAATCAATGAAGGGGAAGAAACACCGGGTAGGAACCTGGTCATACAGCTGCAGATAACCTATAAGACCTCTTGAGTTTCCATATCTGTCCACCAACTGGACTGAATCAGCTCCAAGGACACCCAGAGATTGAAGCACTAAACATATAGAAGATAGCTGGAAGCATGGCACTGGGGAAAGCAAATGAACCTGTATAAATTCCCTGCAGATCAACCTTACTTCATAGAAACCTCACCATTACTTTGAAATGTGTATTTTATTCCCATTTGAAGAACAAAAAAGAGAGTCTCAGAGCTTTGATTTGTTTAAGGTCAGAGAGAATGCCTAGGATTGGAACTCAAACCTGTCTGAACCCACAGCCCACTCTCTCCACACACTGCTTCATCAGTGGGAGACTGACCACACAAGACAGTGTCTTGGGGATGGTGCTGAAGAACCATAGCTTCATTAGGATGGAAAATAGTTTTCATCCTCCCTTTTATTACAGATTGTAATAAAAGACAGAGTTTCGCAATATGACATTTCTATATTACTAAATCATGTCCTTTCCCAACTCTGCCTTTATTCCCCTTTTGGAGTCATTTTAAAAAGCTAGGGGCATTTAAAATTTTTATTTGAATTATTGAGAATGAAGATAAAATCATTCCCAGCTTTTTATAGGCCTTAGGGCTTGTATTCCTACACCATCCTACCTCCACCATCCTACCTTACAATTTCCCCCTTCGGTTCCCCCAATATACATAGAAAACCAAATTTATCATTCCAAGTACACCATTGAACTTAGAGTCCATATCCTTCTACTAACTTTGGCTAAGAAAGTTTCTTGAAATAAACTCTGAAACCTGTATGACATATTTCATGAGAATCTAATCTAGTTGGTTTCCCAATATTTATAATATGAGAATACCTTTCCTACCAAATATAAAAATCCATCTCCACCTGATAATAGTTGTGCTTTTTAAAGTATCCATTGATTGAGAAAATAGTCAAAATGATAAAAAGTCAAAATGAATTCAGTCGAGTTTGGAAATGTTTATATTTTCTGCAACTATATGGCATCTATAATCCATCTGAAAAGTAATCACTCATATATGTGTGAAAAATAGCTGACTGCGAGATAGGCCAGGCCAATCATCAAGGGCCTTGGGCAGCATACCAAGGAGATTCATATTTATTTTGTAGGCAAAATGGAGTCAAAAGTTTTAAAGCAAACTGACAGGACCAGATTGATTTTTCTTTCAGAAGATAATTTTGGCAGCAGTATAGACAGCCAATTGTGAAATGGGAAGAACAGTGGCAAGAGTTCAGGAAGGAAGTGGAAAATGACATTGGAGCCACAGTGATGCAGAGATACCTCTGACCCCAACATTGGAGGACTTGGTAAGCAACCAGGTACGGGCAGTGCAGGAGATGGAGGGCCCAAGATGTCTCAAGATTCAGAAACTTTTGGAGACTGTTACCTCGAAAAGAATAAGGAACACCAGAGGAAGTGTGTACTTTTTGGATGGGGTTGGGGGTTGGAATTGGTGGAATGGTTGGTGAGATTGAATGGATTTATATGTACTAAGTTTGAAATGATAGGGTACATTCAGGTACTGTCTCTCCTGCATGCCACTGGATATTAAAGTCTGATAATGAGGAGATCTGAGCTGGATCTTTAGGCAGCAGTAAATCGTAGTTGTTATGATAATAGCTTACAAGTCAGGCAGACCTTGGTTCAAATCCACTTACTAACTGGCCTGAGCAAAATCCTGAACTTTACTGAGCCTTAGTTTCCTCACTGGGAAAATTGGGATAATTAATACCCACAACAAGGGTTTCTTACAAAAGACTGCAGGGTTTTTCAAAATTAAAGACTATATATATTAGTAACTCACATGGCATATAATAGCTGCTCGACAAATAGCAGGTGCTGTTATGTAGATTGCAAGCCACCGGAGTAAGCGGTACCATCTCCTGATATAGTGAAATTTATCTTTCTTGGAGAGCAAAAGAGAGAAAAATAAAAGGCAGGGCCCTGGGGATGCCACACTAGAGAAACAACCAAAGGAAGTACAGGCAAAAAAAGGCTGAGAAGGGCTTCCCTGGTGGCATAGTGGTTGAGAGTCCGCCTGCTGATGCAGGGGACACGGGTTCGTGCCCCGGTCTGGGAGGATCCCACATGCCGCGGAGAGGCTGGGCCCGTGAGCCATGGCCGCTGAGCCTGCGCGTCCGGAGCCTGTGCTCCGCAATGGGAGAGGCCACAACAGTGAGAGGCCCGTGTACCGCAAAAAAAAAAAAAAAAAAAGGCTGAGAAGACAAGAAGGAAATCAGGAAAAGAGGGTGACCTGGCTGTCATTGGAGGAAAGAGCTTCAACAAGCAGAAGGTGGGTCCAATTCTTGAAGCTATGGACCAATCATTAATCTTGAATTAATAAGGAAACCATAATGCCCTGAAGAGTGACGTGAGGATAATGGCAACCCACTGGGGCAGTATTCAAGCACTCCTAGAGCTATGAAAGGTGAATTGTCAAAACCATTATATAATTACAAGAGAGAGAGCATAATCTGTATTAAAAATGAGAGCATTGACATTGCCAAAAAAATGATGCATCTATTTGACATACCTGAAGCAATTAATGTCTACTGCTAAAGTTTCCACTACAGATGCAAGAAAAAAAGTAATCCTTGTGATTTACTATGCTGTATACCTGTTACTTAATATTGTACATCAACTATACTTCAGTAAAAATAAAAAGTTTAAAAAAAGAAATAACCTTATCAAGAGTAAAGAGCCTGTTTTACTCAAAAAAAGGAATCAAAATTTCAAGTTAAAGAAAACTGTCCAAACAAAAAAATGTGCAAGTACTCGTCTATCACTCATCTGAACAATCCAATCCATTGACAACTGCTGTTAGCTCTGTTTCCAAAATCAATTCCAAATTCAACCCCTTCTGTGGTGGCTTTCTACGTTGTTAATTTAGCTAAATTGGAGCTTTATTTCCAAGAATTCCTGTGGGTTACATTTTGACATAAGAGAAATTTGCAGGATATTTCACTCTCCAAAGCAAAGCGGCAGCCATTAAAGTCTAAAGGTCAGTACAGGGTGCCCTGCGGCAGTTCACTTATGTTGTTACAGTTTGACATGTTGATTCACCTTCTGGGAGCAGGGCAGCAGCTGGGTCCGGAGCTTCTCCAGCTCCCTCCAAGTCTCCTCTTCTGTCCTCTCCACGTCCTGGATCAGGTACTGGGAGAAGGTCACCTGCGACATTAAGTTGGAGGCACTGAGAGATAGATGTAATCCCAATTTGTCCCCAGTCTCCCCTGTTTCACGTCCAGCTTTTCTTGTCAACTCCTGGAACCTACTGACTTCAGTGGCCTCAGGCCTCCACTAGCTAGAGAGGCACCAGCTTTCCAGAGACTCCTCTATCTCCTCCTACAATTGTGTAAGGTCTAAATCCTATAATAAATCCCATATTCCATATTATTCACGGTTTTTTCCTCTGATTGAACGCTGACTGATATAGAATTGAAACTAAAAGTGATTCCAGGGAACAGAAACTTAGGGATGGTTCTCTAAATTAGCTTTGGGTTATCTGGAGCTGATTTCCTGATATAGTTAAAGAGACAAGACTAAAGGAGACAGTGGTAGTTTATGACATGCAAAAGATTTAGTTGAAGTATCACCAGGAGACATCTGTAATCAAGTGTCAACAGAAGGCAAGGATTTGAGTGAACTAACTGCTATCAAGGAAGATTTTAATGAAAATAAAAAAGTTTGGGAGTGAATGAGTGCTTCTAAGTGCACTGAAGAATGGGGGGGGGGGAAGAAACTGATGAGCTTAAGGATTTATAACTGTCCTGAAAGATAAGGATATCCTGGACCACAGACCAAGATTTCTGAAAACCAAACATGAATTTAATCCTTTGGGTGCCTGAATTACAACACAGGTTGAATTCTCAACTTTGCAGCGTTTCTTATGTTAAGGTTAGGACACAGATTGAGAAGGAATACGAATTAAAATTTGCGATAGGAATATGGGAGCAGATTCCCATGACGCTGGGGACCTTGAACCCCTAAATTCTACTGATCCTCAAGTCCCAGCAAGCCCCAGGAGGTAATCTATGAAGTGTGACTCACAAGGAGGTCAATACACACCTCGAGAACTGCAATATTTTGTCAGTACACGTTGACAGAACCTCAGTAATGTGCAAGGGAATGGATCTTAAATTGTATTGGACCAGGGAAGAAGAAAAATATTGTTGGACCCTCTGAAATTAGTTTCTTTAAGTGCCCAAAGCAGAGATTCTGAAATCAGTGTGTTAGCTCGAGGGGCTGCAAATGACCCTAAACCTGGAGTTAAAGGTACTTTACACTAAATGAACTTGAAGTTTCATAAGCTTCTTGATATACTGATGAAGGGATCCAAAGGCTTTGGAAAAATGACATGCTTAAGTGGATTTATTATGCAATACTTGTTCAGATACCTCTATGTCTCCCAGAATGGTCCTGCAGATATACCTTCCACTAAGGCTTTGAGAAATGCATTGGGGAAGGAAGCCCAGCTTCCATAAAGAGCGTTATGGTGGCTGTTCTCTAAAGGTTAGAGATGAGAGAGGGAAATGCTGCCATCAAACTGGGGTCTCTGAATTCAATGGGGAGAATGAGATACTGGACTGGCAGGAGCCAATTGGTAGCATTTAATCACAGAAGACAAGGAAGATGTGGTTACCACAATGGGCAGCAGAGCTGAAAGTCAACAGAAGAGTCTGACCCATGGAGACCTTTGACTTTCGATAGTTGATCATAATGTCCCTAGAACTGAAATAGGTGATCACCTTACTAATGTCCAATTTGATTAGTATAAGTAGTGTGGCGAAAAGAAGTCATACCTGATTCAGCAATAAAGAATTGTGGACCCTCAACCAATTGCCAGCCTTAAGCCAGTTCATGGGCCCAAAGCCCTTTGAAAGAAAGGAAGACAGGGTCTCCTCAAGGAACACTCCTACTAGGCAACGAAAAATGTACACTCTAAGTCTTCCTTCCAGCCAGAGTAGTCTTCAACTTAGGGCAATTTTACCCTCCGAAGGGTAGCTGTCAACGTCTGGAGACATTTTGGATCGTCACAACAGGGTAGAGGCTAGGGATGCTACTAAACATCTTACAATGTACAGGACAGTCCCCCAGTGACAAAGAATTATGTAGCCCAAAATGTCAAGAGTGCTAAGGTTGATAAATCCTGCTTTTCCCAAGAGACCTGTGACCACTGAGTTCCAACAAGCAGAAAGTGAGTCAACATCATCACAATTCGCAGTGATTCAGGAGGACCAGGGCTAAACATTAAGCTTGGGTTTGGCATATATGATAAATCAGTCACAGCACAGACTGAAGAGTGGTGTGTGGACAGTGCTCAGGCACCCCTAGAACTCTGAAAGTTTAATTATCCCAAACAGTACATAACTGCAAGAGGGAGAAAGCAATCTGGATTAAAAATAGAATATAATTAAACATAGTAACAAACTAAAATTTGTGCTTCAAGTAAAAATGTCAAGTGATCCTTTTTCACTTACCAAATCCAATTCATCAGCAACTGCAATCGAAAAATCAATCCTAAACCCAACTCTTCCCACTTCTGCTACCCCCTCGTTGAAGCCACATGTCTCTCCTAGAAAAGCCACTTTAACAGCCTCTTTACTTCCTCCCTTGTTCCTGGAGAATCTATTCTTGATATGCGGCTGCCAAGTGGTCCTCTTACAATGTAAATTACTCATGACACTCCTGAGCATCACAGAGAGTACAGCTGAGGATGTGAGATCATAGTGTGGGGATGAAAGTGGGAACTCTTTCCTACCTTGAAGGAAAGCCCAGAGGTATGAGTAAAGAAAACACTGACCCAGTTTTGCTCTGCTTGATGGAGCAAATATGGAAGATCTCCCTGGTTTTCCTGCATCCATTCCTGGTCTTGCCGCCCTTCCACACACACTCTCACAAATTACCCTTCAAAGCAGCAGAGTGATGTATTCAAACCATAAATCAGGTTGCTCAGCATAAAATAAACACCCATAAGGAGCCTTCTGGAACCAGCGCCTAAACCAAGTAGTCCCGAGTGGGGCCTGAGGGTCTTACAGCGTTTCATCTCTCCAGGTGATTCTAATATGTAGCCAAGGCTGAGACCCACTGGCCTACAGCTTGCTTCTCAAAAATCTAATGTGCACACAAATCACCTGAGAGGCTTGTGAACTTTACTTTCTGACCCCAGTAGGGCTGGGTGGGGCCTAAGATGCTACATTTCTAACAAGCTCCCCATGTGGTGCTGATGCTGCCTCCTGAGGACCACGCTCTGAGTAGCCAAAACCTGGGAGGGTAAATCATTGCTCCCCTTTACCCAGTTCACCCTTGCTCATAAATGCTTGAAATCATATTTTTCACTCTCTACCAGCCCTCCAGTTTCTCAGCCTCCTAGACCCACCAATAGCTCTGCAGTCAGCCAGCTCAGGACAGAATCTGTGGACAAATGAATGACAGAATGATGATGTCCACTATGGAAGACACTATATTTCTTCCCACTGTACAGTAAGGCTTCCTTCCAGGTAAAATTAAGCAAAATTCAGCCCTGCTATGTCCCATTGGAGACTGGATCTTCAAAGGGACAGGTTAAAACCTAATCACAGTACCCTCCTCTCTCTCATATGCATCTAGAGCAGTGTTTCTCAACCTTTTAATTATTATCACCTCCCTAAGGAGCATTGTTAGATTTTTTAAAAATAAATTTATTTATTTATTTTTGGCTGTGTTGGGTCTTCGTTGCTGTGCGCAGGCCTTCTCTAGTTCTGGTGAGCCGGGGCTACTCTTCTTTGCGGTGCATGGGCTTCTCATTGCGGTGGCTTCTCTTGTCGCAGAGCACAGACTCTAGGTGTACCGGCTTCAGTAGTTGTGGCTCACGGGCTCTAGAGCACAGGCTCAGTAGTTGTGGCACACGGGCTTAGTTGCTCCGCGGCATGTAGGATCTTCCCGGACCAGGGCTCGAACCCGTGTTCCCTACGTTGGCAGTCAGATTCTTAACCACTGTGCCACCAGGGAAGTCCCTAGACTTGTTTTTCTGATTGCACCGCCCCCCCCCCCATGAAATGTTAACACCACACATACTCTCGCCCTTTGTAGGGACACAAAACATTGTTAATACCTGTGTTTTTTGCCGCCCCCTTGTGGACAATATCACCCTCAAGGAGTGCAGAATCTGAGCTCTTCCATTCACTCATTCCAACCACCCAGCTCCCAGGCCTGATGTGTAGACCACACACTTATACACTTTTCTCCAGCCTGACCCTTCCAGCCCAAGTTATATGTTAGAGAGGACACCGTTTTTAGAATCACACAAACCAAGTTAAACCCAGCCTCTGCTATTCACAAGTTTGGGGACCTCAGGCAAATCTTTCCCTTTCTTATCCTAAGCATCTCAACTGTTAAATGAAATCAAAATATTCACACTGAAAAATTGTTGTGAGGTGTGGGGGGGGGAGGGTAAGTGCCCTGTAAAACATAGATTATAATGCCCAGCACAGGGCAAGTGTTTGATAAATGGTCGTAACTGGCCATGATTTGGGGGGTGCCCTCCAGAGCTTCATACCTCAGTTGAGATCAGATCCTTAGCACCTGGCTCCAGTAGCACCTTGATGGCCTTGTACACCACGCCAAATGAAGATTAGACGTCTGTCATCAGGCCACAGGGCAGCAAGGAGAAAGACACATCTTCCCTGGAGCATCTACCTGAGAACCAGGAGATCCTAAAGCAGTCCGGGGAGTATTACTGGAGTGGGATAGGGAGCTGAGAGGGACTTACCTTGGCCTGCAGCCAAGGCCACTGCTATCGATTCATAGTCCTGACCCAGTCTCTTCACCTCAGCACTACCCTTGATTACCTCCTGGGCAAGAATAGGTCTGGGCAGCCCAGAAGTGCCACCCCACTCCTCTTCTCAAATGCCCCTGGAAACTCTGACTAGAGGCCCATTTCCAGAAACATGCCCAGCCTCCCTCACCATATGGACCCTAACCTGTCTCCAGAAATGCCCTCCCCCACCCCACCAAACAGTACTGGCCACCACTCTCCTACTTATCAAAGAGATTCTCCATCTTTGCAGACTATCCATCACCTAGACTGTAACCTTCACCGCCAGGGCATACCCCTACTTTGCAGAGTACCATTCAAACTGGGTACATTGTTCTTCTCCTGTCAAGTCCAGCCACAACCAGAAAGAGTGAATCAACACTTTTGCCTTCTACTCTACAGACATCGTGGCTGCCATCCTCCAAAGAAAACAGCCTCCCCACTCACAAAAGTACAATTTCCTCTTCGACCAACTCTCAGGTCTCCACCCCTCCTAGACACCCTGACATAATCCAGTGCTTAGCATGGTGATTTAAAAAGTCCTAGATGAATACCTGTTGCCTGTGTCTCCACAGCGGGCATCAGAAACACCCACTCCCCAGAGTATCTGACTCTGTCACTAGGGGCGGTGTGACCTTCCTACAGGTGATGTTGCCTCCCTCAGCCTCAACTCCTGCACCTGTCACATGGCAGTAAAAGCAATACCTCTAGGGATAATTAGAGGATTAGACACCCAACAGACAGCCTGGCTCCCACTTGGGGCCTCTCTAGGAGAGACTAACCTGAAAAGATGGTCATCCTGGTGATGCTGCCTGAAGAACAGGTGGCTTCCCTGGGAGGGGAAATCGTTTCCAGTCTCCTTTTTTATTTCATGATACAAATGAGGACCAAGTTGTATCATATTACAGTACAGACTTATTACTAAAGAATTATTATGTTTTCCTGACCATAACCCCTTCCCATAGTTGATTCCACCATCAAGGCCAAAGGCTTCTTAAAGATTCTACCACCTAACAAAAATATCATATAAAATATTTAGTATTTCAACAAACAACCAAAATTTAATATTTTATAAGTAAATAATTTCTAGCCATTTCCATCATTTCAGCTTGTTTCTTGCAAAGGAGAAAGGTAACGTCTTATAATTTTCCTGTTAAATCGGCATATAAAATGAAATTTTTAATTAGAATTCTATCAAAAATGCATTTGATATTGTCATGGTTCTCAGCCCTGATGAGTCCTCAAAATCCACCTGCAGAGCATTTTAAACATAAAGTTGCCTGTTTGGGGGCACAGCAAATGTGCTGCAAAGAACATCTTATACTTATCTTTTGGTGCACATATATATCTGACTCTGTAGAGTGTATATCTGAGAATAAAATTGCTAAATCATAGGAGATGCATGTGAGCAGCTTTTGTAGATCTACCTAAGAGTTCCTAAAGAGGTTGTACAAGTTAACACTCACATCAATAGTGTGTGAGAATCCTCACTGTTCTGTATTCTCACCATCACTTGGTACTCTGTCCTTTTTATTTTAGCCATTTCAGTGATTGTTTTAATTTCCATAACCTGAACCACTCATGACGTTGAGCGTGTGTTTATTGGTCATTTACATATTTTCTTTTGAGATGTGTCAAGTATTTTTTCTGAGTTGGCTTTTTACTTGTTAATACGTAATATATATATATTATATTCAGGGTACAAGTCTTTTGTTTTATGTGTATGTATTGAGAATATCTTTCTTGCCATCTCATTCTCTTTTTTGTTTTTTTTTATCTCGTTCTCTTAATGGTGACTTTTGTTGAATAGAAGTTCTTAATTTTAATAGATCTTAATTATCACTTGTTAACTGTCATCAACAGTAAAATGGATAAATAAATTGAGGTTTATTCACAGAATGAAATACTATACAGCAGTGAGAATGAATAAATCAGAACTATTTGCAACAATATGGATGAACCTCACACAACACTGAGGGAAAGAAGCTAGACACAAAAGTATATATTATTTTAGGTTTTTTTTTTTGTTAAATTCCAAAAGCAAACTAATCCATTATGTTAGGATATTGACAACTTTGGCTGGGCTGTAATAACTGGAAAGGGGTACAAATGGCTCTCTTGAGCCGCTGGTGGTAAATTGTTTCTTGATCTGAGCACTGGTTACCCAAGTTTGCTCAGTTCGTGAAAGTTCACATTATTGACATGATATGTTTACTTTGATAAAAAGTTATGAAAGTAGAGGTTCATATGCCTGAGCTCCAACTCCAAAGGGCCTGGATGTCCATGTTTCCTAGTGACTCAGATCTGCAGCCAGGGCCAAGGAACTTTAATCAATACTCTGGTCATAAATATCTGCAGATATAAGGATTAGAAGCCCCATTTCTTGAAAAATGTCTACTTTGTTAGACACACTTAAATGGTGGGATTATAGGAACTTCCCTGGTGGTCCAGTGGGTAAGACTCCGGGCTCCCAATACAGGGGGCCCAGGTTCGATCCCTGTTCGGGGAACTAGATCCCGCATGTCACAACTAAGAGTCCACATGCCGCAACTAAAGCCACAACTAAGACCCTGCAGAGCTGAAATCATTAATTAATTAATTAATATTAAAAATAAATAAATCATGGCATTATAGAGTTATTTTTTCCTATTTCATTACCACCTAAATTACAATGTTGTTTTGTGCAATTGTTAAAATCCTGTGAATTACACTTCTCCATTGTCTCATTCATTTTTTAAATCGTTGTTTTGATTCTCTGGAAAGAAACATTTGCTTGTAAGTCTAGAAATGTGGTGAGAGGGAGGAGGGACAGAAGCTATGAGAAACTGAGAAGATAAACATGATCCTCATGGTGCTGGCTTTCCTCCGTCTTGCGCTACTCTGATTAGTTCCAGCCCATAGCCAAGCATCCTCATCTGACCAGGTGTGGGGGGAGAGTGGCGATGTACACCTCTCAGAAGGCAGGGTCCAAAGTTAATGGGGTTCTGCAAATTATGGAACAGAGTGAGGTCCTGAAGAACAGGAGAGACAGAGGCAGCTGCAGTTGCCAGGCACAGGTCTCTCCTGGGCTTTCTCTCTGCCTTCTCATGCCCTGTGTCTGGCAGTTTGAAAGCAGACTAGTCATTCATCAGTTTTTGCAAGGGCCTATGAAAAGGGGTATGGACTCTGATGCTGCTAGACAGATTCTAGTTTAGATCAGAGGCCGAGGACTGGGGAAGGATACACAAGAGGGGGATGACATGTTAACACTATATTTGTGAGCCTGGAAGGAAATGTGACTCTGGATAATGGTGATACTGGCTAATGGGGTCAGTTTTGCAGAGACAAAGAGCCCCCATTCCAAGTCATTTGGTGGTTGACTGGTTTTCACACTTTAAAAAGCCTTCCTTCTTATTCCCAGGCAAAACGAATCCTTCCCTCCTCTATGCTTCTGCTGCACTTGGCGCTTGTGTATATCCCACTAACGAGCAGCATCACCTGGGAACTTTCAGATCTGCACATCCTTAGAAGCTGAACCTACTGAATTAGAAACTCTGGGTACAGGGCCCAGTGATCTGGAGTTTAATGAGCCCCCAGGTGATCCTAATGCAGGCTAGAGTGGTTCTCAAACTCTAGGAGTGCCTGTTCCTTTAGGTGAAGGGCACCTGTGCAGTACACCCTGTAGGACTTGGAAATCAATGGAATGTAGGAAGGCAGAGAAGTATTAAAAGATGAAGATGTTTCTAGTTTTGGAGACTGGATTAGGTGTACCATGAGGCCAAATAAGGAACACAAGGGGAGGAGATATTTCAGTTTGTTATTATTTGTTTGTTTTGTGGGATTCATAGAAGGTAAGGAGCAGGTGATAAGTTTGGTTTTATGCCTGTTTTCAGAGGTGCGAGCTCCATGCATGTGTGTTTCACTAAGTGGCTCGAAGTATAGATCTGGAAATGTGAGGGCTGAGCTGGGGCTATGGACAGCAGGAAGCGCTGGTTATAACAACAGCTGAGGAGCCGCATGGGCCTGGTTTTAAATCCAAGCTCTCCACTTTTAATTCTTTGAGCTTGGGTAAGTTCTTACACCTTCCTGAGCCTTTGCTCCCTCATCTGACAATTAGAATAATCATACCTACCCACAGAGTTCAGGGAAGGATTGAATGAGACAACATGTTTAACTCAATTAGCAAAGTTCCTGGCTCATAGAAAAGGCTGGTGCTACTATTTTATAGATTTGTGAGACTGCAGAATATAGATGGGAAATGCAGGCAATGGAGTGGAGCTGGTCACCAGGTTGTGCAAGACAGAAATAGCAAGACTGAGCCTGGGGACACCAACACGTGGAGGGGGCCAAGCAGGAGCGGCGAAGAGATCAACGAGAAGGCACAGGTTTAGAGGCAGGAAGAGGATGAGAAGAGAGTGGCCTGTGGGTCAATGGATGAAGGAATTAAATCAACAACTGCACACATTGCAGCAACTAGTCAGGACTGGAACTAAGAATTAGCCATTTTGTTTGACGATGAGAAAGTCACTGGTGACCTGGAAAACAGCAATGTCAACGGAAGTGTGACGGGAGAGGCAGAACCCTCCAGCCACATCGAGCAATCCTTATGCTGTAAGTGTAGTCATTAAAATGGATCCATAGTTGGAAGAGAGGAAGGGAGTGTCATCCACCTTAAAAATGGGAAGAGCCTAATTAATGGCATTAGTACACGTAAAGGAATAATTTTGCTCAGATCAAAAACCTAGGAGTCAATATTTGTTTCTTTCCTTTGCATCTCACATCTGAGTCATCAATTACTCGTATTGGACCGATCACCAAAATAAGTCTGTAATCCATCCACCTCTTTGCTCCACTGCTGCCACACCAGTCCAAGCTACCCTCATCTCGCTTCCCCAGGCAAATGCCATAGTTATAACTTCTTTCCCCTCTTGCCTCTCCAGGTGCCTCCCTACCCCTGCCCTCTTCCCAGCTGCCTCAGAGATTTTTTGACATATAAATCAATCACAGTAGTCTCTTTGTCAAACCCTCCAGAGGCTTCTCACCATACTTAGCAAATAATCAAAACAACTCACCTTGGTGGGCAAAGCCCCACTGATCTGTTTCCGCTTCCCCTCTGAGCCTATACAGTCCAATATGGTAGCCACCAGCCACATGTGGCTACTGAGCATTTGAAATGCTGGTAATAGTAAAAAAAAAAAAAAAAAAAAAAAAAAATTTAATATTTCTTTAACAATTTTTACACATATTTATATTCACAGAGCCAGATGTGACTAATGTGATTGAAAAACTGAATTTTAGGTTTTATTTAATTTATATTATCTTAAATTTAAATAGCCACATGTGGCCAGTGATTACCATAGTGTACAGCACAGAGGTAAAACATGTCCTTCATTGCAGTAAGTTCTACTGGACTGGGCTGCTCTGGCCTGATCCTGCTGTGTTCCCTCTTGCTTACTGGATTTCAGCATTGCCAGCTGACCTTCTGCTCCTCACTCACATTAAGCTCCTTCTCCCCTCAGGGTTGCTGCACAGATGGTTCTGTCTAGGCTTTGTTGCTCGTTGATCTTCAAACGACAGCCTTGTCTCAGCTTCAACGTCACCTCCTCAGAAAGGCCTTTCCTTTCCACCCAAATGAAAGTTTCCCTATTATGTTATCTTCAAAGCATTTCTGGCTAGGTAAAGACATTTTCCCTATGGATTGTTGACTTGTTTATTGCCTGCGTCCCCTTTTAGGATGTTATTTCCCCAAGGGCAGGAACCTTGACCCTCTAGTGTAGGTGGAGGACTTAAGCTTTAAAAAATAAGAGGCAAGGTTGCTGAATGTGAGCCTGCTGGGGATAAAGGGATTTGAATCCAGGAAACCTAGTAAGGAAATGCTGAAAAGGATTTAATTACAGCTAAGGGGGCCACTGGGCATCACTGAGGATCCAGAAGGGAGTAGACGTCATCAACAGTTTGCAGTACAATCTGTAGTGTGATTTTTCTCCAATAAGAGGAAGAGCCCAGATATGCTTATCACATTTAACCTTCACAACAACCTTTGTGAGGTGTGCTGAAGTGTCCCCACTTTACAAGTTATTAAAAGCAGAGAGATTAAGGACCCTACCTAAGACCATGAAGCTAATAAGTGGAGAAGCTAGGATTTGGACCCCGGCATTCAGAACCCAGAGCCAGCGCTCTTAGCCACATCACCATATTGCCCCTCTCCTTATTAGAGCTGCGCATAGTGGGTATTTCATTAAAAATGTGATAAATGTCCATTGCAGGGCTCCATGATTTCCCATCCCTTCCGAAATGGTAAACCAGGCATAATAAACAAGATGAGACAGATAACAATACCATTTGAATAAATTTACATAAGTCAAACTTTTGCACACAAACAACACACGTAACGCAAGGATGCACACAAAAAATAGACATTAAATACTTTAGAATGGTTAAATAAAAGAAAATTAGAACAGAAATAGAGCTACAGATATAGAAAACAAACTTATGGTTACCAGAGAGTAAGAGGGGGGAGGGATAAATTGGAAGATTGGGATTGACATAAACACACTACTATATATAAAATAGCAATAGATAACTAATAAGGACCTACTGTATAGCACAGGGAACTCTACTCAATAGTCTGTAATGGCCTATATGGGAAAAGAATCTGAAAAAAGCGAATATATGTATATGCATAACAGATTCACTTTGCTATACACCTGAAACTAACACAACACTGTAAATCAACTAACCTCCAATAAAAATTTTAAAAAAAGAAATTAGGGAAAAACAGGGAATAGATAAATAAAACAAGAGAAGAGCCTTGCATGGACATATAATGATAACATGCCGTGAACTAAGAAATAGAACTGGGCCCTCTGCTCTGAGGCCAGGGAGACCACGGGCTGCCCTGCCCATCTCTCTAGCTGTGAGGACCAGGGTCAGAAGCTTCCCTCCTCCCCTCAGAGGTCTCCCACCATTCTAACCTCACAGAGCTTGGGGTGACATGGGGAAGGTTTCAATTCATACAGAACTGCTTATAAATATTAAAAAAAAATTTTACTATTACTAGCATTTGTCACTCAAAAATATGAATGTGTATCAATTTTAGGTGAGGCAAAAAATGGACCTTCAAATCAAAAGCCTATAACTAAAAATACTATATACTTTGGTGGTTGTCATCTTTAGAATAACTCAAATACACTTCCATATATTAGGAATCCACAGCACTAAAGCATGGCCCAGGGATCCAAAGTGTGTGTGTGCGTGTGCGTGTGTGTGTGTGTGTGTGTGTGTGTGTGTTAAAAGCAGCCCCGAGATGATTTGCATGACCAGTCTCACTTGGGAAGCATTGCACTGCCACTGAATGACTACCAGTTTCCTAGTCAGACATATAAGGGAGGGACATTCCAAGCATGGACAATGACAATGCAGCATGGAAAGTCCTGGTAAGTTCTGGAAAAAGTCATCTACTAGAGCTCTGGTTTGTGGAGATCGGTGGTAGAAGCAGATGTGATGGGGTCAAACTCCAGAGGTTCTAGGAAGCAGGGCTGAGAGCGCTACACTTCACCCTGGAGACATCAGGGGCAGCACAGGTTTAAAGCAGGAGGTGGCCCGATCAGGTGTGCTGGTTGGAGGCTTGACTCTGGCAGCCAAGTCCAGTGGACTTGGGCGGAGGGACTGGCGCACGTGCTGTTAGAAGAGGGAAGGCAGCCACGTGGACTTGCTGTCTAACAGATGAGGGAGATGCAGGATAATGCTTAATTTCCTGTCCTCAGAGATCGGGTGGAAGGTGGTCCCTTTCTCCAAGTACAAACTGTACACAGATAAGGTCAGGAGGAATAGGGCTGAGCCACCCTGGGAATAAATAAACCTCTTCCTTTTTTGAGTCATGTAAACCAGAATGTGGATGTTTAAACTGTTGTGTTCATTTCACCCTGACTCTGCCCCTAGGCTGGAAGCCTGGGAGGAAGGAATAACAATTGCAGTTTATTTATTCCAAATACAAATGCTGTGTACAAGTAGCTCAGCTTGCTCAGTGTCTTGTGTTTGATAATTTAATTTAGTCTTCTGGCTCCCTGGGTCTGTCTGGTCTTGGTGTGTAATTGCTTAGCAAAGCTGCCACCTCTTTAAGTCTTGAATCATCCTGGTGAGTATCACTGACCTACCAGACTATATTGTTGGTCATGCTGGTTTTGAGCATCTATATCCCTTTATGTTTTAGTACTTTCTCCCTTCTACCCAGATCATTCCCTTCTCATCTGCCTTGTTAGACTTCTTTTTTTCTCTGCCTCAGTCTTGCTGGATATTATAAAAGCAAAAGTTATCATTTCTTATATAAAGTACTACTCTAATAAGCATGTTACAGTTCAGCTCAGCATCCTCCACAGCAGTGGCTGGGGAAGTCCCACTGGGAAGATGAGCAATAATCCAGCAAAGAGATAAGACATGGACAAGGGGGAGTCGGGAAATGAGAAAAAGGGAAGAGGCCCAAGGATTCACATGGAGACTACAAATAAATGCATTGAGGGGAGAGACAAAAGATATTTAAAAAATTGGAGATCACTATTCAAGAAAGATGTGACAAAACAGAAGATTAAACAATAATCACTGGGGGCAGAGATGTGGGTCAAGCAGATATTTTCACTCAATTCTAGTATAGTAGAAACAGGCATCACTGCTGAAAACTTGAAAAGATTTAAAAAGAAACAGCTTCTTACTGTAGCAATTCCACCTAAGTTAACCTCTGTGAAGAATTCTATCTGGTTCAGTGACACATATGAGATTCCAGAGAACTTGCTCCCTGCTCTTAAGTTTGGGTCCCAAACTGACTGGCCTCGCCTGCTGAGAATCCTACCTCCTCCCGACAATAGCAGGACAAACCAATAGAGCATTTAATTCACATTAGAAGCAAAAACATGCAAAGTCCAGAGGAGAGCAATGGAAGAAGGAAAATGCAGTCAATGAGGGTTGATGTCATTAGGATTAAAATCAGACTCACAGAACTTTGTCCAAATCTAGCATCATTTTTTGCTGCCTCTTATTTAAAAGGTTTTGATTTATGCACTCTTTCCTCATCTAGGGTATGGATTTTCACAGGCATATACTGCGTTCTATTTAATCTTTGTATCCCTAGTAATGGATGGTGTACTTGGCACAGAAAAGGCACTGAACACATATCTGATAAAGGAATGTGGTTATTTTCTTGACAAAATGATAATAATCGAAACTCTCAACTAGAAAAAAAAATTCACTCTGAGAATCATCACCTTAGAGACTTAAAGAATTTGGGAGTCTGTACTCTGTGTTCCTATCCCTTTAAACAGAGTGAGCCCACCCAAGTATCCTACTACATCTGGCCTATAATATCCAGTTGCAGAGAAAAATTATTCCAGAAAATTTCCCTGGTACACTCCCCACTTACACCAGATCCACCACTTCTGCTGCTACACCCAGCTCTCCAGACTCAGGGCTCAGTACCTCTGACATTGATAGGTGCTCTGCGCTCCTTCAGGTTTGATGACTGACAAAATTTCCTCTCTGGTTCATGAAACCTCTGCTTCCCACCTGGCTCTTGTGCCTGCTCGCCCCCCAGTGATTATGATTTTATTAGGCTCCAGAAATATCCTCAGGATAATCAAATCAACCCTCAGAGTGCTAAGTCGACTAGCAATGAATACACCATGAATTGAATTAATAGAGACACCTGTGTTCATTTGGGTCAATGACATTGGCATGGCTGTTCATAGCAATCACCTGGGGAAATCTAAAACTCTTGACTCCTGGTTACCACCTCCATGGATTCTAATGTGATTGGTCTGTGGTGATGCCTGGGCATCAGAACTTTTTAAAATTTCCAGGTGATTCCTATGTAAAGTTTTCAAATCACTGCTTTAGGTTGAAAACCAAACTGGCACCATTTTTCCCCCAAACTGCAGAGCATAGACATTACTAAATGAAAATGAAACAACTTCTTAGCATTGTGTCCTAGTCTCTTGTCTGAGTATATAATAGCACCTATATGAGGGTTACTAGATGAATGTAGCTTGGCTTAGGTGACATGTTAAAAACCACCCTGCAAGTAAAATGAGGTATGTTGGCTGAAACGCTTTCAGGCTTGTTAGAACAAATAAATAATTCCAAAATGTTAACGCCATGAGGATTGATTCTTCTCTCTAAACTGAGAAGCAGGGGTGAATGTTCTCCCCACTTCCGATCTTAACTGAAGGCTGAAAGCTATCTGTCCCCTCAGGATGTGGGTCAGGATCTCCCACCCCACAGAATTAAGAAGGGTTGGCATTCTCTGACTGGCTCCTGCCACCTGCCCAGGACTGGCTCTTTTCAGAGATGTTATCTGGAGAGATATGGGCCTTAGCTCTTAACTGAGGGGACAAATGTCAACCTCTGGGTCTGACTCATGCCGAAGACATGCAGAGGGTGTCCTCAGAAGCATGCAGGGCTCCTTCTTCAGCTGTTCTTTAAACAGCTGACAGGGAAGCCCACCTTCCAGACACAACAGCTGAGGAAGCATTTGGACTCAGCTTCCATTCCTAAGACTCCAGAGATAAGGGCATGGCCCAGCCCTGGGTGCTGGCATCTTCAGCCTTAACTCCTGTGTGCTGTTTGTCCCTCTCTCTAGACCAGAAGGGCCGGCTCATACTTGGTGCCAAAAGCAAAAGCTTCGATTTCTGGGAAAAAAGGGGGGCAGTTTATTAAATTGAACAGAATGGTTAACAATGCTGTGAAAACTATACTACGTGCAGTTTAAATAAGCTGCACGTCTATGGTCTTCTTTCATTAGGCCCATTATTCCAGTTCTCTTTGGAAGCTTCTCTGAATCTCCCACCTGGGGAGGTCTGTCTTAGGATGGAGCTGGGAGAAGAGTGGTCACTAATTGTCCACAACTCGCACCATCCCTGACATGAGATTCCAAGTGGGTTCTGCCACAGCCCAGATAGGATAGCCCCCACAGGGGGTGGCGCTGTCATTTAAGAAGACTCCTGGCTCTTATCTCTGAACACATTTGGAGAGACACTGTGATCACCTGTCTACTTGCTGGTGGGAGAGAGAGGGGAGAGGACATCCATTATTGGCTGGAGCTACAGCTTGAACAGAATCAGGGACGGGCAGAAAGAAGCAGGCATGCCGAGAAGGCCGACATATTCTCTACGGACAGAACTATGTCGTAGAGGGACGAGAGAAAGCTCACAGCGGGACTTGTGTGGACTCAGGAGAGGGTCAGCATGTGAACATCACACTCCTCCGTTATCTTGAACAATTATCTGTGGAGATAGCGATGAACTGGTCTCCTTGGCAACGGAGGCGCCTGGCTCCGCAGGGCTACCAGGCAGGCGTCTGCAAGCCTGGAAGGAGTGCATTGCTCCCGCCTCTTGTCAACACCCACACCAACCAGATACATGTCCTGCCACTCCTCTTCATTGCTGTCGGTCATCTACTGCCTTCGAATCACTCTGAATCACTGAGTGAAACCCCCTCCACTCCAAATCTTGAGAGATTTCAGCCTCTATGAAGATAGCCAGTGAGCAATTTTACTTCCCAATTCCTGATTGTCCTTTGCTGCACTGCATTTCAGTCCCCTAATCCAAGGAGCTTGTCCGGGATCTTAATATCCTGGAAGTGCCCCAATTCAGAAATTCTAAACTCCAATCATCTGTTCTCAGATCACCTCCTATACACTTTCTGCTCTACCTTCATACTCACTGCATCAGTTCACAAAAAAACCCTCTTAATTCCTCAACCCATTCTGTCCTCACAGTCTAGCAGGACCTTGTTGGCCTCATCTGCCACTACGCAGCCCAGGCCCCTTTGCTCTGAATTACTATCTCACCAGAAAAGTCAAAACCCTCAATCAACGCTACAAGCTCCCTCCTCTGATTCTAAACTCTGGCACTGCTGCTGCCATGCAGGATGGCACAACGCGACAACACAATCATTTCTAGTTTCCAACCTCAGCTGAGCCCTGAGCAGTGTTTGTCAACCTCTCTATTTGTTTTTGACCAGCTTCATCCCACCTTCTCAATGGCTCAGTTGATTGCTTCACTTCTTACTTTATCCACAAAACTGGCATCAGCAGCAGCACAGTCAACATGCTATCTCATTTCACTCGTGCACGCTACAAACTTGTTCTCCACCTCTACTCAGCTCTTGCCTTGGCGGGCAAGGTCTTCCTCCCCCCACCATCACCGAGGGCCTTGCTCCATCTCCCTCCTCCCTCTGGAAGTGGCCTCACCAATCTTTCTCTTGTTTTTCTTTACCTTCTCCATCTCCCTCTCTGCTGATCCCTCCCTGTGTCTAGAGAACTGTCGGCTTTCCTCTCAGTCCTACCCCCTGATCCAGTGTACCCCATCTGGGGTTTGGCAAGCTAGGGTCCACAGGAAGCCTATCTTTGTGAATAAAATTTGACTGGAATATAGCCATGCTTATTTGTTTATATATTGCCTACAGCTGCTTTTGTGCTGAACCGCAAGTAGTTGAGTAGTTGTGACAGAGATCACGTGGCTCACAAAGCCAAAAACATCTGCTCTATGGCCCTTTGTAGAAAAGATTGTGGGTTCCTCCATACTCACCACCCTCTTCCTTCCCTCCTGGCCACTCCTCAATCCATGGTAACTGTGATGTTGCTTCTGTGTCTTACCACCTTCCTAATCTTCCCTTCCTCAGGTCACTGAGGTGACTCACAATTTCCTAATTCAAAGGCGGGAGGGTGGGGGGGGGAGATTTTCTCATTCCTTAGTCACTCCTCTGCTGCACTGGACATTTGGAGATCACACCGTTCTTGAAATTCTAGGGAAAGATCCCAAATGCAAACGCCCGGAGGAGCCAGGCAGGCTGTGTCAATGAGCGAAATGGCCACGTTAAGATATGCGCGTGGGGGGACCTGGAGAGCCTGTACCCACGGCAAAAGGGGAGCCCCTGCACTGCTGTGAGGAATCTAGGCACTACATAGCCAAATATTCCAGTGCTTCACGGGAAGCTAAAAATGCAGACTTTATGAGGCATCGCTCAACTCTTAAAAGGTGGGAACTATTTAAAAAATATTACAAACCCTCAGGAGTCAAACAAAATGAAACTTTCGGCCAATTTGGCCTAATGGCTGTGGATTAGTCCCCCTGGTTCTATGACTGAACTTTCTTGCTTCCCTTGGGGAATCCTGATTTTTGCTGCTGGAGGTTCTCTTCAGCCAGCCTGCCTCTACCTTCTCAGATGTTCATCCCCAGCTCATGGGTCTTTTCTTGCTTCACAGTTTCTCAGGTGAAATCTCAAATCTATCTCTCACTCTACCCTAGGCACCTGCTTCTGACTCGCATCTCCATAAGGGAAATGAACTGCTCCACCGGGAAATCCCACAGATACTTCAAAGTCCACATCAGCCCTCCCCCATTTTCAACCCCTACCCTTTGCCAAGCCTACTCCGAAATTAAGACTCAGGTTCCCCCCAACCAAGCTGTCCTCCTCTCCATCTTTCCAATAGGATTAAGGTGCCTCTCCCTGTGTCCTCAGAATATTTTGGTAACTATACTTTGTACAAAGTATTATAATTATCTGTCTCCGTTTCTGTCTTACGCACCTAGAGAATAGCCCCTCAGTGGGCAGGGACTGTCACATTAATCTTTGTATTCCCAGCTTCTAGCAGAGTGCTGACACATAGTAGGTTCCTAATAAATGTTTGGCAAATTAATACACAAACAAAAAAAGAGAAAGATGCACTAAAAAATTAAATTGCCAAGTTTTCTATGCCTTCAGAACACTTTTACTAGTGTAATTTTTATTTTATGGTGTCTTTGGTATATAGCTAGTATTACTGTTAACATGTTAGTATTGTATCAGAAAAGAATGTAATTTTCCCTTAATTGTGATTTTTAAAAGCACTTGTTTTCATGCTAAAGGAAAACTGTGTTATGTCCAGCAATAAAAACTAGTAAAATGTAATAAATTGAAGTCAACAAATGAAGTAGGATTTGCCAAATAAATACATCATAAACAAAACATAGTGAGGGCATATCTCTTCTAAAAAGTGAGATTTACTGGGAGAATTCACTACCACACATAACAGAAAAAGTAATTTCTTGATCTTAAAATCTTGTTATGTGGAATGATAGCTAACAATGAAACAAAGGTTTCTCTCAAGCAATTATAGAAGGCAGTGATTCCAGCTTTCTGGAGGGACTCGTAATGCCCTATCATGTATTTGATTTTGTGGCATACTTTTCAGAATTCTATGAGCTATATCTCTTGGGAAAGGTGGCGGGAGTGGGTCAGGGTGAAAATGTTTAATTGATATCAGTTTTATTTTCACCCATAGTTAAGTGCCTGGGACTCTCCATCATTACTACTTGCAGCTAAGACATTGAGAGAAAGTTCTCCTTTTCTACCATTAGGTGGCAGTATTGCTTTGGGACAAACAACAACGACACTTTTTTTAAAAAATAATTTCTAGACCTATGCTTGATCTTTATTTTATTCCTAAACTCTAGGCTTCAGAGTGCCCAATACAAATAACAATGGAGTAAACAAGGCACAGACATGATATTTGAAGAAAACTGAAGCGGGCTCACCAATATCACTCCATTCAGAACCTTGTCTTTGCAAGAAATGCCCACCAATTTCTCTCCCCCCAGGAAGGCTTCTTTTCCATCAAGTAAACCTAGAGTGATGATTAAGGCAGAAAAATAGGCACCATGTTGCAAGTGGTAAATTTGCTTCTTTGAGAACCTCCAGATTGGGTTACACCCAAATCACTAATCTACTCCCCAGCCTGGCAAGAATCTACTCTGAATATGTATTCACATATGTCTCTTCTTTACATTATTGGTGGGATAGGACTGGAGAAAGGCATACAAATTTGTTGATGCTCTATTAATTTTTTAAAATGTATCCATGTATATAAGCCCATGTAACCATAATACTGTATAAGATATAGAACGCTTCCAGCACCTCAGAAGGTTTCCTATGCTCTCTTAGTTTTTAAAACCAGGAAAAGATTTCATTTCTCAAATAATATATTCAGAACAAAACAAAACAAAACAAAGAAAACTCCCAAGGCAGAATAGTTGGAGAGAGGGGTTGTCCTACTTTATACATTGATCTGGGTCTCTTTGTAGCCTTGAATAGGAACTCTGTGGTAGATGCTTTTTGGAAGGTGTATTCAATGCATGGATGGGATGGAAGATACCAAGTCACAGTTAGGATGTGGAGCAACTAGAACTCTCGTGCATCAGTGGTGGATGTGTAAAGAGATGCAGTCACTTGGGAAATCTGTTTGCAGTATCTACATAAGCACATCCTATGACCCAACAACTCTACTCCTATGTTCATATAGGAGTATGAATACATACACAGTTTCAAAATGCATATACACTTTCACCAAAAGGTGGGTACTAGAATGTGCAAAGTAGCAAATGGCCCATCAACAGTAGAATGCATGACTAAATTGTGGTATATTCACACAATGGAATACTATACAGCCACAGAATGAATCATCCACAAATACATATAACAACATGGATGAATCTCACAAACATAATATTAGGGGAAAGAAGCTAGATACAAAAGAGTACATATGTTATGATCCTCCTTTTATGAAGTTCAAAATTAATCTACGCCCTGAAGTGTGGACGATAGTTACCCTTGGATGGGAGTGGTGTTGGGAGAAAGTGTTTCTGGGTGCTGGTGACATTCTGATTCTTGGTGTCACAAGTGTGTTCAGTTTGTGAAACTTCATCACCTGTACACTTATTTTAGGAAACATATGTAAATTATACTTTAAAGTTTTTAAAAATTAAACTCTAGACAAAAGTCACTTCTACCTGGAATGACGATGTAATGGGATGAAGGAAATACCATTTCAGTAAGGCCCTCAAACACGGGTAAGCCTTCCCAGGTGGAGATGGAGAACGGGCGTTCTGTAAAAAACGGAATCCTTTAAGCAAAAGCACGGAGGTTAAAAGAGTAAGGAATGTTTGCAAAATGTCGAAACTGGCCAAAGAATAAGAGTGGTATAAGAAAGAAGCAGTATCTTAAACAGCAGATCCTACTTCTTTCTTTCTTATACCAACATGCTCGATAAGCATTGCTTGACTCTTTAAAGGACTTAAATACTGCAGGATTTTTCAGGAGTTCTCCCAAAGGCAAAATTCTTCACAAGGAATTTGACAGGTTCAAGTCGAAGAGGCTGTGCAGTCCTGTGTGTGCAAAAGAAATGTCCTTGGTTAGGTCACCTCGTGGAATGTCTCCTGGCACGCTAATGCCTTCCTGCATTGTCCTTTTTTTTTTTTCTGCATCCTATCCTTTGCCTTTAAATAAAGAAGTAGGAGAAAAGTCTCACAACTAGACTGAGGGAGTCTAAAGAATTGGGTCTTTATTTGTTGGGCAACATAGTGAGGTTTTTATTTTGTTTTTGTTTTTTAAGGGAGAAGCAAAATGATCGGATGTACACTTTGGGAAGCTCGATGTGCAGGATGCGCAGGAGGAAGGAGTAGCTGCAGACTGAGGGGGTAGCACTCAAGTGTACAAGACCCCCTGTGATCTGCCCTCTTCCCACCCACCTCTTCATTCTCATCCTTCACATAACCCCACCCTGCTACAAGCCAGTCATCCCATCACCTGCAGTGCCTCCAACCAAACCCAGCCCTCCCGGCTTTGCACACGGGGCTCCAACCCCTGGCAAGAGCCTTTCTCTGTCCCCTCTAATTAGGCTTACACTGAAAAAGAGCCATCTCTCCTCCCAGCGGCTCTCCCAGAAGTTTTGCCATAAAACAAATCAAAGTCTGCAAGTATGGAACTTGTCTTCAGGATCAAAGAATGTGTGTGTAAATCAAGTACGGAACATAAGATGCAAACAGTTTCTATTGTTAAATCATGTGCAGACGCTGAAGGAAAAAAAAAAACGATTAGTTTTTAACATTAATTTACAAACAACAAAGTTTCATTCCTGGGCCTCATCACTTTCAGTAGTTTATCTGGGGTCTTGAAAACCACAGAAACTTGTAGTAACGTCCATAATGACAAACTACCAGGAATTACCCCAGAAGATAACCACAGCCCGATTTTGTTTTGGTACACAACGTGCTGTCCTTCCCCCTCACCACACTACCAAACAAAAAGATGCTTCCCTGTTACTGGCAAGAAATTAGAAATTGCGTATTGTGTCATTAGATCTATTTGTATAGGCCCAGATTGCAAAATGTTTGAAGAAAATGAATAAGGGCTAAAGAGAATCATCTGGACGTTTTCCAAGGTTCAAAAGGAAACAGGAAAACTCAAGTAATTCACATCCTTTACACCTTCTAAGCAAAGCACACCATTAAGCATTAAATGTAGTCATCCACAAGTGCAAATATTGGCCAAGGTGACACACACGGCAGGCAGTGGCAAATGAAAAGCACAAATATTTGTAGAGGGTTTTCAGTGCTAGGACCCAGCCCTGGTGAAGAAGAATGGAAGCCGGTTGACGCCTCTTGGAGAAGGTGGGGCAGCAGCATGCTGGCCACTGGCCGAGTGAGATGATTGATGAGATGATTGATGAGCCCAAGGTTTCCAAATGAAGGGCAGGAAGGGAATGCTCATCTGGAAACCCACGGGACAATGGTCTTTGCTGGAACATCAGTATTTTAAAAGTTTAAAAATACGGATGCTCAGCCCCCATCCTCAGATTTCATTGGTCTAACGAAGGTCCCCCATGTGGGGTTTTTCCAGGTGATTCTACGGTGCAGCAAAGTTTAAGAACCACTCAAAGAGCAGGAAGGCAGGGGAGCTAAAACTGTGGCGTGAGTTCAGGGTTACAATAGTCCCCTGATGAGAACTTATTCTCACCCCAGCCCACCCCTCTCCACCCCACCACACTCACCCGACAACCACCAGCTCAGTTTAATGTCTCCCAGGTCAGGCCCCTGGAAGACTCATCTACACCCTCCCTGCCCTGCAGCCCTCACCCTGGCACAGCTCTCTAAATCAATCAGCCAGTCACCAGGTTCTCTCTATTCTGCACCTTAACTCTCAAATCTGCCTTCTCCTTCCCATCTCCATAGTTGCTGCCTTATTCTGGTCATTTGTTTGCTCAACAAATAATTATTGAGTGCCCACTACTGTTTAGGTATAGGCTATGTACACTGTATTGGTGAATAAAAGCAGCCTAACGGGGGAGAAAGACTATAATCAGGTAAGTGATCAAAAAAGTTTAAGATCAGAAATGTAAGAACTGAGAAGGAAACAAGCAGCGTGCGGTGAAAGAGTAGGGGAGGTAGAAGGAATCTGATTAGACAGCGAGGGTGGGAGGAACTTCTGGAGGGTCACATAAATTCTTTCTAAACTCTCACGTAATAACCTCGGTCACATTCCCTGCCACTCCATTCCCCTGGCAACCACCAGAGTGAATTTTGTAAAAGCCCAGACACTTTAGTAGGCTTTGTAGCCTCTTCATGACCCAGCTCCCACCCACCATGCCAGGATCACATGTCCCTGAGGCTCTAACGCCCTCAGGCCACTAGAAGCTGTGGGGTCACCATGGTCTTTCCAAGCCACTGTGTACACCAATGCCCTGCCCAGAAGGCTCTTTCCATGTCCTCCATCTGGCTTGCTCCTATTTGCCTCTGAGAACACATGTTATGTCGCCTCCTATGAGAAGCCTCATTGGACCCTCCCTAGTTCGGTGGGAGGGGCTTCCATTCTTCTGGGGTTCTGGGGCACTCCATGTTTACATGAAGCGCAGCACTCTCCCCTCTGTGATGTGACTAAAGTTTTCCTGGTCTGCTCCTCCTCAGACTTGGAGCATCTTTGGGACAGAGACTATATCTTTTTCCTCTCTGTTTCCCGTGTCTGGCACAGTGCTTGGCACTTTAAGACACAGCAAATTTGAATGTACATGTGGAAGGTCCTTTGCGTGTTTTTGGCCTCTTAGCTGGTCCTGCTAGGTCTTAAAGGGATGTAGGGTGACCTACTGTCCCAGTTTGCTTATAAACACTAAAGGCAGGAGTTAAAGATATCTTCTATCTCCAAAGCCCAAGTTTTTTCCACATAATGATGTCACAATTTTCTCTACCCTGTTTTTAAAGTCACTGACACCATCTAAATTGAATAGCTGACAGATAGACGATGATGTTAGAAATTTTTGAAAAATACAGATAAACAAAAAGAAAACAGTCACTCAAATCCCATCTCCAACCACAGTTGTTGTTAACATCATGGCTGTATCCTTCCAGACATTTTCCCACACAAAGTCATCACATACAAACACGTCCAGGTGTGACCGGCATAAAGGTATGTGTGAACAGGCACTGCTCTCCCCTCTACAGTTCCAGTGCCGTGGCTGCAGTATTTCACACAAAAGAGACTACTTATTTGCTGCTCAGAGTTCAAAAACTGTGGTTCAAACACAGTTGAGGTTTTTTACACCTCACCAGTTGCTTAAATCAGAACATGTTACTTTCATTTTAGACCGTGTATTCTGGACTTTTATTATAGCCTCAATATTTTCAAACTCTCTGTGAGCTTGTCCTATCCACCCCACAATCTTTTTCAGTCTTTTTCTGAACAATTTCTATCTGGGGTCCTCAATCGTCCTGCTCCAATGTGGGCTGGGAACTCTGTAGGCTGCTGCCCAGCAATCATCCTGGGACTTTACTTCCCTGCTTCCTGTGTCCCCCACCTTCCTCTTTCTTAGATTACTCTCTCTTATTGCTAAAATCCATCCTCAAGTACTTTTTTAAGAAAAGGTATGTTGGAGAAAAAAAATTCTAATCCTTAAATATTTGAAAATGCCTTTTTCCCCCTTCAAACTCAATTGATAGTTTGGCTAAGCATAACAATAATCTGGATTTAAAATTTTCCCCAGACAACTTTGAAAGCCTTTCTCCATATTTTCCTTAGCATCTTATGATGCTGATAAGAAGTCTGATGCAGTTAATGATACTATTCTTTGTAAGTCTTCCATTTTCCCTCTCTCTCTCTCTCTCTCTTTCTCCAACACCCGCCCCACACCAGGTTTTAAGGTGTGTGTTGTGTTTCTCTGTGTAATTACTAGGTACAAGGGAATGTATATTTTACAGAGGTTGGCAAAGTAATGCTTCCCACACCCTTCAAAGATGTCCATGCTCTAATCCTAGAACCCGTGAACTCATTCTTTTAATTAATTAATTTTTTTTTTTTTTTTTTTTTTGCTGCTCTGCGTGGCTTGTGGGATCTTAGTTCTCCAACCAGGAATGGAACCCATGCCCCCTGCAGTGGAAGCACAGAGTCCTAACCACTTGACCACCAGGGAACTCCCTGAATTTGTTCTTTTACATAGCAAAAGGGATTTGGCAGACACGATTAAGATTATCTACCTACAGATTGGGAGAGTATCCTGGATTATCTGGGTGGGCCCAGTCTAATTACATGAGTTCTTAAAAGTGAAGAGCCTTTTTTGACTGGGTCAGAGCTGGGACAGAAGAAGGAAGAGATGTGAAGAGTGAGAGGGACTTGAGCTGTCATGGCTGATTTGAGGATGGAGGATGGGGACCATGAGCCAAAGACCACAACTGGACTCTGGATCTGCCCTCAGCTGACAGCCAGCAAGAGAGTGAAGCCCTCAGACATATCTGCAAGGAACTGAATCTGCCAGCAGCGGAGATAAACAGGAAACGGATTCTCCCTTAGAGCCTCCAGAAAGGGACACGGCCCTGATGGCACCTTGATTTTAATCCAGTGGAGCCCATACTAGACTATGACCTACAGAGTTTAAATTAATGAATTTGTGTGTGTGTGTGTGTGTGTGTGTGTGTGTGTGTGTTTTAAATATGTATAAAGCCACTAAAGTTTGTGGTAATTTGTTACAGCAGCAACAAAAAAACAATACATTTATATATTAAGTGCTGCCAAATTTTCATTCCAAAGGCTGACTTTATTTATACTTATGCCAATAGTTGATGAGAAAACTCTTCTTCAAAACCTTCACCAACATAGGATATTTTCAATACCTTAATTTTTCCAAGCTGATCCTGAAAAATATTTTATTTTTATTTGTAGTCCTCTAATTTTGTAAATAAGGTTGAACATCTTTTATATATTTGTTAAAGATGTTTTGTTTTGTTTGGAATTACACTGTCCTTATTTTTAGTCACTAGATTTCTAAAGTTTCAAACTGTTATGACTATGTGTACAAAATGTATACTGTGAGGTATTTACTAGGTACTTAATGATTTGTATCTCCTTTCTGCTGTGGAAATTATGTTGCCTATTAAACTAGGTGGCAGAATCTGCCAACTGCCTAACTCAATATCAATATCCTCCTCCTTAGTAAGAGTATCCTGATCTTTCTGTGATCACATTGCTGCCCAGAATAAAGGACTACATTTCTTAGCTTTCCTTGCAGGCAGGTTTGGCAAAAGAGATGTAAGCAGAATTAGGAGAAAGCTGCTTAAAGGTAGTTAGCACCGTTTGTAACAACCACTCCCCCCCCTTTAAAAAAATTGTTTTGGTCCTTCTGGCTTACTTCTTTTTTGGCCTGGATTCAGACACAATGGCTTAAGTTGCAGCAGCCATTTTCGACTATGAGGTGGCCTTGAGAATGAGGTGGCCTGTTCTACCGTTTAGCATTTACTAGATGGTAGAACAGAAAGGTAACAGCCTAATGTTCCCAGTGACTCACTGAAGTCACCAAACCACCTCAGAGCTATCTACTTCTTTTATGTGAGTGAGAAACTTCTATCTTGTCAATCTCTGATTTTTTAGTGATTTTTCTGTTTTATGATGCAGCCAAAGCTGATCCTAATACAGAACCCCAGCAATGATCTGCTATGACTTTTATATCTTATCTTTCCTACAACTCTCTCTTTTTCCTATTTTCTAGGTGAGTTTCTTGACTTCACCTTTAAAACTTTCAAAATTTTAATTCCTGGAATTCAATTTTATTTTCCAAGAATTCTTTCTTCTTCCTAACACACAATTTCTTGTTTTATATATGCCATTGTTTTTGACATCTCAGAAGCCAGCAGTTGGAAAGTCTCTCCTATTTTAAGGTGTATGTCTGTTCCCTGAATTCTTTCTTTCCTTCTTTCCTTCCTTCCTTCCTCCGTCCCTCCCTCCTTCCCTTCCTTCTTCTTTCTTTATCTTCCTGTTAGTTTACCTTAGGTTTTTCTTTTCATGTTGGAGACTTTCATCTGATATCTATTGATCCTTGGTTGCTGTTCACATTAAGAATTAGGCAATAATGGGACAAACTAACATCACATGCCTCCTGATGAGATGCACTGAGAAAAATCCCTTCCTTCTGTGATTTGCTGCCAATAATGTACAGCCTGAATTTAATCATGAGGAAACATTAGACAAACCTGAACCAAGTGACATTCTACAAAATAATTGAAGAGTAGTCTAAAATGTGAGTACCATGAAACACAAAGGCTAAAGAATTGGTCCTCATTAAAAGATTAAAAGAGACATGGCAACTGAATGCAGCATGATCTGGAAATTTCTATTGCTGAAAAGAACAGTTTTTTTAAAATTGGAAAAATCTGAATAAGATCAACAACTGGATAATAGTATTATATCAATGTTAATTTTCTGATTTTGATCTTTTTTTGTACTTGTGTGAGAGAATGTTTTAAGGAAATACACACTGAAGTATTTAAGTATAATGGGGTATCATGTCTATAATGGGGAATCATCAAATGGTTCAGAAAAAAACAAAATGTATGTATATCTATCTACCTATTTGTCAAGAAAAGAGAGAGAAAGGAATAAACATGATAACATACTGATATTGCAGGAACCTGGGTATACTGTATATGAGAATTCTTTCCTCCAACTTTTCTGTAAATCTAAAATTATGCCAAAATAAAAAACTTTTAAAAAAATATGGCAATAGAAAGACTCTGGGAGCTGCATGTACATGGGCTGGTTAACGGTAGGTAGGATTTGTGCAGCCATGAAGCTGTAACTCTAGGAACCCTTAAATGCCAGAATAAGGAGTCATTACCTTGGGGATGCTTCCTAGTCATCTGCCCTAGTTTTTCCTAGGCAATTTCTTAAGATTGTTTAAACCCTCCAATTTTTGCCCTGGGGTTAATGACTGTCTACAGATCCTTTCAGTCCAATTCCTTAGTCCCATCCCCGATTGCATCTACTGTGTCAAAGTTTAGAGCTGCTCCCTGGTGTGTTCTTGGCTATGGCTTCCTCTAGTCAGCCTCAACAATCAACACTCATTCAGCTTCCAGAAATTTTACATCTTCCAGAAATTTGTTGAAATCTCTTGTCTGCCAACAACCCCTCCCATTTCTTTCACTGTGTTATTTTTGTTTTCATTTTTTATATATTTTTCTTCCTAGGCATGTGCTTCATCAGCCATCTTGAACCAGAATTCTTTAGATAATTTAATGTTAATTTTAATCTGAAACTTATTACTGAAGGAACATATCCTTTTTCTATTTTTGGGGGGGTGGGGAAGCATATCTGACAAACTCCTTCAGCTTTTCAACATTTCATATTGTTATAAGCCTTCTCAGATCACTATAGATTGTGTTAAATTCTCAGCCCTTGGTATTTTTTGTCATACTATTTATTTGGTCATTTATTTTAGTTATATTATTTAATTATTTCATGTGCATTGTCTTCTGTAACTTCACCTTATGGATTCAGGTTTGCTAAGGCCAAACACAATTTATTCCTTTCTTTATACTTTATCTGAAATAAGGATATGCCCAGAAGAATAGGGCAGCCAGCATATCACATATGATCTCGCCATCTCTCAGCCATGGCTGATTGGACCTGGTATGGGCTCCAGCTGGGCAGCCAATCCACTGGTTGATTCAGGTCAAGTCACACCTTCAGCTGGTGTGACTTGACTTGAGAAGATGATCTGGACCAATCAGATTCCCTCCATTGTGAATTCAAACTATAAAATACAGAGATTGTTACTAGTCAGTGGTGAGTACTGTAGTGGAATAACAAAGCCATGACAGTTCAGTGGCTGAGGCAGCCATTTGCAAGATGATGAGTAAGCAGATGAAACTGATCTTCAGAGAGATGAAAATGGTATAGATGTGGGGAAGAAGCTGAGACTAAGTGAGAGAGACTATTTACCTCGGTTCTAAACAGCTTTCTAGTTTGTGTGAGGCCCAACTGCACAGAATTCTGTGAAATATCTGTAACATTGACATACATCTTCCTTTTTAATAACTAAGCTAGTTTGAGTGGGTATCTCTTTCTTGTAACAAAAAAAAAAGGGTTAACTTTATTTTAATTTCCTGATTTTTGTTTTTTAAAATGTAAAGAACTCTTTATTAACAAGACTATTGTTGACTGAAAAAAAAATGCACAGCCTAAAAGTTGAGAACTATATTTTATTTGGCCGACAAAACTGAGGACTTAAGGCCAGAAGACAGCCTCTCAGATGGCTCTGAGGGACTGCTCCCAAGAGGCAGGAGTTTTGCAATAAAAATCAGGTAGTCTGAACATCAAAAGATTACTGTTAATTAAAGAAAATCAGGGACTTCCCTAGCAGTCCAGTGGTTAACACTCCGTGCTTCCACTGCAGGGGGCACAGGTTAGATCTCTGGTCAGGGGAACTAACATCCTGTATGCCGCAACCAGGTCTCTCAAGTTAATGAATTTAGTGCTTTTCTATGTATAGGAAGATGCAAGAGTCTGGGCTCACTGAAATCATTCCTTTGATGTGTCCCTTAACTACCTAGGGCCAGTATCCTGCTTTTCTCCATCCTGAATCCCCTCAGGGTACACAGTTACCGGTGGCTGTAGTGGCTGAGGGATTGTTGGCTGCAACATCCTTTGTTTATTGATATGGCAGGCAATATTTTTTATCACACAATACATAAAAATTAACATCTATCTCAATCAGTACACAAATTAAAATGTCAGAATTAGATTTTTTTTTTTAATCCTCTGATAGAACGTAGAGTCTTCTTCACAAATCCTTCACTGTTTTTAGACAATTTAATCTAATTCCACCACTAGAGGAAAATTTCTTCTGGGGAAACTCAGTTTTGTTGTTTCAAGAGTCAAGGAACAGGCATGAATTTCCCATTGTAAGCTCTCCTGTAAAAGTTCTTGCCAAGAACTGATTAGGGAAATGTAATGCTTTCTCTGCTCCCTTCGTTTGCCCTATCTTCATTTTACTGCAGAAGCAGCAGGAGAAAGATCCAATGCCTTCAATGTGTTTCCATACTTGCTATTGTGAAATTATATCTTATTTCAGTACTATTCTCTACATGATCGTGACCTTTGAAGCTAGAGTTTATTCTTGTTTTTATATCAAATGGATCAGATATATCATGGGTTTTGGGGAAAAAAATGTATATAGTTATAAGAATATCCAATCAGAATAAAATTATCTCACACACTTAAACAAATCCTAATTTTTGAAAGAGTTATAGAAGAATTTCATGATAGTCCTCCAAAGTGAGTTCCTGAATGTATGGACCATGGCTTTAAATTCCTTTCTACATTCCCTCCAAAAAAACAAACAAAAAAAAGAATTAGAGCTGTGTAACCTTCAGCTGTCCAGTAAATGTAGTTGAATTGAATCATTTCAATTACAAAAAGAAAGTTTTATTAAACATTTGTGCCAAGTTTCAAGATGAAAATACACTTAAAACAAAGTTAGGAAATGACACTAAAATTTTTGAGTTGCATAAGTCAGCAGTTAAGAGTAATGTTCCAAAATCAGCACTGCCCATCTCCTGTGAATAAGCAGTTTATTTTGGCAACTGCAGAAGCTTGTCTTGGGTAGATACATAATGACCCATGCCATTGCTGTTCTCTTCCAGACCAGTTAGAGAGTTATTTCTTATGCAGCTATCTAACTGATTGCTAAAGCTAAAACAAGTATGTTTCATATTATTCTCAAACAATAATTTTTTTCCACTTTAAAATAGTTTACGTCAGCTTCCCTGGTGGCGCAGTGGTTAAGAATCCGCCTGCCAATGCAGGGGACACGGGTTCGAGCCCTGGTCTGGGAAGATCCCACATGCCGCAGAGCAACTAAGCCCGTGTGCCACAACTACTGAGCCCGCGCGCCTAGAGCCCGTGCTCCACAAGAAGAGAAGCCACTGCAATGAGAAGCCTGCGCACCGCAACAAAGAGTACCCCCGCTCACCGCAACCAGAGAAAGCCTGAATGCAGCAACAAAGATCCAACGCAGCCAAAATTAAAATTAAAATTAAAATAAAGTTATTTAAAAAAATAAAGTAAAATAGTTTATGTTCATTAAAAAAACTCTGACAAGTATGACACAGTTGGAAAAATAAATTATCCAGAGTTCCATCATCTAAACAGATCCTCTCTTTCTTTAATGTGTAATGCAAAGAATTTTATTTATTACATCTCTTCTTTTTTCTTCCAGTTTTATTGAGATATAATTGACATATAGCACTGTATAAGTTTAAGCTATACAGCTTAATGATTTGACTTACATACTTCATGAAATGATGACCATAGTAAGTTTAGTGAACATCCATCAACTCATATAGATACAAAATAAAAGAAAAAAAATCTTTTAAATTTTTCCTTGTGATGGGAACTCAGGATTTATTCTCTTAACAACGTTAGCATATAAAATACAGAAGTATTAATTGTATTTATCATGTTTTATATTACCAAACAGGTCCACTCTTAAAATCTTCTTCTTGTTACTTTCTTCTGAAAAACCAAAACATATGTATTTTAATTGCTTTTTGCATAGAAAAATAAGCTAATCTGTATGAAATGGCTGAGTAATTTATGATCTAAACTATAATACACCAGTTGTCTGTGAGTTCTCCCAGATTTACTTTTGTGCTGTAGGTCAAAGTTGCCCTGCTGGAGGAAACACTTTAGCCCCCCTCCTAGTGTGTATGCTCCAGTACAGGTATGTTGAGGAAGGAGGAGGAAGCGTTCGAAAACGGTACTTCTCAAATTGGACTGTGCATAGGAACCATCTGCAGGTCTTGTTAAAATGTAAGTCAGCATTTCAAACAAGATCCCAGGTGATGCAGAAGCTGCTAACCCACGGACACACTTTTAGTAGCAAGATCCTCACATAACTGGGAACATAAGAGAACTGATGGAAGATATTTTTGCCTTCACACATCTATAGCCACCATTAAGCCATTGCCACATCCCTGACCCATTTCTGGGAAAACATGGGACTATTTCTCATACCTGGAAAGTTTCCCACAGACTGAGAGTGGAGTAAGGACTGATGCATTGCCATGCAAGTGAAAATACTGAGCAACCACAGTGAGTCTCTCCTCTGCAGGGGAAGCCTTGCAGAGTTCACAAAGTACCTGTTCATCTCTTTTCCTTTGGTAGTAATATCTATGATATCTGGGCACAGGGTCTACTAGAAAAAGGCTACACTTCCCAGCTTCCCTTAAAGCTGAATGTTACCATGTTACCAACTTCCAGCCAATGGGATCTAAACAGAAGCGTGTGTGCAAGCCATGGTTTGAGGATGGCAATTAAATCAAATTAAATTAAGATATTTTATTTGTTCTAGTTAGGATAAACTGCAGCCTAGGTGCAGTCAACTAAAATTTTAATTGAAAGTGCATACTCCAGAGGTTGTTGCTAATGTTCCAACTGAAAAACCCATATGTTATACGTGAGTACTCTGTTTCTGTCATCAACATCTGGATTGACACCAGATTCTTTGCTAATGTTCTCAGTGAATTTCAGAAACAGGGTTTTAAGTCTACTAACTAGGATATTGAATGCCAGAAAGGAACTCTCATTGGTTAACTTAAAGATATTTAAGATATAAGCTTGGTCTCTAAAATCTTTAAGAGATCCTCCCCACCCGTTGCATGAATAAAGGAATGCAGTGAGGCTTGTACCTGTAGGAATGGTGCCTAAGGCTTGATCTCTAAATAATTCTGGATCAAGACTTTGGTTTTAGGGACTTCCCTGGCGGCCCAGTGGGTAAGACTCCGAGCTCCCAATGCAGGGGGCATATGTTTGATCCCTGGTCAGGGAACTAGGATCCCGCATGCCGCAGCCAAAAAAAAAATGGTTAAGACTTTAGTTTTCGAGCTGCCTGATATCAACTACCTAGATAACAGATTCCCGCTTGTGGAATAGAAGTGAGTTCAAATTCTGGTACTACCTATGTGCCCTTATGCAGACAACTTAACCATTCTATACCTCAGCTTCCTCGTCTAAAAAATGGAGATAAAAATAATGCCTCAAAAGACTGTCATAAAGATTACACAAGATAATAAATTTAAAGAGCTTAGTATAGTGCTTGGCATGTAGTAAGCACTTAATAGCTTTTATTTATTCAACAAACAACCTGTGCTATCAGCAAAGTACTGTTTAACATTGTAGCAAATTGGAAACTGAGGTAGACTCGGTCCCTACCCTTAAGGAATTTGCAGGCTGATGGGAGAAATAAAACATGCAAAGTAGATAACTATAATAGAAATGGATGTTAAGATAACCAGAATATTCATTAAAGTAAATATTCATTAAAGATGGTTGCAAATTCTTTGTTATCCTGCTATTGAATCTAATTACCTTCTCCTTAAATCTGGGTTGGCCTTAGTAACTTGCTTAAATTACAGTGTAACATAAGTGATGTTCTAGGATTCTGCTCTGCTCTTTTAGAATGCTTGCCCTGAGGGAAGCCAGCCATCATGTAAGAAGCCCAAGTGTCTGGAATCATCATGCTGTAAGGAAGCCTAAATATCCACCTGGAGAATCCACACAGACAGAGCACTAGGCCTGGCTGTTTCAGCCATCTGTGAATAAAAAATACTGCCTGCCAATCAGTAAACAAAGGATGTTGCAGCCATTAAGCCATCACATTACAGCCACCCCCAACGATGCACCCTGAGGAAACTCAGGATAGTAAACACAGGATACTGACCCCAGATAACTGAGGTGCATATCAAAGGAATGATTTCAGTGAGCCCATCTTCCCATATATGGAAAGGCACTAAATTCATTAGCTTGAGATTTCTTTTCTAGTTTTCTTTAATTAACAGTAATTTTTTTGATGTCCTGACTACCTGGTCTTTGTTGCAAAAACTCCTATATATCCTGGCTCCCTCCTTGTCTCTTCAGAGCAGTCTCTTGGAATGATCTGAGAGTCTTGTCTCCTGGGCTTGAAGTCCTCAGAATGTCCTCTGAATAAAACATAATTCTCAACCTTTAGGTTTTTTTCAGTCAGTGAAGTTTTCTCAGTCAACACATCCCAGCCCAGGAATCAAACATGAGTAAAAAAGCTGTCCTGGCAACATCTTGGCAGCCCCAGGAAAGATAATATGGAGAAGAACCGAAAACCCAAATACCAACCAGAACTGAGTCCCCATCCCATGGCCCCGGTCAAGCCATCCAAGCCAACTAACCAGATAGGATGTTAGGTAAGTCATGTAAACTCTTTGCTACGGATGACTTATTTCTAATGGGATTACAAGAGTCATCTTTCTTACGTCTCTATGCATGCCTGAATAAAGAAACTAGTGTGTGCAGAAAAAGAGTTAGCATAGCAGGCCTGAGACTGCTGTCCTTAGAAAGGTCTGCTTGCAAGATTGACCCTTGGCTGGCATCTGGGAACTTAGCCAGTAAACAGCTCCCTACACTGATAGAAAACTCTCCCTAAGTTCTTAAGTTTCCTTAAGTTCCCTAAGGGTGGCTCACTAGGGCTAGACTGTTTGCGCACAGTATGCTTTATGCTGAACATCTGCTCTTCTTCTTGGACCCGGAATTTGGGTACATGGTGGGCAGAGAGTGCCTGTTTGACCAACCCCCAGTGAAAACCTTGAGCACCAAGGCACTAATGAGCCTCCCCAGGAGACAACACTTTGCATGTGTGGCCACAACTCACTGCTGAAGGAAGGAAGGCAATGCACCGAGAGAGGACTCAGAAGCTAGAGCCTGGTTTCCTCCCAACTTCACCCCACACACCTTTTGCTTTTTCTGATTTTGCTTTGTATCTTTTCATGGTAATAAATCTTAGCTATGAATACACATAGATGCTGAGTTTTGTGAGACCTTTTGTCAAATCACTGGGCCTGAGGGAGTGATCTTGGGGAGCCCCGATACACAGCGTTTTAGAAATTATGAAAGAAACACTGAAGAGCTGTTCAACTTTCTCATAAAAGGAGGCATCCCTCCTAACTGTCTCACGCTCTTCCTCTCTTCTCCCTCCTTCCCAGGATATGCATATTGAACTTCCTTCCTGCCTAAGTCCACAGTGGCAGGTGGGCAGAAACACACTGCTGGAGGTGATAGTTTTAGTTTTCGGTCCTAGAAAATCTGTATAACTGCTATCTTGCATACAAATACAACAGTGGTTCACCTGCATTTTACTTTTTATCCAATTGTGTTTGCCTTGTGTGGGTGGAATATAAGAGCTTTCATCTCATTGGGCTGAAGATATCATGGAAATTTCTTTTAAAATATTTACCCAAAGACTAAACTGGTGATAAAAAGCATTTTCTTTGCAATTATAGAGCAAGACTTCATAAATTCATGGCTAGTCGTTAAAGAACTGGCATCACAACATCAGCAGGATTTATATCCACCACATAAAGTCTATGCAGCATATCCTGCAATGCAGCATATCCGTCTCACATAGTGTAATATGCATGACTTATTTTCAGATGATTTTCCTGATAAACTTTGTGATTATATTTTGACAGGGCTGAGTATCATTTCTCTAATCGCAGAGAGTGACAAGAGCTTAGGGACTGTGACAAGCAAAGTCCTTGGATTTGGCTCTAGAAGTCAACTGAGCACGGTATACTTTATTCAAATAATAAGTCAGTAAACCACTAAATATTATGTGCTAAGCTCTTTAAATTATGTTGTAGACACAGGACTGAGAGTTTGGAACCCAAGTTCTAACCCAGTTTATGTTCTAAAGCTATAATTAAATAATTGATAAATAATTCGTCTTTACTGGACCTCTATTATACCAGCTATAAAATGAGAGGTTCTAGTGAACCATTTTTTCAATCCCAAACATTCTACAGTTCAATGATAATATAAAGCCTGGGATATGTACCAAATGAGAGGGCACAAATGTATTCTGTAGAAGGTAGCAGTTCCTGGAGGCTAAAACAGGAAATTTTAATTGGCCAGAAAAGGGAGAGTCACTTCTCTTGGAGTATGGAGCTGAAGTGAAGGTATATACAGAATCCACTCTGAGGGATCTTAGGGAAATTTCAATATGAAATAACAATGATATCAATAATAGCTAACCATTTTGAGTATTTACTAAGGTGATAAGTATTATTTAATTCCCATAACAATTCTAGGTATTGTTATTATTCCCGTTTTATAAAAAAGAAAACTGAGGCACAGATTCAGATTTTTCATGAGGTCAGGTAGCAAGTGGTAGTACCCTAGATGTGAAGCAATCTAATACTCCAAAGCATAGCTTTTAATTGCTGTTATGGCAGTCACGTGTGAAAGTCAGTGATAAAACTCCCCACAGAAGCACTATAGTTTAAAGTGCAATTGACTGGAAAACCAGCATAAACAGAAAATAATAAGCCATCAGCAAGAAGAAGAATGATAATTACCTTTCCTGGAGTGCCATTTGTGTGCTATTCATTTATTGGCTCTAACCTTCATAGGTGCTTTTTGTTGTTATTTTTGTTTTAAATTTCCATTTTACAGTTAAGAAATCTGGGCTCAGTTCAACTTGTAATAGCCTGAGAGCTATTAGGTAGTAGGGTTGGGAGTCAATCTTGAGTTTGTCTAGCTTAGAAAATCCTACTTATTCCACTATGCCATGCTGGATTCTTGGCAAGGATAAAAACCTATTTGCAAATATTAAAAACAGCTGTATCCTACTGTATGCTTTTATTTATGTGAAATTCTAGAACAGGGAAAACTAGTCTACGGAGACAGAAAGCAGATCAGCGGTTGCTTAGGGAGGGGAAGTGGATGGAGATTGACTGCAGAGACCAAAAGAAATTTTTGGAATGATGGAAAGATTTTACATTTTGATTATGGTATTGATGACATTTATATTATGTTTGTTAAAACTCACTGAACATACACTTAAAATAGGTGCATTTTATTTTTTTATTTTATTTTTTTTGCAGTACGCAGGCCTCTCACTGTTGTGGCCTCTCCCATTGCGGAGCACAGGCTACGGACACAGGCTCAGCGGCCATGGCTCACGGGCCTAGCCGCTCCGCGGCACGTGGGATCTTCTCGGACCAGGGCACGAACCTGTGTCCCCTGCATCGGCAGGCGGACTCTCAACCACTGCGCCACCAGGGAAGCCCAGGTGCATTTTATTATATGCAAATTATACCTCAATAAAGTTGATTTTTTTAAAAACCCAAGTGAATCCAGTAATTGGTCTTCTAGACAGAAGCTGGGGCTGCTGGCATAACCTGTCTTTTCATATGCATGGGATCACTGTGGTGAATATGAAACACTAGCTCGTAGCATCCATTCCAACCACCTTCTGTGATACCTTCTTGTATTGCAAAGACTGAAAAGCTCAAAATTACATTTCTATGACTCCTTCACAGCTAAGTTCAGATTGTGAGTTAAATATACTCAAGAGACTAGAAAGGCAGGAGTGAGACCAGAGCCACCTGCCTACTCTGATGTTTGTTGCTGCTACCAAGTAGGGTCATGCAGGAATCAGATTTTTCTGCAACAGCATCCCAATATCCAGTGTCCAGCTTCAGTAGTGTTACGAGTTAGCAGCTGCAAGGATGACAGTGTCTTCATGATCCACAGACTGAAACTATAGCAGCGTGTGCAAGAATTCAAATGGTTCCCCAACAGACTCTTAACTTCACACATTTATGACTGGGAGGGGCGATAGCTCCCCTGGCAAACCAGTTTGATGGTTATCTCCTGGTGGTTATTTCTGGAGGCTCAGTTTAGAGGCTGCTCCTCCAGCTCTCCAATGATTTTGCAAGTACCTAATTACCTATATGAAGTCCCTCTCTACTTACAATTGTGGCAATGATTTCTGTTTCCCTGAAACTATACACTGACACCACCATGACAGATGGTATGGGTTTATCCAGTCACAGTGGTAACTAAAATAATTACCAGCATTATCAGATTGACAGCAACTTTTACCAACTACTGCCTTTCTGCCAGGATGAATTCAACAAGGTACAGGTGAGGACAGCTTTATTCTTCTCCCCATTCTACTCAAACTCCATGGGTAGATCTGTCTGTTCCTCCAGAAATGAAATGAGGCCAGGTCTCCTCACTTTTTAAGCCACTCTCAGATCTTAAAGTTTATCCTCCAATTCGTTTCAGTCCCCCAAATCATCTCATTAAAATGTCCAGTCCGAGGTCGTTAGCATATAACCCAATGTTCTCATCCAATTTAAAGCTCATTCACACCCCCAGCTTGAGCTTCCTTTGGCCTCTCATTTTCAGGAAGAGAACATGGTTGGCTTCTGCTTCAGTTCTCTGTAAGATGTTTCTTCGCTTTCCTCTCCTTCCCATGTCTCCTCCCCTACTAGACTACTCAGGTTCCTCTAGGGTTGGAATGTGATCGGGAAGAGGAAAAACTAGTTTCTAAGCTGGTCCAGATATGATCTGGCATTGGAGCCCTCTGGGCATGGCAGATCCCCTGTGCTGATTCTTTCTCTGCTGGGTCACTGACATAGCTCCCTCACCCCACTGCAGCCTTCCAATGTCCAACCAGTTCCTTTTTAGGCTGCCCAGTGATGAATCCTCCTCAGTTTCTACATCCGATGGTATACTCTAACTTCGCTGAGAAGCAGCTTAGCAGAAAGCCTTCCTGGACAGTCTTTTCAAAATGACTCCCACTCAGCTCCATCCTGCCAGCCCACAGGACACATGGGAAAATTCTCCACTACATTGTTCTGCTGTTGGTGGGGAGCATCTGGGCCCCTGCAGCCACAGTCTTCCACGTTTAATTCCCAAGACACGAGTTAAACGTTAGTTCCTACTTTGCTCAAGCTCTCTGAAGCTTCCTGTCACCTTCCTTGAGGTGAGAGGGAAGCACTCCCCTCCCCTTCTACATGAGAAACAGGAGAATAGCTCCCTAAAAAACAATTTCTCTCATTTTGGCCTTATCAACTACGACTCCATTTTCAGTAGAGATGAGTGATTGCACACGTCAGCTCGCACAGTCTCAGACTGTCTCAGCCTGTCTTGCATAGGTGGTTCAGCAACTCACTTTAGAATGTGGAGGTACTTTGCAATTGTTTTTTTTGGTTTTAGTTTTTGAAGCCATGAAATTTTGGTCTTCGTGGCCAAAATTGAAGCAGAATGTTCTTTAATTAACAACAACCCTATAAGGTAATGATTAAGGCTTCCATTTTAGAGACAAAAAAAACTGAGGTTCACATGGCAGAAAATGGGATTCCAACACAAATAGGTATGACTGTAAGGACTTTGCTGTTAACCATTATGATTACATGTTTGACACTGCAAACAATGATGACTGCTATGGGTTGAATTATGTCCCCCTAAATCCATATATTGAAGTTCGAACTCCCAGTACTCAGAACGTGATGTTACCTGGAAAAAGGGTTGTTGCAGTATAATTAGTTAAGATGAAATCATATTAGACTAGGGTAGACCTCTACTCCAATTAGAGTAGGACAAGTAAAAGGGGAAAAGCTGGACACAGAAAGGCATACAGGGAGAAAGTCATGTAAAGATAGGAGTTAAGCTGCCACATGCCAAGGGACTACTAGAAGCTAGGAGAGAGGTCTAGAACAGATCCTTCCCTAGTGCCTTCAGAGGGAGCGTGGCCCTGCTGACACTTTGATCTTGGGCTGTGAGTCTCCAGGCTAGGAGACAATAAATTTCTGTTTTTCAAGCCACTCAGTTTGTGGCACTTTGTTAAAGCAGTCCTAGAAAACTAAATAAAACAGCTATGTGACAGCCGTGGAAGTATGACTAAAATTCCTGTTGAAATTAGCCCTGTGTAAGAGAACACCTGAGTAGCCCAGAGAAGGAAAGGCATTGGGAGCAACAGAATGGGACCTGGTATTTGTGCTGGATGACAGAAAATTGCATTGGTCATTAGGAACCTTTGGAGAGGCTGCTAAGTAGAAAGCTTCTAAATTAATCTCACTTTCCTAACAGCAGAGAAGGACTGCTAAATTTACCTTGAAAAACTTCAAGAAAACAAACCTCCAACCAGAATTTTACATAACTGTTTCTGGGAAAGCCTAAGGAAATTTGGAAGGGGGCCAAACAGGAAGCTGTACCTGTACCTGAATGTACAGAACTAGGAATAAATGAAAGGGCAACACATTATAAGCATATATTGAATATTTAAAGTTCTTGCTGGCTTTGAGAACAGCAGTATTGAGATACTAGAATACTTTAATAAAATTCACTTATACATACATGGGACCTTCAGACAAATAAACAATCAAAAAGATTTTCAAACTGTAATTCATGCAGAATGTGCAGACATATCTGCATATCCCAGACAAGATACACACACACACAAACACACTATCGTTTTTGAGATTTTAGGTATTGGGTTTTAATTTCCAAAAAAATATTGGCTCAAGTAGCATAGATATGCAATTAAATATTAATAAAAATATCCCAAAATCTCAGTGGCTTATCACAATAAATGCTTATTTTTCATTCACATCACAGTCCAATGTGGATCAGCTGGCCCTCCTGAAGCTTGTAGCTATGCAATCTGGAATGCTTGGCCTCCACTGATGGGAAGGGAGGGATAGAGAATGTACACTGACTCTTAGCTGCCTCAGTCCAGAAGAGACACACACCACTTCTGCTCATGGGTCATTGGCCAGAACAAGTCACATGGCCCAACCTAACTGCAAGTGAGCCTGGGTCATGTAGGAGAACACCTGGAACACTGGGGGAACACTCATTGTCTTTGCCATAAAACTATACAGGGAATGAGTGTATAAGTTACACTAACTCCCAAGGTGTGATGTTTGTTAGATGATAAATCCAATGAGAACCTGATCTCATTAATATTAACAAGGGGGCACTCCGATGCCTTCCTATCTATATGCAAATTATTATAGAATGGCTTGATTGCTAAAATTAGTGCTGCTCAAGGGCTCACCATCAATCTGGTAGTTTCCAGGGGAGTACCTCACATGTGACCTCTCTCCACCAAACTAAATTGCTCCATGTATAAAACTGAAAGGGAAGTAGGAGTTTTCAGGGGCAGCCTGGGAAGGGGAGAGAGCAGTGAGCATTCCAGGACTTGGAAAAAAAGGAAAAGGATTGAGGAGAGGGTCTCAACAGAGGGAGGGAGGCCCAGCCATATGGCAGCTGACAAGAGCCCTGGAGAAAAGGGTAGCTAGTGATTCATCCCCCGTGTCAGGACGATGATCGCTAATATCCAAGTTTAAATCATTCTCAACTCTTTCCTGAGCTGTAGTCCTGGCTACACCATAAATGACACTAAAAGTCTGCTATCCTAGAGAAAGGGCCAGGCCTTGGGAATTAATGAGGGTTGGAATAACTATAGAGACCTTGATCCCACATTTTCTAGAGCAAATTTACTATCTGGTCCTATACTTTACAAAAACTCACATCTCAGGCCAGGTGTCCCAATTTTTTATTCAAAAAAATATTGTCACTGGGAAAATCAGTCCTATAGGAAAAATGGAAAAGAAAAGACTTTTCTGGGTGGGAGGGAAGGCCCCATGGAGAGCAGATGACAGCACAGACTTGAAAGTAGGTCCAGGCAGCATACTTTCATAGCTTTTGCCAGCAATGTTTAACAGAGAAAAAAATCTTTCTGCATTTTCAATATATTGTATTTGCATCAGTAAATCCTAGAGGAACACCAAAGAAGCTTAAAAAAAGAAAAAAAAGAAAAAGCTACTGGGGGCAGGGAAAGGGGGGAAATATGGCAGACAAAGGCAGGGGTAGGAGTGAGAATTTTCACTATGTACCTTTTATATTATTCGATTTTTAAACCACGCGAATGTTATCTATTCAAGACTGTAAAAGCAATTAGGAGAAAAAAAGTCTTCCAACCACCACAGCCTTGTGTTCAAGCTGTTTTGGGAGAACAAAAGAATCGAAGCAGAACTCTTGAGTGAAGCAGTGTGGAAAGTGGACAGTAGTCACAGGAAGAATGACACTGTCAGCACAAGCAGGAAATAGGAGCAAGAAGTGACTAAGGGACTTGGGAGTTTCTGGCTCAACTCCTCATTCCCTAAAGCTCTGGAGTTATTTGTAGGGAGGAGATGTTGGGCTTTCATACAATGTGGAATGGGAGCTGAACACTTTGAAAATTTGGACCTAAGAGGAAAGGGTGGCCCTAGAAGAATGGGAGGACCTGCAGACATCCAGGTAGCAGACACCTGGATTATACCAGCATGACATTCAAGGCCCTTGACAATTTGACCTGATCCTTTCTGGGTCTCACTTCTCTCCTTTACTGGGGCACTTCTCTCATTAAGGAACAGTCCAGGCTAAATGTTGAGGACACTAGACGAATGAAAAACTAAGAAGCTCACAGTCTGGTTGATAAAAACTGACATAAACAGCAAGGTGTTACTAATGCTCTACTAGGAAAGTGTAAGTTTCCGTGAGGGCACAAGTGAGGAGTGGTCATCTGTGCCCAGGGAAAATCAGGGAATGAGGCTTCACAGTCAAGGCAGAGCTTGAGCCAAGTCCTGGGAGGTGAATGGATATACCAGGAGGTGGGGAGGCGAGGAAGGCATTCTTGGCAAAGTAATTTGTGCACAGGCTCTGAGGGATAACACAAGATGGGGTTTAAAATCTGTGCTGTGCAAGTGACTCCACATGGTAAAAAGGTAAAGGAAGGAGGTATTGAGAAATGCAGCTAGAGAAGCAAGAAGAGAGGCCCTGTGTGCCATGGACTTTATCTTAGACAGTGGGGTGTTAATAAGGGTGAGTCAGAGATCCTGCAGATATTTGCTAACACTGGCTTCAGCAGTGAAAACTGATTGGGTCTACTGGAGGGACGTGAGACTGGAAGTTGGTGAGACGAGTTAGAAGACCACTGCCAATGAGAGAAGAAAGTTGGAGAACGCCTGAAATGAGGCATTCACGTTATACCTTACCATTCTGCTGTGACCGTGCTACCTGAGAGGCCTTGAGCAAGTTACTTCACATCTCTGAAATTTTCATCTGCCAAATTACCTGCTTTACAGTTACCATGATTACTTGATTAAAGGTAGGAACTATTATTCCCCAAACACACTATAAGCCAAGGACATCAGTACTCTCACTTCTGGGGAGTCATGGTGCATTGTGGGTGTTTTAGTTACCTACTGCTGCACAGTAATGTTACCCCAAAATGTAGTGGCTTAAAACAGCAACCATGAGGGGCTTCCCTGGTGGCGCAGTGGTTGAGAGTCCACCTGCCGATGCAGGGGATATGGGTTCGTGCCCTGGTCCGGGAAGATCCCACATGCTGCAGAGCGGCTGGGCCCATGAGCCATGGCCACTGAGCCTGTGCGTCCGGAGCCCGTGCTCCGCAAACAGGAGAGGCCACAACAGTGAGAGGCCCTCGTACTGCAAAAAAAAAAAAAAAAAAAAACCAGCAACCATGAATCTGTGAGTTGTCTGGGTGGTCCTTCTGGTGGTCTCACTGGGGTTCCCTCATATGGCTGCATTCAGCTGGTGGTGAGCCTATCCTAGGAGTTCTAAGGTTGTAGCTTCATCCTCATGTCTGGGGCCTTGGCAGCATGATCAGAATGTCGGGACTTAACTATCTCCACATGGTCTCTCACTATTCCATTATCTAATCCAAGCTTTAAATGTGGTGGCTGACTTCCAAGACAGTGAAAATGAAAGCTCAAGACCTCTTAAATTCCAGGGATTTATTGCTATGAAACAAACCATCCCAAAACAACTCAACCATTTATTTGATTTATTTGCTTGTGATTCTGCAATTTGGGCAGTTTAACTCTGCTCCACGTGGTATTGGCTGGGGCAGCTCAACAAAAGCTACAGGATTTAGGGTGCCAGGTTTCGCTCACATGACTGACACCCCAGCTGGGGTGACTGAATGGCAGGAGACTGGCTGGGTTTCTTTCTCTCCACTCCCTCTCTCATCATTCAGTAACCTAGCCTCAGCTTCTTTACATGGAGGCCAGATCCCAAGAGGGCAGAAAAGGACTCTGCAAGGCCTTTTAAGGTCTAAGCCTATAAGTCATGCTGCATCATTTGCACCACATTCTATTGGTCAATGTATGTCATGGGGCTAGTCCAAACTCAAGGTAAAGGAAGTAGACACAACCTCTTGATGGGAGAGATCGGAAAAGTCAAATTGTAAAAGGGCACATGAAATGCGACGGGTTAGCTGGCTATCTGGAAATGATCTAGCCCAGTGGGAAAGCACTAGTTTGGGAGATCTACACACTTGGTTACAGATTCTCATTCCACCACTCCTTAACCAATTTCTCTCAAATTTAGTGAACTTAGATTGACTGCCCAATATCTGGACTATCTTTCTAAGTATGGGTTATCCCCCCTTGTGAACACAGTTTTTTAGGATCCACCACTAGATGTGAACACCTGAGGAAAGATTCTGTGGTAATCGCTCTCTATACAGAATTTAATGATGCCTGGCATTAGTAACAGAGGAAAGCACTCAATAAGTATGTATATGTGTTGAATTAATAAGTAATAATAAATAAATAATAAGCAACAATATTAGCTATTTACCATATACCAGGGACTGTTCTAAACACTCTAGGTGTATTAATGATTCATTTAAGTATTACAGCCTCATGAGGTAGGTACTATTATTCCCTACTTTCAGGTTAGGAATTTGAGGCACAAAAGGCTAAATAGTTTCCCCAAGATTATGCCGCTAGTGTGTAGTGGCCCTAGATTTGGATCCGCTTGATCTGGCTCCAGAGCCTTGCCCTGAAACACCAGGTTTTGCTGTCTTTGTGAAAATGTAAACTGCTGTGAAGACAGGATTGAAAACTGAAGAAACCATGGACTTGGAAAGGGATAGTTATCCCAGACATCAATCATATAGAAGCATTATAGTATGCTGGTTAAGAGTACAGAGTCTTGAGTCAGATACATAGTGATTTAAAGTTCAGCTCCTCCCAGAACTACTCTACTGCTTCGGATGGGATGCTCTCCAAGTCTCAGCTTTCTTATCTGAAAAATAAATCTAAGAATATTACCTATCTCATAGGACTGTGGTGAGGCTCGAAAGAGATAGAGCAAGTACAGTTCTTATCTTAGTTTTCATATATAATGAAGGATCAGTGAGTATTCACCATTAATCACATAGATAAGGAAGAGGGAAATGAAACAGTAAGGCAATACTTAAAAGAAAAAAATTAGGGGAGGATGCAGGTACATTTACACTTTATAATGATAAAATTCCATCCCCCCCCAAAGTTTTTTTTTAAACTTTTTATTGATACAAAAAACCTAAGAAGTTGAAAAAGGAAAAGCAATTAAAGCTCTTCATTAGTAAGTCAAGAGAAATTTGAGCATTAAAAATGTTACTGAGCATTATAAATGTCATTCTTTCATCAGGAATGCTGTATTGACCTTCTGGAAGAGGTAGATTATATCAAAAAAGTTTTTAAGGGGCTACTACATGAAGAAAAAAAGGTTGGGTAAAATAGAAAAGCATTATATATCTCGAGAGTCAAGAGGGCTATTCAATGAGCAAAACACAGAAAATGATAGGTCTATAAGAAAGGAAAAGAAAGAAAACTGCAGCATGCTAAAAAGGTTAACACCCATTTTTAAATTAAGATTTAAGAACACTATAAAGAAAATCAATATGTAAACACCAAGTGATGAAATGTTTGAAACCTGTTAACACAGATTTTATTAAAAGTTCATGCTAGCTAAGTTGAATAAGCCTGTGATTGATATCTGATGAAAGAAAAGTCACAGACGTGGTCACTGGGGTTGTCTACATAATTTTTTTTTGGCACATCAATGAAGGCTTTACTAGAAAATCAGCAAAAACTTCTGTAGAAATAGAAAATGATGCATTTTAAATTTCATTGGCAAAGATGACAGCTGAGAGAATCCTCCTGGAATTCTAATTTGTCCTTCCTTCGCCCTTCCTTCCTCCCCTCCTTTAGGCAAGGGCAGGGGGAAGAAGAATCTGAATGACAGCAGTGGTGGTGCAGTGGAGGTAGCTGGGAAGCTTCTGAGGCTACTGCTTCCTTGTTTCTATCACACAGAAACACAACCAAAAAAGCGTTTGCTTTTCATGTAGAAATTAGACTTTTTTTTTTTTGCTTCAATTATAGATACAAATTTAAGTAGATTATAAAACTACACAGATCTTTCATAAAAGTACTCTCATAAAAGAACTGGCTCTACAAGGCTCTACTAGACTAGAAACTCTACAAGGTACACAGTGTTCCTTTCTTACGTCACATGTTCACTGCAGTTCTGCAGATTATAAATGATCCAGCAGTATAAGCAGTTTTTAGAAAAGCAGCAGAAAACACAATATTTTAGGTATAAAAGCATAGGAGTACTTCAGAAAGAGAAGATAAAATAATATACAAGGCTACTTGACTTTTGTTGGCTAAAACAATGGGATTGATTCATTCAACCATTCCTTCAGCAAATATTTGTGAAATACATAATATGTGCCAGGCACTGTTCTAGACACTGGGGAGACAGCAATAAACAAGATAAAGTTCCTGGGACTTCCCTGGTGGTGTGGTAGATAAGACTCTGTGCTCCCAACGCAAGGGGCCCAGGTTCGATCCCTGGTCTGGGAACTAGATCCCACATGCATGCCGCAACTAAGAGTTCACATGCCACAACTACGAAGCTGGTGAGCCACAACTAAGGAGACAACGAGCCACAACTAAGAAGCCCATGAGCCTCAACTAAGGATCCCACCTGCCACAACTAAGACTAAGACCCAGTGCAACTAAATAAATAAATATTAAAAAAAAAAAGATAAAGTTCCTGTTCTCTTGAGTCCTGCATTCTAATGGAGCAAAACAGACAACAAACAGAAGATATATAAAAAGTGTTTTGAGTTCTATAAAGAAAGAAAATTCAGCATAAGAAAGAAGGAGAGAGATTATGAATCTTTTTAGGTTTTATCCTCCCCCTTTCAAAGGTCTATCCCCAGACCAAGAACCTGGCAAACAGTAAGTACTCAATAAATCTTTGTTGAAGGAATACCAGAGCTGTCAGTGGTCCCTGGCGAGCACAAGTCTCCAGGGTGTTTGCTGGTGAGCATTCTAGAGTGTGATAGGCCACAGGGACCAGTGCAATAGAAGAACCTACAAAGGAAGCATAAAACTTCTGGGGCCCTCCTCATGTGGTTCCTGCCTGGTGAAGACATCCCTCTACCCCTAGAAGTGATCCCAGGAACACAGGGATGGGCAGGCCTCTTCATCTGGCCACCACATGGGTTGTGACAATACTCACTCACAGAAGGTGTTTTCATTACGCACTTCCTGGGTCTCAACTAATCCCCAGGATACCCTACCCCCTCTCCTTTAGGCCCTTGGGCACAAAAGATCTCCTATTTCTCTGAAAACAGAATTACACTGCCTTTGAGTAAGGGCCCAGAACTTAGAAAAGCCAGTTTATCTTCCCTGGAGGATAAAAGGGCCCAGAATTTAGAAACTTTGAAGGACAAAGACTTTCTTTTATCCACTCTCAACACTGAGTGTGTGTGCGTGTATGAATACCTATGATTCTACCTTTCCTCACCTAGTCACCTGCCCCTCCCTTCTTCAGTGGGCCACCACCTTGCTAATCCTGTTACCTGAACACTTTCGGAAATTTAAATGGTGCTGGAAATCAGTGATATAATTGAATCAGATTTTTTACACAAACAATAATAAGAGGAGATTTGATTTCTGACCAAGGGCCTAAGGAATGATCAGGAAGACCGTGCTTAATCAATTACAAATTATATAGCAATGCCATAGGAGTGTATATACCTAGATGGAGGCTTGTAGCCACAGATCTAATACATTGATTTTTTAAATTTTCATGTCAGTTGAAGGCTACAACATAAATGAGCCTTTTACTAATTGAAGAATCAATCATTTCTATATTTAAAGATAGATACTATTATTAAAATGCTCATTGCACTAAAACATATTTTTAATTGATGGTTCTTCCAAGAAAAGTTTGGAGACAGAAGTACCACATTTATTACAAAGGGCAAAATAAGCTGACTGAATTGTTAAAAGCTGCAAAGGTGGGACTTCACTGACCAGGAAACAAGGGAATTTCCATGGTCAGGAATGGATACAACTTAATTAAAGGTAATCAAACAAGCTTATGGTTATGTTAAATAATAAATCAGAAAGTGACTCAAGGTCAAGTGCATAGAAACAAATGGTTCCAAGAAAAGTAGTTGCCTAAGGAGGAATAAAAAATGGGATAACAGGGGCTTACCTACATAATAGCAATATACATTAGCTAGAAAACTATCATCTCTGCTATTCAAATATGGCATTAAAACAAACTTGATACCACTGTTACGCATATCTCTGGAAGGAAAGGTGTAAATCTAAACTCACAAATTTAAATATACACAATATAGATGGAAACTAACATTTGAGGTTTTTTTTTTAATACCAGGCATATCCATTATCCTCTTTCATCCTCCTCAAAACACACTGAGATGAACATTAACTTATCCATTTTACATGTACTGAAATTGTCTCACAGGTCTTGTAATGGACCCAAGTTATAAAACTAGCAAGCAGTGGTACACGAATTTGAACCCATGTCTGCCCAATTCCAAAACCCTTATTTATTACACTCCATGACCCAGCTCTTTTATGATCCCAATTAAATAGGCCCTGGCATATGAGACTCAGGCAAGGGTTCTGGGAGCCTGGTGTGCAGTAGAAGACGACTGAACTTTGGGCTGTGGAGTCAAGAACCAAAGATATCAAATAACAACAACAATAATAATGATGATAATTTTATATCAGATACCAAGACAGAATGAAGAGCCAAGAAGACAGTGCAAAAATTTACCAAAGAGATGCCAGTGTACCAAGAGGTACTGGTCTTTTGTTGGACACTCTTCCTTTCAAAAACCCCTGGATAAAGAGGGTCTTTAACACCCAGAGGAGTGAGATGGGATAGAAGGAAAAGCCACCATCACCTGAAGGATTAGACAGTATTGAAATCCATTGTACAATAACCACAGGAAGCCAAAGGTCAGGGAGAACTGGGGTCTTTACATCTCTCGCCTGAGATAATAGTAGTAGTAGTAATAATAATACCAACAACAGTAGCAGCCACAGCAGCTAACATTTGTTGAAGGCATAACTGTCAAAATGTATGTTAAGCAATTTGAATACATTACATAATTTGATTGTTATATCCCTCCAAGGTGGGTGTTTTTTTTAAATCTATTTTATATGTAGTAGTGTGTATCTATTAATTCCAAATTCCTAATTTATCCCTCCCTGCCTTTCCCCTTTGGTAACCATAAGTTTGTATTCTATGTCTACAGTGTTCTTAATATTCATTTTACAGAGAAGAAAACTGAAGCTTGTGAAGCAATTTGGTCCCAGAGCTCTTAACCACTACATTATAGATTCTTAGTCACTGCAAATAGATTTCCTATAGAAAGACCCTATCCTCCGTAGGGAAATTTCTGCTTTTAACAAAAATTTTATTCTATTTCTTGATAAATGATATCCTGGTCTTATCCTGCCAAGATTTATTAACTCTAATTTTTTTTTCACCCCAACTATTTAAAAATGCAAGAACCATTCTTAAGCTGTGGGCCATACAAAAACAGATGGTGGGCTGGAGTCTGCTAACTCCTGGTTTGGAGAAAAGATCATGATTATTATCACAAGTAATTTACACCATACTCAGTGAGTGTGTGGGGGTGTGTGTGGGTATGCCTTCCTCTCTAGTGTAAAAACACTCCTTTTGGTGCGGCTATATTAAAAACTAGTCAGATGTTCTATGATGGTACTCACCATTTTTTTAGACCCCTAGAAGTGACACTAACAGTAATACAGCTAACATTTACAAAAGGATTAATAGATGCCCATGTCTGTACTACAGTGATGTTTATGCATTATGTCATGATGTTCTCACAACAACCCTATGAGTTAGGTACTATTATCTTTTCACATTTTATGAGAAAACTGAGGCTTAGAGAGGTGAAATAACTTTCTTAAATGACTCGGTGGCTAGTGACAGAGCTGGGAATTGAATCCAAGCAGTCTATCAGAAACTTATTGCTATTAGTAAAATTTTAAGTTAATTCTATGAACTATCTGAGACTAATCCATTTGTACTAGTTCAATAACTAGATACCCAATACACATTAATATTCAAACTAAATATCTTTGGCCCCTATCTCTCTATCACAAAATCAAGAAAGTTTTTATTTCCTCCCCAAGGGGTTTACTTAGGATCGGGGATATATTTGACATAACAAAATCTGAAAATCTGCTCTGTCAGCAGAAGCTCTACTAGATGTGATCTTACTTGCTTTTGCATCATATATGCAACACCTGGGTCTGCCCTCTGCTACGTAGTGCCTCCGGTTACCATGTCTCTTAGGCATTGTTATGAATGCGGCCCCCTAGCTCTGTTGGACCACGGCAATACCATATGGAGATACCAAAACTGGATGTGAGAGGAGGATGGAGAGAGAGGCCTGATCTATAAGGCCAAACATATTTACCTCCAGTTTACTTACTCATGGCTACTTTCTCCTCAGCACACAGCAGTTCTCTCCCACTCTCATTTCCTCTTTTTCCCCACCCAATGAAAACCTCATCTGATGACACTGCCTTCAGGTTTCAAGAGGTACCAAGGAGCTGTAACTAATCAGCTTGGCAAGTTTAAGATTTATATCAACAAAATGTAAAGGGAGAATAAATTAGGGACAGACAAAAGTTACACTATGATGTTAAATGACGTGAAATCATGCAACGCTCAACAAAATAAAAGGTAAAGATGATGAGATTGTAAGTGAATTTTTCTATAATAAATAAATTGTTGTTGTAAATTTTTGAAGTTGATGAAAAGATGTTGTGGCCCAGTTTTCAGTAAACATTTTACTATGGGATACAGAAAACTGGACTAGTTTATTTTGGGGAAAAAAATGAATAATGCTATTTAAAGGTTACACTTTGTCAATGAATGAGTTTTTACTTTATTTATTTATTTGGCTGTACCCGGTCTTAGTTGCAGCACAAGGGATCTTTTAGTTGTAGCATGTGGTATTTTAGTTGCAGCATGTGAACTCTCAGTGCGGCATGTGGGATCTAGATCCCTGACCAGGGATAGAACCCAGGCCCCCTACATTGGGAGCGCAGAGTCTTAGCCATTGGACCACCAGGGTGGTGCAATGAGTGGTGCAAACTCGTGCATGAGTTTTTAAAGAGAACTTCACTAAGCATCAGAAAACTCTGGATCTATTTCCTGGCTCATCCATGGTCCATTTGTGCGTCTTGGGCAAATCTTTGACACAGTTTATTCATCTTGACCTAAAAAAATTTTCTCAGAACTAAGATTCTTTGACTTCATATTCCTAGCTCTCTGGTAACTAGTAATATGGATGACCCTTTCCTTTTCCCTACCAGGTATATCCTGAAATACGTAAGTTTATTCTTTAACCCATGTATCCATATATCTATCCATTTGTTAAAGTAACATTTATTGGCAAGTTATTATGTGCCTGACACTTAGCTGAAGCATCTCCTATGATCTGTTGGTTGTCTGAAGATTGTTTTCCAGGTATATTTCTCAAGGAGCAACATTCCATGAGTTCGTGCATGTTCACAACTGCTTTGTTTTTCTGTAACTTTTATACTTAAAAGCAAGTTTGGGTATGTATAAAAATCACTGTTTGATATTTTCTTTCCTTGGTTATCTTAAATATGTTTCCCTACTGTCCTATGCTGTGGCTCAATCTGATGAATATATGATTTTATTTTTCCTTTATAAGTGACTTGCTCTTTGTGCCTGAACATCCAGAATTTTTTCTTTGTTGGCCAGTCTTACCAGAGTACGTATTGGTGTTGGCAATTCTGGGTTCATTTTCCAATGGACCATGGATGGTGTGCTCTTTCAATATAGATGTTCGATTTTTTTTAATTTTAAGAAAATCTTGCATTTTGGATTTTTGTATTTGTTTTGTTCTATTGCTTTTATTTTCCTCCTCCAACATAAATTGTACTTATGTTGGATCTTCTTTTCCTGTCTTCTGTATTCTTTTTCTTTCCAATCCTTTTTCTTTCCTTTTTTCTTTCTCCTCCTTTGTCAACTTTATTTCCCAAATTCTGTTTCTGACAATGGTGGACTAGGTTGTTTCAGAACAATGTAAAGGTATTTGAAGAATCCTCACTCAGGAAGTGAGGATTTATGGGGATTTTATCCAGAAAATAAGGGAATCCCAGAGCCTGGTATGTGTCATTGCTTTCAGCCTTGAGATATTTGCCTATATGAGAACAGTAGCTGAAAAGATGAGAATTTGAGCAAAACTTCTGATAATTTCAAAGGACTGGAGGAAAATTGGAGTTCTTAGCCATGCAGGGAAGAGGAGATGTATAAATCTCAATTGGGACCAAAAAGGGACACACTTTATGAGTAAGGAAGGGTAAACTGGAAACAGACCAGCCCTCACAGTGACTTAAGCTCAGTTTTGAATCATATCCATCCCCAACTGATGTTTAGCCTTCTAAATTCTGAGTTCCCTAATTCTAATACACGCCATTCTTTATAGTTTTTTTAAATTACTGTCTTTTTATTTTATTTATTTATTTATTCATTTTTGGCCACATTGGGTCTTCATTGCTGCACGCACAGGCTTTCTCTAGTTGCGGCGAGCGGGGGCTACTCTTCGTTGTGGTGCGCGGGCTTCTCATTGTGCTGGCTTCTCTTGCTGTGGAGCACAGGCTCTACGTACACGGGCTTCAGTAGTTGTGGCGTGTGGGCTCAGTAACTGTGGCTCGCAGGCTCTAGAGCTTACGCTCAGTAGTTCTGGCGCATGGGCTTAGATGCTCCGTGGCATGTGGGATCTTCCTGGACCAGGGCTCAAACCCATGTCCCCTGCACTGGCAGGCGGATTCTTAATCACTGTGCCACCAGGGAGGTACTGTTCTTTTATAGTTTTTATTGTTTTCTTAATTTCTTTTAGATAATTCTGTTATATTATTTAGTTTTTATCTGCTTTTTGATTGTATATGGTCTGGAATGCATTATTTAGTCCATTTTTTAAAATATAATAGTATGTTTGGTTTTTGACAATATTCTTTTCTGTTGTTCACATATAAACAATTTGAGTGTACTGTGCTTTTAGAAAGTGGTTGCCTTGTAGGGGATTGAGAGGCACCATGGTACCTTTCTTATCTTTACTGCTTAGGAGCTCTCTCCTCTATTGTTATCACAAAGATAGATGATAGACAGACAGACAGACAGATACACAAATATATATTTAAACCACCACTCTGTGTAGTTATACCCATTTTCTGAGCTCTGCCTTCTCTGGAGTCCTACCTCTCCCCAAAGAGTTTGATCCTTTTCTCTCTTTGCCCTCAGAGTTCCTGTCCTGATCAATCTGAATTCTTTTCACAGTAGCATTTTCCTTAGGAAAGGAGTTTTTATTAGATATTTCTCAGTTCTTTGAGCACTTAAGTCACTGCAGTATCTTCTGATCTCTCCATAGTCCCTTAGTGTGTAGCTGTGTAACTTTTATTCCACTCACCCATAACCGGAGTCTGGAACCTTCTCCTTTTCACTGTTATTCTCACAATATTCACTTGCTGAAAATCCCATTCAAGGAGGGACTTTCTCTCTTTTAGGATTCGTTGGCAGTTGTTGTACTGCAATGTTCATAGAACCATTAAAACTTCTTCTTTCTCCTCCACTAGCTCTGCATAGCTGCTAAACCTAGGCATGTCCTGTATGGGTCCTACATCATCTGTGGTTTGGGTAAGGCAGCACCCACTGGTGTTCTGAGGTTCATGGGGGTGTTTTGGTTGGTCTTCTGGAGGATGTTGTGAGTAGAATTTTTCTTTTGCTATTCTAGTTATTTACTATGTTTTTAGGAAAAGATTGGAAAAATTCAGAAACTATACATCATGATATTGCCCTGACCTGAAGTCAAGATGGGCTTACTTATTTTTATTTTTATTTTATTGATTTATTTTATTTTGGGCTCTGTTGGGTCTTTGTTGCTGCACGCAGGTTTTCTCTAGTTGTGGCAAGCGGGGGCTACTCTTCGTTGCAGTGCATGGGTTCCTCATTGCGGTGGCTTCTCTTGTTGCAGAGCATGGGCTCTAGGCATGTGGGCTTCAGTTGTTGCAGCAAGCGGGCTCAGTAGTTGCGGCATGTGGGCTCTAGGGTGCACAGGCTTCAGTAGTTGTGGCACATAGGCTCAGTAATTGTGGCACACAGGCTTAGTTGCTCCACAGCATGTGGGATCTTTCCGGACCAGAAAGATCTTCCCATGTCCTCTGCACTGGCAGGCAGATTCTTAACCAATGCGCCACCAGGGAAGTCCCACGGATGGGCTTATTTTTAAATCAAGGAAACAGCCACTGATTCTCCATTACTCTGTTGTCTTGACTGGCTTCTAAGATTATAGTTACTTCTGATGTATTTTCTGTTCAACTTAGTTGAGTGTTTATTAGCTTTCCTAAACATTCTTTTAAAGTATAATCAGTCTCTATCTAAGAGGTGCCCACATTCTGATATTACTTTCATTTTCCTCACCAACTCTCTTCAAATTACGGTTTCCTTCATTAGCTAGCCTCAGAGTATGTACATATATGTTCTGAACAATTTCTTCAATCAATGAGATTCTTTTTCCTTTAAAATTAGACTTCATTTGAGAACTTCCTTATGCTAAAATTGCTGTATTTTCCTCCTAGGCATGTTTCAAATTGTTCTTTATATTTCAGGAGCCTCAGTTAGGATGCTTCCTTTAATATTCAAAGGACTCGCTAAATTGAAAATGGTTTCCTCAACTTAATATTGCATTAACTTTGCAGTACACTCCTTCCAAATGAAAACTGGCATATTCAAGCCTGTTACCCTCACACTGCTGGAAACATATTTCTCTGATGAACAGAGGAAAATTACTACATTTCTCTGCGATTTTGTAGACTCCCTCTACTCTTCAGAACTTATTAGAATGTCCCGTTCCTTTTCTCTAAAGAAATGAAATTAAATGGGGGGTGGCAGTGGGGAGAGTGGTCTCTAGTCTCCAGGAATCTACTACAGGGTTCTGTACTTGACCCTGTTCAGTTTAATTCAATCAACATTCAAGTTTCCATGAATACCTCCTATGTGCTAAGTTTTGTGTTAAGCAGAAAAGATAAATAAGAAATCATCCTCCAAGGGGGCACTGGAGTTAGATGTGGGTTAGAATCCTCAGCTATTGTTCACTAGCAGATGACCTGAATTAGCTATTTGATCTCACTGAGCTCAATTTCCCTATCTGATGAGTCTTACATGATACAGCTGTTGTGAAAATTTAACATATATATGCTTTATATATTATATAAGCACATATGTTGTATACATATATAATACATATGTACATAGTTGTATATTTGTAGACATGTAATAGACATATAATTTTTACAACAGCTGTATCATGTAGGAAATTGGTATGTATATAGTAGGCAGTACTCAATAAATGTTTCTTCCTTTTGGATAATGTTATAATATACTTGTAATTTGAAAACATTTCTTCCCCTTTCACCTCTGCAACCACAAAAAAATGGCTGTTATATACAGCCTATTGATTTTCTTAATGAAGTGAATTAAAATGGATTATGTTTTAAGATACCACTATCTCAAATTGTGTGATATTTGTAAATGTATTGAGACAACAGTAGGGTTCTTGATATGAGGTCATAAACTTCTAAGGGGTTCAGGGAGTTTTTACACCTTCTGAAATTGCATGCAAATTGGGTATATTTGTGACTTATGCATTTTTGGAGGGAGGCAATTCATTGCTATCACCAGATTTTTAATGGGACTGAGAAACAAACAAACAAAAGTCAAGAATCGTGAGGGTATTATAAAATCACAGCTGGAATTCAAAATAGATTATATACTTTTGGAAGTCACACACTGTCTACACAATTTCCTTTTTTATAATGCTTAGCACAGAGCCAGAAAGAGTTAAGAACGTAAATTTTTTTTAAAAAATGATAGTAATAGTGACATTCCTTTCTCTACTAGGATTGGCACGTATAAAAATAAGGACTAGAAAATCAAAAGAGCCAGGCCAAATACTGAGATCAGTGAAAGACCAGAAAACAAAGAAAAAGGAGAGGAGAAAAACAAAATCCCCACCCGCCCCCCCCCCAACCAAACAGAGGAAGAGGAAGAGACGGAGGAGGAAAGAAATAGATTGGAAGAGAAATAGAAATGCAAAGGAGAAGAGGGAGAGAGAAAGAAAAGAAAGTGGTCTGTTCATTGGACTATGGTAGTTTGTTCCTTCCCCTCTAGCCCCCCTCCCCAATAATCTCTTCAAGACAAATGCTCCTTAGAGAAAAAGAAGTTTTACAGACTGAATGAAGGTGCATGAACTTTTAATCTTAGCTTAATTTGATCATGATGCCTTTGGCAAGTCACTGTTTTACCACCTGAATTTTATTTATCTGCAACATCTAGACCGCTAATGTTAGTAAACCAGAAGTCCCCTATCTCTGTGTGAGGTGCATTTCAAACACTCATTTTAAGGTGATCCAACTTGAAGTATGGATGCATTTTCCTAAAGAAACAATGTTAAAACAGTATCACAACAGTTCATATAAACATACTTAACATATAATGGCAGAAAAGGGAAGAGGCCTTTCAGTCAGCTGGGAGCTTGGTAAGCTGGAGCACAGTCTCTTTTCTCATTTCCTTTCTCATACTCTAGGGAGCTTTGTACTCACTCATGTTAATAAATTGCGGGATGTGTCTGTACTTCAAAGATAAAAACCAACCACACAATAAATGGCCATTTGCACATGAGAAGCAAAACTAGTTAACTTTCCTCATCTTTATTCTATCCTTCAACTCTTTCCTGCCCCACATGGGCATGCTTCTTGCCCCTAGAACCTCTCCACATTTTATACAGAGTACAAATTCTGGTCTCCTCACAGAACTAGAGTTCTGGTTCTTCTGAACTCTAGAAGTTTCTTTCTATTCTGTTTTTGTATACCATCTTCAATTTCCATCTAGATCTTTCAGGTTTCAACTATAAAGTGTTATCTTCCTACTTACCAGCCTCCACTTTCCATCCTTAACCCCTACCCCTGTCTTTTCCCCCTTGACCAAAGTCTAATGTACATGGGAATAAGGAATGAGATCTTGACTGATAATGCTCTCACAGTTGCTTAAACTCTATTTAAATTGTTTATATATTATGGCTCATTATTTTTCTTTCAATACTAATCGTTTCTTCTGATTAGTGCTGTGTTTGTATATAGAGGCAGTTCTGCCCAAACAGAAGGAAAGAATTCTGCTTTCCCTCTGTCATCTGCTAACATTGTTCTCAGGGACTGGTTTCTCTGATACAATCCCTGTAGATACTACACATTTTTGGACATGTCCTTGCTTTAGGTTTTGTCATAGGCTGGGTTCCCCAGAGAACAAATTCTGAAACAGAGATCAGAATACATACAGCTTATTAGGGAGAACTTTTGAGATCAATGACTGCGAAAGGGAAGAGAAAGAAGCAAGACTGGACGGAAGGAGAAACTGAACTATGATGTAGTCTTAACAAAGGCTTTAGTCAACCCCATGGGGAACTCTGATGGTGGAACGGCCCTAGAGAATATTACAGGTTGAGGTTGGGAGGCTGGTTTTTATACCCCTGTGCTAATTAGTCACTGGTTGTGGGTGCCCTGAAAGAAGGTGTGGTCTTGAGTTGAGGCAGGTAGCTGCACCTGAGGCAATTCCCTGAGAGGGTTGGCAGCTGAGGGTTGTCTGTTGGCAGCACTCCCGATAGCTAGGGGAATAATTCTTTTAGTCCTGAAGGGAGATCAGAGCAATGCATCACTACATCCACCTCAGGTTTGCTCCCTTTGATCACATGCACAGTATTGTTTTTATCATTTAATATGTCTGGAGTGAGTCATCATAAAATGCCCCAGAAATGCCCCCACTTGGTGAAGATTAACCTTGCCTGTCAACTTTATTGGGCACTTAGGTATTTCCTATAGACCTGAGACCCTCACTAGAAGGACCAAATGGTGTTTGGGAAGTTGGAACTTAGAGTCAGGCTGGTGTTTTTCTGTGAGCAGGACAAGAAATCACAGTAGTCAGTGAGAGAAGATGACCAGATAACTGAAAGACTGAAGCCAGGTTAGGAAGGAGTGAAGATCCGGTTGTGCCCACTCATCTGTATAAGAGGATGGTGATCCTTGCCCAAGCAGATCTGGGACTAAATAAAGCTCTTTTACAGGCTGGATTTAGCCAAAAGGCTGTAGCTTATAGATACTTCATTTAAAAGATTAGCATTAAAAACATGCGTCAGGAATCTTGTTGGTTTCATTTGCATTCAGCAGGACAAGATTTCTATCTGTGTGACCTTGGGCAAGATTCTAAAACTCTCTATGTGTCAATATCTTCATCTATTAGATGAATGTAATAATAGTAGCTGTCCTATACGGTTAGGAGTAGGTGATAGTCCAAGTTCAACACTGAGTAGATTGGCACTTATCAGGTTCAGTAAGCAATTTTTGGAATTGTTATTGTTGTTATATTTATTACCATATTGAGTTAATTGAGTATTTTCTGTCAAGCCACTCTTAGCCTAAATTTTGGAGGCAGAAGAATAAGAAAATATTTCGAGTTGTTAAAATTTTAAAACAATAATCAAGGAAAAAGTTGTATGAAGTTTCCTTGTACTATTTTTGCAACTTTTCTGTAAAGTCTGAAATTATGTCAAAATAAAAATTTAAAACAAAAAGCTTTCTGACTTATTTTGCTGGGATTACTTGGGATGGGAGCAGGCATCTAGGAAACTTGACTATTTTTACGCTGCTTAGTTTTATGTAATTAGACCCCTTTAATATATCCCTTAATTTTTGTGAAAATATCACTATTTCAGTCATGTTTTGGGGCAAAGAAAGAGTCTGTGTCCGTATTTGGGTCAGAGAGAAAAGGGGAACATCATATTCATGGGGTACAGATGAAATGCAAGCAGGGGAAATTAAAGTGAGAAATCTTCAAGAATTAGGTGAAAATACCGGAAGAAAGAGCCAGATAGGCATGTACTGCTATATTTTTTTCCTTATTCCCTTCCTGGAGATTTTTCTTTCTTGGGGAAAAATGAATGATATTTATAAGCACCTACTGTGTGCCAGGCACAGTACTAAGTGCTTTCACATATTATTTGATTTACTCATAGCAATCCTGTGGCCAAAAAAACACATTATTGCCATTTTACAGTGAGAAAAACTGAGCAGCAGAGAGAATAATTAGGTTTCCCAAGACCACATGGTAAGTGAGGGAGCCGAAGAGAGAGTGCTGCATCGTTTACGGTCAGATTGGGTTAAAGGTCCATCAGCAAGTGAATGGATACACAAATTGTGGTATATTCTTATAATGGAATACTACTCAGCAATAAAAAGAAATGAACTATTTATATATGCAATATGGCTTCATTTCAAAGTAATTATGCTGAGTGAAAAAAGCCAGATAAAAAAGAGCACACATTGTACGACTCCGTTTATGTAACTCTAGAAAATGCAAACTAATCCATAGTAACAGAAAGTAGAATAGTGGTTGCTTGGAGATGGGATGGGGTGGGGAGTGACAGGAGAAAACTTTTGGGGGCAATAGATATGTTCACTATCTCGACTGTGGTGATGGTTTCGTGGGTGTATACATCTGTCACCATACTATATTATACACACACCTTATGTATATATAGTTATTTCATGTCACTTATTCCTCAATAAAGCAGTTTTAAAAAACTGGGTTGGAATCCTTGTTATTACTACTTACAAGTGCTTAATCTCTAAGATTAGTTTCTTTATCAGTTAATAAGGTTGATAACACCTACTTCAGAGAGTTGGTATGAAGATTAAAATAAATCAGTTAGTTAACTGTTTAGTACAGTGCCTAATATAATAGCAAGTAAGTAGCACACATTATGTGACAAGTCCTAGACTCTGAGTTCTTCCTTCTTAGAGCTTTCTCTACTTTAGTTAGTAATCTTAGTCATTGTTATTTTTATTTATAGCTATAATTCAAACACATCAATCTTACTTCAAAGTCCAACATATTTCCACTAAATCACACTAAACCATGACAAATTTTATGACCTGAGTTAAGGAATGTCATCACCCAATGGGAGTCTTCTGCATAAAAAGCTGGTTTGTTGTAAAGCCAAGTTTGTCCAAGTTGTGGCTATTGTAGTCTTCAGCTCCAGAATTTCTCTTTAGTTCCTTTTTATAATTCTCTTTATTGATATTCTAATTTTGTTCATACATCCTTTTCCTCATTTCATTTAGTTCTTTGTCCATGTTTTCCATTAGTTCTTTGAGCATATTTAACACAGTTGTTTTAAAATCTCTGTCTAGTAATTCCAATGTCTGGACTTCCTCAGAGATGGTTTCTACCAATTTATTTCATTCCTTGGAAAGAGCCATACTTTCTTGTTTCTTTGTATGCCTTGTGATTTTTTTGATGAAAACTATTTAGTTTCTATTGTAGCATGGTACCTGGAAGTCAGATTCTCTCCCTCTCACAGGGCTTGCTACTTTTTGGTTGTTGAAGGCTGTAGCAGTCAGTTTGTTCAATGTTGTTCCCAAACTACTACTGCAAAGACTGCATTCTTTGTCAATGTGGTCATTAGTCTCTGTTCCTTAGCTTGTGTTCAGCTGGTGTTTTGATAGAAATTTCTTTGAAACCTAGGAACCTACAAGTCTTGGCAAATTGGCTCTGATCTTCAACTTGCCAGGCTTGCACTGTGCCAAGAGATCAGCCTAAGGAAAAGCTTAGGGTCTTCTCAGGTGTTTTCTGAGCATGTGTCTTACCCTGGGTATGTACACGGCTTTCTAAATCCCCGCATACACATAGCTGCTTTTAAATGTCCTAATTTCCCAAAGAAACTCTCCCCAGTTTTTGCCTTAGACAGTCTACTGTATGTTTCAACCATAATCTCTGCCCCAAGTGTCTGAGGATTGTTAATTTGGCTTGAAGTATTTTCAAGCTCTTTCTCCTGAGTTCTGAATTAGGGGAGACAGAGTGGAACACCTAGCATCCGTCCTTTAGGTTGTCCCCATACTAGTCTGCTTGGGCGCTGTAACAAAATACCACAGCCTGGATAGCTTAGATAACAGAAATTCTCTCTCACAGTTCTGGAGGCTAGAAATTCAAAAATCAAGGTACCTGCCAATTTAGTTTGCCTTCTCACTGTGTCCTCACATGATGGAGAGAAATAGAGAGAGCGAGTTCTGGTGTCTCTTCTTCTTACAGGGCACTAAATCTATTGAACGAGAGTCTCACCCTTATTGCCTCATTTAACCTTTATCACCTCCTCACAGGCCCCACAGTCACAGTGAGGATTAGTGCTTCAACATACGAATTTTGGGGAACACAATTCAGTACACAGCACCCCCCAACAGATTAGAACAGATTTTACAACAATGTGTGAGCAGGGTCAGCTTTGCTCCCTCCAGAACGGAAACAGTCCCACAGTGGAAACATGGGCTGTTGCCGTTCTAAGATAGCTGCCTTTTTATGACTGCAACAGCTTTATGACCACTGCTGCTTTAAGACTGTTGCCACTTTAAGACTACTGACATTTTATAAGACTGTCCCCATGCAGGGGTAGAGGTAGTGGAAGGGCAAGTAAATCACTACAAAATCTTCCTACTTTTTTTTTCACAGCTATTTTGAATTTAATGGGCAGACTGCTTCATAAAATAAAGATAGCAGAAAATCAATTTGATTGGGAAATAGCTGGGCTGATAAACTGTGCCACATAATGTACGTTACAGATATCAAAGTTTTTTTCTATTACTTATTAATAAACCAAATTATAAAGTTTTAGGGAATTCCCTGGAGGTCCAGTGGTTAGGACTCTGTGCTGTCACTGCCGAGGGCACAGGTTCAATCCCTGGTTGGGGAACTGGTCACCTCTCTGGAGGCAGCCACTCTTACCAATTTCTTATGTGGCCTTCCAAAGATGAAATCGCACACCTCAGATTGGGACTCTGAACCCAATCACACCTCAGATGGGACTCGAACCCAGTTGCACTCCAGATTGGACTTGAACCCACAATCTCCCAGCTGAAACCACACACCTGGTCTCAGGACTCAATGCAACTCGGGTTCTTTAAGTCTCAGCACAGGAGGAATTCAGCGAGAGGCAAAGGGATAAGTAAGAAGTAGATTTATTAATATAGGACACTTGTGAAGGATATAAGCAGGCAGGCAAGAAGGCTCTGCACTGAGAACAGGCAGGAAACCAGATTTCTTTAGGGAGATACACATGCCACAGACAGAGTGTGGGTCATCTCAGAAGGCGAGAGGCCCTGGGAGAAACAAACTCTACAGAGTGCGGTCGATCTCAAAAGGCGAGAGCAGCCCTTCCTACTATTTTGAAGTGCCTTGATTCAGCGCTCATTTGGTTGCTGTAAACTTTCAACTGTTTTCCAGAGTTCTCAAAAATTGATTCTGACTGTTTCTGCTTGTTTTTCCATGTTTCTGTGGGAGAACAAGAGTGGGAAGCTTCCTACTCTGCCATTTTGCTCTTTTTATTCAAAAGACTGAAGCGTTTGCGTTTTTCATAAGTTTTATGTTACTCCTCAGACCAAAGCTTTCAAAATGCTTTTTACTTCTTATAAATGAAAAAAACTATTTAGATCGCTCTTAAATGAAGTGATGAAATGTACTCTAAAGAATGCAAAAATTATCCACTCAAACTAACTTAACAATAAAAAGTGTAACTTAATATAAGAATACAGTGGAGGGATTCATGGAACTCAAGAGCAGTCGGGCCATTTGCGGGACGAGTGTCATGAAAAGTCTGTGAGAAGCTAAAAAATGATGACACTCTCCCCTTTCTTTCTCTGTTTCTGTGAGATCACCAAAGCTCAGGTCGTTTCTCTTCTCAGATAGTCTGCTTCATTTTTCTCTCTCCCTGTACAATGGGTTCCCCTTATCTTGGGTTCACATGTTTGGGTTACAAGCCCCTGTTTGGGTTACAGTTTCAGTGTTCAATAGAGAGAAACTAAGACCTCTCTTCCAATTCTAAATTCTCGGAGGAGAGAATCTGATTGATTCAGATTCCTTCAAGGATCAAACTCTATCCAATCAAGAAGGGAGAAGGGTCCTAGCATATACACATGGCTGTAAGGACCAAATCTCTAGATAGGAACTGGAGGAAAAAGGAAGAGGAAGAGGGTGCTTCTCAATGGATGATGGACAGAAACCCAACAAAATATCTACCCCAATCCATTCTTAGATTTAAAAACATTTAAATACAACTTAAAAGAAAGAAGAAAACAATCGTGCCACGTTATGCAGCTAAAACTTGTAAGTCAGCTCTTTACAATCACAGAGGTAACAAACACATTTATAAATAATTTACTGTTTACGGATTTTAAAGCATCACCTACTCCATTTACAACAAATGTTTTCTGCTTTTGTTGAGCCACCAGGGAATATAATTAAGGAATATTCTGAGTCTTATTCCAGGAAACTAGAGGAACACAGGGTAACCCCAGGGAGCCCAACCTTCTAAGTTGAGTATTTCTCTGGTTCCTCAGTGCTCACAAGGCAGTCTCTGCTTTCAAGCTAACATGTTGTGAGTCATGCTGAGTCTTCTTCCCTTGAGATTAAAAGTATTTCCCAGACTTTCCTTTTTTCTTTATCTCCCCCTCTGCTCCGTTCTCCACCTTTATCCCCTTCATGTGTCAGTCAATCCAGAAAGTAACACTAGCCTTTCCAACTGTCTCAAAATCTTGGTTGATTTTGTGAAGATGTGCAAGGAATAAAAACTGTCTGGAAAATGCTCTCTTAGGTTCCACAGAATGAAAATACTGTAACCTGGCAGGAATTTTGAATATGAGATGAGAAGCTCCGTTGAAAAGCACACTATCTCCAGAAAAGAAAGCTCTGTCTCTTTTTTTCTAAGTTTCTTCTTCCTATTCAAGTGAATAACGGTGGGAGGTAGCCAGGGTCAACTAAAACCACAAATAATCTGATATCTAGAGGAGTCAGTAGTTTCAACTGATTTAGAGTCACACCTGAATAGCAGAAAACAAGAAAGGAAATACAACAAAACTAGAAGTTTCGATAATTCATCCACTACATTATCAAGACTTGAATCTTACACTGAAGCTCTGTCTTACTCATCCTCATATGTTTACCCCTGGAGTTAGTCACACTGCCAAATTGTGCATTGTCTCTAATTGCATATTCTTTACCTCTGATGTTCCTTTATATAAAGCCTTCCCTTTCGTGCCCAAGTCTTCCTCTCTGAAAGAGAAAGACATGTATTCTACCATTTATTTTCTTGCTCTTGGGTGTAATTTTGCTCTAGAATAAATGCTTACATTCAGACCAAATTATTGGTTAAATGTATGTTTATTACTAAGTATGTTTAACTACCACTGTTACCATAAAGAGGGGCACACACCCAACCATCCATAAAGAGGGGCACACACCCAACCATAATTACAAATTAAGTCCTGAAAAGAGAAAGGAGCCAGTCATAATTATGTATTCTTTTTAAAGTACAATCATATTTCAACAGACTAATAAAATGAGCTCTGACATATAATAACTTACCATCCTTCCATACTCTTAAATCCTAACTGCTTACTGTGAATGATGCTAATATTTTACAAAGGTACACAGTAAAATCAGTTATTAGTTATCACTTCTTGAAAGAAAAATCAATGTTATACACACCTAAAATATTTAATACTCAATTGCTTAAAAATAAAAAAGGACAGGGCTTCCCTGGTGGCACAGTGGTTAAGAATCCACCTGCCAATGCAGGGGACACAGGTTCGAGCCCTGGTGTGGGAAGATCCCACATGCCGTGGAGCAACTAAGCCCATGCACCACAACTACTGAGCCTGCGTTCTAGAGCCCGCAAGCCACAACTACTGAGCCCACATGCCACAACTACTGAAGCCCACGTCCCTAGAGCCCGTGCTCCGCAACAAGAGAAGCCATTGCAATGAGAAGCCCACGCACTGCAAGGAAGAGTAGCCCCCGCTCATCGCAACTAGAGAAATCCCGCACGCAGCAATGAAGACCCAACGCAACCAAAAATAAATTAACTAATTAAAAAAAAAAAGTAGGATAGACATTACAAACCTAATGTAATTAAAAGAATGATACTGTCACATATAATCACATCGACTACCTTTTGAGGCCAGTCAGGATTATTTCCCCCACTTTATGTATAGTGAAATTGAGATTTAGAAGGCTTAGGTGACTTGTTACTCAGCTAATCACTGATAAAACTGGGAGCAGTATTCATGTCTCAAGGGTTCCATTGCTTTGTTCACTATATGTTTCTTCCAGGATTGTCAATGTTCAGATCTCAGTAAGATTCACAATTGATCTCCCTATGATCATGTCAGAAAAACCTTACGTAACACAGGTGTCAGGGATCAAAAATAATACCAGCATTGTATGTTACCCTTTAAGTGAAAAAGATATATTGATTCAACTGTTTACTCATTCAAGCAACAAATAATACCTACAAATGTGTCAGGCATTGTTCTAGGTAGGCTCTGTTAGACCCAGCTATAGTCATTACCTTTGCTGCACAACAAATTATCCCAAAACTTAGTGGCTTGAAACAACAAACATTTATTATTGTACAGTTTCTGAGGGCCTGGAATTTGGGAGTGGCTTAGTTGAGTGGTTCTGGCTCACAAACTCTCTTTGGGTACAATAAAGATACTGACAAGGGATGCAGTCATCTGAAGGCTTGACTAGGGCTGGAGGATCTGCTTCCAAATTCACTCACATGGCTGTTTCCAGGAGTCCTCAGTTCCTAACTGGCTGAAGCCTTAATTATTCATAACATGGGTCACTCTATAAGTTGCTGAGTGTCCTTATGACATAACTACCTTTCCCCAGAGAGCAATCCCAGAGAGAGAGCAAGAAGAAAGCTGGCATATGTTTTATAGTCTCCTCTAAGAAGTCACACTACAGCATTTCTATATTCTCTTCATGAGAACAAGTCACTAAGTACAGTACAAACATTAGGTGAGGGGAATTAAGCTTCACTTTTGAAAGAAGTATGAAAGAACCTGTGAACATATTTGAAAACTACTAAACCAGTAAATATAATTTAATTTATAGAATTTAATCTAATTATTACAAAAAGATTTGTTAATCTAATCGTAATATTTGGGTATTTAAAGGAAAACTAAGCTTATTAGAGAGTGTTTTTTTGCCGTTGCTTGTTTCCATTTTCTGCCCCCATTTTCATCTTACCCTGTCTATTAAAAAATTCTACATGTAGTGCTAAATAAATAATGACTTTTCCTATCTTGTTATGTCAATTAGGACTTTGATTCAGTGCTTATAACGGAAAACCCAAACAACAAGACCTTAAAGAGGAGGAATTTTCCCTCACGTAACAACAAATCCAGAAGTGGGCAGTCCAGAGCTGGGTAAGCTTACCCTCCAAAGCAATCATGAACCCAGGCCCCTCTGGCTTCCTATGCTATTATCTTGTTCTTGCGGTTGAAATAAGGCTGCTCCACCTCTAGCATCATGTCACTGTTCCAGGTAAGATAAAGGACAGGTATAGGTCCAATGGCTAACAGGAAATTTCTTCCATAAAACTTTGAGCCTCTCCTAGCAACATCTACTTTCATTTTGCTGACAGGTCACATGGCTAAACCATGGCTTATTAGAGACTGAGGAAGTAAATATTTTTAACTGGACACACTGTCACCCTGAAAAAAATTAGAGTTCTGCTAGTAAGAAAGAAAGGGTTTAATCAACTATCAGTGTCTATCACGCTGCTCCAAGGAGCCTTGACACACATTATTCTGCTCCAAGGAGCTTTGACATACATTACTGAAACGCCACACCAGACAGACAAACATACTGTCCAAGGTTTATCTGTGTTTCAAATGGGAAAATCTGGTCATTTTGAGTCTCACATATAAATTATATTCAAAGTAATCACACTTTCTTTTTTCTAGTTGATGATGAAGAAAAATTGGCTGACATGAATGTCATTTCCAGGAATTTATTCAAGGTGACAGCTGCACAGTTGTGCAAAGGTACATGCATTAAGAAGCTCATCACAGAGTTGTTTAAAATAGTAAACATTTGGAAAAATACCAGAAATGAATCTATAGAATACTGGTTAGATAAATGATAGTACATCCACTTAATGGACATTATGCAACTTTTAAAATGCTGTTATTCATGATATATTGTTCAGTGAGAAAAGAACTGTGTACATAATGAAATCCAGTTTATCATACATTGTATTTATATATCTTTATGTATTTTTTATTCTTAGAGGTGTCTGGAGGAGTATAACATGAACTTTTAAAAATGGTTACCTCTGAATTATGGGATTTGGAAAATTTTTTTTTATTTGAATAAGTATGTATTGTTTTCATGAAAATAACAGCTATTTTCAAAAATACCCAGAAGGGTAGGAGGGGCTGATTTGATCTGGTGTTGTTCATATCAACATACCTTCTTGCCACTAAGAAAATTATCTTAGACATGCTGTATCTGAGCTTATCCTTGGAAGGATTTCTTATCTTTGCTCATTGGAAAAATATTATTCCTTGTTCATTATAAATATTAATAAAATTAAAATAAGAATCCTGAGGTATTTTGTTTCATTTTGCTTTCTAGTTGGAACACTTTGACCTCTGAAGGGTCTCTTTTCCCTGTTTCACAGTGGCTGTGGAAGGAAAGGGGGTGAGGCTGGGAAAGAAAGAAAATGACGGAGGTAAGGATCCAAGAGAGAAGTCTGGAGGTATGGGCCCAGGAAACAGCACTAACCTGGACATCAGATACTTGCACTTCTCTTCCAGAACGGGTTTCTCAGTTTATCTTTCTGACCTCAGCTTTCTCATCTGAAAAAATGAGAGGTTTGGATAAGAATCTAGATGTTTTAAAACTCTTTTGGAAGATTCTTTCGGATTTATTAATTGCATATACCGCTAAACTACACTAAAGCTGAATGTAAACAAATTAAAGGGGGGTGGACAACAATAATACCTTACTAACGTTATTATTTCTCCCGGACATGTTAAGTAACTTGCCAAGGTTACACAGCTGATAGGTGGAGGAAACCAAGATTCCAGCCCAGAGGCCAAGGCACTAAAGAACTGCTGAGGAGAGCATTTAAAGGAAGCAGGGTAGCTTTCTTACCCTCAGGCTAGGCCTTGTAAACGACTGTTAACACCAATAAAGTCAAGACCTTACCCCACCTCCTGACTGCTGTGGGGTTGCCTCAATCGCTCCAGGACTCCTCGCTCTAATCCAAAAACAGTTTTCTGATACAAAGTCCCTTTGCCAACTAAAGCGGGGAGCGGGGGGGGGGGTGAGGTTTTGCAAGGACCCGAGGAAACTCTTCTGGCCATTGCCTGACAGCAGTGAAGTAATGACAGAACCAAAGACCACGTGTGCCTTTAGGAGGCTTTGTGGTATCACTAATTGGGTTTTCAGCTCCTGCGGGTTCACATACCTGGTTATGCAACAACAGTTCGCGTACCTATCTTGCCGTATTTCCTTTCATTAAGGCCAGAGAGATACTGAGTAAAGAGAGTCGGGAGGGGGGCATAACAGGGGTAAAAAGAACTGTTTAAAAGCAGGCTAGAGGCCATAAGACTCCTGCAGGGTAAGAGCCTGTCCCTCAGACAAAGGTCTCTCAGGTATCCGCAGTCTCGGTCCCTGATGTCTCACTGCTTTTAACTCCTCTCAAGGTCCGCAAGCTAACGCAAAACCCTAGAGCAAGATCAGGAAGCCGGAGGCCGCCAGCGAGGAGCCGCAAGAGAGCTGCGACTATCGCTCAGAGAAGACCCGACTTCCCAGACCCCTTCGCACAAGGGCGGGGCGTGCTCTCGACTGCCAATCCCCGCGCCCACACGTCGTCGTAGCCCCGCCCCACCCTGCCCCCTCTCGCTCCTCCCTTCCCTGGGGCTGGTGCGGCGGCGGCGACGTCAGCGCTAGGAGAGCCCTGGGTGGCGGCTGCGCTGTCCGCGAGCCGCGGCCTGGACGCGCTGCGGGGAGGGGCGGAGCGAACGGGCGGGAGCGCGCGCTGGGCCCGCCTCGGCTGCTGCCGCCGCCGCAGCAGCAACCGCTGCCGGGGAATGATCTGGGCGGCAGCGGGCGGCCCGGGCTAGCAGCCACGAGCCACTTCTGCGGCTGCCGAGAAGAGCGAGGGTCGCCGGGCTCGTGTCGTCCCCCTCTCTGCCCCCCCGGAGGGGCGAGAGGGAGCCGAGGCTGATGTCAGGTACGCCGGCGGAGGCGCCCTCAGACTGTGGGTCCAATGTCTCGGTTCCTCTCGCCCTCCCCCTCTCGGAGCGTGAGTGTGTGAGTGGGGGAGCGTGGAGGGTGGAACCCCACCCCCGGCGCCGCCAAACAGGTGTCTCGGAGTCGTCGCCGGGGCTGGGGACGTGCGGGTTCCTGAGGGAGGCGCGGGGCACTTCCTGCTCCGGCATCTCTGCGAACTGCCATTGGGGCCGCCTGCCCACCGGGCCGCTATTTTGTTGACATGTAGCCTTCTCTGGGTCGTGGGTCCTTCCCTTTTAGCCTCTCGTGCCCCTCGCCTCCTCGCGCGTCGCCTGCCGTCGGGTCGCGACGGTGAGACACGGGCTGCGCTCCGGACCGCGCGGCTTGAGCACTTAGCGGTCGTGCCCCGCTGGGCCCTCTCCCTGCGGACCTGCGGGCGCTCAGGTGTGGACATCTTCCAGGAGAGCAGCCGGGCTGCCGCGCCGCCCCGGCGCCTAGCGAGCGGGCGCCTTCCGCAAGTGCCGGGGGACTTCCTCAGGGCTCTCTTGGACCAGCAGGTTTGTCTGTGGCCGATTTGTTCTTTTAAATTTCCCTGCCTCTAGTGAGGCAGGTGTGTTTTGGCACTAGCTGCGTGGAGGACGAGGAAAGGAGTTTTTTCCTTCCCTCCTCCCTCCCCCACCAAGTGTGATGGGATTCGTAGGTGCTGACAAATTGGCTTTACAGCTCTGAATTTGGATGTATTGTATACGCAAAAAAATGAACGAAATTTAAGGGTGGGGATTTATTCTTGCCCAGCTCTTACCCTCTCCCTTTATTATTATTGTCAAATGACAAAACATCACAAGCTTTGGAAAAGTTGACTAGATTTATAATCTAGTTCTCTCAATTCCTTATAGTTATTGTGGTATATCCTTTTAAAGCATTTCAGGTTGAAAATTATTATCCTAACCATGAATTGGTTTCCTTATGATTTTAAAAGTTAATTATAAAGTTAGAACTTTAATGCAATAGAGTAATTAGGCCAATGTGTAACGAACAGAAATATGTTCATTTACCAAAAACTGGGCAGTGATAGCTCTGCCTGGGTGCCAGGAAAAGGTGTCATGCATAATTTCAAGTTGTTTAATTCTGGTGTTGGTTTAGACAGTGGGAATCTGAGGTTTTAGGAGGTAAAACTAACTTTTTGCAACTTTCCACACTTTTATCAGATAAATGTCACTTGATGCTGTGTGTTCTAAGTATTGTGTATAGTAATCATACTTATTTTATTTTCTGCCAGCTGTAGTGTATACTAATGTACAGTTTAATTGAGTGTAAAGTTTCAAGTTACCAAACAGTTAACTCTTTACCATATGTTAAGTAAAACAGTGATTTAGTAAGGAAAGTATGACTCACTTAAAATTCTTCACAGGAAAAGAGCATGGTATTTTAGTACTAGTGGAGAACGATTAGATGTCTCTCTTATATTTGCTTGGAGTTTGTGTTTTTCTGATCTATTTAGTTAGGGTTCAGCATTTTAAAAATATTTTGTGGTTACTACCCATTTAAAGATAGGTATTTTTCTTAAATATGGTTTTTTGGGGGTATAGATTATACTAGTCTATATTTCTGAGTAAATTCAGTATCCAGAAATTATTAGAATTTTATCACAAAGTCATTTAGGAGTACATATCAATTAATGATCACCTAGTCATAGAAATAGAAAAGTGTGTCATTTAGGTATATGCTATATACTATTTGTATATTGACTTGTGCTCACTAAGATAAAAATTGCATTATACAGCTTACTTTATAAACCATGGTAATTTGAAGTAGAGTTTCTGTGTGAAGAAATCATTGATTGGAATTCTTGTGACAGTGCACCTGTAAACAAACAGTAAATGGAAAATGGACAACTTGATGCTGAAATTTCATTCAGATTCACTTAAAACTTTAAGCTTCCCAGTACAACCATGTTACTTTTAGAAGATTTATTGAGATTTGAGTAAAGAGGCTAGTGTACAAACCACAGCAAGGTGGAAAGAATATGGCAAAATTCTTTTACCCAGACCTAAGTGGGGTTAAGGTCATTCTTTTAGAATAAGGGGGAAAAAATGGAGAATTGTTCCATAAAAGAGAAGTTAGCATTTTATCTTGAAGTCTAAATGTGTATCGAATGTGTATTTAAAATTTCACTTTATAACTAATTCAGATGTCCTATGGGAAAATACATGCCAAAATCTATAATATGTGAAAATAAGAAGTGTCCCTTGAAGAAAAAAATATAAAGAAGCTGTTGTATGTGAAATAGGGTAGCCCATAGGAAGGTAGGAGAAACCAAAAAGAAAATCTGAGTACATTATCTAGAACCTGTAATGTGAGCTGCCTTGCACATTGAAGGGACACATGGAGGGCAGAGAGAGGCGGTATTAAATTGGGGAGATTCTCAACAGGAAGTCTGATTAGTTCACAATGAAAGCTATATATTAAAACAAATTGGTGCAAGTTGGATAATAGGGAGACTTGAAATTATACAGCTTGGTGTAGTCATTTGCATTTTTGGTCATTGTGTTAGTTTCCTAGGGCTGCTATAACAAAATACAGCAAACTGAGTGATTTAAAACAACGGAAATTTATTGTTTCACAGTTTTGGAGGTTGGAAGTCTGAAACCAAGATGTTGACAGGGCCATGCTCTACCTTCTAGGGAAGAATCTGTTCCGTGCCTCTTAGCTTCATGTGTCACTGGCGTTCCTTGGTTTAAAGTTATATCACACCAGTCTCTGCCTCTGTTGTCACATGGCATTCTCCCTGTGTGTCTCTGTCTTAGTATGGTGTTCTCCCCTTTTTGTAAGCACTTCAGTCATATTGAATTAGGGGCCACCCTGCTGACCTAATCTTAATTTGATTACCTCTCCAAATGCCTTATTTCCAAATACGATCACATCCATAGCTCCTGGGATTAGGACTTCAACCCCAGTCTTTTTGGGAGACACAGTTTAACTCATTACAGTCATGTAATTTATCTTTTACAGTATTCAGTAAAATTTTAGCACCATATAGCAGACCAAATCAGAGGGTGCCTTGGGAACAGAGTAAATTCATTTACCTATCTCACTGCTTACCATGTGCCAGGTCATAGAGGTAAAGCAATGAATAGGTGAACAAAAATCTCTGTTCTCATGGAGCTTACATTCTAAAACATTGGTTCTCAAAATGTGGTCCCTGGAACCTCAGCATCATCTGGTAACTTGTCAGGAATGCAAATTTTCAGGCTCTATTCCCCAGACTTCTTGATTCGGAAACTCTTTTAACAAGCCTTTCAGGTGATTCTGATGTAGACTCAGGTTTGAGAACCACTGATCAAGATGGAGAAAAGAGACAATAGACAAGATGAGTAAGTAAAATATGTAATATATTAGATGTTAATAGGTGCTGTGAGTAGGAATAGGGTGGCCAGGGAAGACCCCCTGAGAAGTAAAGACCTGAAGGAGTTGGGGAGTGAGCCATGTGAGTATCTGGGTGAGTTGTGTTCCCAACAGACAACACCAAGTGTAAGGACCCTCATGTGTTTGAAGAACAGCAAAGAGTCCAAAGTTAGAACACAGCAAGGGAACAGATAGTAACAGGTTCAGTTTTTGAAATTGCTATTTGTTCCTTTTTGACCTACAAAAACCAAATACTAGAAGGAGAGTTCAGCAAGAGAGGAGTGTGGAGGGTAGGATTGCATACTGTGTAGGGTTCATCTTAAGGTTTTGATTATGTCTCTGAGTGACATTGGGAAGACACTGGAGGGTTTTGAGCAAATGAGTGACATGATCTGATTTAACTTTTAAAAGGACTGGTAAAAATGGATTGAAGAAGCCAAGGATGAAGAAAGGGAAAAGTTGATTAGGAGGCTGTTGCAGTAGTTGGGAGAGAAAAAGTGGGAGAGTAAGAGGAAGGGGGAAAGGTGGCTTGGATTAGGGTGGTAGCAGTGGAAAGGTTAGAAGAGGTACAAAATTTAAAACACACAGGATTGTAGTGAAAAGTAAGCTTTTTTCTTCCTTCTCTAGTTACTTCAGTCACCCAGTTGCGAATGTAAGGATACACTAGTATATAATCTACGTGTATTTTATGCATTCATTTGGCAGTGTCTGAAGACATTTTGGGTCACAACTAGGGGGAGTGTTACTGGCATCTAGTGAGTAGAGGCCAGGGATGCTGCTAAACATCTCACAGTGAACAGGACAGCCTCCAAACAGAGAATTATCCAGCTCATGATGTCATTTATGCCATGGTTAAGAAACACTGGCTTAATGGGATTTACAGAGGTTGGGGTATGGACGGTGGAGGGAAGGGGATGTTGTATAGACAGAAAAGCAGTAAGAGTAGAGCAACTCATTGCATTGAGATATTTATTGAACTGTAAATAGTTCATAATTGCTGAAGCATAAATTATAAGGGAGGGAGAGACAGAGGGGGGCATACTGTACCTGTAAGGTAATGTAATTCTTTGAAAACAAAGTTATAGGGCTTCCCTGGTGGCGCAGTGGTTGAGAGTCCGCCTGCTGATGCAGGGGACATGGGTTCGTGCCCCGGTCCGGGAGGATCCCACATGCTGCGGAGCAACTAAGCCCGTGAGCCATGGCCGCTGAGCCTGCGCTCTGGAGCCCGCGAGTCACAGCTACGGAGCCCGCGTGCCACAACTACTGAAGCCCGCGCACCTAGAGCCCGTGCTCCACAACAGGAGAAGCCACTGCAATGAGAACCTGTGCACCACAAGGAAGAGTAGCCCCCACTCGCCGCAACCAGAGAAAGCCCGCATACAGCAACGAAGACCCAACGCAGCCAAAAATAGAAAAAATAATAAATTAAAAATAAAATTTAAAAAAAATAGTATCTCTGCATTTGAGGTTTACATTTCTGTAATATGAGTGAAATGTGAACATTCCTGACCATTTTTTTTCTTTTCCTTCAAATCCTTTTATTTTCTTTAACTGTTTTTATATTAAGTTGGCCTTTTCTCTTTTTCTTTATGATACTTTTTGTTATTTTTCGCTGTACAGATTTTTTTTTAACATTTTATACAGAAACATACCTTTGAACCAGCAATTTCACTGCCAGAAATTTATTCAATGCATAACCTCATACAGTTTTACTATAGTTATACCTTTTGAGTTTTGAAAAGATCTCAGTTCATGATGTAAAGATGTAAAAAGATGTTTTCTTCTAGTTTTTTTTAATTTCATTTTTTAAAAATATTGAAATCTTAGAAACATTTGGAATTTTAAAGAGAAAGGTAGGGATCCAGATGGTTGCTTTTTATCTTTTTCCCAGAAGTTTATTTCAATATCACTTCTTGAATAAGCCATTTTTTTCTTGATTTGAAATGCTATGTGTATTATGTATTAAATTTCCATATGTACTTTTTTTTTTTTTTAACAGACTATTTCGATCTGATGAAGACCACCAGGGATATACATCTTTAGGCTAACAAAGTTAAGTTAATTAACTTGCTGCTGTGAGGGAGATCACACACCAGAGGAACTGCCAGAGGGGACAGGGTTATTATAGGATTCTGGAGAAGGGTGGAGTTTAGACAGAATTTAAATGAAACAATATTTGATAGGTTTAAAGTACAGCAAGACTGTGAATCGGGTTAATTAACATCAGGCCTGGGCTGAGAAGTAGACTTAAGTGTCCTGTTCCCTTGAAGACTACAAAGTTAAGATAAATGTGGAATGTTGTGTCTGGGAAACACTTATCTGAAGCTCTGGGTTGGAAATTGAAGCTGTTTCTGATTAGCGATTCATCGTACATGTCAGAGTGGGGTGTTCCAGTCTCACTGATACACTTTCAAATAATTCTAACAGTCTGGTTGTAGAGAAAAAAAAAAAAGTTTCTCAGCAATATATCTTTAGTATGAATTAATAAAAGTGTTTAAAAATTTTTTTTCCGATTCACAGGTACACTGACATGCCTGTTCAGCCTGAATATCAAATTGTTTTAATTACTATAGCACGTTTTACTCACATATTTATTTTTCCAAACAACATTTACCATAATTTTTACCACATTATTTAATTTTTAAAAATTGTATATCTTAAGTAGGTCTGCCTAGGCTTAGTCCACCCCTACACCCCTTTCAGGAATTTCCCAGGTATACGCTCATATTTATTTTTTCAAACTTTTTAGTTACATTTTACCAAGTTACTTAACTTTTAAGTATCTTATATTTTAGTTGGGATGACATTTTATATAGATAGATAGATATAGATTAATTTGGAGCAAATCTACATCTTTATCATTGATTTTTTTTCCAATTTTTATATTGTAAAATACACAAAATATACCATCTTAACGATTTTTAAGTGTACAGTTCAGTGGTATTAAGTACGTTTATATTGTGCAGTCATGACCACCATCTTCCTCCAGAATTCTTCTCATCTTGTAAAGCTGAAACTCTACACCCATTAAATAGTAACTCCCCATTCCCCTCTCCCCCTAGTCCCAGGAAATCATAAATCACTTTATGACTTTAGCTAAATATCTCATATAAGTGAAATTACAGTAAGTCCCCTACATACGAACCATCAAGTTTCGAACTTTCAAAGATGCAAACGTGTTTGCACGTCCAATCACATAATGTTTGTTCACATGTCTGGCGTACATTGTTACATGCATGCATCCTCTACAAGTGGTTGTACTTTTGTGTACTTTACAGTACTGTATAGAGTACCATAGTACAGTATCTTTATTTCAAGCCCAGGATGTCCAGAAGCAAGAGTAAAAGCAGTGGTGATGTAGCTGGTACTGCTAAGAAGCACCAAGCAATAATGATGGAACTTGCTGTGCAACACAAGGTGCTTACTAATGAAGACCTGATGGAATTGGAGGCCCAGAGAAAGGATGACGAGAGACAAGGGGAAGAAGTAACTGAAGAACCGAAGAGACTCACGACGCAGGAAATGGCAAGGGGATTTTCTTTATTTGAGGAGGCACTGTTAGTTTTTGAGGCACAGGACCCGAATGTAGAACGGTACACGAAGGTTGCAGCAGCTGTTCAGAATGCAGTCCAGTGCTACCGTGTCATATATGACAAGAAAAAAAGAACCACTACCCAGACATCACTGGATCCGTTTTATCAAGAGGGTAGACAGAATTGTGAATCCAGCAAGGAGCCAGAACCCGGGCCATTCGCGTCAGGCGTGAGTGAAATTGCAGCTTGCCCTCCATCTCCTGTTGCTGACGATCCTTCAGCTCTACTATCTCCCACCTCCTCTCCCTCCTCCGGTCAGTAACTCTTCTTGCTTGTTCACTCGATGCCAGCCCCTGTATGCCAGCTGTTGTACTGTACTACTGTACTTTTCAAGGTACTATACCAGAAGATTAAAAATGTTTATTTTGTGTGTGTGTTTGTTTTTTATGTATTATTTGTGTGAAAAGTATTATAAACCTATTACAGTACAGTACTATATAACCAATTGTGTTACCTAGGCTAACTTTGTTGAACTTACAAACAAATCGGACTTACGAACGAGCTCTCGGAACGGAACTCGTTCATATGTAGGGGACTTACTGTATATAGTATTTGTGTTTTTGTGACTGGCTTTTTTCACTTAGCATAATGTGCTCAAGGTTCATCCATGTTGTCGCATATGTTAAATTTTCCTTACTTTTAAAGGCTGAATAATATTCCATCTTGTATATAACACATTTTGCATATTCATCAATCGTTGATGAACACTTGGGTTGCTTCCACATTTTAGCTGTTGTGAGCAATGTTCCTATACAAATGGGTGTACAGATATCTCTTTGAGACCCTGCTTTCAATTCTTTTGGGCATCTACCCAGAAGTGGAATTGCTGGATCATGTGGTAATTCTATTTTTAATTTTTTTGTGGAACTGCCATGCTGTTTTCCACCGTTGCTGTACTATTTTACATTCCCACTAGAAGTGCACAAGTGTTTCCATTTCTCCACATCCTCACCAACACTTGTTTTCTGGGGGGTTTTTTTGTTTGTTTTGTTTTGTTTTTGCGGTACGCGGGCCTCTCACTGCTGTGGCTTCTCCTGTTGCAGAGCACAGGCTCTGGACATGCAGGCTCAGTGGCCATGGCTCATGGGCCCAGCCACTCCGCGGCATGTGGGATCTTCCTGGACCAGGGCACAAACCCATGTACCCTGCATCAGCAGGCGGACTCTCAACCACTGCGCCACCAGGGAAGCCCCTTCTGGGATTTTTTGATAGTAGCTATCCTTAATGGATGTGAGGTGGTATCTCATTGTGGTTTTGGTTAGCATTTTCCTAATGACAAGTGATGTTGAGCATTTTTTTCATACTCAACATGTTCGTGCCTATTGGCCATGTGTATATCTTCTTTGGAGAAGTGTCTGTTCAAGTCCTTTGCCCATTTTTGGGTTGGGTTTGTGTTGTTATTGTTAAGTTTTAGGAGTTCTGTATATATTCTGGATATTAATCCCCTACTAGATGCATGGTTTGCAAATATGTTCTCCCATTCTGTGGGTTGCCTTTTTACTCTGTTGATAATGTCTTTTAATGTACAGGTTTTTAAAGTTTTATAAAGCCAAGTTTGAGTATCTTTTCTTTTGTTGCATGTGCTTTTGGTGTCATATCCAAGAAATCATTGCCAACTCCATGTTGGGAGGCTTTTGTTTTATGTTTACTTCTAAGAGTTTTATACATTTAGGTTTTAGCTTAGGTCTTTGATCCATTTTGAGTTAATTTTTGTATATGGTGTTAGGTAAGGGTCCAGCTTCATTCTTGAGCATGTGGATATCCAGTTTTCTCATTACCTTTTGTTAAAAAGACTGTCCTTTGTCCATTGAATGGGCTTGGCCCCCTTGTCAAAAATTTTTTGACCACGCATGCGAAGATTTATTTCTGTGCACTCTGTTCTATTCCATTGAGCTATATGTCAGTCTTCGTGCCAGTGTCACCCTGTTTTGATCACTGTAGCTTTTATAGTAAGTTTTGAAATTAGGAAGTGTGAGTCCTCCAGTTTTACTCTTCTTTTCTAAAATTGTTTTGGCTCCTTGAGGTACCTTGAAATCCCATATGAATTTTATGATGGATATTTCTGTTTCTTCAAAAAAAAAAGTCATTGGATTTTGATACAAATTGCATTGAATTCGTAGATCACTTTAAGTAGTGTTGACATCTTAACAATATTAAATCTTCCAGTCCATGAACATGGGATGTCATTCTGTTTGTGTCTTCTCTAATTTCTACTGAGGATGCAAGACATATTAATGTTCTCATTGAAAAGTAACAAAAAGGTATTCTCACTTTTGATCTTCTGAATTGGAAATTGTGGGAATAGTTTTAAAAATAGAGTTATAGTTTGAGACTTAATACAACTTGGTTTTGCGGTGTTACATAATTTTTGGGAGGTTTATTTGTTTCTAATCCTTACATACTTTTTCAGGATTCATAAAATTCCAAGGTCCTTTCTAGTACTGAGGTTGTGTAACTGTAATGCTAATAAAATACTTCAGGGTCATTAGGTGAAGGCTGTGTGTTAATATTTTCTATTTCTGTAGTTTTAATAAATTACTAATAGAAAATATTTTTAGTCTTTCTGTCTCTGAATTACTATGTACTTCTGTTATAATTTGTATGAGTTGAATACACATCAAAGGAAATAGTACATATAGTTCATGTTATATATCTAGTTTATGACTGGGTTATATAAGTGTATAAATGTGTCAAATGATGGGACCATATGATTTTTTATTCAGTAAATTAGGCAGTATGGATAAAGATACCTATTTGGAAAAAATAATTTCATCTGTGCTCCCCACATACATACACTTAAAACAAAACATTTGAATGCATTTTACAAGCCAGGCAATGTGTTAGTTGCTGGAGAGATAGAGATAAAAGAGTTATAGCTGTTGTTCTTGAGGAACTTATAGTCTAGGGGGAAATAGATATGTACATACCTACTATGATGAAGTGTGATAAGTACATAGTAGGAGATGTGAATGAAGGAACAAGAAAATATTTGATGGGAAAGCAGTTAATTTGATCATGGGTGATGGGGAAGACTGATTATGAAAAGTACTGAAACTAAGGTAACCATGAAAGATAATTATGCATTTATCCAGTAGACATAACTGAGGAGGGCACTCCAAGCAGAAAGAATAGAATGGCCAAAGTCATCCATATGAAAGGCCATGGCAGATTTGGAGAATGGCTCAGTATAGGATTTATGGATAGGGAGTATCAAGAGTGTAGGAAGGTAAACTAGAGCTAGATCTTGTTTACCAAGTTAGCAGTATGGACTTGATCCTGTGGCATTGGAAAGTATTTCCTTTAAACAAGACTGCTATGTGAAGCCTTTATTAAGTTGGGAAACAGAGGTAAGAGAGTTGAGCCCAAGGGAGAATGATCAAGGAAGGAGGGAGAAAAGTGTTTACAGAGTGTAAAAGAGATGTGGAAATATAATCAGGTTTGGGGACTTGGGGCATGAATAAGGAGATGCTTTGCACTCTTATTTCAAGCCAGCTGATACTGTACCAATGTCTTGTGAAAAGCATCATGGTCAAGAGCTCAAAGGTAGGAAACTATTTTTTGTCTTCTGGGAGTTTATATTCTGTAAACAGGAGAAAATATACCAGTGACCATATCCTTAGTTCCTAGGACAGTATTTGACACATTGAAAGGTGCTCAGTCAGTATCACCTTCCAAAGATTTCGTAAAACCTCACAGTCAGGTTAAAATCAAGTTGCGTAAATCTCAAACTGTAATTCTGTTTGTTTTTTTAAAATATTCCCACCATGGGGCTTCCCTGGTGGCGCAGTGGTTGAGAGTCCGCCTGCCGATGCAGGGAACACGGGTTCGTGCCCCGGTCCGGGAAGATCCCACATGCTGCGGAGCGGCTGGGCCCGTGAGCCATGGCCGCTGAGCCTGTGCGTCCGTAGCCTGTGCTCCGCAACGGGAGAGGCCACAGCAGTGAGAGGCCCGCGTAGGGCAAAAAGAAGAATACGATGGCACGACTTTTATCTTTCAAGATATTAGTGATAGTTTTGAGGGTTTTTCTTTAAGTTTTCATCTCATTACATGGTCTCTTTAAAGTTACATTAAATTTGACTATGTTGATCTTTTTCTTTCATATTAGAGGCTTTCTTTAAAATATCTGGTGATTCTTACCTGGCTATTTATATTTTAGAGTAGATATTAAAAAATAATTGAAATCTCTGTACATGTTTTTAGGGCTTATTACCAGTAGTCCTCAGTAAGTCCTCCTTATTACAGTAGTCCTGTATGATGGTTGAACTGGAATGATTCATTGCTTAACCTTTTTTGGGGATTTCATAATGCAAAACAAACCAATTGGTTTTTAACTTTACCTGTGCAACAATCACTGTAACAGATGATGCTAATACTCTGTCCATAGGCCTTTATCTCCTTCCTCTTCACAGGCTTTGTTGTAGGGCTGCCCTCAAACTGCCAGATACTGTTTTGCCAATGTACAGGCTCTGGAATTGTCTGGGGAATTTGTTTCCTACGGATAGCCCTTAACCAGTGATTGACTGTGTGGGTACAACTCTGAGGTGTGGCCTACACTGCCTCTAGAACTACCTTGAGGGATTAAGCTAAAATTACCCTCCATGGACTTTGCTTGGTATCTTACCCTTTCTTGACTTCTATCCTTCCCTGTCCTACTTCCCTACAAGTTTTTCCCAGAAATACTTTCTAATAAATCACATTTGCACAAATGCGTCATCTCAGAGTTTGCTTCCTGGGGACCCAACTTAAGATAACTACTAATGTTTGGGCTGCATTTCCTGTAATAATGTATTATTTGGGGGTAAGATTGGACTGAGGTTTTCTATTTTATTTTTGGTCTCTCCTTGTCAGATATCAGTATCCAACCTTTTACATAAAAGAAGAATTGGTTAAGTTCTGCTACTTAATTTTCCAGAATGATTTATGTAGTATAATAATTATGTTTTTTGAAAGACTGAAGTATTTTATCCAGGGAAAACCTGGACCTCTTTGAAGTCTGGCTGTTTGACAACATTCTTTATTTCTTCTCTGGTTTTTTGGTTCATTTAGGTTTTATATCTTGAGTCAGCTTTGATTATTTGTTTTTTTAGAGAAATGTGGTTTTCATTTAGGTTTTCATGTTTAATAGTTATTATATAAAATGCTCTCTTTTTTTTCATTTCATCTGTGAATTTGGATATAGTTTGAATCCTGATTTGCACGAACCAAATGTGAAAAGACATTTGTGAGCTAATTGAGGCAATTTGATTATAGAAGACAGTTGGGAAAATTTGATTACATACTTGAGTTGGATAAGTCCAAAGAATTATTGTTAATTTTGTTAGGCATTGATAATTTTGTTAGGCATTTGATAAGGGCATTTTGGCTTGTAAAAAAATGTCCATATTTTCGAAGAGGTGTACAGACGTACATAGAGGTGAGATGACTTGATGTCTGGGATTTGCATTAAAATACTATCATCAATTGAAGAAATGATAAAGTAATGTAGCAAATTTTAAAGTTATAATTCAGTCGTGTGATGGATATATGGGGGTTTATTGTTATACTTTTGTGTGTATTTGAAGTTTTTTTTTTAATTTTTAAATTTTATTTAATTTATTTTTTTATACAGCAGGTTCTTATTAGTCATCAGTTTTATACACATCAGTGTATACATGTCAATCCCAATCACCAATTCAGCACACCACCATCCCCACCCCCCCCACGGCTTTCCCCCTTGGTGTCCATACGTTTGTTCTCTACATCTGTGTCTCAACTTCTGCCCTGCAAACCGGTTCATCTGTACCATTTTTCTAGGTTCCACATACATGCATTAATATACGATATTTGTTTTTTTCTTTTCTGACTTACTTCACTCTGTATGACAGTCTCTAGATCCGTCCATGTCTCAACAAATGACTCAATTTCGTTCCTTTTTATTGCTGAGTAATAGTCCATTGTATATATGTACCACAACTTCTTTATCCATTCATCTGCCCGTGGGCATTTAGGTTGCTTCCATGACCTGGCTATTGTAAATAGTGCTGCAGTGAATTAAATTAAATTAAAGCTTAAATTAAGCTTAAAAAAAACCTCTGAGTTACCCCTCTAATGAAATTAGAGTACATACTTGTTAGCACATTCTCTCCTACCCCTCCCCACTCCATTTTTATTCACATGATATGCCCTTTCTGCCTACGTGTCTTACAGTTAAATTACTATTATCACTTTATCTCATGTAGCTTTTCTTTCTAGGATAATAATATTTCTGCTTTGTTTCATCATTACCACTCCACAGTGTTATATTGGAAAGGATTACAACTTTCTATTAATGCTAACCCTTTCATTGTGTGATTTCTTCATTTGTGAATTTGAGTTTTTGTTTTTGTTTTAATTTGGATTTTACTCTCAGCTGGTAACTCTCATTACCTTTAAGTAGGTAATGTATCAAGGGTATGTGCGTACTGAGTCCTTTGCATATTTGAGAATGTCTTCCTGTTACATGGATTCTTGAATGACAGCTTGCTGAATCTTTAAGTCTATGGGAATGTTGTCCCCCTCAAAAACTTGGGTTTTTGCAGCATTTCTTTTGACATATAATAACACAGAGGAGAAAGCTGCCTAATAATTTTTCCCTTGTAGTTCTGCCTAATTTTTCCCTTTGACTTGCTTATTTTTCCCTGGATACTTATAGAGGTTTTTTTTTAAGTGAAGTTCAGGATCTCTTTTTTTTTTCCTTTTTTAATTTAACTTTTAAAATTTAATTTTATTTATTTTTTATACAGCAGGTTCTATTTTATACATATTAGTGTATATATGTCAATCCCAGTCTCCTAATTCATCCCAACAACAACAACAACCTCCCCCCCACCCCAAGTTCAGGATCTCTTAACCAAGGTTTTTCTTGATTATATGTGAGACCTTTAAATATTTTGATGCATGGCCTCCATTTCAGTGCATTTTCTTTTATATCTTTGACTTTTTTTTTTCTATTTCATTTGTTCTATTCTCTTTTGAGAAATAAGTTATTTCTGTGTTGGCTCTCCATTGCCCATCTTTCATAGCTATCATTTCCTGCATAATTGCTCTAATCCCTTCAGTTTCTAAAAGACTACAAAATAGTCCTATGTAGTTTAAGATTTTCTTTCCTATGGAGTAAGTATTCAGGTCTGTGCTTTTCCCTTGTCTTTTGCATCCTATGTTTAATTTTGTTTCCCGCTACAAGGTTTTTATGTAGGTTCCATGTATTTCTGCTTGTTCATTTTGTTTGTTTTGTTTTGTTTTTTTGCGGTACGCTGTGGCCTCTCCCGCTGCGGAGCACAGGCTCCGGACGAGCAGGCCAAGCGGCCATGGCTCACGGGCCCAGCTGTTCCGCAGCACGTGGGATCCTCCTGGACTGGGGCACGAACCCGCGACCCCTGCATCAGCAGGCGGACCCTCAACCACTGCACCACCAGGGAAGCCCACTGCTTGTTCATTTTTTAATAGAATCAATCCTAGGTAACCTTGCTTAAAAATCGTGTAGTTGAAAATCTCTTTTATTACCTAGATAGATAATTGTTTTATGCACCATTTGGATCTTCCCTTTAAATTTTGAGCTAGAGATCTATGCTGCTGCTGGCTGACAGTTTCTGTCTAGTCAGTTAGCTACCTGAGAGAGGTAAATTGGGGAGCTGGGACCTTGGACAGCTGCAAGTAGGAACTTTGATTTTTTAATGATTTTTTTATTTTAAGACTCTAGGCAGTAGGGGGGCTTCACCAGGTTGGAGGCATATCATTCAAATTGGTTTGGCTGTTTTCCCATTTTGTCAGGGTGAATAGTTTACCTTGATAACAAGCTGGGTCAGAACATATTTTTCTCTGCGTAGTTACCTTTGATCTGTAGTGGCTGGACATCCTTTTACATTCCCATCAGCAATATATAGTGATCTAGTTTTTCCACATCACCAGCATTTGGTGGTATCACTGTTTTTTATTTTAGCCATCCTTATGGGTAAGTAGAGATATCTCATTGCGGTTTTAATTTGCATTTTTCCTAATGGTAGATGAAGTTGAACATTTTCTCATGTGCTTGTCATCTGTACATCCTCTTCAGTGAAATATCTGTTCATGTCTTTTGCCTATTTTCTAATTGGATTGTTTATTTTTTTCTGTTTAGTTTTGGGAGTTTTTAATATATTCTAAATACTAGTTCTTTGTTAGGTATGTGGTTTACAGATATTTTCTTCCAGTTTGTAGCTTGTCTTTTCATTCTCTCAGTAGGGTCTTTCACAGAGCAAAAGTTTTTAATTTTGATGAAGTCCAGTTTATCAATTTTACCCTTTTATGAATTGTGCTTTTGGAGTCAGGTCTAAGAACTCTTTGCCTACCTCTCAATCTTGAAGATTTTTCTCCTTCCTTTCTCCTAAAAATTTTATAGTTGCATGTTTTACATTTAAGTCGGTGATCCATTTTGATTTAACTTTTATATAAGATGTGAGACTCGGGTCAGGGTTTATTTTTTTGCTTAGGGATGTCCAGCACCATTTATTGAAAAGTTTATCTTTCCTCCACTCAGTTGCTTTTGTACCTTTGTCAGAAATCAGTGGAGCTATTTAAGTGTTCTGTTTCTGGTTCTCTAGTCTACTCCATTGATCCATGAGTCTCTCCCTCCACCAGTACTATAGAATCTTGATTTCAGTAGCTGTATGATGTATTGAATTCAGGTTGACTGATTCCTCCTACTTTATATCCAATTGTGAGGATCAGAGAAAACATATAAAAGTTTCAAACATAATGCCTCACATGCAGTGTATTTGTAAGTATTTATAAGTTGTATCACTATATAACATTCATCCCAATTTTATAAGGAAAGTCTTTGAGGAAAAAAGTTTTTGAACATCATTTTAATGTGATTTGAAGAGAGAAATATATTTTGAATATGTAAATATAACAAATATGATAATCCAGAACAGATTACAAATTCTAGACTGACAACCCTGGCAGGATATGGTATAAAGTACTAAAATTTAAAAAACAAACAAAAAACACTGAAAGCCTAGGACTTTATTGTGAATTCCACTGACTTTCTGAAAGCCTAAAAAGCTGGAGGAAGGATTTGCTCGTGTAATAAAGGGCATTAAAGTCTTGGTGAGAGGATGTTAGTGACCAGTGAGTGACTGAAAACCAACCGTAAGAGAAGAGGAGCATTTATCTATATACAAGGATAAAAGATCAGTCTACCCTCAAAGTCTCTGGCACCAGTGTGGGAAGACGCTGAGTAATTTTTAGAGTTTTAAGAAGAAGAGAGATTGTACTAGGTCGAGTTGTGCTTCAGGTATAAAGGCAGTAGTAAACATTCTCCAGCCTGCAAGAATTTAGAATATAGCACCAATGAGCACAATTACAAAAATTACTTGCTGAAATCCAGCCAACAAAAACACGACATTAATAAAGAACTCACATTTAGAGCAGCTGTGATAAAAGAACTATTAATGAGCATAGAGTCCAATTTAAAATATATTCAAGATCAAGCAGTCATGGGAATTAGTGTAATTTACAGAACATAAACTATGTAAATTTTACAGAATAAAAGTTCACAAAAATTGATTGTTGTGGGAGTATGTATATATATGCTGATTTACACATTCTCAAAGCAAGAAATCAATAGGTACTGTCTAAATTTGAAATATGTAATAAAAAAATAAGGCCTCTGATTGCTTTATGTTTTTCATAATCCTTATCTTTAGAGGGATTGTTTAGAGGAGGGGGTTCACATTCTAAATGTTTATTAGCTGATGTTCAAAGTTAATTTAGATTCACTTAATTTTCCTTTTTCTATAAATTCAAATAAATCTAATTTACTATGTTAAATCTTTAAAGTAGCATGACTAATATAATCCCAATTCTGTAAAATGATAGCACAATGGTTAAGAATCTGAATTCTTGATTCAGATTGCTGGTGTGACCTTGGGAAGCTTACTAAGCCCTCTGAGTCTGAGTTCATCAGTAAAGTGGGATTAATAGTCCCTAGTTTATGGGTTACAAGTAATCCATGCTCTTATTAGTACAGGGCCCAAATGTTACGTATAATTACCCTCCCTTTTATCTCTGTTATTCATAAAGATGTTATTCATATTTGTAATGATACTCACCAGATGTTAATGATAGTTGTTTCTGAGTGATGGGATTTGGGGTGGTTTCTTTCTTCTTCACATAGTTCTGTATTTGCTTGATTTTTTTTTTTTAACCAATGAATAGCACAAAGCTGTTCCTTAAAAATTAAAATATAAATTTTAGTTGTCCCAGCACTTTTGCATCTGAAATCTGTAGTTTTAAAATCTCTTCAAATGATTCTGATTATGCATCAGGTTTGGAAGACAGGTGGCATTGATAACTTCCCTGCATTCAATTCTAATTAATATATATTGAAGCCCTTGTAATGTGCGGTGTTGTTAAGCAATGTCTTCTTCCAGTCTGGTCTACTTTAGACTCTTGTGTTAAGAATCTGAAGAGGTGGGGGTGATGATTTTTGCCAAAAATCTGAGTGGGGCATTCCACTCACATGAGGTAGCTCTTTTATGCCAGGAACAAGAAAGAAAAATGGAGGTATACAGAAATTTAGTCATAAGGCAGGAGCCCTTGAAATTGGAAGGAGATGGGGTAAAAGCAACAGGGATAAGCCAGCACATGCTGACTGAGAATTCTCTGGACCAGAAGGGGTAAGAGTATGACAGGCATCGAACAGCATCACAAAATATTTTAAAGTTAACAGATTTTGTAAAATCAAGAAGTCAGTTTTCCCTCCACTTACCCCAGAACAGGTGTCTTTCTAAAAAAGTGCTACCTCAGCTAAGAAAACCCTATCCATCTACAAATAATAAAACCTCCATGCTGCAGAAGTAGGCTTGTTCTGAAGCTCAGTATCTTCTTGGAAAATGGCTGGGTAGCAGGTTAGTATTCATGGTTACTGGAGCTTGATCAGCACTTCCTTCACTTCAGATATTCACTGTGGTGATGGAATAAAAATTTTCTCAGGCCCTACAGTCCTTACTTCCTGTTCTCAGTCACAGTGCTTTCTGTCTGAGTGGTACTGAACGCCACTGTGACTATTGCTTTCCAGTACCAGGAGTGGTAGACTCTGCAGCCATGGAAATTTCAGATGGATTTGTGCCCTTCTGAGACTGTAACGTGATTATATCTGGTGTTAAGGTAAGGAAAGTCACAGCCAGTACAAAAAGAATAAAAGATCAAAACTAGTGTGTTAGAAGGCAGAGTGTCAGTGGGAGAATTACAAGACGTGGGGGATTGCTTGCATTGTGGCTCCTAGTTGACTTTTCAGTTTCTTAAGTGCCTGCTAATGTTGCCTTAATAGCTTTCCTTCGGGTTTACGGCTTCAATCTTACTCTGCCAGTCTTTCTTTAATTACCATAAGAAATTTGGTGTTGTGATGCCTTTCACTTACTTCTCTCAGCTTCATGTTTTCAATTCATGATTCTTTGAAATCACTGACCTCAGTTGTATCAAGTCTTAATAATGTACACTCCAGTTAAAGGGAGAGCTCACATAATAGCAAAAAGATAGTTAAATAGTTCTCTTTGGCTTTTTTTTTTTTTTTGCGGTACGCAGGCCTCTCACTGTTGTGGCCTCTCCCGTTGCGGAGCACAGGCTCCGGATGCGCAGGCTCAGCGGCCATGGCTCACGGGCGCAGCCACTCCGCGGCATGTGGGATCTTCCCGGACCGGGGCATGAACCCGTGTCCCCTGCATCGGCAGGCGGACTCTCAACCACTGCACCACCAGGGAAGCCCCTCTTTGGCTTTTTGAATATAATCTCAGACCAAGATTTTGGCTAGAGCAAGGTATAATGAACTGGGCTTCAAATAATCTGGAGAATTTTAGAGTTTCAGAAGAAGCACTTAAAGCAGGAAGGATATTTTTCTGGGATTGTAGATTACACCTTTTGAATTATAAGGATTTTGTTAAAGGGCAGTTTGAATGGGGAAAAGAAGACAGTGGGCGGGAGAGTTTGAGGACACTGCCCCTCAGGGAAAACAGCAGAAAGACTTGGTAAACTTGTTTCTGCTTTTCCTCTGGGAAATTGAATGGGGGAGTTGAGCAGGACATATATACTCTTCGCCCATGAAGGCCTACCTTTCTAAACTTGAAGTGATAGTAAAGATAGAGCAAAAGAAGTAAACAAGTGCCTGCTGGTTTCATATTGGTAATTTGCATCTCTGGTGTTGAGCAGCTTTGCTCTCCACTTCCCCTTAGGGTCATTCTTCTCAAACTGGAATTGCTATTCAGGAGAGAGGGCCTGAGATACAAGATACAGGATAAGCATGGTATATAGTTCCATGGCATGCCAAATTTACTTACAGATTTTGGAATAAATATTTTTATGTCAAATATACGTATATTAAATGTGTATTAAATGGGATAAAATAAAAGGTCATATGAAAGTATTTTTATATAAAGCTTTTATTAAAGTAAATGTTAATACAGAAAAGTGTGTAAATCATAAATGCAGAGTTTAATGAATGCCATGAAAACAACAAACCAGGTAACCACTACTCATTTGTTTTGTCTGATTTTAACATACTTTCTTTTTATAAGTGTTTGGATGACGTATCTCTTTCCATCCTTTTACTCTTAACTTTCTGAATATATTTGATGTATGTCTCTTGTAAGCAGCGTATACTTGGGTTTATTTTTTCTCTAGTCTGGCTGGTAATCTGTATCTTTTAAATCAAATTTTTAGTCTTTTTATAGTTAATGCTATTGCGGATAAATTTGTATTTAGTTAATCATATAACTTTGTTTCCTGTTTGTCCCATGTATTTTTTTATCCATTTCTCCCTTTTTTCTGCCTTGAAAATACTTGTATTATTTTATCATTTAATTTTTTCTATTAGAGTTTTACTTATATATATTTACCTTTTTAATGATTACAGCAGCAATTATAGTATACATTCCTAGTGTCTTTTTTTAATTTAATTTATTTTATTTTTGGCTGCGTTGGGTCTTTGCTGCTGCGCACGGGCTTTCTCTAGTTGCGGCGAGCGAGAGCTACTCTTCGTTGCGATGCACAGGTTTCTCATTGCAGTGGCTTCTCTTGTTGTGGAGCACGGGCTCTAGGTGCACAGGTCAGTAGTTGTGGCTCACGGGCTCTCGAGCGTAGGCTCAGTAGTTGTGGCACACGGGCTTAGTTGCTCCATGGCATGTGGGATCTTCCCAGACCAGGGCTCGAACCTGTGTCCCCTGCATTGGCAGGAGGATTCTTAACCACTGTGCCACCAGGGAAGCCCTCCTAGTGTCTTAAAGTCTGATATTAGTATTTTTACACAAAAGAATGATTTTAGAACACTTAAACTCTTTGTATCCTTCTCATACTTTTTGTGCCAGTTTTGTCATTTATTTTAATGATAATAGTAATAATACCTTGTGGGAACTTTTTAATGTTTTATGTAGCCTGTGTTCATTTGTATTTATTCATATACATAAGCTTTTTATAGCTCACCCTTCCTTTTTACATCTCTGAATTTTCATGGAATTCTTTTCCTTCTGCCTGAAGAATTTGTTTTAGTATTTTTTTTAATTAATTTATTTATTTGTTTATTTATTTATTTATGACTGCATTGGGTCTTCGTTGCTGTGCACGGGCTTTCTCTAGTTGCGGCGAGCAGGGGCTACTCTTCGTTGCAGTGCGTGCGCGGGCTTCTCATTGCAGTGGCTTCTCTTGTTGTGGAGCATGGGCTTTAGGTGCGCAGGTTTCAGTAGTTTTGGCACACAGGCTCAGTAGTTGTGGCTCGCAGGCTCTAGAGCACAGGCTCAGTAGTTGTGGCACACAGGCTTAAGTTGCTCTGCAACATGTGGGATCTTCCCAGACCAGGGCTCAAATCCGTGTCCCCTGCATTGGCAGGCGGATTCTTAACCACTGCAGCACCAGCGAAGTCCCTCCTTTTAGTATTTCTTTTAGAGTAGACCTGCTTATTATGAATTCATTCAGATTTTGTTTTTTGAAAAATCTTTTTCAGATTTATTTTTGAATGCAATTTTTGCTGGATATAGAATGCTTTCTTTGTCTTTGGTTTTTGGCAGTTTCACTGTAGTGTTTCTTGGTATCATTTTCTTTTCTTTCTTTTTTATTTTTATTTTTTAAATTTTTTTGTGTTTCATAGAGCCTCCTGAATCTGATAGTTGGTAGTCTTTTGTCAGTTTTGGAAAATGTTCAGTCATTATTTCTTCACATACTGGTTCTCCTCAATCATATGTCTCTTTTTCTTCAAAGATTCCAGTTAACACATATGTTAGACCTTTTCACTCTATTCCTTATGTTTCTTTCGCTCAATTTTTAATTTACCATCCTTATGTCTTTTTGTACTTCAGTCTGTGTAATTTCTTCTGACCTGGCTTTCAGTTTATTAATTTTCCTCTTCACCTATGTCTATTCTATACCTTATATCTTTTTTTTTTTTTTTTTTGCGGTACGCGGGCCTCTCACCGTTGTGGCCTCTCCCGTTGCGGAGCACAGGCTCCGGACGCGCAGGCTCAGCGGCCATGGCTCATGGGCCCAGCTGCTCCGCAGCATGTGGGATCCTCCCCAATCGGGGCACGAACCTGTGTCCCCCACATCGGCAGGCGGACTCTCAACCACTGTGCCACCAGGGAAACCCTATACCTTATATCTTAATCTTGTCATTGAACTTATTGACTAACTAAAGTTATTAGTAGGAAAATCTCTTATCTAAGTCTCCTGTGGGTCAGTTTCTATTTTCTACTATTTTCTCTGTTTTCAGTCAGACTTTTAATTTTGATACCTGATTATTTTTTATTGTGTTGGACATTATCACTACCAAAAAATCATAATAATAATTTGAGGTTCTCCATAATTTTATATTTATCCAGGAAACTTTATTTTTGCAGTTAGGCTAGGGGTAGATCACCCTAATCAGTCAGTGGTTAAGATGATTCCAACTTGGGCTTCAGTCCTTGTGAAGGTTGGTCTAATTTCTGCTCCTTCCTTATTCCTAGATTGTAGCCTTTGAGGGTCCAGATAAAAGCCTGGCTGTTTTCCAAGACCTCTTCTCCGAGACAGATGCTGGACTCTGTTTTTTTTCTTAGCTTCTATGCGTCAGCTCCTGTTTTCTCTGTCAGAATCAGTAGCTGTATTGAGGAATGAAGCTGTGCCAAATTTCCAGCCCACCTTTCCTGATTTCTTTCTTTTTCCAGAGCTTGTCCCCCCTCCCCTCAATTCTCACTGCCTTGATATCTTACCAGTGTCTCCAAACATATATATTTTTACATTTTGTTCAGTTTTTCTGGTTGTACTCAGCTGGATGGTTGGTTTTAAAGAACCTAGCCATTCTGGAAATATAACCACATGAAGTTGTTTTGTTGTTCCAGTGATGATCATTGGTTTGTTTATTTGTTTTTACAAAATACTTCAAAGCAGTTTTTATTTTGACGGTCATATCTCCCAAACCCCTACCTTCACTATACATGTCCATTGTCCTGTGCTGTTAGTGGTGATTGGGTAAAGAGTTTGAGAAATGCAATGGAAAGAGCACTGACTTTTTAAGCAGACAGACTTGGGTTCAAATTGTGACTTTTATTGATTTTTGTCAACGTGTGCAAGTTATCTGTTAATTTTTATAAATTTCTGTTTTCTTATCTGCAAAATGGTCATAGTGAGAATGAAAAATGAAATTACAATTTTTTTCAAGCAAGATAAAGTATGGACTGCATCTGGCATGTGGTAGATGCTTAGCAAACGTTTAAAAAATTATCTTGGGGAGTTGGAAACTGTAGAATTAGGACTATTCTCATAAGAATTTCATAGGAATTTATAAGTTCACCATGTAGTAATTATTAGCAAACCCTTAAGAAGGGCCTGTTTCGTTGTCAGGCAGTTCAACAGGCATTTGTCGAGCAGCCACTGTCGCAGGCATCCTACTTAATCCTAGTGATATATAGATGCTGTTCGGGGTCTTGCAGTCCAGTGGGATAACAATGAAAGATGGTGAGCAGGTGGCAGCTGCATTCACCACTGCAGTGAAGCCTGGGTATTAGGGCGAGGAGTTGGCAAACTTTTCTTTTAAAGGGCTAGATGAGGCTTTGCGGGACATACTGCCATTGTTGCAGGTACTCAACTCTGCTGTTGTAGTGCAAAAGCAGCCATAGTCAACACTGGGTGTATTCAAGTAAAACTTCACTTACAAAAACAGGTGGCAGATAGGTTTGGCCCTGCGGATCCCGAAACAGTGCTGACTCTAGCCTTCTACAAGCTAAGAATTCTTCTTACATCTTTAAAAGATTGTTTTAATAAAAAGCAAGAAAAAGAATATACAAGACACTTTGTGGTCCACAAAGCCTGATGTATTTTATTTCTAATTCTTTACAGAAAATGTTTGCTGACCCCTGATGAGAGTAGGTAATGATTACTACCAAAAGAGAAAAAGGGTAAATACAAGTATTTTGATAGCAAAGAAAGAAAAAGAACGTGGGAAGCAGGCTTGGGTCCATGCAGGATCCTGGCTAGAAGAACAGGAAATTCCGTGTGTAAATACTGACATATTTGCCTGTGCCCCACCCCAGCAGTGATCCTCCTAGTTGCTACTCGTTTATTTTATTGAATTGTCCATACTGTGTGTTTTCGCAGGAAATAGAGGGACAAAAGTTAAATACTCTTAGATGTGTTCTCCTGTATGAAAGGAATTAACTTCCCAGTATAGCTAAAAGTTATCAGTCCTTACTCTTGGTATTTATATTGCTTTATAATTTATAACATCCTGCTAATTTTTTTCTTACAGAAATACATTTTCGGGAAATGGCCTCTAAATCTTGGCTGAATTTTTTAACCTTCCTTTGTGGATCAGCAATTGGATTTGTTTTATGTTCTCAGCTACTTAGTATTTTGTTGGGAGAACAGAGGGACCTCCAGCCTAATATTCTTCATAATGATCCTCATGCTAGGCATTCAGATGATAATGAACAGAATCATCTAGAAGGACAGATGAACTTTGATGCAGATGCTAGCCAACATAAAGGTATGGCTTACTTTATTAAGGAGTAAAGATAAACCATATTTTTCAATCTGTTTAAGTGTTGAGAGAATTGGAAAAAGTTATTTATATGAAATTTATTATATCACTATATCTTTTGATGAAAATGAGCTTAATTCTAGATATTAAATGACAGTTCTTGGTTTGCCTAAGGAGAAGGAAATTGCTAAAACCCAGATTTATTTAGGGTGTAAGATATTAACTTTGAATTTATTTTTAAATAGAAATAGTTCAGAAATCATAATTTGGGGAAAGGCAAGACTTTCAAGTTAGATTTGTTTCTAAAAATTTTAATTTTGTTATCATGGTTCATATCTGTGTCTGGTTTTTGCTATCATCTTGTTTTAATCTTGGTTTTTGCTTAGTCTTGTTTTCCTAGAAAAGCTCAAGAGATATATATAAATCTCAATTTATATTTTATCAGTAGCTAACGTAACTAATCTTTTCTTGTTTTGAGAGGCATAAAAAATTAGGGAAGTAGAAAACTAGGAATGTGTTATATATAATGACTTCATTTTCTCCTGGTCTTCTACCTCTATCCAAATGTTCTGAATTATGTCCTCTATGTGCCCCTTAAATGTTGGTTTTCTCCAAGTTTCTGTCCTTTGGCTCTTTCTTTGCCTGTGTGATGTCATCAATCCCCATAATTTTAGTTTCCATCTGTTCCTTGCTGGCTTTACCTTAGCCCAGTTCCAGACACTACGAGAAGACGTTCAGAATTCAAAGATCTCTGCAAATTGTGATTTATTTGACAGAAAACAGTATAGCAGCTTGAAAAACCATTGGAATTCTGGAATGCAGAGGGTCCCCCATTAAGGGTTTTTTCTCTTATCTTTTTGGCAGTAAATTGCTTCTTTCCTATCTCTCAAGCTGAGGTTGAGGGCGAGGTATCACATCCTTGTTGAGTTTTATACACTAGCAAATACATGCATACTATTACAAAGTGTGTCGTGTGTGTGAATGTTTGTATGACAGTGATTCAGCTCTGAGCAGCCATGTTCTTATCACAGAGCAGTTTAATCATTGTGCATTTGATCTGTATCATTGCTCTAGGTCTTCAGTTGATCAGTTGGGGCCAGGCTTCTCTACTCCTGGTAGGCTGTACTAGATCGGCCTCACTGCAGGCACATATATTAGGATCTACTTGTCCTACTTGATGGTCCACAGAATGTGGGGTATGCTAGAGGTCTGTTTCTCTCAGATTTAACATGTGTAAATCACACTCCTTTTCCTTTATAATCCTAAAATTCGTTCTTCCTCCTATTTTTATATAGCTCATTACTTTCTGCCTAAGCCAGCCAGAAACTATGAAGTCGTGGTAGGTGCTTTCCTTTGCTTACCAACCAACCCTGTTTCTCATAAATTCTAACAGTCTGCTTCTTTACCATTTTTTAGGTTACTTCTCTCAATCTGTAGCACGCTTGCCCTAGTTCAGGCCGTATATCCATGTACCTGCTCTCAAGCAAACTTCACCGTGCCTTTTGTCCTTTCTTCTGGTGAGCTTCATTTAGAGACCTAATTTTTGCATCATCTCTTATTTTTCCTGATATTGCTTTATATCCCCTTCTTCTCTATTCTAGCCAACTTCCCATTCCACTGTTCTATAGTGTTTATAAGGCATTGCTTTATTTTACCCTCAGCACATTGAAACCTTCATACATACCTCTATTATAGCATTTCTAGTGTATGGCAAGTATTGGTTTGCATGCCAAGCTCCCATGCTAGAATGAATTCTTCTGAAGACACATGAATAAGGCATGTGTCTTATTCATCTTTTTATCTCCTGTACCAGTACATGCCTACTACAGAGTAATGAATGAATTAATAATTGAAAGAATGAGAAAGACTATCTACCAGATTCCAGCAGTAGGGAGAAGGATGTCTTGCTCTAAGTGAAACATTGGGGATTTCTGCTTCCACCACTTTCGCCACCATCCAGGATTTGGTATATCTGTACAGCTAAGAGATTGGGCTCCTCAAGTATATGAAATGTGAATGCTCTCTGACTGAAAAGAGGGTAATTTTCTCTGTTTTTGGATTGTGAATTCTTGAAATTCAGAGGGACATGAGAATACTTTCATGCCCTGCCCAATCTTTCCTTCTACTCCCTCTCCATCAGTTAACTAGAAATTTTTGCCTCCAGTTGTTAATTTTTCTCAGGGCTGAGCTTTTGTAACTCACTGGTTGACCTTAACTTTAAGGATGTTTCCTCAGAATTCTGCCTAGAGCATTGCTACACAAAGTGAGGTTTTGCAGACTCATGCTGGTCCACAACTAAATAAGTATTAAAATCAGGATTAAATAGTTAGAAACTTTTATGGTAATTTGACAATAATTTTGAATAAATCTAGAAATAAAAACTTTGGGCTTGTACTTTATATTTATTTTTTAAATTTTATTTTATTAGTAATTCATTTTTAGCATATTTACAGAAGTATAGGTCTCTAACAATGAAATAAAAATTGATCCTTCACCAAGCACTGATCTGGAATATCATAGTTGGATTCTTCCTCTAGAGCAGTGTTACTCAAAAGGTAGCCTTGACCTGACAGCCTGTGAATTGTTTGTTACCTGTCTGCATCCTAATAAGGATCTTGCACCAGGATGTAACTCAGTTAAGCTCGCTGCTGAGTTAAGTGGACGTTTTGATAGGTTGTAGTAAAACTTCCTTGATGAAAGAAGTAACATGTTGCTTTATATTCTGGCATAAGCTCCCTATTTCTTTGCCGACCAGTGCTTTGAAAAACACTGCTCTAGACAATCTTGGAAATACTACCTCTACCTGTTCTTCCATTTCTCACTGTTAGATTTGCATTTTGGAATGAGGTATGTTACTGTAAGAAGTAATCTCTGTTTTGCATTAACTCCTCTTCTTGGAACTGGGGTAGTCATGAAAGCATTTTTAAAACCACCTCAGGGTACTTGTAGAAATTCTTAACACTAGACTCTTGTGGACTCCAAAATGAACTGCTGCTTCATTAGTTTGTCTTTACTGCCCTTCAGAAGCTTATTCACAGCAGTGAGAAATTCCTGTCAATGTTCTGTTTCTTTCAGCTAAATCACTAATGGTAAAGAGGTATATGGGGGCGGGGGGGATCTTTGAAATTGTTTAAGAAAATGTCTTCTTTGGTATAATTTATTTGGATTTTACAACTATGTGAATTAACTTTAAACAATTTCTGTTTAATAGATGAGAACACTGACATCGCTGAAAACCTCTATCAGAAGGTTAAAATTCTTTGCTGGGTAATGACAGGGCCTCAAAATCTAGAGAAAAAGGCTAAACACGTCAAAGCTACATGGGCCCAGCGTTGTAATAAAGTGTTATTTATGAGTTCAGAAGAAAATAAAGACTTCCCTGCTGTGGGATTAAAAACCAGAGAAGGCAGAGACCAACTATACTGGAAAACAATTAAAGCTTTTCAGTATGTTCATGATCATTATTTAGAAGATGCTGATTGGTTTATGAAAGCAGATGATGATACATATGTTATATTAGATAACTTGAGATGGCTTCTCTCAAAATACAACCCTGAAGAACCCATTTACTTCGGGAGAAGATTTAAGCCCTATGTAAAGCAGGGCTACATGAGTGGAGGAGCAGGATATGTACTGAGCAAAGAAGCCTTGAAGAGATTTGTTGATGCATTTAAAACAGACAAATGTACGCATAGTTCCTCCATCGAAGATTTAGCACTGGGGAGATGCATGGAAATTATAAATGTAGAAGCAGGAGATTCCAGAGATACCACTGGAAAAGAAACTTTTCATCCCTTTGTACCAGAACACCATTTAATTAAGGGTTATCTGCCTAGAACCTTTTGGTACTGGAATTATAACTATTATCCTCCTGTAGAGGTAAGTTTAAAAATTTTATTACTGTATAAATACTTAGACTGACTTTTGTTTACTTAAAAAAAAACTAATAATGTGTATGTTTCTTTAGTATCAATAACTAAGAATCTACCTTAGTCTTTTTATATCGAATGGCAGTGTAACAGAGTAGATGAGAACAAAGGTGTCGGCAGTGGTAATTCAACAAATATTCATACTACTGTATGCCAGGCACTAAGAATATAGCAGTAAATATGGCCAAGTTCCAGTTCTTATGAACCTTACATTCTGGATGAAGAGACATGCAACAAACAGGCAAGACAAGTCAAGTTATAATATGATTTTAGGTAGTGGCAAGTGCCCTGAAGAACAGTAAACCCAGGTAAGAGGATGGAGAGTGACCCAGAGTGGAATGGGGTACTGTAGTTTAGGCAATTAAGGAAGACTTCTCTAAAGGGTAACTTTTGAACAGAAACCTGAATGAGGTTAGAAAGCAGGCTACGGGAAGATCTGGGTAAAGAGCCTTCACGTCTTTAGGAACAACGCATGAAAAGACTTTGAGACTTGGGCTCTTTTCTTAAAACTTTTTAACTAGTATATACATGAAAGCTGTTTTTTTTTTTTTTTTTAAAAAAAGCATCTTTAAAATCTGGCTCTGTTCCTGGATTTTTTATTTCTGATGATTTTTCACTCTACTCTCGAGTTTTTGGGGTATCCATAATCATATGCAAAGGACTAGGTATTTTGTTTCTAATAATATTAGCTGTTTTTTTATAGCCTTTTATTGCTTATAAAGCTTAATAAAAACAGTATCCTGGCCATCCAGTCACAAAACAGCACAATAGAGTATAACATAATTAATGCAGTAAATCTTATCAAAAATATTATTGCAATATTTCAGAGTTATATAAAATTGCTTCCAGAAAGGATCAGTAATTTAATATTAACCGCTCTTGTCCTAGTCTTTAGTTTACTATGCACTGGCCACTATAGTATCCACTAACCATATATGACTACTGAGTGTTTGAAGTATGGCTATCAAAATTTAGATATGCTCAGGTATAAAAGTCATACTTGATTTCAAGGACTTAGCACAAATAAAAAGAATGATTTCCTCAGTAATTTAAAAAATATTGATCACCTATTGAATATTAAGAAAATAATATAGATTTATTCAGTTAAAATATATTCAAATTAATTTCACCTATTTTTACTTTTTAAGTATGGCTATTGCATTGTGTGGCTCACATATATCTACTGGACAGAGCTGGTTTGATAATCACAAGTTGACTTATCTGTTTACTTTTCATATTTGTTCCTATTATTAAATTCCCTAAAGTTGTAAAAAGTAGGCACCAGATAATTTTCCAGCATCTACTTAGTGGTCCAAGAAACCCACATATCCAGTGTTTGTTTCAAAGGAAACATCAGAGAAAATACAGTGGACAATTTCTTGATTTTTTACTGCATTGTAAGCTACATACTTCCAAACATGAATTATTAAATGTTCAATTTAATAGGTCAATATGAATCTTCTCTGGGAACTTGCCAGACTGTTTTTCTCCCTGGGCCCCTGCAAAGACGTTAGAGACTTAAGTTTTCTTGGAGTCATCTGAGTGAAACAGTCTCCAGATACCAATTCTGACCCCCAGATGACCTTGTGACTATTTAAGTCTGGGACCAGTTTTTAAAATTTGTTTTATTTTCTTGCGTTTTCATTCCTCTTTGTATGTTTGTTGTATTTTTGTTATTTTGTTTTTGTCTTGTTTTATTTAAATCTGCTCTCATGCCAACTCTATTAGAAATCTATGAGAATTAGATAAACTGAACAAAGGTTTTACTTCGACCTACTTACTGAGGGCCACCTGAACTTGATTATTCTGTCAGTAATAGCTAACATTTATTGAGCATTTACTATAGGTAAAGCGTGGTACCAAGTGTGTGACACGTTGTCTCCTTTAAGTAAGCATCTTTTGAACATAGGGAAATTGAAGCTTATAGAGATTAAGTAACTTGCCCAAGATTATATACTAGTAGGCAAAATTTAGACGCAAACCCATGTGTGACTCAGCACTTCCTCTCTTAAATACTATACTGTTTGGGTTGATTTGTCGATGAAGTATTAGGTTGCAGACACATACTGGGCAAGGCTTTGTAGTCATTGAATGTTCCAAAGGTGTCTTTCTGAGGCTGAGCCAAGCAAAACTTCATAGTAAGAAAGTTATGAAGAGAAAGCAAAACTTGGAGAAATAGAACATTATCCTTTGTATAGCTGACCCTTTTATTTGAAGAGGTCTCAAGCGTTTTCTTTTTTTGCTAATCCATAGGGCATGAGAGAATATTGTTTCAGTTAGATATACTTCAGTAACTTCATGTTTGATTTTAAATCATTGGGAACTCTGAAAACTCTTGGTTTCTTTCACAGGTCTAATAAATTTTGTGCCTCTGCTTTACTTTGCCAGCCTTAATGCTTGGATTCTGTTAAAATTAGTGTTTCCTTTATCAGTATTTGAATATTGTATGTTAACAATGTGCTATTTATTAATAATGCCTGTTTCCATTACTTTTTTAGGGTCCTGGTTGCTGTTCTGATCTTGCAGTTTCTTTTCACTATGTTGATCCTACAACTATGTATGAGTTAGAATACCTCGTTTATCATCTTCGTCCGTATGGTTATTTATACAGATATCAACCTGCCTTACCTGAGAAGATGCTAAAGGAAATAAGTCAAACATACAAAAACGAAGATACAAAAGTAAATCAGGAGCCCTTGAAAGAAAAACATAAATGAACAGAGGTAAAATGTCTAGCATTGCACTGAAGAAGAACTTCTCCATTTCTGATATAGAACACTGGAATCCCAGTGAGGAATTCTTTCTAAGTGAACATTCCATATTAGAAATTTTTCATATGAATGACTGTAAACTGAAGCTTTAAGTGAGCTGTGAAGTCTGTTGAAATGTGTTTTGATACAGTAATATATATACATATATGAAAAACTTGTGTTTTTAAAATGGTGGCCAGGCAGAGGAACAAGAAGAGATTTTGTTGCCTGTTCCTGACCACATGTATTATTTTCACTGAGAAAATTAAACAGTTAAATTTGCTAAAACTACACTGCATCATTGTTAGTAACCCACACACGATGCTACACAGATCTGCCTTAAAGAAAATTTAGAAGGAAATATTGTTGCTCAGTGTTGCTTGTAAACTCAAAACATGAGTTTATATTTGCAGTATGATATAAATGAACCAACCCCCCCCCCACACACACATCCAACTTTTGTCTAATGAAAATTTTGCTGTGACTATTTATAATTGGCAGTATTTCTTCCAGAGTAAGGTAGAATAAGAATGGCACTTGACCTAAAGTGCATTAATAAAACCACATTTTGAAATTATCATGGGCCTTGACTGTGTTATCTACTTGGTTCTAATTAATAGTTAATATTTTACTGAGTCCCCGTTGTCTCTTTCCTAAACATGTTTAACCATTCTTGAATGCCATTCTCAACTATTAATATTTATTTACTGAAAGCGTTAATAGCATTCTGTAAACATGCATTTTTAAATATTTTATTCCCAAATTTGCCCATTGTTAATTATGGGTAACTAATAAATAGTAAATGTAGTGCTATTTGGGGATGCTTTTCTTATATTAGTGCCACTCTCAGGAATCACTAAGTAACATTTTTAGATGATTATTTAAAACTGTCCAACTACATAATTATAGTTCCTTTCATTCTCATCCTGCTGAGAGATGAGAACTTGTTTGTGCCTTTCATAACTTGTTTAAAGCAGAGTTTTGAGACTCATTTTCAGGCTCTGAGGTGGCTGTTAGTTACACTGGCAAAATAATTTATGAGATTTTGACCAGAGTTAATTAAAAACATTAAAAAATGCAGAGTGCTTAAACAAATTGAAATATGTCAGATATTAAAAGACCAAATACTTAGTTTACGAATAACAGCCTGAATTTTGATGCTGACTTAATTGGGATGATTGTTTTGCCAGTGGACAGTTGTAAGAGAACTCAGTCTTGATGACATCAAAAACACATTCATAAATGTTTTGTTCTAATTTTAGGTACCCTCTATTTAAAGAATTTCTGGAAGGAAAGAAAATTTAAAATTTTTGTTGTCTTTAGCAATATCATCTGAGTGTATCCTAACAGAATACTTTACAGACTTTCCGTAAGATTATCTTAAACGTTACAAATAATTTACATTTCTCTTATGTTTTATCATTATGCTAATTTTATGTGGCTGTCATGCCACTGATTCTGCTGCTTAGCTAAATAGTTTATTGTGCCAAAACATGTCAAAACCATGACCTCTTTCAGCTGTATATTTGAGAGGATGTTCATCTTAGTAGCTAATTATGGATTACTCTGTCAACATAGTGAAAACTTATACCAGTTTTTACCAATTGAATTGTTTTTTGTTATTTTCAAGGTGATATCATCTGCCAGAATTTCAAGGCGTTCATTCTATTCTTTGAACACCTCTTTACCTTGGTATGGATAGGAATTTATTTGCAGTCCGTACATGCTACTTTTCTGTACTAGAAGTATAACTGGTTTACCATAAACATCCAAAAACCTTAAAATTGATTCATAGGAAATCAACATTGTGATGAATCCTGGGGTCTGAAGTCAGACTGCCTGGATTTAAATTCTTGCTCCATCACTAGTTTTGTAGCCTTGAGCAATTAATCTCTCTGTGCCTCAATTCCCTCATCTGTAAACTAGGGACAATAATACTACCTACCTCACAGGATTTATATGAGGATTAAACGAGTGAAAATGTGTATGGCTTTTAAAAACACTGTTTGGCCCAGAGTATGGAGTGCTAAGTATAAAGTTTTCTTATTATTCTTTACCTTGGAGTGTAAATATTTGTTTTAAATGAATGAGAAATCTGCTTTAATCAAATCAGGTAATAAAGGAAATAACTCATACATTTCTTACAATAAGTAATAGCTAGTTTTTATTTGATGCCTACTGTATGGCAGGTAACGTGCTTAGATACTCTGTGTTAATCCTCACAAATTGGGGGTTATTCCCATATTATAGATGAGAAAACTGAGGCTCAGAAAACTAAAGTCATTTTCCACTGTCAGAAAGCTACTAAGTAAAAGAGCTAGGATTTATACTGGAAGCCTGTGTATTCTTTGCCCCATGTTAGCCTTGAGGTTAATCATTAGCATTATTTCCATTTTTACTTAATGGCATGTGACATCTGATGCATTGGCCAGCAGTAGTCAAATTAACCAGCCAAATTATCATAGTGCTTCTTAAATTGTTATTGTTATTATACTCTTGCCTGGGAGCTTGTTAAAACGGAGATTTCAAGATTCCAGAAATTTTGATTCTATCATGGGACCCAGGAGTATGCATTCTTACCAGATACCCTGGGGCACTGGTTCTCCACCAGTGTGTGGTCCCAACCAGCAGTATCAGCATCACCTGGAAACTTGTTGGTAATGCATCCTCTCCTGGGTCTCACCCCAGGCCTACTGAATCAGGAACTCTAGGAGTAGAGGCTAGCAATTATGTTTAAACAAGCCCTCCAGGTGAGTCTTATTCAGCATTTCCCTAAAACCTGGTGATTCTGATGCCAATCATCCTTGGATACTTGCCCCATAAGTAAGGTTATCTTTCAAAAATTTAGATAAAGCATGTTTTAAATGAGTGTAGTTCAGCATCACACTATATTAAATGTAAAAGACTAAAGATAATTTAAAGGATCAGTGGATCATTCATTTTGGCAAAATTTTTCAGCTTCTTCAGAGTTACTAATATCAGGGCCCACAGTAAAATATGAAGTTTAGTAATTTCATATTGGGGCAGAAAAGTTTCAGTAAATACTAGTAAGTATATATTAATTCATTAAAAGCATACTTAAATGAATGTCATAAAAAATGTCCACAGTTGTTAGTAAAAACATTTTAAATGGAGGTAGCAAAGTACTATTTTATAATGTGCAGAATGTTTTTCTGCCAATTCATACTATCAAAATTTCATCACTTTTCAAGAATCAGTTGACTGTCCTATAGGACCTAATAAAGAAAAAAACTCTCCAAGTATTTGATAGAGCACATAAAACCAGATTTCATGATGATAATGACTTACTGTCTTTTGAATTAAGATTTTTGTCATCTGAGTAAATGATTTTAGTATGGTCTCAAAACAGGCTTTTGCTATCTTACTTTCTCCAATATATACTTGTATTTTCAAGTGGGAAGTTCATAGATGATACAAAGCAGATTTTTATCCCAGAGTTCAATTATTTGTTTTCAAATAAACTTCAGAGGAGTTTTTGTTACTGTAAGAAGATTCGAAAATAAATCACTGACCAATTTTTTTTTTTAAGTATGGTAATTGGGTTTGAGCATTAAATTTACTAACTGGTTATTTTCATAATTGTTTGAGTATTAATTTTTCACTTCCTTGAGCCGTTATACTGTATTATTACCAGATTGAGTCTTGAAAAAATCCTTCATTTGATTGATTACATCAAGTCTACCCTTTTATTCATTTAAATTTTCATTTCTTTAGAATATTCTCTGACAATTTCTGCTTCTTTGTATTTATTGCCCTTTATTTCCTTGATAACTAACTTCCATTTTCTAACTACTCTTAATTCTGCCTTCGCAAGGTTAATTTGGCTGTTATTAGTGATTAGAGTTTGTATGTATCACTTACATTATTTTATACCTATTAATGTTAGGTTTCCCTATGAGGTTGGAAGTAAAAATTTGTCTAAGAATAATGCCTGCTGGCTCTCAGGATACTTGACCTACTTAAAAGTCTACAATGTTAAACTAATGCTAGATATACAATTAAATGAAGTAAAATTATTTGGATTCTATTACTTCCCAAATTCCCCTTTTCACAAACAAAAAAACCTCATTTGCCTCATCTCTCTACTTATTTATAGTAAGCCTGACAGAAGCATACTTAAGAAATCTAGGGGACAACCTGTGGTTTATTTTGTGCTAAATGTAACCTCTGTTGATTTTTAAAAGATGGCTTATGTTTATATATTGGAGTTGAAATAGAGATTTAATTCAAATTAGAATAAGAAATTTTATAAATTCTCTTTAGAGAAACCAACTCTGAAACTAGTTTCAGAGTTGAATAATGCTCTATTTCAATTCCTTTACCTCTCTAGTTTTTAGTTTATATGTGTTAAGTTTAAATAACTTTGCAGGGCCCTGCAAATTAATAATCCATATGAAGTATATTATTAGAGGGAAACTAATCTTACTGCTAAGCAGTGTGTTATATTACCCAGTGAACGTTTGTGTTTTGGAATTTAAAAATTATGTAAGGTAATAGTATCATGAATGATTTAAAAATGTCTGGTGACTTGCTTATTTTAAGTGATCACCAATAAGTCAGAAAAATGTATTTTTAAATATGTTTTTTAAAGTGCCTTTTGAACATTTTTAAACAATGGATTTAAACAACTGCATAAAATAAATTACCATGTTTAAAGCTGTTTTATCTGATTATTTTTAACTGATGTAAAAGTTGTGGGAGAAACATTGTCTCTAATGGGTAGTTTTGGGGTTGTTTACCAAAAATATTAAACTATTTTCCCATCAAAATTATTCAATTTAAATAGGCTTAAATAATTTTTACTGCAACATATATTATTTTTCTTTAAAGCAACAAAATATTCCACCTCTGATTTTGAATAATGTGCCTCAAAAAACAGAAACACCTACGCTGTAGGCCAGGTAAGTGTGTGTCTATGTATATATATTTGTATAGGTATACGTATATGTTATCGAAAGAGGAAAAGATTGCTTTTCTATTTCTTGGTATATTTTGATCTGTCATGTACACTGAGAAATTAATTTATTCAACTAATTATTTATTTAAATAATTGTGCCCAGCATCTACTAGAAATACAGTGGTGAAGAAAATATACAGGATTTCTGTTCTCCTAGAGCCTTAATTCTACAGCTAGACAATAAACAAATTAATAGATGAAGGAACAAGATATTTCAGAGAATGGTGGTAGGAAAATAAGAGTGATATGATAGAGCAATTTTCTGGGTGGGGTGTCAGGGAAGACCTCTGAGGTAATATTTGAGCTGACCTGAATGACAAACATTTTATATGCTTCAAAAGGCATTTATTTATGTCTATGAAGTTCTTTGCTCCTACTATGTAAAAAAATAGTAATAATAATGTTTCCCACCTTTGTGTAATCATGCTTTGGGCATATGTGAAGGCTCATTGAAATGTGATCTATAGGCCAAAATCTTTGTGGTTTTAGGCATATTTCATACAAAGCTCAGGTCTATTGATATTAGATCGGCCTGGGACTTTTAGGATATGAATAAAAATTGACCTACCTCTTCCTAAGCAAATTATTACAGATGTTCATAAGGCCCCTGAGGCTAGCCTGTCTGCCTCAATTTTCAGTAACTGCTACCCAGTATGCTACTTACTAGTGCCCAAGCACATATATGTATGTACCAACATATATATATACATGCAGTGCCATTTGGATTAAGCAGCTTTAGAAAAGCTAAGGAGATAAATGCTACTTCATGTTGCTTTAGTATCAGAGTTGTACAGTTTAACATATCCAGAAAGTCCCATGTTTTCCAGTCAGTAGTGTTTAGTTGTACTGCTAGTTAATGTCAGAGAAGAGATGTATTTACCTAAATATATACAGGTTTATTACCTATTTTAAGTTTTCCGAAGGTATAATCCTGGAAAGGATACATGATTATTGTTGAATTTATTTTCTTGCTAAAGGAAAGGGCTCTACCCCAAACATATTTTATATCAGATCTAATAATGCTGACGATATAGATTGTGCAAATAGAAATTCCTTTACTGTTTAATTAAGACTGAATGAACATTTAACAACTGGAGTTAAGCCACACTGACATTCTCCAGATAAGTCTGTATTAACAAACCATGAAAGTAAACTTTGTTTTGCCATAAGTTTGATTTTTTTGCTAATTAATGTTTAGTTATTTTGCCTATAAGTTTAACTACCATAGTTCTTAAAACTATCGTTGTGTTGCATCATTTCTTCTGCCAAAAGAACCACCCATTATTTCTGCTAGTGTTTCTTATATTCTGTTTTAGATATTTATTTTTTCCAGGACTGAAAATTTGTCCAGGGCATTTACACTTTTTTTCTCCTATATATTGCCTCTGTATAGTGCAGCTGAATACACCTGTTTACTTTGCATTCATGAAATACACATTGTTTTTATTTATTTTTTATGAGATTCAGTCCTAGGATTTTAGCTATTTCAATTTTCGAATGAATGTGTAGTTGAAAGATTAACAGTAGTTCCTCATTTGTAGAACTGCTAGATAATGTGTCTACGTAGAATTAGAGTGCAGTGTCTTAGTCTTAACAACTAATCGTTTTGATTTTTGTCAGCTTCAAATCTTTTTTTATAGAACTTTAAACTGAATTGTCTTTCCTCCTATTCCTGTTAACACTGGAATCATTCTCCTGGTAGCATTTCAGTTGAATTTCACTTTCCATTATTTTTGTTGTTAGATTGTAGAGAAATGGTAATAAAATCTAGAAAGGAGTTTGAGAGAGAAGTAATGATTCAACATTTTCTTTAGTTTTATGCAAGGCTGTCTTCCTTGTATCTGTACTGTTCAGTGGGGTATATATGTGCATGTGTGTGAGAGACAGGAATAGAAAGGTATGATTATTTTAATAGTTGGATTTTTTCTTTAAAATGTTGAAACTTGCTTTTTCATGCTGTTTAGATTTACATAATAATTTTATTTGATGAGGTGAAAGTATATGCTTAGAAAAATTAGGCATGGAAATGATTGATTGTTTATAAAAATTTTTACAAACCTACTTGCCTGGTTGAATTTTCCCTCTCTTCTTGCCTGTGAACTTCTGGCTCTTTGAACCTTCCCCTATTCTTTTCTTCTCTCATTCCATGTCTTTGCTTTTTTCCTCTTCTTCCCACTGGCAGCAATTCTTTTGTTTCTTTAGACTTTTTATTGCCCCCATTTTCTATCAGCAGGTGTGTTTTAAAGACTTTTTTTAAAAAAATCACATACCTTTTGTAAATTTCAGTTCCCTCTCACCAGCTGAAGAAACTTTCTTAGAATTGACAGAAAGGAGAAGGAAAATTTCCTAGAATTAATAGAAAGGACTCATCAAAATCCTAGAATTTTCTCTTTTCTGTGGAAATGTTTTCTTCTAGAGCCTGCCCCCCAAAAATATGGGTGCATTTTTTTAAATACTTGAAAACCAGTGAGAATATGCCTTATTATTTTTAACCCCAAATTGATAGCATCTTGTCTGGCAGAAGTGGTTCGTGAGGTTTTGAGTGGTGCTCATTGTGGCAGAGGTAGATCTTAGGAACAGAATCGCAAGTATTTTTCTACTTTATTTGAAACAGTGAGGCAGAGGATTCTCTTCTGGTTGGCTGTTGCCTGCTTCTTTGGGCACTGTCGTCTTGGGCTGTGACTTCCTCCTACCATCGTGTTTGGCCCTGAAGAAGGAACTTGTCCTCTCCCTTATTACCACAGCAAAGCAGAGACCAGACATTCCTGAATGTTCCAGAATAACAGAAGAAAAAGTCCAGAGGATAATTTATGAGAGCTGCCCAGATCCAGTGGGACCCTCTTGCCCCTCACCAAGCTGTCTTTTCCTTGCCACCTGTTTCCAAGGCACCAGAGGTAGCTGAACCACCCCCATTAGAACATTCCAGATACTACCACATCTTTAAGAGTGTCAGCCAAATTGACAGCTACCCTGTAAAAAATGAGGAAGCTCTCCCTTCACCCCAGTCTAAAGCTCTCACGCTTCACTTCCTGCTGGAGAACTGACCCCTCCCCTGGGAAACTGACAGTGGAAATGTTCACTTTCTTCAGAGGAAATGCCATCTTCACCCAGAGGAGTTGGTCTGGATTTGTGGCCCCAATATGGAAATACCCAGTAATCTGACTTCAGTGTATTTCATGAAGCCTGTATTGTTCTTAAATAAATCACATTTGGAGCAGCAACCGCCAAACCCAGGTGAAGGCTACACCAGGCTGAATTCTGTTCCTGTTTTCATAACAGTTTCCTGTTAATGGAAACTGCATTAACGGTTTCCAACATGTCTTAGGATCCTATTTCAGCTGGGCTCACTTCACGGTAATACTAATGAGCTTTGAAACTTAACAGAAGTTACTTTATAACTTCATTTATATCATGTTCCTTTTTTAAATTTTTATTTTTTTTAATTTATTTATTTTATTTATTTTTGGCCATGTCAGGTCTTAGTTGTGGCACCTGGGCTCTTCGTTGTGGTGCACGGGCTTCTCTGTAGTTGTGGTGGTGGGTTTTCTCTCTAATTGTGGCTTGCAGGCTCTGGGGCACGTGGGCTCTGTAGTTGTGGCTCACGGGTTCCAGAGAACCTGGGCTCTGTAGTTTGCGGCACGCGGGCTCTAGTTGAGGCTCACGAGCTCAGTAGTTGCGGCACGTGGGCTTAATTGCCCCACGGCATGTGGGATCTTAGTTCCCTGACCAGGGATCGAACCCCCTTCCCCTCCATTGTAAGGCGGATTCTTTACCACTGGACCACCAGGGAAGTCGCCCATGTTCCTTTTTAAAATTAGCCACTTTCAAATATTCATCCTCAAGTGGAAGCAGAAAAAAAGAGTTGGGAAATAATAAGTGAATCACCTGTGTCTTCTTAGTGTTCCTAAATGAGACATGTGCCCTGCTATTTTCTACAATCCTTAAGTAATAATGATATTTGGTGTTATTTTCCACCTGAAACTCTCATAATTTTACCAAGTTAGACCTTCTTTTCATGTTTTATTGTTCTTACACTCTCTTAGGCTACTAAATCCTCAAACAGATTTACTAAATGGAAAACTGGTATTCAGAGGTCAAGTGAAGCAGAACTTAGTGGTGAAATTTAACCTGAAGTTTAAAAACACACCAAGATCCAGTCTTCTTTATAATATACTGACTTAGGAGGGTGGAAAAAATGAAAAACTGCTTGGTGCTCATAAATTTTAAGATCACAAATGACCTAATTTAGGGCTAATGATTACCTCATAATAATGTAAATTAGTGCTTTACTATAGAATCTTTGTATTAAGTAGTAATTGAGCCTTTTACTAATTAGTACTCCTAAACTTACAGAATATTTTCTAAATTTGCTCTTTAATAACTTTAGATCACTGCATAGATTATTTCAAACTCACTTATCAGAATCTCCTTTAAAGGGTTGTCTTTTTAACTTTTTGCATCTAAAACTTTTCATGTAGAATTACCCAAACTTCTTGCCATTACCGAAATTCAGATAAGTGAAGCAAGGGAAACAGAAGGTGTTAAAATGTGAGGCAGTGACTTAACCCAAAAGCATGGTTACTATCATCAGTGAGATTATTTTTTTTATGAAATTAAAGAAAGTAGATTGGTTTACTTGGACACTTTTTCTCCAGACTCCACTTTATGTGATAGGATGGTAGGATGGTTTTCTCTCTAAAAGGTGCTGTACTTTTTACTGCTAAGAATTAAAAGTTAACGTCACCCCACGGCATATCATGTTAAAATTAGGCGCTGTCATGGTTACTTCTTCTTTCTCCTCTCCACAGGTAATTCTTCCCAAGCTATTGGTTCAATCCAAGCTATTCTGTACACACAAGGTCAACAAACATTTGATTTATTTTCTTGGCATCAATATAAGTCAAAATCACACCCAGGAGACTAGGGTGTGGTAATACAGACATCAAATCTCCTAATACCCTAATTCTAAGCCCATCAGTCCACATCCTTTTTCATGTGAGAAAGAATGACAGAAACAATCTGACAATTAACAGTCCGGCTTCTAGAGCCAAGACACACTAAAATGTAAGAAAAACTGGCATAACAGGGTGACCTGCATTAGGGCTAGAGGAGTGGTCAGTGGTAAATCCAGCCCAAACCCCTTGGACTGTGACCACAGCACACAGATACATTATAATTATAAAGTTTAAGTAATGAAGTCGCAGTCTGAGATCCTTTTAGTTGAACAAATATTTATGGATGACCTACTCTCTGCAAACATCTGTGGGAAATAAAAAGATGAATGAGATATAATTCTTGCTCTCGCTGAATCCACAATGTCATCTTTCTAATTTTCAACTAAATATGTAATTCAGTTTTCCCCAATACTGTTTTTATTCTTACATCTCTTCATGTAAGATTGTCTCCTAGAAGTCATTTAATATAATGCTCATACAATTCCAACTAGTAATTTTATTTTTTGCTCTCAGTTCATCTCCCCACTGTAAGATCAAGACCCGGGTGGTGAATGGATGAGTTGGTGAATAATTTCAGTCTACTCTGCTCTCAAGCTGAAATCACATCAGGCATGTGGCTTTAACATACAAAATCAAAATATATTCACAATGTCTGTACCACTGAATTTTTCACCTTTTCACTGTTAGCTTTCAGAACCATTTTTGGCAGATGAAATTGAGACTTTAAAAAGAAAAATTGAAGCTCATGATGCAATTTTAAAATTTAATAAATTTATTTTCCACTCGTGTTTTAAACTGCTAGATCATTTTCCCATTCTTCCTTGAATTAAATGCAACACACACGTGTGCCTGTACAACACATACACACGCAGACACATCCACTTTGGAGACCTCTGGTGAACAATCTATCGTCAGGGTTAATGGGACTTGTTAGGATCTGTTGCTGGCCTCGGAGGAGCATGCAGGAAGGTGGATGGGAAGTGCCCTTGGGATTCATACCTACGGAGGTCAAGGGAACAGGTCTGTGCAGAGGGAGGTGTTGAAATGTAAAGCAGACCTAACAAAGGCCTGAGCCAGCCCCTCAGGGAAACTCTGAAACTGGGATGGCCTTTCAGTCTTGTCCTACTTGAGGCAAGACTGCCTGACCGTTATGCACCAATACAGGTACCCCCCACTTTTCAAAAGTTGCTTTCCTCCACTTTACTTTTAGGAAACACCTATATTAGTACCTGTTTTTGCTAACACAAAGAAATCCAAAGAGGATTTTCACTTTTACGAAAAAGGTGAAAAGTGAAAATAGCATTCCGCATTGGTTTTGCAGCGATGGAGCCATTATAGTGGCAGCACACACCCTGAACAGAGCAGGGAGAGTGGAACCGCCAAGCTCCTTCCCCAGGGAACGTCACTCAGCATCAAGCCACCAGAATTTTGAACTGTGTCGGTGAGCATCTGTGCTCTATTTCAGTTTATTTTGTACATCTGTTAGCAAGATGTGTCCTAAGATAATTGCCTCTTTGCTTTATGCCATTTCAGTTTATGAAAGCTTTTGTAGGAGCGCTCTGCTTTCAGATAGCTGGGACACCTGTGTTTAGCAGGTCACTGGATAAGGACTGCCCAGGGAGAAAGGCATGATCTTGGACAAGGTAGCTCTCTTCAGCTGAGGGTAATTCTTGGAACTTGGCTGAGAGCCATCAGCTGCCAGCACTCCCAGCAGCTGGGGAATAAGTGCCTCAAACATGAAGCGGAGACTGGACCACACTCCACAGTGTCCACTACAGAATCAAGGTAAAAATCTGGCCATGAAAGCTCGCCTATGGCTTCTGTCTTCAGGCCTTTATTTTTTTGTTGTTGTTTTCTTTTGGCTTTTCGAGAGTATCTAGACTTTCCCTCTTTCTCTTTGTGCTTTGATTTTTCAATACTGGAAAAGTTTCTCAATTGAAAGATTAAAAGAAAAGCTAAAACAGTACTTGCCTGACAACTCCTTAAGTTACTCTGGACAACTACCAGTTATGCTTTGCTCCAAAGAATACGTTTCTGGACCAATTTGGGCTTCCGAGAAAAGTCAAAATGAGTTTAGGAGGCAGGAACGTTGGGGGCTGCCTGTGCTGTGTGATTAGAATTGTCGTGGAGATCTCCCAGGGCCATTGGCTCTGACATCGTCTTCATTCGTAACTACCTCTGAACCCCAGTGGTGCTACCTGTCAGTGTCACTCACCTTGCCCTTGGAGTGAACTGTCTCCTTTTGTTTATCACTTTGTGTCTGATTGGAGTTCCCAGGCTTGACTGCCTGATACCTCTGATACCTCGAAGTCAGGCCAGCCTACTGTCCTCCATGTCCATGACATTTACTTCGGAATTGCATGAACACTTACCTGGAGATTGCTAAATACCAGCTGATAACACAATCGAAGAATGGATAAGAGCCAATGGGGTGAAGGGGTGCTAAGCAGGAAAGTGGATGAGCAGCTATAGTAGGCAGAATTTCTAAAATAGTCTCCTTTCCCCAAAGATACCCCATCCTAATCCCAAGAACCTGTGAATATGATGAAATATCACTTCCATGACTCTGTTGTGATAAAGCATAGTTTACTTGCTTAAAATAAGGAGATTATCCTGCATTATCCACATGGGTCCAGTGTAATCACATGAGCCTTTAGAAATGGAGAGTTTTCTCCAACCAGAGCAGAAAAGGAAGTCAGAGAGAGCTGAAGCATGGATGAACTTGACACCCCGTTGCTGCTTTGAAGGTAAAGGGGACCACGTGCAAAGAAATTTGCACGTCCTCTAGCCGCAGAGAGAACCCCAGCTGACATCCAGCAAGAAAATGGGGCCTCAGGGGACTCCGTGCATGGAGGCCACCCTAGTCTGCCTGGACATCTGACCTACAGAACTATGAGATTGCAGATGGGTGTTGTTTTAAGCTGCTAAATTTGTGGTAGTTTGTTACTGCAACAATAGAGAGCTAGTACAGTAGCCAAAATCAACAAGTTTACTCCTCACTGTTTTGGAAAGCGCTGTTTCTTTGGAGAAAACTAGAATCTGCCTCTAAAACCAGTCTGTCAGAAGGGGAGGGTAGACTGAGATCAAAACTTATTTTGCATCATTGAGCTGCAAATTTATGTACCTTTTACTCCGAACACCTATCCTATGTGACAAATGCTGTTAGTATCCTAATATCATCTCCGTAGGCTGCTAACTGGTGTTCACAGAAACTAAGTTATTGGTCCAATGAGTTGTCAATCCAAGTGCTCACCAGAATCACCTAGTGAGCTTTTAAAATATCCTGATGCTCAGGCCTGAATCATTGCGGTCCAGGCCTCTGGCACTTTTTTTTTCTAACTTAGTTCTAATCACAGGGCTTATTTGTTAATTTACTGCTTATTTTTCTTCCTGTTTTACCGAGATGTAATTGATGTACAGAACTGTATACATTTAAGGTATACAGTATAATAATTTGACTTATGTACATCATGAAATGATGACCACAATAAGTTTAGTGAACATCTATCATCTCATATAGATACAACATTAAAGAAATAGAAAAAAAATGTTTTCCTTGTGTGAAAACTCTTAGGATTTACTCTCATTTATAACATACAGCGTTGTTACCTTTATCATGTTGTACATTACATCCCCAGTACCTATTTATCTTATAACTGGAGGTTTGTACCTTTTGACTCTCTTCCTCCAAATCCCTCTCCCCCACACCTGCTACCTGATCTCTTTTTCTATGAGTTCATATGTTTTTGAACTGTTATTGACCTACAACACTCTCTTAGTTCCTGGTACACAACATAGTGATTCAGTATTTCTCTATATTTCAAAATGATCACCAGGATAAGTCTAGTTACCATTTGTCACCATGCAAATATACTACATAATTATTGACTCTGTTCCCTACACTATACATTTCATACCCTTGACTCATTTTTTTTTTGTAACTGAAAGTTTGTTAACCTCTTAATCTCCCTCACCTATTTCTCTCGTATCCCCCACTTCCTCCTTCTCTGGCAACCACCTGTTCATTCTCTATATCTATGACTCTCTTCCTATTTAGTTGGGTTTGTCTGTTTATTTCTTCAGATTCCACAGATAAGTGAAATCATACAGTATTTGTCTTTCTCTGCCTGACGTATTTCACTTGGCATAATACCATCTAGGTCTATCCATGTTGTCACAAACAGCAAGATTTCTTTTTTTTTTTTTTGGCTGAGTAGTATTCCGTTGTGCATATATATACCTCACCTTCTTTATCCATTCATCTATTGATGGGCACTTAGGTTACTTCCATACTTTGACTATTGTAAATAATTCTGTAGTGAACATAGGGGTGCACCTCTGGCACTTTCTTTTTTTTTTTTTTTTTTGCGGTACACGGGCCTCTCACTGTTGTGGCCTCTCCCGTTGCGGAGCACAGGCTCCGGACGCGCAGGCTCAGTGGCCATGGCTCACGGGCCCAGCCGCTCCGCGGCATGTGAGATCTTCCCGGACCGGGGCACAAACCCGCGTCCCCTGCATCGGCAAGCGGACTCTCAACCACTGCGCCACCAGGGAAGCCCTCTGGCACTTTCTTAAGTTCCTTGGATGATTCTGATATAACCAGATGATGTTTGACAACCACTGGTTTAAAATGTGGTTCATGGATGCCTGTGTCAGAATCCCCTCAGGGCCAGGGCAGACACAATGGTTGTCCCATGACAGCCATCCCCTACTTCTTCATTTACAACAGAGCCCCAGTTATGTTCAGGTAGCAATGTGCCTAGCCTTAGGGGACATTGCCACAGTCATTTCAATTTTACACTCTAGCCATGTTATCCCATTGCACTTTCTCAAATACCTTCCTGTCTCCTTGTAGCTAGAGGCAACCAGTAACACGGTTCTGGTGGAAAACATATAAGGAGACTCTGCCAGGGTGATGAGTTTCTAGGAAATTTTTTTTTTTTTTCAGGAAAACAAGGGGCACCAGGAGAGCTGTCTGGTGCCATTCTCTGAGCATGGTGGTGAGAGGATGTGTTATAGGGAAGAGTGTCAGCCTCGCCATGAGTACTAACATGCTGAGAAAGTAAGATAGAAAGAAAGAGCTTGGGGCCCTGATAACCACATTGAGCTACACCAACCCTGGAACCATTATTAGGAGACTTCTTGTTATGTGAGATAATAATAAGTTCATTTGTATCTTTTTTAAAATTAGATTCCACATATGAGTTGATACCATGATATTTCTCTTTCTCTGTCTGACTTACCTCACTTAGTATGATGATCTCTAGGTCCATCTGTGTTGCTGCAAATGGTATTATTTCACTCTTCTTTATGGCTGAGTAATGTTCCATTGTATATATGTATCACATCTTCTTTATCCATTCCTCTGTCAATGGACATTTATGTTGCTTCCATGTCCTGGCTATTGTAAATAGTGCTGCAGTGAACACTGGGGTACATGTATCTTTTCAGACTATTGTTTTCTCCAGATATATGCCCAGGAGTGGGATTGCTGGGTCATATGGTAGCTCTATTTTTAGTTTTTTAAGGAACTGCCATACTGTTCTGCATAGTGGTTGTACCAATTTACATTCCCACCCACAGTGTAGGAGGGTTCCCTTTTCTTCACACCGTCTCCAGCATTTATTGTTCATACACTCGTTGATGATGGCCATTCTGACTGGTGTAAGGTGATACCTCATTGTAGTTTTGATTTACATTTCTCTCATAATTAGTGATATTGAGCATCTTTTCATGTGCTTTTCGGCCATCCATATGTCTTCGTTGGAGAAATGTCTGTTTAGATCTTCTGCCCATTTTTTGATTGGGTTGTTTGTTTTTTTTACATAGAGCCGCATGAGCTGTTTGTAGCTGTTTGTATATTTTGGAGATTAATCCTTGTCGATTCCTTCATTTGCAAATATTTTCTCCCATTCTGTGGGTTGTCTTTTCGTTTTGTTTATCGTTTCCTTTGCTGTGCAGAAGCCTTTAAGTTTAATTAGCTCCCATTTGTTTATTTTTGTTTTTATTTCTTTACTCTAGAAGATTAATCCAAAAATATATTGCTACAATTTATGTCAAAGAGTGTTCTGTCTACATTTTCCTCTAAGAGTTGTACAGTGTCCAGCCTTACATCTAGGTCTTGATCCATTTCGAGTTTATTTTTGTATATGGTGTTAGAAAATGTTCTAGTTTCATTCTTCTACCTGTAGCTGTCCAATTTTCCCAGCACCACTTATTGAAGAGACTGTTTTTTCTCCATTGTATATTCTCGCCTCCTTTGTTGTAGATTAATTGGCCATAGGTGTATGAGTTTATTTCTGGGCTTTCTTTCCTGTTCCATTGATCTATAGTTCTGTTTTTTGTGCCAGTACCATACTGTTTTGATGACTGTAGCTTTGTAGTATAGTCTGAAGTCAGGGTGTCTGATTCCTCCAGCTCTGTCCAAATCACCCTTCTTTAAAACCAATCTCCAACACATCTCCCCTATGAAGATTACATGGAACAGAGAGGTAACTATTTACCCTCAACAAATAACATTCTGCCATTTTACAGAAAAAAAAAAATGCACGTTGAAACAGGGATTCTGGTCCACAACGGCTAATGATCGAGAGAAAAACTTCCCTAAATTTCCTTAAAATGTGGGTGAAATCAAACTTGGTCAAAAGGAGCTGCTGTCTCCCAAATGCAAATGGTCCTAGCTGTCCCCTTCCTGGATATCACTTAAGAGAGCAAGAAGACCTCTTCCCCATTTCAGACAGATGAGATCTCAAAGATCATACTCTGATGCTACAGATCACATTCAAGAGATCCCAAACCAGTCCAGTCCCTGTTCAAACTTGAGGGAGCTTGTTTGAGGATAGAAACAGACCAACAAGGAAAGAAACCTTAAATAGCAAATGGAAAGATGTTAAAATTGCTGTTTCCAATAGATTGTATGGGTCCAAAGAATAAAATGATCTTAAAAATAAAAAAAAATTTTTTTCAATTTTTAAAAGAAGGAAAGAAAAGCCTGTTTTTCCCAGATTCGCCAAACAGATATTTCTTTAGACAGATATACCTTTAGACAGATACACCTTTAGACAAAATTTTTATTTATAAGCTAAAAAGCAAACAACAACAAAGGACTCAGAATTCGGTTTTCTTAACTGTTCCAACATCAAAAGAGTTAGTTGATCACCTGGGAGGGAAATAAATCTTCTGTAATGAATTGAAAACATATTTTCTTGGATGTGGGTCGGCCCCCTGCCCAATAGTAAAACTGACGTATTTTCCCTGTTGAATTATAATTGACAACTCATTTTTGGAGGAATCTGTGGGAAAATAACAATGCATTACTCTATTTCCTCACCTCTAGTGTTGTTTATTCCTTGCACTGTGTAGATGGAGACACTGAGTCTCAAGGAACTGGGGGGGTTCCTTCACTGCTTGATGGAGAGGACCCAGCCATGTGCTTCATGCTGACCTCACTGACAGCCTCTTACTCCCTGGTGCCCCTGTGGCGCTTGCAGAACACACTTCCCTCCTGCTCTGTTCTTACGATCTTTGCACGTTCTCATTCTCCATCTCCAGCTGCCCAAGTCCTCCTTGTCTCTTCAGACTCAGTTCAGATGCCTCCAGGAAGCTCCCACCAGTCCTCTCTGTCCCTTCCATGGCACTTGTTAGAACCATTTAGTGCAAGCCTCTTGTAATAAATTGATTGGCACATCTTAGAAGGCAGGGATTCAGTCTGTATCTTTGCATGTCCTACAATGTCCAGGACAAGGTCTTGGACCTAAGATATAGTCAATAGATGCTGGCTGTCTGAATGGTAACCTGCCCTAAATTGGTCAGAACAGCCTTCTCCCTATAGGAAGGGGTTTCTTCCCATGGGGTAGGCAAATCTGTCTACCGGCACCTGCCTTGCCTAGTCCTGAGCAACTTCCTGACACCCCATCTGCCCCCAACCACCCAGGCCCTTGTTATTACTTACTAGTTTCCTTTTCCAAAAGATCAATGCAGTGGAGAATGGCTGAATTTGGTTTCATCCACTATTTGAGTTTTAAATTGTATTTACAACGAGTGAGGGCCTACTAGCCTAACATTATGAGATTAAATCATTTGTTGAATGAATGAGTTTGATGGGGTTCAGGGGAGGCCACTGCAATATGTGCCACTCAGGCATGTGGATTATTTTGAGCTGAAAACAAGCAACGCCCAGAAGACTCAGGAAGAACCTTTGAAATTCCCCTTTACTGCCTAAAAGAATTTAAAATAAAAGGCCTGTTCCAGGAGATAACTATCACCATAGACAACTGTAGCAAAGTATGAACTAGGTGTGGTAGACAGGGAAGAACTTAGCAAGCCCTGTTTGATCGAAGGTCCTCTCTGTGTCCCATTGTCTTCAGATGGCTCAGCAAACATTTATTTATAAAACATTAATTCTTTTCATCTTCCTGTGAATTGCCTTACTTCCCTTCAAAGTCTCAAACCCCAGCCTCCTCCTCCAGAGTTCAGAATGGTATGTGTATATATATATACCTTAGCTTTGCTGTCTTTGAAATTCTTCATGCTTATGTGGTTTCCCTGTACATATGTAATAAATATAATTTTCTCCTGTTAATCTGCCTTATGTCATTTTAGTTGCCAGCCAAAAGAACTGAAAGGAGAAAAAGGGCAAAATTCCCCTCCCCCACAAGTTCACTGAGTCCTGATTTCGGGCCAGCATTGCATAGAGATTGAGCCATCAGGAAGTTTAGAGAGATTAAAGGGCATACAAACAGAAGGGTAACATGAGATCTGATTCTGTATCAGATTAAAATTATCCTTTCTATGTGTGTATGCTCTTTAAATCCTAACTCTCAACAGGCCTATATCTGCTGTTGGCCTCGCCAGGAAGAAGAGCTTGAGACACACACAGAACAGGCCTACCTGGATGGCTGGAGACCTTAATAGCTAAAGCCTGAGAAATGCTGAGACCCTTTAGAGACACTGGTAGTTTTCCAAATAAGAGTTCCTGAAATTATGGTGTTAGCTTTTGATGGACAAGCGTGAAAGTTTTGTTTAAACATAAATCAACGATGTCTTGATTCAGGAAAGAAGTTTATCTATGACAAATAGCAAGTCTTCCTCAAGTGTCTGGGTGTCTACTGTTTGAGCTTTTTTGGGTGCCTGTTGTGCTTCCAGAGATATTTATGTGTTGGTAATACTCTATTGCATAAATACTTTCTGGATGAAAATATATCTCCTTAAGTACTAGATATATTAAAATATAAGCCTAACTGCTAAAGAATTTACCAATTCTAAAATATGTACGTTTCAATTCAAGGATGGCATTTTGTTTAGAAATGTGACACGAAAATCACATAACTGATGAGGTATGGTAGGCAAATATGTTGCAACATGACTTTCTTAAGTGAATTTTTTAAATGATTTTTTTTTTACTTTTTGGAAAAAACATTCTGAAGGAAAAGAGTGCAGGAAAAAATACACGTCTCCTTTATCTTGTTTTAAAAATGATGCAATAGGAAGAGGTCCAGGACAGTGAACAGTACACAAATAGTTTAAAAGGAGAATAAAACAGAATGGAGAGAAAATATTAAATGAGTTTTAGTCCATAGTTTGGAAAAGAAATGAAATGGACAGAAGCTGTAACTCAGTCTGCAGAGAAGACATTTAGGGGAAGCAAAAGTTAATAGATTCTATGTATGTCTCAATACCTAGTACCAGACGTAAGGTACCTGCCATAGATTTACTTATTTGTTACACAATCACTCTGCAAGATAGGATAAATTGTCCCAATTTACGAATGAGGCTGAGATTAAGTAATTTTCTTGGGTGTGAATCCCAGGTCTGCGTCTTGCCAGCTGGACAATCTTTTTTTTTTTTTTTTTAATTTTTTTATTTTATTTATTTTATTTTTGGCTGCATTGGGTCTTCATTGCTGTGCGTGGGCCTTCTCTAGTTGCGGCGAGCCGGGGCTACTCTTCGTTGCAGTGCACAGGCTTCTCATTGTGGTGGCTTCTCTTTGATGCAGAGCACGGGCTCTAGGCACGTGGACTTCAGGAGTTGTGGCTCACGGACTCTAGAGCGCAGTCTCAGTAGTTGTGCATGGGCTTAGTTGCTCCACGGTATGTGGGATCTTCCCAGACCAGGGCTCGAACCCCTGTCCCCTGCATTGGCAGGCATATTCTTAACTACTGCGCTACCAGGGAAGCCCTGGGCAATCTTTTTTCTTTTTTTAATAAATTTATTTATTTATTTATTTATGGCTGTGTTGGGTCTTCGTTGGGTCTTTGTTGCTGCATGTGGGCTTTCTCTAGTTGTGGCAAGCGGGGTCTACTCTTCATTGCGGTGCGCGGGCTTCTCATTGCAGTGTCTTCTCTTGTTGCGGAACATGGGCTCTGGGCACGCGGGCTTCAGTTGTTGTGGCACGCGGGCTCAGTAGTTGTGGCTCACGGGCTCTAGAGTGCAGGCTCAGTAGTTGTGGCGCACAGGCTTAGTTGCTCCATGGCATGTGGGATCTTCCCAGACCAGGGATCAAACCCATGTCCCCTGCATTGGCAGGCAGATTCTTAACCACTGTGCCACCAGGGAAGTCCCAGCTGGGCAATCTTAAACGTGAAAAATTCTGACCCACACTTTCCTTATCTATAAAATGTCATGAGTACGCATGTACGTTCCTTAGCATCGTGCCTTGGACATGTAAGAACTTAATTCTTTTACTATTATTGTCTACTTGAACCTCTCAGATCTATGCTGGAAAATGGCAGATTAGAAGGAGCCCCACTCTAGTTTCCTGTAGTCTTGCTCTCAAGATCTAACTCTAAACTAAGCCATCTCAGCCCTCATCCTACATGACTGGAGTTTTATTTCATAGGAGGGAAAATGGGTCCCAAGAATCTCATTTGCCAATAGAAGTGATTATAAATCATTAACATTTTGCTCAGTCTCTGTGAATCATGATCAGGTTACAAAGACATCTAATTATATTACAAAAAAAAAGAAAGAATAAGGCCCTCTATTTCCATTTCTTACCTATGATTCCCTGATTCTATCATTGCATGAGCCTCACATCCCTCATGCTGTCCATGGAATATCAGTTACAAAGGTTTTCAGCCTTCTGTAGAGTGGTTCGCTACATTTTTTCTCTTAGTAAACTCTATTAACATGTGACCACCCAGATAGAGGAGGAACTTTTCTGGGGTCTAGATATTTTCCAAGCTAGATTAAGGAGAAGGTTAATGAGACATCTGACAGAGACACCAATCCAAAGGGGCACCAAAACACTTCTGGAGACATAAAATTAAGAAAACTGTGCTGGCCAGAACTTGCCTCAGGGAGAATACTGTACATGTAGGAAAGTTTTTGCTAGACTCCTAAAGATGAGAGCTCAGGTCTCCAGGAGCATTTGGAGTCACACCAGATGTTCACTGAAATAACCGAGTGTAGGTTCTGTTAACTGAACACTTACGCTTTGATCCTAGGGTATAAAGGATGAGACATGAGCTGGGTCCCAACTTCTCCCTCCACTTTTTCCATGAAAAGCTGGACCTCACCTGTAAAGAAGTGTTGAGCAGATATTATATGGAGATAAACTTTAATATGGTAACCAGATACTCATAGGTCTTGTTTTATGAAATATTTCCAAATATCACCTGGGACAATGCTCATAGAACTTACACTGTATCTTTTTTTCCCCAGGTAAGGCTTTATTGGGGCACCTGCTGCAGCAGGGGGGAGTGACAACAAACAACATGTTCCCTTGCTCGCTTGCTCCCTGAGGGGGGATGAGCTTGTTCCTTATATGGCGTGAGGGTAGGGGTGTGTCCAGGGATCAGGCTAGAGGGGTGGCTTAGGTGTTTTGCCCACCCTATCTTGATGTTGCGTGGTACATTTCAATCTTCTACACCAGAGGTTCTTTACTGGAGCTCTTCCCTTTCTGGAAGAGGGAGACGTGCGTGATTTCGCCATCAAGAACACAGATTTAGCTGTCACAGTGGAATTCACTAGCCCCACATCTTGCATTGTGGGTTATTTCTTAATGTATGTGTAGATAATGACATGCTGGCGGCAAAGATGGATTTGCTTGAATAGTTAACCATTAATTAATATGTTGACTGCAGTTTATTCCATAGCAAAATTCCATATCTTTGTTAATTTTTTGTGCCACGTTATGTAGACGCAAACAGAACCAGAACTGAAAGTTTCATTCAGCTTTTCTTGGACATAGAGAGGGATGGGACTCAACAGTTGCAATGTGTTCTGTGCACCCTGTTATTTCAAACGCTGAAACTGTCTGACCATAAAATTTTTTTAACGTGAGGAGGGACACCTGGTTACCATGCATGTACAAGGGAATGATTTGATCATAGCAAAATCTTGAGGACATGTGAGTTTATGTGACTTGGGAAGCTCTGGATTCAAACATCCTAGTAAGTAGCAAATTCATAAGCCAAGGAAAAGAGATTCCTGTAATGGGTAAATTTCTATGCATTGGAAATGTTTTTTAAAAATTGTATTGAGAGGGAATGGACCAAAGAAGCTTCAACATGTTCCTTTGTGTAATGATGAGATTTGTTTCAAAATGTATGCAAAAAGCCAGGGTATCCGGGCGTAAGTTATAGAGAATGCGGAACCTATCGCTCTGAAAGGAGGTATTAGTTTGACAAGCCACGTGATAGTAATGGCTGCAGTCAGCTGTTGGTATTTTTGCAGTATGTAAGGGAGAGAGGGTAGGTGAATTCTTCTTTTGTGTACTGCTTCAGTTAACTATGAGAGGAATTGATGTCTTCAATCTCATCTAAGATTTCTTTTTGAGCCATAAGCCAACACTTCAGGGGTGTGGATCTATTTGTACTGATAGTAACCCCTGCTGTGCTTGGTAAAATGTCAAGCTTTGTTCCCTATATACAGAAAGGAATAGCTATTTGTATAATACACTATCATGCACTTAGTGCAAGAAATGTGTCTGCAAAAATGAAGACGTCTCTGTCTTCTTTATATAGTAACAAAAACTCCACTGGGAGGTAAAAAACAAATCTTTGCTTCTCCTGTGATTTTTGTTAAGGAATTGTTAGGTGGCACACATCCATCTCCATGTAGAAGTGAGGTGAATTCCCATGGCAGCACATTTATTTTGCAACAGGGAAAATGATGAAAATGAGTAAAGTGCTTCTTTCTTTTGCCTCTCTGAGAGGGTATCCTTTACCAGTTTACCTGAGTACTCATCTAATTGAAAGTGATGGGGGTGCGTAGTCTTTGAGACTAGGATTTACAGTAAGAAGAAATACAAAAAAAAAAACCATACTATTTTGTCTTATTCCAATTCTGGCATAAGAAATAAGATTATACAGGAAAAAAATTTTAAAAGACTTCAAAGTCAGACTGTTGCCCTCTGAGAGAGGAGTTTTCAAATGGTCTCTGTCCTCTTTAACATACGGCAGCCCCAGGCTGGAGGAGCCAGCTTATGCAGTTCTCCTGTGGGCTAGAGAAGAAACCTGGGCTGCCTGTGACAGCAGAACTCTAAGACCTGCTGCCACATAGAAGAAGATGCATCACAAAATCAAAGACAACCCATCCATTTTTCTTCCCAGGGGATGGTGGAAGAGGGAAGCTGAATGGAGTAGGACTAAGAAAGCAAAGTACTAGGATGATGTATTCACACTCCCTCCCCACCCTGCCACCTGCCCCACTCCCCAGCCCAGATGAGTGAGGAAAACACACAAGTAGAGAAGGCAGAGATGTTCTTGCCCCCAACACTCCACTTGGGACTCTGGGAGGAATAACCTCACAGGCTGTTCTGCACCATCCTGGGGAGAACCCACATCACTTGGCCATGCAGGAAGTCCGGAGGAGGTTGTGGTTTCCCCAGTGGCCTTGGTTCCCATAGGTGTATCTATAGGGTCCTACAGTCCTTGAGCCTGAGGTGGAGAGCATCCCCGTGGGGGGTTGCTATAGTGGAGGTGCGGTACTCTGTAGGGCAGGTTACAGAGCAAGTCACCTGGCCAGTGACTCAGAAGTGTCTGTAGGCCCTGAGGAACCAGAATGAGGTTGAGTCAGTCAAAGAGAGACCAGATGACAGAGTGACCACAAGTCCCTTCATGAGCCTGTGTTCTGACCACATGAAGACCTAAGGACAGCTCTCGGGAACTGCTCTAATGGTTCCCAACCATCTACATTGAAGAAGAGGTCCAGAAGAATATGAAGAAAGTTCAAACTTGTGTGGAGAATGGAGGGGGAGCATGCAGATGATGCCAAGCCAGCACATATAAGGACTTTGGAGGACGTCTGCATTGTACAGAAGCCACAGAATTGAGCCACAGGTATCAGCTGGGCAAGAACCAACCAGGTGAACTAGGTCCATCGCCCCAAAGACCACTGTGCCCAATATTCTTCCTGGCTATCCAGGAGTCGTGAAAACCTTGCCTGTCCCCCCATGTCCACAGAAGCCATCTTGCAGTGGGGTCAGGGGGACATACCATAGAGGAGATCTGGGAGGCTGTTTTGTGTGTGTGTGTGTGTGTGTGTGTGTGTTTTTCCCCATAGCTGAACATTATCTAAAGGGATTGTTTCCTATATTCATTTGAACTAAGATTTCACCCAGATAGGGCTAAAAGTTAGTGATTCTTTCCCCCATGACTAGAGGTCAGGAGGGGAAGCCTACAATATTTATAATTAAAAACAAAGGAACGGGCTTCCCTGGTGGCACAGTGGTTGAGAGTCCGCCTGCCGATGCAGGGGACGCAGGTTCGTGCCCTGGTCCAGGAAGATCCCACATGCCGCGGAGCGGCTGGGCCTGTGAGCCATGGCTGCTGAGCCTGCACGTCTGGAGCCTGTGCTCCGCAACGGGAGAGGCCACAACAGTGAGAGGCCCGCGTACCGCAAAAAAAAACAAAAAAAACCACAAAGGAACATATTTCAGTTGTACTGTAAGTTAAATTTGCAACCCTGTTACTTTTTTTTTTTTTTTGGTCACAGCTTACCCTTCCCCCTCCCCATATCCTCAAGTCCATTCTCTAGTAGGTCTGTGTCTTTATTCCTGTCTTACCCCTAGGTGCTTCATGACATTTTTTTTTTCTTAAATTCCATATATATGTGTTAACATACCGTATTTGTCTTTCTCTTTCTGACTTACTTCACTCTGTATGACAGACTCTAGGTCTATCCACCTCATTACAAATAGCTCAATGTCGTTTCTTTTTATGGCTGAGTAGTATTCCATTGTACCCTGTTACATTCTTTTTGAAAGCCCTGAGAAACAAGTCAGTTTTTCACAAAGTAATTCTTTATTTGACAATTTAAAAAACAAAATTTATCCTTCACCTACCATATGTATCAGTTGTACTCAAACACAAAAATGAGTTCATCTAAACATTGATCTAATAAGAACATGGTGTGGCCAGAGAGAAATTATTTGCTTCTATACAGCAATTTCTAGTTGGGATAAAGTATGTTGAAGTAACTTTCCTTTTCTTAGAGAAACAGTTTTAGAAAATGAAGAAATGACCATCTCAACTGATGTGACAACTTATTTGCAACAATTGAGTGACTCTTTACATGGATATCTTCCCACTGGAGATACCATGCAGAAAAAAACAAAGAGTAAAAACCAAGGATACTGGAGCCATTTTTGGAAAAATCTCAATTGTATCAGTGAAAGTCCTCTACATACAAGATAACCTTATTGAATTATGACCCAAAGAATAGGTTTTAGCAAAAAAGGCTTGGGAATTTCTGGTGAACTTGATTAGCACACCCTACAAATGGCAAAGCCAGCAGTGGAGATTATGTGATTTAGGTTTTCTCACTTTCATACATCAAGAAAAGGTCTAGAACATGAGTATGTAAAATGTCTTTTATTTCTTGAATATCTTTGAGCAAAAACTATAGGAGAAGAAAATATTGTTTTATATGGTTATAATTTTAATGTGTTCTTATTAATTCAGAATTATGGTAAACACTGATTATATTTCATTTATAATTATAATTATCTAAAAAGTATTATTCTCTTTCAGTGGTTTGTAATACATGGTGTAAGAACATAACTTGAGAACAAAAGGATGCCATTTGCCGTCAAGTTACGGACCAAGTTCAGTACCCAAGTTGCCAGCACAGTCTTTCAAAGATCTGGTGCTTATACTCCAATGGCAACAACTCAACGCAAAGCCCCCTGCCCCGATTTAAATATAACTAAAAACTGATGAAGGCATCTATTTGCCTTTCATTTTAAATGAGGTCTAAGAGGATTTGATAGAATATAATGTGTGTTGAGGAGCAACTCAAAAAGCTGGCATTACCTAATCACTCTTGTTGCTATAAAACAAATGTGATAACTATGTCTAAATTGTCAGAGTACATGGTGAATATAACATAAAATCTTTTCAAGTAGGCATTCTTATCATGAGCTATTGGATTTTGAAGGCTCAGCGTGTCTGTGTCCAGTGTCTTAGCTCAGCGTCATGTCACCTTCCCTCCAGTGTTTTTCCAGTTGGCACTCCCTGTCCATTCATTTGCCAAGGACAACTCCTGTACATTCTTCCGTGGCAACTGGTCTTATTTGAAAATGATGGAGCCTGCTCTCTCAGCCTCTTTCCCTCTTTACTACCTTCCTTTTTGTCCAGTTATTACATCTTCTCACTTTCCAAAGGGGCAGCAGATCCATTGTCAAAGTCTTTACCATGAGCAGATATAGGTAGTGTGGGAAAAGCATTTTATAAAAGTGTACATGGGTTAGAGTTTTGCAATTAGAAAGATTATCTGGATTCAAACTGGATTTCAGTTTTGCTGCCCCAAAACAGCTTGCTGCTCCCAAAAAAGAAGTCTGTCTCAGGCACATCCTCAGGTCCCAAGCTGTCCAGTTGGGATGTGTGAACTTGCTTCTTGGGAGGAAAGTTGCTTGGAATTCTCCCAGACCGCCCCAGCTGCTGTCGGCGGCTATGAGGTTCTTAACTTCTGACTTTACATTTTCCTCTCTGTATGTGAGTCCAGCTGCCCACTTCAGCATCTCAGCCAACCACCCCTTTCTACCCCCAGAAAGTGCTCAAAGTAGATTCAGTATTGAATATGTATACTTTCTTTTCACAATGTCATCAATAAATCAGCAAGGCATTCTAGCATGTCTACAAATGCTGCAAAGGCTGACATTTTGCCATCTCCACCCTGCCGTGCTCCTGCCAGTCTGAGACTCTACACTCAGACCTTTCTGGTTGTGACTAAGACTCTGCCTTTCTGGCCCAGGGATATATCCTTGAGCAACCTGAGCTCATGCCCCCCATCAGTAACCAAAGACTTACTTGAGTGCCACCCTGCTTGTTAGCAAGCTCACACTAATTTTACAGATGCAAAATTTTACAAATATAAAAATATCTGATTAATGTCTGCTGTTTAATGACAGACTTAGAAGAGGATATACATGAAATTATTTCTGGGTGTGTTTTGACTAACAGAAGAATTTTGGATCAGGAGCAGCTCCTGTTAGAGGTACTTAGAAAAAAGGAGAGAAAAGAGCAAAGTAATAGACATGGACAGAAGGAGGCAGAGAGAGTTGGCAGGAAATGAATAGAGATTTTTGCAGTGAAATACTGGAAAGATAAAAGAAGATAATTAAAAGTAACCTAGGGGGCTTCCCTGGTGGCGCAGTGGTTGAGCGTCCGCCTGCCAATGCAGGGGACACGGGTTCGTGCCCCGGTCCGGGGGGATCCCACATGCCGCGGAGTGGCTGGGCCCGTTGAGCCATGGCCGCTGAGCCGGCGCATCCGGAGCCTGTGCTCTGCAACGGGAGAGGCCACAACAGTGAGAGGCCCGCGTACCACAAAAAAAAAAAAAGAAACCTAGGGCCTATGAGCCAAAGTCTGTGGAGTGTATGAGAACAGAGAGGTACTGAAGAGCTGAGGAAATGGGAAGCAGGAGGTAGAAGTCAATAGCTCCAGAGTTACACATTCAGAAAGAGAGTTGTAGCAAACATTGCTGGTTTCCGCCTTCTTCCAAATTAACAAAGTACTCATTTGTTTAGGGCAGAAATATCATCAGTTAAAAACTCTAGTCTTCCCAGATTCTCTTTCAACCATGGGAGTGATGTGACACCAATGAGACGTAGGCAAATATCCCTACAGACTTTCATTCTCCAATAAATGTCAAAGACTCTGGAAGGAAAGAGTACTGTTGTTCTCCTTTGCCCTTCCTCTTTCCTGCCTTGTGAGTGGTCCTGACTCTGCAGTTGCAGCAGTCATCCTGCAACCACGAGGAAGAAAATCACATGACCGAGGATAGAAGGAGCTGGAAGGTGGAAAGACCATGATTCCTGATGAAAACCTGGAGCCGCTGCATTTTCGAGTATTTGAAGCAGAGCGTACTTCTAACAGACAGAGGAAGGTACCTTTGGGAAGGGACCCACCAAGATGAGAAAAAGGACTCCTTTATATTATCTTGAATATATTAATCTGTAACAAAATAAAACTAAATTAGACACCTCTTCCTGAAATAGTGTAAGAGGGAGGGACAGCCAGTTAAATTTCCAGTGAGTAAAGAATGATAAAAGGAAATTAACTACATTAGTCATATTATTCATGTAAAATGAATTGAATAATACGAATATCTTTCTATTTCAAATTCTCTTTGTTGTATTTTAGTAAACCTAAAAATATAGGGGCTTTCCTAAGTTGATGTACAGCTGATTCTGCCACGGTTTCTTATTTTTTCTGTATAAGGGTTTAAGTTCTTCCACTTCAAATAGAAATTCCTTTGGTGTTTTTAAGGAACCTAAGTCTGAATGAGGAAGAACTACTGTATGATAATCCTCTAGGACTTGGAGCCCAAGGCTATACTCATCCCAACAATCATAGTCTTATAGGCACAGGTTCTATTCTTCTTGAAGCTTTGGAGTTTGGGTGTAACCTTTCAGAAACTAAGTAAACTCCTGGGATGACAGCCCAGTTGTTCTGATCCCTGAATCATGCTGTTTCATAGACTCAATGCACCTTAGATAAACTTAGTAGTTATTTTTGATAATGCAACTAATATGAACACATTTCTAAGTGACTTCTTTAGGAAATTTGAGTATATATTTGTTACACTAGTATGTAGTGAAAAGAATCTGCCTTCTAAAATTTAGACAACAAGTTGAAAAAGTGACATTTCTGTCCTTTGAATAAAAAGCAAATGCATTTAAAGTATATACATAGTGTAAAGTGGGGAAAATAAATTTATCAGAAGGAAAAAATGATCAATTCTATTTAAACTACCTGTTTTAGAGTTATACTAGTTTCTCATTCAGAAATGTATCAGGTTAACATAAGTACATCAGAACTGCCAAAACCTTTGTTACCCAGATTGGAAGAAAAAACATGGATCAGGTGTCAATTCCACCTTAAATAAAATGGGTCGTTTCCTTCTATTTTAATAGTTGAGATTTAAGAAAGAAAATGGACCCGATGGGAATTTGATCCCATAAGCAGGAGATGAACACACTCCAAATCGTAGTGTAGTTCCAAGGAGACCTTCAGGTTTTTTATTCCAAGGATTGGCTCGATACTTCATTACACAGAAAGTGTGTTTGATCAGGTGAGACCTTCAAATCTGAGCTCCTCTGTGGTTAGGGGAATGCTAATGACTGTCTGACAGCTAATCACAGACATTGGATTTTCCCTCTAGCATCCCTGGCAGGTTTTCCTTCTATCTGGTGGCTGGTTTGGTACAGACTGGCAGCTGGTACCATGTCCACTATCTTGGGAGGATCCTGTTTCCAGTAAGCCTTCCTTTACTGTCATCTCTATATTGCATCTCTATTCCAGGTCCCTCTAGAATTTATAGCTATTTGATTTTAATTTGCATTTGTTTGCTATATTGCTTTACATGGCTCCTTTTACTATTTCATGAATCTATGTTTGATCTCCCCAGGACATCAAAGTACCTGAAGGATCTAATTCTCTTTGACACAAAAAAGCTCCCCAAAGGCCATGCCTTTGACTTAGTTTACAGTCCTCTAGGACAGTGTTTCCACCTCAAGACTTTCCTACAGACTAGTAAGTGATTTACACTATTGAATGGGAAGAAGTGAGAGCCAAGACAAGTCACAATGCCTGTCCCCAAAGAAGGGGATGGTGCTAGACGGGAACACTTTGCCTTTCAGTTGTCACCATCTCTTAGAGAGCATTACAGGGAGCTGGTTATCAACCAACATCAACCACTTACTCTTACCTTGGGGTAAAATTATCTTGCATATCTTGTATGCAAATAGTAATAATTCTCATAATGATATATGATGCCTATACAATATCCTCAGATGGTAATAACCTGGTAATGTTCCAGCTCAGGGTGCAATCCTGAACCTGTCCAGTCAGCCCATGCCCAAGTACAGGGGTTGGGGGTTTTGCTTCCACTCCCCCACCCTCCTTGGAGTGTCCAGGCCCAAGTCTCAGAGACCTGGTTATTCTGATTTTTTCAAAAAGGCAGGGGCGGGCTTCCCTGGTGGCGCAGTGGTTGAGAGTCTGCCTGCCGATGCATGGGACACGGGTTCGTGCCCCGGTCCGGGAGGATCCCACGTGCCGCGGAGCAGCTGGGCCCGTGAGCCATGGCCGCTGAGCCTGCACATCCGGAGCCTGTGCTCCGCAACAGGAGAGGCCACAACAGTGAGAGGCCCGCGTACCACACACACACAAAAAAAAGGCAGGGGCCCAGAAGAATAGTTCCAATTGTGCAGACTGATGTCTTGGGGTACGGGGGTGAGCATCACCCCCACTGAGGCCTGCAGGCATGGCACAGCCTGCTGTACATGGGAAGGAGGATAGGTATCATTGTTTCTCAGCAAGGCACATGTGGTGGGCACCAGAGTAGAGAATGTGCTGGGAGTCATCTCTTGGTTGGCTGTGATGGCCAGCAGAGGAGTGTCTGCACAAAGCAGCACTGGGAGGGGCGCATTAAGAGCCGAGGGCTTGTAGCAAAACAAGGGCAAAGCAGGTGTTATGTTGTGCCTGGACGTCCATCAAAATGGAAAGGGGGGAGTGGGCTCAGGCCTCAGGGCTTGGCTAAATCCTCAAAACTGCTCATGGTATTCCTGTTGCAGAGAATGCATAGGAGTGAACAGGGCAGAAAGTGAGACCATGAGGATGAATAAGAAGAGTGAAAACAGTGTAACTGAGCCTGTGTAAATGGGGAGTCAAGAATGCAGGGCTTGTTGTTATGTCAATGGTCCCCTGTAGGTAGAGGATGTGGTTGAGAGGTCAAGGACATGCAAACAAGTAAAATGTTGGAGACTTGAGTCAAGGGTCCTGGGATGATCAGTGCTACCAGGATGCTGGCTTTTTACTCTTTAGAATGTTTATCCCCAACCCCTATCCCAGCCCAGAAGCTGAGCTCCTTGACGTGTTCACTGCAGCTCCTGGAACAGCTGGTACGTAACAGGTATGCACTAAATATTTGTTGAATGCATGATTAATTAAACTAGCTGGTATTCCTTCTCACTCTCATTATTGGAGAGAGGAAGATTCAGCCAGCCCACAAAACCCATTCTGGATTTAGAAGCAATAGGAAGCCATGCATCCCGGTAGAAGCAGAGAAACACTCTTGTGTTTCTTCCCTTCTCTACTTTGCCCTGTCCCCAACACTACTCCCCTCCCCCACCCCCCGACCTGCAAAAGATCTGTTCTGGTCATGTTGGGTCCCAACACCAGCCCTCACCATGACTCTCTACCCCCTCTCCCCCGCAACTAACTCTGTTGTACCACATGGTGGGCCATCATCGGCTCCTCCATACAGGGAGCTTTCCTCAGCACCACTAAGATTATTGGTAACTGGGAGTGATTCTTCTCAATACATATGAAACCTAGGTAAAAAGCAGAGACATGGGCCAGAGATGGATGGGGCTTTCCTGGAGGAAGCTTTCTATCTTCATGAATTTCATCCATTATTAAACCATGAACCAGCCCTACTGATTTTAATGCCTTGGCTCGGTGCACAACTCGATTCAGCAAAGCTTCGGAACAGCACAGAGTGACTTCCTGTGGCAATACTCAGTTTGCTCCCCTGGGCAGATGTAGCCTTGACAAGTCATATGGTTATGTAGGATTCTTTATTGTACGTGTGCAGGCCCCCTTTATTCAACTCATGACTGGGACCCTTAGCTCCTGGCTCACGACCTTTTCCAAATTAAGCAGTAATAAATAAGATAACTCAATGTAGATTGCTTTATCCAAAGAAAAAGAATTAGGAAATATGGAGAATCCATAGTATATATATGCCTTTGGCTTCCCAAGGTCCCTTAGGTAATATGGAATTCTTTAAAAATGTGAAGAGATTTTGGTAACATCACAATCAAGATTCTATTAAATCAAAAATAAAAACAAACAAAAAAAAAGATTCTATTAAATCACTAGTATTCACCAGACTAAACTTTTCAAGCTATTCTGCTCTCCCCAAGCCCCAGGCCCCACCCAGACCCTAACATAGTGACATGTTCCCAGTCTTCACCAGATAAATAGTGGCCCGATGAATGAGAGTATTCATCAATCAATGTGACAGAAAGAATTTGAATAAATGGTTCCTATTTCCCTCAGTCTAATAAGAGGGAAATAGCCTAATAAACATATGTGTAAGTTTGATAGAATTTGTGAAGTCTGTTGAGTATTTGGAAATCTGTGATTTCATTTCCCAGATACTTAGAGTATATTATGGTTTAGCATGAAACTTTTGCACAGGTAGGTACTTCTGTGCATTTTCCTTATTAATCAGTTTGGTGTCCTCTCTGTGCTTTCACTGTAGTATCCATGAATCCTATTAATAAAACAAAAGATTTAAAGAAAGTGAAGGAAATAAGGCACCCCCGCGGTGAGGCTGGGGAATGTGGTGCAAATGGAGGGGAGGAGGGATTACTAGATATGACTATACATGGTTTTTTTGTTGTTGTTGTTGTTGTTTTTTGTGGTACGCGGGCCTCTCACTGTTGTGGCCTCTCCCATTGCGGAGCACAGGCTCCGGACGCGCAGGCTCAGCGGCCATGGCTCACGGGCCGAGCCGCTCCGCGGCATGTGGGATTTTCCCGGACCGGGGCACGAACCCGTGTCCCCTGCATGAGCAGGCGAACTCTCAACCACTGCGCCACCAGGGAAGCCCAACTACAAATGTTTTGGTTTGCAAGAGGGTTCTCTCACACATGAGTATCTCTCCTCCATTTGTGCCGACTTTCTGTTGGCAGAAGGTATTGAGAGCAATATGCAAATGGAAAATTCAGAAATGAATGTACCACAGCAATGAATGTTGCTTTTTCACTTTTTCAATTGAAGATAAATCCTTTGGTGCTTCACTTGCTCCCATCCCACTTTTTCTGGAGCTGTGGTTGAGGACTTGCCCCTAATTATAAGATTTTGTCTGTTGAAGCTGCTGTTTATGCCTGAACAACTGCTCAGAATACCACTGTAATTGCACGTCTGCCTTTCTGCCTTCTTCAAAAATAGGAGCATGACTTAGATGTTTGGAAAAGGTTAAAAATAGTGCTAACTACTAAAAGGAAAAAATAAAAAGGGCTGAAAACTTGCCAGTATTATATTATAGGTCTATGTTTTAAGATTATTGCAGTAGTAATACCTTGAATTTATCAAATTCTGTAGTGTTTTAAACTTTGTCATACCTATTTCCCCCACCCCTGCCCCTCGCCCCTAGAGATATGATGTAGGCTCGATGGTTATCATTATAGCCAATTTGCAGATAAGAAAATAGAAGGGAAGTGATTTGTCTTGCTCTCTGTCTTCTCCCTGTGTCCACCATCTCTGTGGGAACTTTTCATCACCATGGATTCCATTGCCTCTTACATGTGGGTGGAAGACTGCAAATCATTATCATCAGCCCAGAACTCTCTTTAGAGCTCATGCCCCATGTATCCTCCTGGATGTTGTCCACAGATGTCTCACAAGTGTCTTGAAATGAGTATTTGAAATCTGAGCTCACCCTCTGCACTCCGATCTGGACCTTCATTTATCTGGTAAAATGGCCTAGCTACCCAGCCAGTCAGCCAAGCCAGAGTCCTGGACTTCACCTTCCGCCTCCGTGATTTCTCTTCAATATCTTCGCTATGTGTTTCCTCCCCCTCTTCCTGCCATTGCTTAGTTCAGCTCTTTGGAATCCCTTCCATGGACTACTGATATTAGATTCTGATTTCTCTTTCTGCTTCCAGCCTAGACCAATCCAGTACGTGGCTACCAGAGTGAGCTCTTTATTTATTTTAAAATTTTATTTATTTTATTTATTTTTGGCTGCATTGGGTCTTCGGTTGCTGTGCACAGGCTTTCTCTAGTTGCAGCGAGCAGGGGCTGCTCTTCGTGCGGTGTGTGGGCTTCTCATCCTGGTGGCTTCTTTTGTTGCAGAGCACGAGCTCTAGGCATGGGGGCTTCATTAGTTGTGGCATGTGGGCTCAGTAGCTGTGGCGCACGGGCTTAGTTGCTCCGCGGCACGTGAGATCTTCCTGGACCAGCGATCGAACCCATGTCCCCTGCATCGGCAGGCGGACTCCCAACCACTGCGCCACCAGGGAAGCCCCAGAGTGAGCTTTTTAAATCACACAGCTGAAGTTGTTACTCTCCTAACTAAAATGCTTAAACAGCTTTCCATGGGCTATGGAATAACATTCAAATTATTTCATGTGGCACATATGATCTGGCCCTTGCCTATCTCTCCAGCTCTATAAACTTCAAGCCTCTTCATCCACCCTAAATTCATATTTATTGTTCACTGAAAGAGCATATGTGCTTTGAGTCACATCTAATATAGTCTGAAGCGAAAAGAAACCTTTATTATTCCTTTTATATAACATTCTTGGAATGACAAAATTATACAAATGGAGAATAGGGTTAGTGCTTGCCAGGGTTAAGGAGGGGGAAGGGGAAGGAGGGAAGTGGAGGTGCCTATAAAATGACAAATGAAGGATCCTTCTCACGATGCAAACATTTTGTAACTTGACGGCATCAAGGTGGGTGTGAAACTGTGCATCTCAGATTAGGACTTGAACCCACGATCTTTTAATTAGAATCACTCACCTGGTGTTTGGACTTACTGAGACTTAGGTTCTTTGTGTCTCAGTGCAGAAGGAATTCAGTGAGAGGCAAAGTGATAGGAAAGAAGTAGATGTATTAATATAGGACACTGTAAGAGATGCAAGCAGGCAGGCGAGAGAGCTCTGCCCTGAGGATTAAGTGGGCTACAATTTTATAGTCAAGGAAAGGGGGAGGGGAAAAGACCGCCTTCTTCAAGTAGACATGAGTCTTATATCACTAGTTCCTCCTTCATATCAGGCAGGAGAGTGTCTGACCCTCTGAGGTCAAACTAGGATTATCATAGTGCTTATTCAAATCAGTAGAAGGGTGGTGACATTTTTCTTCCACCTAATGGCCTGGGGCATATCTTGTGCTTTTATTTATGGCTTTATAGTTAAGCAAGGCTGCTTCCTTCCATGATGTTGCTATTGCTTTTTTTTTTTTTGGGTATGCAGCCCTCTCACTGTTGTGGCCTCTCCCGTTGCGGAGCACAGGCTCCGGAGGCGCAGGCTCAGCGGCCATGGCCCACAGGCCCAGTCGTTCTGCGGCATGTGGGATCTTCCTGGACTGGGGCACGAACCCGTGTCCCCTGCATCGGCAGGCGGACTCTCAACCACTGCGCTACCAGGGAAGCCCCAATAGCTTTTTGAGTGATCGTTAACTTACAGTGGTCTCCCAAAGTTTCCTAGGTTTCCCTTTCTATCTATAGTCCCCTACTGGGACTTCTATAACTACCTGTGTAACTATCCTATGCTATCCCTATCAGATGTACTGGTTGTGATAATATAGTTTTGCAAGATGTTATCATTCGGGGAAACTGGGTACAGGGTTAATGTGATCTCTCTTGCTCTCTCTGTATTATTTCTTACAACTGCATATGAACCTACAATTGTCTCAAAATAAAAAGTTTAACGAAAAGATAACTGCCATAAATATTAAAATAAACATGTAGACTTGACTAAATTGTTCGAAGATTATTGAAGACTAAATCTCAGCACCACTGTTTATTAGCAACAACATCACTATTTGTTAGGTACTGATGAGCTGTGTAGCCTTAACTTTCTCAAGCCTCAATTTTTCTCCTATGTGTAGTGGGGGACAATAATATTTTATAGCAAAACTTCCAAATTTTGATGTTCTGAGGCACCCTGGTATCCCAAATGCAGGGGAGAAAACTAATTTTCTTTTTATTCTTCTAGGTTCTTGGCTGACCCCCCCACCCTTTTAATAAAAGACATTAACAGAAGAAATAGATTTTTAATTGTGTAAATTAAATTAATTAGGCACTTAAGTTAATTAAATTAGTTAATTTAATTTTAATTTAAAAATTAAATTGGAAATTAATTAATATATTTAATTAATTGGTCATGGGGGCCCCACAAAGATATGAGACTCAAAAGGTAGCCAGACATTGAGGCTTATACATCCTGAGCTAAATAAAGAAAGGGAGAGGGTTCTGGGGCTTCAGTGGCAGGGAGGCAATTCACAGGAAGGTGAGAAGAGAAAATGTTAGGTAAACAAAGGTAGCCCTGCTATGCAGGTAAGTCTCTTAGGTGAAAAAGTTATTTCTGGTAATAACTCTCTTCCTGGCACAGGCTCCCTTTCTAATGTAAATTTCCCTTACAAAACAGTAACTTCTACTCTATCTTCAGAGCTCCCTTGTGTGCAGTTTCTCAAAAAAATCAGCTCAAAATAATCCTTATGCCAAGGAGGCATGTTTTGGGTGGCACATTCTGCCCTCATAACAAATGTATGACAAGGATGACAAGATCTTGGGTGTAACCTCTGGGTTGCTCTCCTTTGACTTTGGGCAGCCTCACCTGTTAACCCCTGAGGGCTGTGACAATTACCATTTAATTCACAGGAGAATTAAAAAGTATGTTACCTACTATTTTGTAAATGGATGTCTTTCTCAGAGGAAGATAATAATGTCTTATATTTATTGGGCCTTTACCATGCATCAGGCACTTTATGTACTATGGCGCCTTATCTCATCTAAACCTCACAATGATTTTGTCACAAAAAAGAAAAAGGCACAACCTAAAGTTGAGAATGATGTTTTATTTGGTGGCCTTACTGAGGACTATACCCTGGATACAGCCTCTCAGATAGCTCTTGTCAACTATAAATTGGCACTTGCCATCTACCTCTACAAGGATTAAATCATGCGCTGCTGCAGCTGCTGACTTTCAACACTCCCTGAAAGGAGCTCAGGGTGGAGAGCAGAAATGAGGCACTCTGTGCTCTGGGAAAAACTGGCAGAACAGGTCTTCTGATAGTTATTTTCAGGAGCCGATTTTATGAGCCCAATTCTTGTATCTCCTCATATCTAGAAAAGCACTAAAATCCTTCCTGGTGATGACTGCTCCTCATGACGCAGTAACCATCACGAGACTAGCAGAAACCTTCTACAAAAACTATGTGCTTGATTGCATGTACACCCCTTGCTGAAATCACATGTATACTGACCTTCCCCCCTACCTCTTTGGAGCAGTTTCTCAGAGCTATCTGAAATGCTGTCTCCCGGGCTATAGTCCTTATTTTGCCCCCAATAAAACTTAACTCACAACTCTCATGTTGTGCCTTTTTTTAAGTTGACACTGAGGAACTGTTTCAAAGAGGTAAGGTGGGAGCCATGATATCTAGGAATTTTTGCTGGAAAAAAAAAGTACAGTCGAACATCAAAGATTACTACTAATCACAAAAAAACAGACCTCTCAAGTTAATGATTTTAGTGCTTTTCTAAGTGTGGGAAGATACAAGAGTCTGGGCTCATTGAACTTATTCCTTTGACAGGCATCTTATCTATCTAGGGCCAGTATCCTGTTTTTCTCCATTCTGAATTCCCCTCAAGGCACACCATTGAGTGTGGCTGCAGTGGCTGATCGCTTGATAGCGGGCAACATTTGTTGTTTACTGAAATGGCAGGCAACTTTTTTGTGTCCACAATTTTTTGTTTTTTTTTTGGCGGTTCGCGGGCCTCTCACTGCTGTGGCCTCTCCCGTTGCGGAGCACAGGCTCCGGACGCGCAGGCTCAGTGGCCATGGCTCACGGGACCAGCCGCTCCGCGGCATGTGGGATCTTCCCAGACCGGGGCACGAACCCGTGTCCCCTGCATCGGCAGGCGGACTCTCAACCACTGCGCCACCAGGGAAGCCCTGTCCACAATTTTATGAGCTAAATAGTATTATACGGAAAGAAACAAAGCTCAGTTTATGAACTTGCTCAATATCTCACAGTCAGTGAATGGTTATTAACCCAGGGGTTTTCTTGTCAGAGCACAAGTTCCTAATATGCAGTAATCTCGTCTTGCTTGAGAACCTCCACATTCTGCAAAGTCTAGGACTCTGGTGAGTGAAAAGCTGGTCTTGATACTTTGTACAGGAGAGTCTAAATGGTGTGACACCGGGTAAGTCAGAGAGACCCACAAGGGTTTCATTTGTATTGTCAAATAAATACAGTGCAAACACCTATGTGAAGTAACACTTCAGTATTAGTAACAAGTTTTTGTATGAGGTCATTTTTCATATTCTTTGGGGAAGAAACTTAAGTAACCTCGGTTCTGGGACCTCTGTAAGGAAAGCAAGCTAGTGCTTTTTGCAGCCTCACAGCAGACAGAAACAAGCGTAAGTGGAAAGATAGAACTTGGAGAGAGGAAATCTGGTGCTCTAGTGCTCCTTTACTCTTTTTTCCTAGCAGACAGAATTCGCTTTTTAAATAGAATGGAACCAGGGAGATGTGAACACTTTATAAATATTTAGTCAAAGCAGTTACCATTTCTTTCCATCCCTTTCAACAATCCTCAGTGCCTGAAAAACAGACTGGCAGTTTTTTACAAAATGACAGAGAATATTCTAGCTAAGTTAACAGACAGTCTACCGAAAGGGAGCCCTGCACAGCCTTAAAGTGATAATAGCTAAATAAAATATAATCATCAACTTAATGATGAGGACTCTCTTGAATTACCACATAACATTATGTGAACATTTTCCATATAATTAATGGTTGCTTTGGATATAGAGTGACAAGTCAGCAGGCCTCTGATTTCCCGGTAGGTAGAAAACATATTGCCAGACAGATGTTTCACTAGCTATCAGTGGTTTGATTCTCAATAGACTAGTTCCTTTCCTTTGCAGTGAATTCAGTGCAATCCACTTTAAAACAATGAATGATTATTGAGTACCTACTATGTGCAAGGCAATCTGTTAGGCCCGAGAAGAGAAACAAAAATGTCTCAATACTTTCAACAAGACAATAAAGAGAAATGATATATGTGCATAGATTAAGATAATCTATGGTAGGAAAGATAAGTGAGCGAACACCTCTGGCCCAGGCGGAAAAGCTTTGCCTTACATTTGAGATGACACTAGAAGGTAGGCAAAATTCAAAAGACTTAGACAGGGGAAGGAATTTCCAAGAAAAGGAAACAGTGCCTATCAAGATACGAAGCAGGGCTTCCCTGGTGGCACAGTGGTTGAGAGTCCGCCTGCCGATGTAGGGGACACGGGTTCATGCCCCGGTCCCGGAGGATCCCACGTGCTGCGGAGCGGCTGGGCCCGTGAGCCATGGCTGCTGGGCCTGTGCGTCCGGAGCCTGTGCTCCGCGACGGGAGAGGCCACAGCAGTGAGAGGCCCTCGTACCGCTAAAAAAAAAAAAAAAAAAAAAAAAAGATATGAAGCAAATAATCTTGGAGTGTTTCAGGGAAGGATGAGTATGGTTGACAGAAATTTAAGGGATCAGGGTCTAGTAGGGCTGGTTTCTCCAATACAGTAGCCATTAGCCACAGGTGGCTACTGAGCTCTTAAAATGTGGCTAGTCCGGAGACTTCCCTGGTGGTTCAGTTGATAAGATTCCATGCTCCCAACGCAGGGGGCCTGGGTTTGATCCCTGGTCGAAGAACTAGATCCTGCATGCATGCCACAACTAAGACCTGGTGCAGCCTAAATAAAAAAATAAATTTTTTAAAATGTGGCTAGACCAAACAGAAATTTGCTGTAAATGTAAAATGCACACCAGATTTTGAAAACTTAATTTTTTATAACATCTCATTAATATTTTTATATTATGTCAACTGAAAGAAAAACACACAATGTAAAAGTTGTGAGTTAAGTTTTATTCAGGGACCTTACTGAGGAATATAGTCTGGGAGACAGCATCTCAGATAGCTCTGAGGAACTGCTCTAAAGAGATAAGGGAGGAGCCAGGATATATATGAAATTTTTGCTGGGAAAATCACATAGTCAAGCATCAAGAGATTACTGATAATCACAAAGAACAGGCATCTCAAGTTATCATATTTGTGCTTTTCTATGTTTGGGAAGATGCAAGAATCTGGGGTCATTGGAAATTTTTCCTTATAATAACTTTTATTTTTAACATCTTTTTTGGAGTATAATTGCTTTACAATCGTGTGTTAGTTTCTCCTTTATAACAAAGTGAATCAGCTAAACGTATACATATATCCCCATATCTCCTCCCTCTTGCATCTCCCTCCCACCCTCCCTATCCCACCCCTCTAGGTGGACACAAAGCACCGAGCTGATCTCCCTGTGCTCTGTGGCTGCATCCCACTAGCTATCTATTTTACATTTGGTAGTGTATATATGTCCATGCCACTCTCTCACTTCGTCCCAGCTTACCCTTCCCCCTCCCTGTGTCCTTAACTCCATTCTCTATGCCTGCATCTTTATTCCTGTCCTGCCCCTAGGTTCTTCAGAACCACTGTTTTTGGGGGTTTTTTAGATTCCATATATATGTGTTACCATACAGTATTTGTTTTTCTCTTTCTGACTTAACTTCACTCTGTATGACTGTCTCTAGGTCCATTCACCTCACTACAAATAACTCAATTTCATTCCTTTTTATGGCTGAGTAATATTCCATTGTATATATGTGCCACATCTTCTTTATCCATTCATCTGTCAATGGACAGTTAGGTTGTTTCCATGTCCTGGTTATTGTAAATAGTGCTGCAGTGAACACTGTGGTACATGACTCTTTGAATTATGGTTTTCTCAGGGTATATGCCCAGTAGTGGGATTGCTGGGTCATATGGTAGTTCTATTTTTAGTTTTCTAAGGAACCTCCATACTGTTCTCCATAGTGGCTGCATCAATTTACATTCCCACCAACAGTGCAAGAGGGTTCCCTTTTCTCCACACCCTCTCCAGCATTTATTGTTTGTAGATTTTTTGAAGATGGCCGTTCTGACCAGTGTGAAGTAATACCTCATTGTAGTTTTGATTTGCATTTCTCTAATGATTAGTGTTGTTGAGCATCCTTTCATGTGTTTGTTGGTAATCTGTATGTCTTCTTTGGAGAAATGTCTATTTAGGTCTTCTGACCATTTTTGGATTGGGTTGTTTGTTTTTTGATATTGAGCTGCATGAACTGCTTGTATATATTAGAGATTAATCCTTTGTTAGTTGCTTCATTTGCAAATATTTTCTTCCATTCTGAGGGTTGTCTTTTCGTCTTATTTATGGTTTGCTTTGCTGTGCAAAAGCGTTTAAGTTTCATTAGGTATGATTTGTTTATTTTTGTTTTTATTTCCCTTTCTCTTCTTTGTTCGCACAGCTCCCGGGGTTCAGTTTTGGATTTGTCCCTGCCTCTGCATGTAGGTCACCTGAGGGCGTCTGTTCTTCGCCCAGACAGGACGGGGTTAAGGTAGCAGCTGATTAGGGCCCCTGGCTCACTCAGGCCGGGGCGGGGCAGGGGGGCGGAGGGCGGGGAGAGGGGTGCGGAATGCAGGGAAAGCCTGCGGTGGCCGAGGCCAGCATGAGGTTGCAACAGCCTGAGGCACGCTGTGTATTATCCTGGGGAAGTTGTCCCTGGATCCCGGGACCCTGGCAGTGGCGGGCTGCACAGGCTCCCGGGAGGGGAGGTATGGTTAGTGACCTGTGCTTGCACACAGGCTTCTTGGTGCCTGCAGCAACAGCCTTAGCGTTTTCATGCCCGTCTCTGAGGTCCACGCTGATAGCCATGGCTTGCGCCCATCTCTGGAGCTCATTTAGGTGGTGCTCTGAATCCCGTCTCCTTGCGCACCCACAACCAATGGTGTCTTGCCTCTTAGGCAGTTCCAGACCTTTTCCCAGACTCCCTCCCGGCTAGCTGTGGTGCACTAACCCCTTTCAGGCTTTGTTCACGCAGCCAACCCCAGCCCTCTCCCTGGGGTCTGACCTCCGAAGCCAGAGCCTCAGCTCCCAGCCCCCACCCGTCCTGGCGCGTGAGCAGACAAGCCTCTTGGGCTGGTGAGTGCTGGTCGGCACCGATCCTCTGTGCAGGAATCTCTCCGCTTTGCCCTCTGCACCCCTGTTGCTGTGCTCTCCTCCGTGGCTCTGAAGCTTCCCCCCCCCCGCCCACCCCCCCGTCTCCACTAGTGAAGGGGCTTCCTAGTGTATGGAAACTTTTTCTCCTTCACAGCTCCCTCCCCAAGGTGCAGGTACCGTCCCTATTCTTTTTTTTTAGCAGGAAATTTACTTGTTTATTATTATGGTCAGCTGTAGAGGAAAAGAAAAAGCTGAATGATGCTTTTGTCTCTGTTTTGTCTTTTTTCTTTTGCCCTACGCAGGTGCATGGGGAGTTTCCTGCCTTTTGGGAAGTCTGAGGTCTTCTTCCAGAGTTCAGTAGGTGTTCTGTAGGAGTTGTTCCACAGGTAGATGTTGTGATTTTTTTTTTTTTTTTTTTTTTTTTTTTTTGCGGTACGCAGGCCTCTCACTGTTGTGGCCTCTCCCGTTGTGGAGCCCAGGCTCCAGATGCGCAGGCCCAGTGGCCATGGCTCACAGGCCTAGCCGCTCCGCGGCATGTGGGATCTTCGTGGACCAGGGCACAAACCCGTGTCCCCTGCATAGGCAGGTGGACTCTCAACCACTGCACCACCAGGGAAGCCCTAGATGTATTTTTGATGTATTTGTGGGGAGGAAAGTGAGCTCCATGTCTTACTCCTCTAACATCTTGAAGGTTGGTGTGTGGGATTATTTCTGAACTCTCTATTTTGTGTCTTTAATCTGTATGTCTATCCTTATGCCTATGCCATGCTGTTTTTTTTAAGGAATTTTTTTTAAAAATAAATTTATTTATTTATTTATTTTTGGCTGAGTTGGGTCTTTGTTGCTGCACACAGGATTTCTCTAGTTGTAGCGAGTGGGGGCTACTCTTTGTTGCGGTGTATGGGCTTCTCATTACGGTGGCTTCTCTTATTGCAGACCGTGGGGTCTAGGTGTGTGGGCTTCAGTAGCTGTGGCTCTTGGGCTCTAGAGCGCAGGCTCAGTAGTTGTGGCACACAGGCTTAGTTGCTCCGTGGCATGTGGGATCTTCCCAGAGCAGGGCTCAAACCCATGTCCCCTGCATTGGCAGGTGGACTCTTAATCACTGTGCCACAAGGGAATCCCTGCCATGCTGTTTTGATTACTGTAGCTTTACAGTAAGTTTGAAATTTTTAAAAAATATTTTGATTAGTCTAGGTCCTTTGCATTTCTATATACATTTTAAGATTAGCTTGTCAATTTTTCAGAAAAAAAAACAGTAACTGGGATTTTGATTGGGGTTGTTTTGAATTTATAGATCAGTTTGGGGAGAATTGCAATTTTAGTATTATGAAGTCTTATATTCCATGAACATGCTGTATCTTTTCATTTATATTGATCTTTTAAATTTTAGATCTTTTACATTTTTTCAGCAATGTTATGTTGTTTTCATTGTATAGATATTGCATTTCTTTTGTTAAATTTATTCCTAAGTATTTTATTCTTTTTGATGCTATTATGACTATATTTGTTTTCTTAATTGCATTTTCAGGTTGTTGGTTGTTCATATGTAGAAATACAATTGTGTTTTGTTTTGTTTTTTAACATCTTTATTGAAGTATAACACACAATTGATTTTTGTACACTGATTTTTTTATCCTGTGGCACTGCTAAACTCACTTATTATTTCTGATAGATTTTATAGGTTCATTGAGATTTTCTACGCATAACATTGTGTCATCTGTAACTACATACAATTGTACTTCTTTTTTTTCCAATCTGTATACTTTTACATTCCAATATATATGCTCTTACATTATTTTTCTTGCCTTGTTGCACTGGCTAGAACCTCTAGTACAATGTTGAATAGAAGTGATGTATTAGCCAAGGTTCTCCAGGGAAACAGAATGTGTGTGTGTGTGTGTGTGTGTGTGTATGTACATATGTTGACATATACAATTAACTATCACAAGTGGTTGGAGTAGATATCTTTGTCTCATTCCTGATCTTAGAGGAAAGGAATTCAGTCTTTCACATTAAGTATGATGTTAGCTGTAGGGTTTTCATAGAAGCCCTTTATCAAATTGAGGAGGTTTCCTTCTATTCCTAGTGTGTTAAAAGTTTTTAATCATAAATAAGTATTGGAATTTTTCAAATGCTTCTTCTGCTTCATTGGGATGATTTTTTTTTCATTTCTTCTGTTAATATAGTGTTACATTAATTGATTTTGAATGTTAAACCAACCTTGTATTCTCAGATACACCTCACTTGTTTATGGTGTATAATTCTTTTTATATTTTCCTGGGTTTTTGTTTATTTTGTTAGCATTTTATTAAAGATTTTTGTATCTGTGTTCATGAGCCTAGTTTTCTTTTCTTGTAGTGCCTTTATCTGGCTTTAGTATCAGGCTAATACTGACCTAGTAAAATGAATTGGGAACTAGTCCAGCCTCTTCTATTTCCTAAAAGAGTTTGTTTAATATTGGCATTATTTCTTCTTTAAATATTTGATAGAAATCACCAGTATAGCCATTTGGGCCTAGGTTTTTCTTTGTTGAAAATTTTTCCATTGCTCATTTAGTTTATTTATTTATTTATTTTTGCTCATTATAGGTCTATTCAGATTTTGTTTCTCCTTGGGTCAGATTGGTTCATTTATATCTTTCTATGAATTTGTCCATTTCATCCAAGAGATGAGATGCTGAGCAGTTTTGTCTAATAATTTGGCAGAGTCTCTTAAAGAAGAGCAGAGTCAGCCGTCTGGAGATGATTTTGTGTTGATGGTGGAGTCTAGCAATGGTGGAACATGGTGAATGGCCCCTATCTTGGTGGAATTTGAACTGCTACTTCAACGTTGTGAGGAGCTAAGGAGAGAGACAGTCATTAGGGGGCCACTCGTGTGGAGGGGTGTGTGTAGAAGCAATAACCCACATACAGCTTAAAGTGTTCTCTTTTGGACAGTAATTCCTTACTGTTGTCCTCAGTCATCAATAAATATTTTTAAACCTTCAGCTTATTTTTGGCTGTACCTTGGAGAGTTGCCAAAGGGGCAAGGAGGAAAGTGGTGAAGAAGAATAAAAAGAAGGAGAAGGAAGAGGAGAAAGAGGAGGAGAGCAAGCCACAGAAGCAGAACATCAGAACCTACAAGAAGTCAAGAGGTAACTTCTGAGTCCCAATGCAGCAGCAGCTCAGAGTACAGCAGAGGGGACAAGCAACAGCCAGAGAGAATCTGGGGACCATGTAAACATTCCTCAGTGATTTCCAGGGATTACTTTGAGGAGGTAAACTCAGGAAAAAAAAAAAAAAAAAAAAGGAAGAGGTTAGAGTATGTCTCAGCAACAAATAAATCCAAAACTTTCCATGGCTTAAGGCCACAAGGGTCCTTATTGACTCACGCTACATTTTCACTGTGACTCAGCAGGAGGACTCTAACTCAAGTCACCCTCCCTCTGGGATTAAGGCTGAAAGAAAAAAAAAAGGAATTCCTGGAATCTAAGAGATGAAGATCCTGTGCCTTTGAATTATAGATACTTTTTAAAAGGTGGCCTTATTTGATTGCCTCAGGCACATCAAGACTGGGGACATATTAGTTATACCTCCTTTTCCCAGTAATCATTATGTATATTCCCCAAGGCTCAGTGGAGTCAGGGTATTAGCTGCTCCTTTCAAATGAAAAGCAATCAGATAAAATCACATCCCATAACAGTATTCTCTTTCCCAAGGTTAATAATTGCATCTTTAAGAGGACACCTGAGCTATCCAAGAGACATTGGTTATTACAAGGAAATAAATGTTTAATGAGTAGAATTTCAGACAGCAATGCAGATTGATAGAGACAAATCTTTGTTCTTTGGGGTGAAACTTTTGAATCCCTTAGATCGCACAAACAGATGATGCTATAACTTGCCTATTCATAAATAAGTCCTATCCTGAACTAGGAATGGTAGCTAGTCAGGCAAGACAAGGAGGTAGAAGAAGTGTTTAAACCCCATTAGCTGTGCACTTAAACCATCTACTCTTGTCCAATTATTTTACTATTAAATGCCTGTGCATCCAACCAAAATGAGAGCTTCAAAGAAATTAGATTAGTAGATTAATTCACAGAACTCAGGAGTAAAGACAGGTTATTTAAAATGGGGTTTCCTTACTTTTTGCCACCCTGCTTGGAGCCTAATTCATAGAGATTGACATCTAAGGCCACCTTATATGAAATCACATGCCAAGGTAACTTACTTCCTAGGAAATGTGCCCTGATGTCTCATTGTGAGAGGGCACCTTACAGGTCAGGGTGATTTGAGCACTGAGAAAACAGAGCACAAGAACAGCACGTGGTTGGAAATATTTTGGTGAATTAATTGTATAATTCTTATTCCCTCCATACTTACCCTTTTCTTATCTCCTCCACCCCCAACCCTGCTCATAACAGGATCTGTGCTCCACTGTGTCCAAAGGGGCATGGAGAAGGGTGGACAGCCGAGCTCTGTGGAAGCTTGGAGACTTCTTGGATTTGTTTTCCTAGACACTTTTATCAACTGAGGAGATTAGGGCTTGAGGGAAAGGGGTAAGGCCAGGGTGAAAGAGAGACTGAGACTCTTCCCCTTGGCTCGAGGAGAGGAGAGAGCTGTGGTCTTGGAGGAGCAGGGCCATGGACTGAGGAGATGTTAAGGGCACAGGGATGTAGCTGTTGCCAGGTCTTGATGGAAGAAGTCGTAGTCCCTGTGATTCAAGCCATAGCACCAAAAAGATTCCTGTGACCTAAAAGCAGAACAGAAGTAAAGAGAAGGTCCAGGCCTGAATTTAATGCCAGGTTAGCTTCATGGGGACACAGAATAAAAACTAAGTTAATATATTTTAAAAACAGAGATGAGATTTGTCACATACATGCCTTTGGGAACTGAGGTTGATGCCAATGTACAGGTATATTCTTCTTTAAATGCAAACTGAAAGCTTGAGGCTTTCAGAGTATAGTGAGTTTCTTACTAGAAAAAAAATATATATATATTTTGCGGTACGCAGGCCTCTCACTGTTGTGGCCTCTCCTGTTGCGGAGCACAGGCTCCAGACGTGCAGCCTCAGTGGCCATGGCTCATGGGCCCAGCCGCTCCACGGCATGTGGGATCTTCCCGGACCGGGGCACGAACCCGCATCCCCTGCATCGGCAGGCGGACTCTCAACCACTGTGACACCAGGGAAGCCCCTAGAAAATATTTTTAATTGAGGCAAGGAAAGGAAGAAGGTTACAATCAGAAAATTACTTTTAAGGCTACTGACCAGTCGACTAGAAGAGCAGTTTCACTGTAAGGTTTTTCTACCTTTGGGATAGGTAGTAGCCCTGCTGCTGTGACTGGAAGGACGCACAGAGGGAGCCTTCCCTGCGAGGGCGGGGAACATATCTCCACCACCTCCTGGGTGCTAATGAGCAGTTTATGTATTCTGTTCTTAATTTTAAGCTTTTAAGACCTAAGTTTCAATAAAAATAAAATAGAAATCACTTAAAAGATCTTCGCCATAGTGGGTAGGATTTTCCCAACTTCCCGTTTCTCTGAAAGTTCCCTCGGATCAGGGTACAGAGGTAGGAAGCCTCCTGAGGAAGGGTGCAGAGGTGGACTTCCCATCCCTGAGGCTGACATGAGGGTGTAAGGGGTGAGGAAGGGGTCAGGCGTTACCTAGGCCTCCCAGAACAGTGGCTCTGTAGCCGGAGCCCCGGACAGGGGTCACCATAGGAAAATCAAATGGTCCGTCCCCTGGAGAGCTGGCTCTGGTCATCTTCGCCATCTGTGAAAACCAAGGCCAATCAGTGTTAGAGAAGGAGGTGGCAACAACCAAGAGAAAGAGGGGCAGCCTTGGCCCAAGCAGAAGCATTCCTTCTGCCTCCTCAGCAGTCATGGAGCAGAAGTCATGGAGCAGGGGTGTGTGACAGGGCAGCTCACCTCTCTCCATTCCCAGCCACCACTCAGCCTGTGCTGGACGAGGAGAGGTGGTTTGAATATGGTATTGACGTTTTGCAAATTAAGATTTCCATTGCATAGGAGACTGAAATTTTATGAATGAACATGACTAAAATAAAAGAACTGGAATGAGATTGTTTGAATGACTGAAAACTTGTGGAGTGAGGTTGAGATATTGCTAAGTTATCCTGACTATTAACAAGTATGGGTGGGGGACAAGGGAAAGAGGAGGTGACTCAAGACCATAGAGTTCAGGAAAATAATCTGGAAAAAAAAAAAATATATATATATATAGAGAGAGAACTGAATCACTTTGCTGTATACCTGAAACTAACACAATATTGTAAATCAACTATACTTCAATTAAAAAAAGACAGTACAGTTCACAGCAGCTTTTGGAAAAAAATTATATTTTGTTTATACACCAGTGAATTGTGCTTGCTTATTCAAAATGATTATGTTTAATTACTTTTTTTGTCTTTGGGCTGTTTTTCCAGTGGGCTGTTCTCTTTAACTATCGATTAATTAAGGGTTTTATATACCAAGGAAATTCACGCTTGGTCATACATTAGACAAATGTTTTTTCCAGTATGTTACCTGTGTTATAATTTTTAATGAATTTTTTCCATAATTAAATTGTCATTATTTTCCTCTGTTGATTCTGATGTTGGTATCTCGCTAAGATACATTCCTCACCGTAAAAAATAGTAAAAAAATTGTTCACTTTTTTTCTAGTGCTTTCTTTTCATGTTTATACATGCCATCTTAAGAAATGTGGACTAGCCTTTAAGAAAGAGTATCTGCTGTTGCTTTAACAACAATGAATCTTTTGTAACTTTCTCTTCTAGCACTTTTCCACTCCTGCTGGGGTGTTTTATTCACCGTCATTGAGGTCCTGACTTGCTATGGTCACTGACCTTTCTGGAACTATGACCAACAGGCTAATCGCTCTTATTTCTCACTTTGCCACATGCATACTGATTCGTACTCTACATATGTAACCTTCTTACAAATACCCTGAATCTCTGTTCAAGAAGCAGCTTGGTCAGAAAGCCCATGGCATCCTTATCCCTCCTGCTACAGAGGGTTTGATGTTAGGAATTCAGTCAGCTACTAAAATTCAAGGTCAGCAACAGCCTATGTGGATTAGAACATAACCCTTTCTCATGTTTCTTGGGCTTATACTTGAGTTATATTTTCAATGCTATTTGGAAGATAAAGCAAAACCTTTACATCTCACTTTCTAGAATTTCTATCACTTGCTAGATAGGGATTATATTGTTGAGAGTCAGCAGTGTTTATTCTAAGATGGAAGGAATTCGTATTAACATAAATAGGGTGTATTATGTCTTTCATCAGAGGATTCTTTTTAGGTTTTTGCCAACTTGATCCACCTGTCTCTTAGGATTTCTGCGTAGGCTAAAGGATAACGTACTAAAGCCCTGTATAAGCCTCCCTAAGAAAAACGTATAGCTATATTATGGTTAGTGTCTACTAAAGGTTTTTTTTTCTATTATGAATTCACTCTTTCAATCAACCAATCTTCATTGAGTGTCTATGACTTAGTTCGGGATTCTATAGCAAGTTACTATCGACTGGGTGTTGAAACAACAAACATTTATTTCTCACAGCTCTGGAGGCTAGTAGTCTGAGATCAGGGTGCCAGTGTGGTGGGGTTCTAGTGAGAAACTGCTTCTGGTTTGCAGACTGCTGTCTTCTTGTGATATCCTCGCCTGCAGAAAGAGGGTGAGAGAGCTCTCTGGGGTCCCTTTTATAAGGGCACCAATGCCATTCACGAAAGCCTCTCCCTCATGACCTAATTCCCTCTGTTGGAGAGGAAGAAATTTTCTTCTACCCTTCTAGGTTCTTCTGGCTGGTCTAAGAATTAAATGACATGAGGCAGATTAACAGGAAAAAAATCAACAAAGTTTAATGACATATATACATGGGAGAGACCCAGGAAAACTAAGGAATTTGCCAATATGGTTGAAGCCCTCACCTTAAGTACCATCTTCAGCTAAAGACAAAGAGGGTGTTGGGAGTAGTGGTTTGGGGCTTCAAAGGGGAGGAAGGCAATTCACATGGAGAGGGAAAAGCAAATGTTTGGTAAACAGGTGTTTGCTGGGCCCTGCAGAGACAATGGGACACAGAGAGGAATTTTAATAAACAGACTTTGCTAGGTTCCTCCCTGTTCACTCACCTAGTTCATACTAGAGTTATCTATGGTGATAGCTCCCTTCCTGGAACAAGTCCTCGATCTACAGGTGATAGCAGTTAGGGGGAAAGTCAAAGTTTCTTCCTGAGACTTTTGGGCTTTGATTATTTTCAGCTCGAAATAATCCACATGCCGAAGAGATATGTTAGGGTGGCAAATTTTGTCCCCCTCTACCTCTGAAAGGCCTCACTTCCTAATAGCATTACACTGGGCATTAGGGCTTTACCGTATGAATTTGTTAGGGAGACACTAATATTCAGTTCATTGCAACTTGCCATATAACCAGGCACTGGGGATAAAGTAGTGCTGAACAAAACAAAATCCCTGCTTTCATGGAGTAAACATTATCATGGAGAAGACAGGTAAATAAAAAAATAAGTAAATCAATATATACCATAATATTAGGTAGTGATAAGTGCTATGAAAATAAAATAAGGCAGATTAAGAGGATGAAGAATGGTAAGATCAGCCAGCAGGAACAATCACTTGGAAGAGACAGCATTGGAGCAGAAACCTGAATCACCTGGGGAGACGAGCAATGTGGAAATCTGAGGGCAAAGAGCTCCAGGAATAGGGATCCGCAGGAGCAAAGGCTTTGTGGTAGGAATATGCTTGGTGTGTGTAAGAAACAGCAAGCAGGTCAGCATAGCTGGAGAAGCACGAGTGAGGGAAAGAATAGAGATGCAGTTAGAGAAGATAATGTATATCCAATAAGCCGTTGGCTAGCTTTGAGCAAAAGGGCATAATCTGATTTACATTTTAGAAGTCCCACTCTGGCTGCAGTGTGAAAAATCGACTATAGAAGAGAAGGAATGAAGCAAAGTGTAGGAATCTGGGTTCTTCAGAGAAACAACCAATAGAAGGAGTGAATGAATGAGTGAATTTATTTATTTGTTCGTTTGTTTGGAATTGGCTCACATGGATTTGGAAGCTGAGAAGTCCCATGATTTGCAGTAACAAGCTGGAGATCCCAAGTCCGAGTCCGAAGTCAGGAGAAGACCAGAGTCCCAGCCTGAAGACAGGCTGAGACAGCAGATTCTCTCTTGCTCGGGTGTTTTTGTTCTCTTCAGGCCTCCAATGGATTGCGTGAGGCCCACTCACAATGGGGAGGGAAATCTGCTGTGTTCAGTCTACCAACTCAAACGTTAATCTCATCCAGAACATGTTTAACCAAATATCTGGGTACCCCGTGACCTAGTCAAGTGGACACACAGAATTAATCATCACACAAGGAGAGCAGTTAAGAGACGGTTGCATATACCTGCTGAGAGATGGTATGAGAGTGGCTTGGACCAGGAATGTAGCACTGAACTTGGTGAGAGGTGGTCAGATTCCAGATGCAGTTTGAAGGTCTGGCATTGGGGTGGGAGGAGTTGAGGATGACACTGAGGCTGTGGGCATGAACATGTGAACGGTGGTGTGATTCCGCAGATGGAGAACACAGGGGAGAAATCAGATTGGGTGCCTGAATACAAAATTTGGCTTTGGACCTGTTAGTATTGAGAGACCTGTGAAACATCTAAGGGGAGAGTTCAGGCACAGATAGAAGAGACCGGAAGTTAGAGGACAGGACGTCTTTAGCATATAAAGAGTATATAAAGTCAGGGGCTGGATGAGACCTCCAGGGAGAAGGCTAGATTGAGAAGCCATCGAGGCCTGAGCACTGGGTCCGCTCAGTGTCAGAGGTCAGGAAGGGAAAGAGGACCTAGCCAAGGACACTAAGAAGAAACCGGGATATGGTTTCCTGGAAGCCAAAGGAAAAATAGGTGCTTAGTAAGGAGGGAATGATCAAGTGTTGGAAAAGCTGAAAGTGATTAAGTAAAATGAGGCCTGAGGGTCTTCCACAGGATTTGGCTTCTTCCTCTGTGTTTCATCCCATGTGATAGAATAGGATCGATCCCTGGTGGCACGGAGAACCCACCCTCCCCGTGAGGGAGACTGCTAGCTTCCTGTGGAAGGGGTTTTCTCCTTCCTTACTGACAGAACCCCAGTTTTATCCAGGGTGGTGATGTGTCTACCGCCTCTGAAGCTAGAAGTAATTATGGCACAGTTCTAGCCAATTAAGGGCAAACAGAAGGCATGGAATGGTGATTTTTAGAAAGTTCTTTAGAGTGGACTAACTTAGCTGGCTTGAGTGTCTGTTTCCCTTAGTGCATCCCTCCCTGCCTGACACACGGATATAATGGCTGGAAATCTGGGAGTCATCCTGACAACAAAAGGACAGCAGACACCCCCTAAGGAAGGTGGATAGAGAAGCCGGAAGGAGCCCGGATGGCTCAGTGACATTATGGGGCCTCCACACCAGGCTTGAACTATTTACCTCTTTCTTTCTTTTTTTTTTTTTTCTTTGCGGTACGCGGGCCTCTCACTGTTGTGGCCTCCCCCATTGTGGAGCACAGGCTCTGGATGCGCAGGCTCAGTGGCCATGGCTCACGCGCCCAGCCGCTCCACGGCATGTGGGATCTTCCCGGACCGGGGCACAAACCCGCGTACCCTGCATCGGCAGGCCGACTCAACTGCTGCACCACCAGGGAAGCCCTTTATTTCTTTTTTTGTGGAAATATATATAAAATCTATATATTTTAAATTAATTAATTAAATTGTTTTCTGTTACTTGACGACTAAACCTAATCCTAAGTGATACACTAGTTGTGCAGTCTTCACCTTGGCTCTTCCTTCCAGAGCAGCCCTTATCACCGCACGCGTTGGGAATGATGTGGGGCTGGAGACAGGTTCTAGGACCACCTCTCCTAGTCCTATATAATGGTATGCCTTTGGCCAGATGACTGGAGCTATCTTCATACTTTGCTTTCTTCATCTGTAAAATGCTCCTACTCCTGTCCTTCCCTCATGACCTGATTTTTTCTTCAGTTATCAGTGAGCTGCTTTGGTTATGCTGCTCGTAGTAAATGTGAATGAAGTACATCTCTGGGACCCGGATTAGATCAAGGCTGTGGGAAAGAATTCATGGGCCCCAATAAAAATCAACTCTTACAGAGCTTTAGCTACTAAATAGAAAGCTTCTTGTCTTTTAGGGGCTTGAAAACCAAGCCCAGGAAAGCAAGAAAATCAATAGCAAAAATTTCAGGTGTAAGTGAAAACACCTGATTCATTTAACGGTCTAGATTTGCATTACCAAGTCAAAACACCTGTGTCAAAGAGCAGGGGGATTTGCGCAAGCGGCAGCACAGGTTTACAGAAGACTTTCATAATAACTGCTAGAGATGCTGGCCAAACCCCCAGTCCGCCAGGGACTGGCCAGGTTCACAGGTCGACCTCGATTCGAACTGGCTTCCTGCTCAAGGCTGCTCCTTGTTCAGGTCAGTGGGGCTGACTTGAGAACCCTAGCGGAGGAAGAGTGTGTGGGGGTTGTGTGTACGTGTGTAGGATTGCGGGCGGGGCAAAGGAGACTTGAGAAACCCGAGAGCGGAAGGGGGAATCGTGTCCCCTCTCAAAGAGAGTGATTTTCAAAATGTCGTCTACAAACACTGATAGTTAGACCTAAAATGTCAGCTGACATTGTGTCGGTTCTGAGTGGTGTCCACCGGGGTCGAGTTTTTCTCTCGTTGGAAACTCTTGAATGTAATTTGAGAGGCAGAGGAAGAAACGGCCCCGGGCTGAACTGCTAGAGTCTGCGTCGATGCTTATGTTTACATAGCTCAGGACAGATTACAGCCTCTGTCCTACTCCGGCTTCATAGTTACCCTGTGAGGCAGGTTGGGCAGGTTCAGGGCTATTATCTGATCCAACCTTGTTACTCTTAACGCTTGTGGAGGAGGAGGCCTCCCGGACAAGTCAGACGAGGCTAAGCCCTTAAAGCTGGCTGCCAGCTTGTGTGGGAGGGGAATAGTGCGGGGCCTCCGTCAGTCTCACTGGCAGCCCTGGGCTTCCTTGGGCTTCCCTTGGATTCTGTTCACCACTTGCTTCAAGCGTTTTGTTTTTAAAGATGATTTTGTACCTCATCAGGCTTGTTCACGTTGTTAGGGGTAGGAGTGGTGGCCCCTTGGGACTTTCTATATCTGGCAAAGGGGAGCCCCCTGGTTCTGCTTCAGTCCCAGGCAGGATCCTGCTCTGTGTGTTTACTAGCACGGAGCTGGGCCACCTTTTTGTGTTACCCTTACCAGAGCTGTTTACATTTGAAAAAAGGAGGACCCAGGAGGCAATGTCTTAGCTGACAGGCAAGCTTGTAATGCTAATAGAAGAATTTCACACAGGACGTCAATTACAACTAAATTAAAAAAAAAAAAAGATGGCACCGGCAAGTAGATGGAATGGATATTTTAGGGTCAGAGACCACTTGCCAGTCCCTTCACATGGAACCTGCTCCCTATATGCTCAAAGCCTGCACCAGCTGTTGCTGCCTCTTCTGGTCCCTCAATTGGATAAGATAATAAGAAAAGGGCCTAGAGCCAGAGAGACAGAGGGATGGGCCCCGTCCCAGGGATGAAGAGTGAGGTGGTAATGCTTCAGAATGCCTTCAACAAAGCATAGCCCTGATGGTCCCTCTCCTCCCATCCTTTCCCCACCCTCGAACTGAGAATTCTTTCATCCATCCATTCAACTTAGACAAATTTATTGGAGCGCCTGTTATGCACAGGACACTGCGATACAGTGAGCAAAGCAGGCAAGGCCCGTGCCCCTAGAAGAGATAATACGAGTAAACAAACCTTGTGAGGAGGTTGGCGAAGGTAATAAAAAGGCAGTGGCGGGGGGAGGGCGACTACACAGGGAGGTCAGGGAAGGTCACGTGAGCTGAGCCCTGGGAGATGAAGCCGGGACCAGCCTTGCAAACGGCTGGAGGAAGAACCTTCGAGGTTGCGGAACAGCCAGAAAAGATCCTCTGAGATGGGAAAGAACTCTGTCTGTGGAGGGACAGAAAGGCTGCCAGTGGGCCGGAGGGCATGGGATGTGACCAGGAGGAAACGTGAACGTCTCCACTAGGCAGGCGGGAGTCGGTGCCAGCCGGGCCCTGGTATGTGGGTTGTGAGAACCCACTGAGTGATTCCTTGCAGGAGAGCGGCTGGGTAGGATTTATATGAACAAAGGCCACCGTGCCAGCCCTGGGAGAAGGCACTGTGTGCTGGAGCTGGAGGGGAGAGAGTGAAGACTGCCGGAGACGAGGAATTCCACGCAGGCCCCGCCTTCATCCCACCCAGTTCCTCAAAGTGTCATTTTGTTACCGATTCGGTCCTGATGCTTGCTGCTTACAAAACCAAACTCATGAACGTTGGTACAAAGGAAAGTTGCCTTTAATCAGGATGCTGGCCATCTGGGGAGATGGCGGACTCGGTGTCCCTCAGAAACCACCTGCAAAGATTCTGCTCGGCCATGAAAGTTGTAAAGGGAAGGAGGGGACGCATCTCAGTTAATCACTGAGAGGTGGGGCTCAGAGTTGTCACCATCCCCCACTGCATGCAGGCACGTCGACTCCTCGTGATTTTCCTCTAGGTGCTGTCTTCTTCTTCTTCTTTTTTTTAACATTTTACCTTAAATTGGAGTGCAGTTGATTAACAATGTTAAGTTAGTTTCAGGTGTACAGCAAAGTGATTCAGTTACACATGTACATGTATCTTTTTCAAATTCTTTTCCCATTTAGGCTGTTGCATAATATTGAGCAGAGTTCCCTGTGATCTACAGTAGGTCCTTGTGGGTTATCCATTTCATTTATTTATTTATTTATTATATAGTAAGCTCTAAATATGCCTTTTATTATTATTTTTTAAATTATTTATTTATATTTATTTTTGGCTGCGTTGTGTCTTTGTTGCTGCGCACGGGCTTTCTCTAGTTGCGGTGAGCGGGGGCTACTCTTCGTTGCGGTGCGCAGGCTTCTCATTGCGGTGGCTTCTCTCGTGGAGTGCAGGCTCTAGGCACGCAGACTTCAGTACTTATGGCACGCGGGCTCAGTAGTTGTGGTGCACAGGCTTTGTTGCTCTGCAGCATGGGGGATCTTTCTGGACCAGGGCTCAAACCCATGTCCCTGCATTGGCAGGGAGATTCTTAACAACTGTGCCACCAGGGAAGTCCCTGGTTATCCATTTTAAATATAGCAGTGTGTACATGTCAATCCCAAACTCCCTAACTATCCCTTCCCACCACCCTTCCCCCCATAACCATAAATTTTTTCTCTAGGTCTGTGAGTCTGTTTCTGTTTTGTAAATAAGTTCATTTGTATCATTTTTTTTTTTAAGATTCCTCATATAAGTGATACCATGTGATATTGGTCTTTCTCCGTCTGACCTACTTCACTCAGTATGACAATCTCTAGGTCCATCCATGTTGCTGCAAGTGGCATTATTTCATTCTTTTTTTTAAAAATATTTTTTCTATGTGGACCATTTTTAAAGTCTTCATTGAATTTGTTACAGTATTGCTTGTGGTTTTATGTTTTGGTTTTTTGGCCACAAGGCATGTGGGATCTTAGCTCCCCAACCAGGGATTGAACCCTCACCCCCTGTATTGGAAGGCGAAGTCTTAACCACTGGACCACCAGGGAAGTCCCTATTTCATTCTTTTTAATGGCTGAGAAAAACATGGTCCAAAAGGGTACGTGCACCCCAGTGTTCACTGCAGCACTGTTTACAATAGCCAAGACATAGAAGCAACCTAAATGTCCATCGACAGATGAATGGACAAAGAAGGTATAGTACATATATACAATGGAGTATTACTTAGCCGTTAAAAAGAATAGATGCTATCTTCTTCACACCGTTTGGTCACACAGTTTGTTCAGGAGATTACCGAAGGGGAAGGTGGGGAAGAGGTCTATCCATCTGTTAATTACCTATTCTTCATTTCTACTTCTTTGATCTACAAAAGAACCGACAAGTTAGGCAAAGTATTGTGTGATCAAGAGATTTGAAAGGTATGCTTGGGCCAGAGATGAGTAGAACATGGGGGTTTCTGGGGGTGCCTGGTTAGAAGTTAGTTACAATATAGCTCTGCTAAAGTGATGAAGAAAGGGGTTTCCTGCAGAGAGCAGTTTCCTGCAAAGAGCTGCTTACAATTTTAGTGGCTGTTGGGTCTTTTTGTACTGGTGGCATGTAGCCACATTCCTGTCATTGTTTATTGACTGCCTAGCAACAGCTGCTACCACCTGTACATTCATATTTTCCCTCCTCTTGTGACTGCCACTTGCTGTCCAGTTGCTACGAAGACTGTCTGGGGATTGGGAGTGCTGGGGATTTTGCCTCATGATTGGAGACATTTCACTTAGCCAGAATGTCCTAGAAACCAGGCCAGAGGGCATTTGAAGGTTATTACCAGTGTCACATAGAGCAGAACTTTCACTGTTAGTGCTGTTGGGCTGTCCTGTCTCTGGTTCTTTGAGTGGCTCTAACCAAGCCACCTGATGCTTTCCTGCTAACAGCCAACTCTCTGGACTCAGCAACTATCACGTTCCCCTCACTTATTCCCGTCCTGCTCTCAATCTGATCTAGTGTGATCCTAACCCTAGACTCTGTGGACCTGTCATCCTTGATAATGACCATTGTGGATGGTGTTTCCAGCTTTTGACCCTTAGCTTTTCCTAATGACCTCTGGCCAGGTTTGTCCTTCCCCATCTCCGCCACTACAGAACCTACAGGTATACCCGAGTTGCTTAACTGCCCCTTGATTCTCTTTGAGGAAGACTTGGGCACAGCCTTGAATGCATCCTCTGCTCAGTCGAGTCACCCCACCCCCAGGAATCCGACCATCACCTCTGAGGTTGCTTTTGCCTTTTCTCCCAGGAGTATGAGTATGTCCTCCTGCAAATTGGACTCACAGTTGGCCCCGATATTCCAGAGTTTCCAAGGCAGGTGTGAAAATTAGGTCTAAGTTGTGACCTTCATGTCACACATATAAAAAGAATGTGTGAGGACTCGTGGCTTATGAAAGCAGCCTCATTTGTTCATAATCATTTTCTAAATACCACTAATTGCTTCATGCTTTCTTGAACTTGAACAAAAAACATTGCTCAAACAGCCACTGAAATAGATGAGTAGATAGCGCCACACATCTGAATCACCAGCACTGCTTCTGTATCTTGACTGACAAGATTTCTCTTCTCCCCCTGGCTCTCTGGACAACCTAGTCTCAGAAGTGCTGAGATGGGTACAGACTGCGCTGAGAGTTGGGTTCCTCAGCATCTGCCCTCCCTGTGGATACCATCCTGTAAACGACACTGATGAGCTTCTTCCTTGCTATCTGAAAGAGTCTAACTAGTAATATGATTACAAAGAAACAGATTTGGCAGAAGTAACCATGACTCTGTTGCTCTTTATGAGGCTAGGAAACAAGCCACCAAATGGTTGGTAGATCATTTCCATGTATATGGAGAGAGGAAGGAAATTATGACTCAGAGAGGTTAGTTCTTTCCTAAAGGATACAAGAGGAAGCAGGGATTCCAAGCTGGTGGTGTTTTGGTTTTGCTTTTTGTTTTCTGAAAAGGATTAAAGAAGACTTAAGCTTATGCTCATATATAATTGCAGGGGATGTGAGGGAATCAATTGAAAGGCACGTGGATAAATTTTTTTTTAATCCAAATGCATCATAGAAACATAAATGTCCTTTTGCCATGAGAAGGTGGGTGTAATAAGTGTTTCAGTGTATTGCCTATGTATGATGTTGAACAGACATTCTAATATGTTAGGAGTCATTTTATTCTCTTCTCGTTGGGGTCACTGAAGTAACCATGCATGGTAGAACAGTGCACAAGAGGCAGTGTGGACAGGGCACTGGGTTGAGAGTAAGGAGACCTGGATTCTGTGTCACTGTCCTTTATGTGACAAAGACCCAGGAGCTGGGCAGTGCCCTGAGCAGTGAGTTGATCAGTGCAATTAGTTCTGGACTCCCTTGAAGACCAGCCGCACTGCCAACAGAGATGAACACTGGTTATGAGTTTGACACACAGGAGACTAAACCTGGTCTGCTGTATGGTCACCCTTTTTCTCTTACGGGACATGTCTTCTCAGGGAGCATCCACCGTACCCCCAAACAAAGCAAGCTCTTGGTCCCTCATTCTGTAGCCTGGTGGAAGATATGAAATACTTGGTGGACCACCCTTGCCCGCCCTCATCAACTATATTAATACCTACTGAGACCTTTGGGCTCCCGTCTGAGATGTATCAGTTTTCTTCCCTAATGTTGGAGTGCGGACCTCTAGTCCAATTCTTAAGGGGTCTGGAGTTACTGCCGAATAGAAGAAATTGCGTTGTGAAAGGTATCAGTGTGAAGAGGTATCAGTGTGAAGAGGAATCAGTGTTTTACAAATAAGAGTCAGTGGTAATGGTAAAATAATACCTACAGCATCATGTATGAAAATAGGTATTAAGCCCAATGAAACTGGATCCCTCTTAAATGATATATAGTCTGCTCCCAGAGGACTAAAAAGGGCCTATTTGGACCTGATACTGTGAAGAAGGGAGGTAGGAGTTTGATTAAGTGTAGATTTAAAATTTAAAGACACCTTTGAACAGCTCTTCAGGTTCACCTCAACCCTAAGAGGCACTCTGTGAATAGTCCACAGCAGTTTCGCAAGTTGCTACTGCTGTCTGACTCATATCTCTAATGCATTCCTATATGCCCTGTGCAGAAAAGAATAAAAGTTGAGTTTCTGTTATGGTAACTGGACTGCCCGGTTTTGACCAAACCCACATGTCTAACTCATAACTCATCCACCCTCCTGGATACATGTAACCCAGGAATTACTCAGAGCCAGGAAGGCTGGAGATGACTGTTTCTTCACTATCTGATTCTGAGGCCTTAACCAACCACAGGATGGACAGCAGCCTGAGACTGGTCCAGAACTGGAGCAGCGTTTGGGCCTGGGCCGTGTGTGAAGGGCTCCTGACAGGCTTAGTTACCCCGTTTCTAGACACCCTGAGCAACAGCCGGGGGCAGGTAAAGCAAGAGCAACACATTCCTTGGAGTTAGAAGAACTGTTTTTGAGTAGTAACATTGCTATATAACTAGCTGTAGGACTAACCAGATTAACTAGCTAAAGTAACTAGCTAAGTGACTGAGCAGATCATTCCACCTCCAGGAACTGAGTCTGGCATTTGTAAAATGAAGTCATTAGACTTGGTAATAACTAGTAAAAGATAAACTTCTGCTAAGATTTAGGATGAGAAACATGAACTTTATGTCAGTTAGGATGTAAGTCTTAAGAAGAAAAGTCTAGGTCTGGTTCATCCAGGACTCCCTAAGGTATTTCTCAAATGATTCAGTTAAGTCAACCTTGGAGTTATAAATAAAGGTTCTTATCTAGTATAGCAACCTTTTTGGATTTCCTTACTAATGGGTAATATATACACTTCATAAAAACCTCCAGTATTGTTTTTCTTTTTAAGTTAGAATAAATTTTTGGTATTGAGTGAAAAAAGTTTACCTTAGAAGAAAAGTTCATTTGGGTAGCTAGCATCCAACATTCCCTAACAATGATGGGTTTTCTGAAATGTTACTGTAATTGATTTGCTGTCAACATGTGGACTTAAATGTGCTCCTTTAGTATGTAGGCTCAATGTGGGTACAATTTTTTTTTAACTTCTTTTTCAGTTCAAACAACACCTAATTCAGTACTCTAAATATAGTCAGCATTCAATAAAAATTTAATTATTAACTGAATCAAGGCTGCCGGGGAAAAAGGGACATTGCTTCTTGTTTGGACTGCTCCTCTGATTAAATGCCACTTTAAAAATTACTTGCCAGAGCCTTTTGATAGTGGAAATATAAATATTATCTATAGAGTTAAGTTTAAAAGCATCATTATCTTAAGGTATTTAAAATTGTTTTTCTTTATCAAACAAACCAGATAAATCTCTTGCAAATATTTTTAGTAGAGCTGAACTAGGAAACTTGTCTCCTGGCTTCCATTTCTTACACCAGGTTGTTTCTCCCACAGTGATAGATATTTATTTCAATGAATTGTAACGTCCACAGTAACGAAAAAGAATGTACACGGGCTTTCAATTAGCTTTTGGCCACACTGGCCAGTGAAAGTAAATGGCCAGTCTCCTCCTGTCCCTGCTGCACGAGCCCCCATTTAAAACGTCTGGTTATATTCCGCATTGCAATGACACAAGCCCCTCTGTCAGTAAGCTAATTTTTTCTTCTTCTTTCTTTTCTTTTTTTTCGCAGTGTGGCGTGGCATGCAGGATCTTAGTTCCCTGATCAGGGATCGAACCCATGTCCCCTGCAGTGGAAGCGCAGAGTCCTAACCAGCGGACCACCAGGGAATTCCTCAGTAAGCTAATTATTTCTTTGCTACATGGGTTGGGTTGATAACGGCAGATTTCTAAATCCTCAGAACACATTTCTTTTTTCTACTAATGTCTATTCTAAGAAAAATGGTTGTTTTTCATGTTTTATTGCTGTGTTTCTGAAAATGCTCTTAGTGTCTAGGTGTCCCCAAGAAAGATGGTACTGCAGCCTCTGATGTAAGCAGTCCTTCTCTCTTCCTGCTTCTTCCACTTTACACTAGCATTTCTGTGACTTCTTCAAGCCCAAACCAGTGTAGGAGTCCAAGTTTACTGCCCAGGTTACAGTTATCGTGTTTCTTGTGCCATTAGTGGATGCCATTAGGGCAGTATTATTTGGGGGTCAGACAAAAGGGGGCCATTTTTCTTGGAAGTTGGGGAAGACTTCATCAAAGATACAATATTTAAACTAAGTCTTATAGAATATGTAGGAGTCTGCCATGCAGAAAAGAGACAGAGGACGCAGCAGGTGCGAGGACAAAAGGCTGAATACCAAAAACAAACCCAACCTAGTACATTTGGGATTATTAAGCAGAATGGGTGGAGCATAAGGTCGGGAGAGAATGATGGAACAGGATTTTTGAGGTTTAATTGTAGGACTCAGTGACTTATGGAATGTGAAAGGAAGGTGAGATCTGAAGGTGAAGATATGTGGTGATGCTGTAAACAGAGACAGGAACAACAGGAGTAAGGCTGGGGTTCAGAGGACTTGAAATTACAACCAAAACTATGCCAGCTCATTTATGGGTTCAGTAATGTAAGGGGCGGTTAAGAGCTACATCTTAAACCCCAGCTCCTCCCCTTAATAATAAGGGATGCTAATTTGATTAATCACGCTCAGGTCACCAAAGTGCCTACATTTACCTCTAGACAGGGGAAATTTGTATTAAACTATTAAAATGCCAAGCACATAAGTGATTTCTAGTCTCTGGAGAGGTTCTCTATCTCTCTCACTCAGGCTGTGGAAGGGTCAGCTCATTCGTTCATTCTCCCTTCCTTCCTCCCCCACTCCAAGATACTTTTAAAAAGATTAAATAGCTTCATTGAAGTATAATTGACATACAGTAAACTAAAACTATTTAAAGTATACAGTTTGTTAAGTTTTGAAATAAGTATATACCCATTTATTTTCTGCTTTCTATTTTATTAGTTTCTACTCTGGTAATGATTATTTCTTCGACTTATTTTAGGTTTAATTTGCTCTTCCTTTCTAATTTCTTAAGTTAGATGCTTAAGTCATTGATTTGGGACTTCTATTCTAATAGTCATTTAGTGTTACAAATTTTCCCCTACATACTGCTTTAGTAACATGCCACAAAAAAAATTTTTTAGAACAATTTATTTATTTAAAAAAATTTTTTTTTTTTTTTAAAAATAGATTTTTTTTTGGCTGCCTTGGGTCTTCGTTGCTGTGCGCGGGCTTTCTCTAGTTGCGGCGAGCGGAGTCTACTTTTCGTTGCGGTGTGAGGGCTTCTCATTGTGGTGGCTTCTCTTGTTACGGAGCGCAGGCTCTAGGCGCGCAGGCTTCGGTAGTTGTGGCACACGGGCTTCAGTAGTTGTGGCTCATGGGCTCTAGAGCGCAGGCTCAGTAGTTGTGGTACACGGGCTTAGTTCCTCCGCAGCATGTGGGATCTTCCCGGACCAGGGCTCAAACCCATGTCCCCTGCATTGGCAGGCGGATTCTTTTTTTTTTTTTTTTTTTTTTTTGCGGTACGCGGGCCTCTCACTGTTGTGGCCTCTCCCGTTGCGGAGCGAAGGCTCCGGACGCGCAGGCTCAGCCGCCATGGCTCACGGGCCCAGCCGCTCCGTGGCATGTGGGATCTTCCCGGACCAGAGCACGAACCCGTGTCCCCTGCATCGGCAGGCGGACTCTCAACCACTGTGCCACCAGGGAAGCCCCAGCATGCCACATATTTTGCTATACCGTGTATTTATTTTCGTTCAGGTCAAAATACTTTCTAATTTTCCTCTTTGATTTCTTTACTGACCTATGGATCTAGAAGTAGTTTATAGAGTTTGGACCTATTTGAGGTTTTTCCAAATATATGTTTGCTATTGGTTTATAACTTAATTTCATTGTGATAAGAACATATTTTATATGAATTAAATTCTTTTAAATTTATTGGCACTTATTTTATGGTCCAGAATGTACTTTACCAAACACTGAGTGAGTCTTGAGGTTTTCCAGTCTGGCTGGTATGACAGGCATTGACTGCTCCCGGCCCAAAGTTAGCACCTGACACTGTTACCTTTAATCTTTTCAGTTGGCTCAGTTCCTAGGTTTGGGTAGTTTCCGCATGTGCATTCACTCAGCAGTACCTAGCTGAATACTCAGGGGGAACCCTCCACAGACCTCCCAAGTTCGCACTCTGTGAACTTCTCTCCTGTCCAGATCTCTGTCCTCATCCTCAGAATTCTAGCCGCCTTGGTCTTTCTGAGCTCTTAGGCCTCATCCCAGGGAATCTGCCAGGTCCAGCCTTGGTTCCCTCTCTCCGCACTGCGGCCTGGAAATGCTACCAAAGCAGTAGACTGGGGCAATTGCAGGGCTCACTTCATTTTCTTTCCTGCCTATCAGGGCCCACTGTCCTTCCTTGACTGGTTTACATGTTTTGCAAAGTGTCATTTCCTAAATGTTGTCTGTTTTTAGTTGTTTCAAGAATGAGGATAAATCTGGTCCATATTACTCCATCTTAGTTGGAAGCAAAACTGTCCATCTCTCTCTTTCTTTCCTCTTCTGAGAAGCTGCAACAGTAGACATGTCAGAGCCTTTTCCTACATGGGAAAAGACCCAGCCATCTCCTACAGCCTCTCTGTTGTCTCACATGTCAGCCAGGCCAGGGGCTACAGCCTGCCATAGACAGCCAAGGCAAGCCTGAGAGTAGGGATTTGTATCTGTCAACTTTTATAGTGGTAACACACAATCCCAAATCTAAGTGGCTGGTGGCAATAAACATTGATTTCTTGCCCAGATGACTTGAGGGCTATCGATGGCTCCAGCTCTGCTGGGCTCAGCAAGCTTAGTTTGGTTCAAGTGGGCTTGCCTGGCCTCAGTTCAGCTCTATGCATCTTCTTATTCTGGGAGCAAAGGTGAAGGCATGCTAGTTTCTTGGTGAAGGTCCAGAGGAAGAGGCACAGGGCCAAAGCATGCAACCACATTTAAAGCTTCTGCTCTGTCATGGCATACCTGACATCTGTGCACATTCCATTGGCCAAAGCAAATCAGTAACCAAGCCCAGAGTCAAATGTGCAGGAAAGTACACCCTACCTACAGCAAGCATGGCAAGGATAGAGAAAGAAAGGATAATTGTAAACAGTCACGATCTTCCATAGCATTGATGACTTGCACTCTCTTGCTGCGTTTTCTCTACTACGTGCTCTACTGGCACAATGGACCTTTTTCATAGTACTGAGCACATCATATATTTCACAGATTAATTTCTGTTTGACATTTACGTGACTCTTAAGTCTGTCCTCCACTAGAAAATAAGCTTCATAAATGCAGAGACAGTGCCTGGCACGCAGTAGAGAGTAATTGTGTGAATGAATGAGCGAATCAGTGAGTGAGTGAATAAAAGAATGTCTTTCTCTGCTTACTTTCCCAAGGCACTAAGGAATGTGCTAGATGGCATTTGGTTAGAAACTATTTAGGATGAACTAGCCTAGGACCGAAAGATGCTGTGCAGTTCAGTCGTACTTGCCAGAGAGCTCAGCCCTGGCACTTGGCTCAAGTATAGAAAATGATGTGGAGATTTGCTGTCCTTTGCTGTTGTTCTCTGTACGTATTCTTGTGGATTGGGGAGCTGGGGTTTAGAGTAACTCTCAGACATTCCTGGGTTCTTGGCATAATCCTAAATGAATAACCTCCATAACTACACCCAGTTTTAATACTTGGCATACTGAGTGGCAGACAGCAGGGAAGCAGAATACCAGGTGAGAAGATCAAAGCTGAGCGAGGTTTCTGGTGGTATTTAGAACTTGACATGGCATCTCTATGAGCCACAAGGACTGAGTTAGCCTCCCACAGAGCTCTAGCACAGACTTTTGGATTATTTGTAGCAGGTATTTGGGATTAGGACTGGATTGGCTCCCCCAGATTATCCTGTTTTGAGCTGCTTTCAAGGGTGACCTCTGAAGATTCATGATATATCCTTGGACACAGTAACCTCTGGAATCCACATAGGGTATCATCGGACATAATAATCTCAGGATCTGTATAGCACATTGCTGGCCATGGTAATCTCTGGAGACTCATATAGCATATTCTTGGGCACCTCAAGTCACCATGACCACTTATTTTCAAGTTGCCTTGCTGGGGACAAACTTAGTGGTGGCTTTAATGATATTGGTAGTGATCTATTTCTTCAGCTGGGTGGTAGATACACAGGTTTTTATGTAATTTTACTTTAAAACCTACTTATATGTAATATATATTCCTTTGAATATATCAAATATTTTGCAATATAAAGAAATGAAAAAATAAGAGAAAAATACACATTAAAACTGAAGTGAGATCCCATTTTCAACCATCAGAGGATCACAAAGATCAAACAACTGATAAGACTCAATAATGGTGAGAAAGGGAAAAAGCAGGTACACTCATAAGTTGGGGGAATGTAAATTGGCACAATCTTTAAAGTAAGTCCTTTGACATGCCTATATCAAAAGTACATTCTCTTTGTTCTTACAATTTTGCTTCATGAATAGATTGTATAGATATACTTACACAAACACTAATATGTACCCCCAAAACAGAAGACTAATGTGTACAGGGCTATTCAGTGAAGCTTTTTCTTTGGTCATAATAAAAAAGATTGGAAACATTGAAAGGCCAAGGAAAGATGGGTTGATTAAATAAAATGAACTGCTGTGAAGCATTTTAAGTCTAAGGTAGCTCTTCATCTACTGACACAGAATGAGTTCCATAATGCTAAGTGAAGAAGAAAGGAAGAGAGAGAAGGAGGGAGGAAGGAAAAAAAGGAAAGGAGGGCACAAAGAGAGAATATTTCAAAGGGAAAGGAATGATGATCTCAGAAAGTAGCAAATGGTTGAGTATAGCTGAACTGAAGAATATGTATAAGAACCTCAAGGAAGATAAATGAGAAATGTAAGCAGAGGTGAGGACCTCGAATTCTGTGCTAAAAGGTTTGCTCTGTACCTTGGAGAAGACGGAGAGCCTCTAAAGCATTTTAAGGAGGAGAATGATTGGGTCACATTTTCTGTAACTCAGCAGCACTGTGGGGATAAAGATCAGAGGTGAGGGATAAGATGGAGGTGAGGAGGCTGGTTTGGAAGCAATGAGAAACTCAGAGTGGAGAAGATCAGGGAGAAGTAAGATGGACCAGATGCACTGAGCAATTGCATATTGGGCATAAGGGAGAGGCAAGAGACTGGGGTGTTCCTCAGAGGCCAGATGAGGTCAGCGGCTGAGTGATTGCACCATTCAGAGAAATGGAATACAGAGGGACTGCTGGTTTGTGGTGAAGGCAGAGGGTGGTACGAAGCAAATTTAATAGGCTTGGCCTTCAACTTTCAGTATGGGAAAAGCTCAAGTAACACTCTAAAATTTGAATAGGCACAATTTTAGTCAATTTTACTGTATTTGTCCATATTATTTAATAGCAAAGTATGTAATATACCACAAAGAAAGTCTACACAAATTCCAATATTTATTTCTTGGAAGACTAGAGATGAGATGATCACATAGAAACAAGGTCTGTTGGGGTTTTGTTTTTGATTTTTTTCCCATCAGGGACATGCTCTGTTTTGTTTTAAAGAGTCAAAAACAAGTCTGAGCAGTGATGTATTCATAACAGAATCAACTTGGGAAAAATCCCAAATTGCTGAAACTAGCAAAACCATAGCACTCTTCATTAAGATGCAAGAGATGGAAAACAGCCAAATGATAAATTTAAGGTAACACCAACTAATACACTAAGGAGAAAATAATTGGAGAATTCCACTAGTACTTAAAAATAATGTCAAGAAACTGTGAGTGCAGACTTTAAAGGCAAATTTGAAGGATAGTAAAAATAAAATTGAAGCTTCAGTCAATTTCAGAGAGAAATAGGGAAAGAAGTCTTTATTTTGCTGTCTTTGCAATCCACAAGTCCTGATTTACTATTTAGAATTCCTACTGTGTAATTCCTATTTTTCTTTGCTTCCAAGATAGAGGGAAATTTTCCCATGTCTTCTACTGATGTGGCAGTTACCTTAGGTTTTTTTCTATTCCACAGGAACATAATACTGTTTAAAATCAGGGATGTGTTAATAGGTTTGCTACTCTCCCCTGCTCTAGGCACCAAGAACACCCATCACAAGCTAGAGGGCATGCTCAGAATTAGAGGGTAGGGTGGTAAAAAAAAAAGCCATGGAAATAGGAGAAGCTGCTGAAGCAGCCCAAATGAATGAGGACATATTGGCTTGTCTTAAAATAACACAACCATTCTGAAAGGTTCCACAAGGTCAGGGTAGGAGTTTATTAGGATGGAAGCCACAGGGGACATCCAGCTCAACTATAGCAGTGGGAGTTGGTGTTACCTAAACAATGGGCTGCCTCTGGAGGAGAAAATTGTCTTGTCAGAAATGCTCACCTCAAGAATGCCCAGTCAGAGTATTTGTCTAAAGGATATAAGGAATAGAGGAGACATAGTACTAGAAGAATCTAAGGATCCTTGGCAAGTCGAAGAGCCCATATTTTCTTAACCTGATTACGGCAGGGCTTAAAATTTCCTAACTTTCAGAGTTTGATGTGACTTTTAATGAATTGGCTTAAAGGAATGATTTTTCAAAGATACTAATTTATGAAAATGGTAAGAAATAATGAATGCTTTTAGAAATCAAGTCAGATATATATATTTAAATCTGAAATCCCGTTCATATGTGTGAAATATGATTTGGAGCTATTCTTGTTTTAACGATCAGACACACACACATATTCTAAAGCATGTCTTATTTTAGTGAGGGGAAAAGCTCTTGGACACTTCAACAGCATTAATCCATCTTTGCACGGCTGTTCACGCAAGACACTGAATTATAGTTTAGTAGAGAAAAAGGGCATAAATCATTGAACATCTAAAATTCCAATTCAGATAGTAGACTCTCTCCTGAGACTGGCATAATTCCGATGTCCCCTTGCTGGTTCTCAGCCAGGGTAGCTCATCAGAATCACCCATGGGTGCCTAGCCTCACCCCAGACCTACTTAGCACGCACTTCTCTGACAGTTAATGAACCTGAGCATCCCTTCAGAGGTGTATTGACCATGTCCTTTGAATTGCCAGTCCCTATCATTTTCCTGTTTTTTCCTTTTTATTCTTTTTTACTTATAGGATCTCTTGGTTTATTAGTGATGTGCAACGATTCTGTTACATGTAACATGCAAATGGCTTTCTCTCATTCTTTCGTTTACTTCTTGTTGTGTGTGGGCAAAACATTAAGACTAAAATCACCAAACCTACTTGGCGTTTTATAAATTCAGCATGCTCTTCAGACCTCCCATGAGAGCAATTCTTGCAGTCAGCAAAGCTGAGGTTTCAACTAAATGAAAACGGTAGAAATGATCGTCTAAGATATTTTAACATTTCAGTGGAAGTTTGTCATTGTTAAAATTCTTGAACGTCGTTAGTACTTAATAAAATACTAAAAATTTCTCAATGTCTTAATTTAAAATGGACACTTCTCTCGATACACATTCTTGGTTTTAGCACGTGGTGTACATAGTCTGTCCTTTTTTATTTGAAAATGGAGAAACAAAATGTATATCTCCCCCATCTCTATTGGTTTTTTAAAAATAAAAGTATAAATGATTTACAATATTGTGTTAGTTTCAGGTGTATAGTGCAGTGATTCAGTTTTGGATTTTTTTTTCAGATTATATTCCAGTATATGTTATTACAAGATATTGGGTATAATTCCCTGTGCTAAACATTAAATCCTTATTGCTTATCTATTTTATGTATAGTAATTTGTATCTGTTGCTCCCAGACTCCTAATTTGTCCCTCCCCCTCTCCCTCTCCCCTTTGGTAACCGTAAGTTTGTTTTTCACTTGAGTCTGTATATATAGATTCATTTGTATTATTTTTTTAGATTCTACATATAAGTGACATCATACAGTATTTGTCTTTCTCTGTTTGACTTATTTCACTAAGCATAATATTCTCTAGGTCCATCCATGTTGCTGCAAATGGCAATATTTCATCCTTTTTTTCTATGGCTAAGTAATATTCCTGTGTGTGTGTGTGTGTGTGTGTGTGTATGTATCACATCTTCTTTACCCATTCAACTGTCGATGGGCACTTGGGTTATTTCCATATTAGCTTTTTAACTAGATTACAATGAAAACATAAATCATCATTCTCTTTTCCAAAATCTCATGTTGTTCATTTCAGCCTCTTTGATTCTTTATCTAGCCAGACAACACTCCTTCTGACTTTTCCCTTTGTTTTGCTAATTATGGTGGGAAAAGAGGGGAGGAGTGTCCTGAATCTCAAAGTGGATGAGAGTAATAGTTTTTAACTCATTGACATATCACTTCTCTCTTTTTCTTTTAAACTGGTGTGATTTTTTCTTAACGTTTTCTATTCCTCTCTTTCAAGGAGTTAACTATTTCTCTAATGAATTTTATAAAGTGAGTTCTAATATTTTTTAATGTATTGAGTTCTTCCTATGTGCCAGGAACTAGGGACACAGAGATAAACAAGGCATGTCTTTGCTTCTAAGTTCAGAGAACAGGCAGGCGGTACAGATGCTGTGATCAACAGAATAATGGATGCAACAGTGTCCATTATCCCCAGAACCTTACATAGGAAAAGGGCTTTGTAGATGTGATTAAGGTTAAGGACCTTGAGATGGGGAGGGTAGTCTGGATTGTCCAGGTGGGCCTTATCAAATCACACTAGTCCTTAAAAGCAGAGACCCTTTCCCAGCTATAATCAGAGCACCAGAGAGATGGTAGCATGAGAAGAATCCAACCAGCTGTTGCTGGCTTTGAAGGTAGAGGAAGGGACCATGAACCAAAGAATGAATGTGGGTAGCCTCTAGAAGTTGGGAAAGGTAAGGAAACGGATTCTTCCCTAGATCCTCCAGAAGAAACACTGACACCTTGATTTTAGCCCAGTTCTCGAGACCTGCATCAGACTTTTGACCTCCAGAACTGATAATACATTTGTGTTTTTTAAGCTGCTGAACCTGTGGCAACTTGTTAAAGCAGCAAAACAAAAAACTAACACAGGTGCTCTGCACTAAGTGCAAGGCAGCTTAGACTGTGATCAGGGTAGAATGGAGGCATTAGGGCAAGTGTTTTGTGTCCTCAGAGTTGAGCATGGCCCAAATGAGAGAGATGAGGAAGTACCACAAAGGAGGAGGCCTGCAAGTTGTCCTTGGAATGTTAGGATTTGGTCAGTCACATGAAGGAAGAAGAGAACATTTCAGACAAAGGGATGAACACCCAAGTCAACATTACAATATGTTTGCATATCAATTTTCTATATGGGAAAAATTGTGAAAAGCTTGAAAAACAAACATAACTACTTCTGCTCTTTGCAAAATGGCAGGCTAGATACTCTGAAGGGTCTTTCTGCTTTCCAACAACCATACGGTGACAATACAGGCTTTTCAATGCATTGCTGGACTTCCAAGAAATAAGAAAATACCCAAAGCCCTCCATCCCACAACAACAAAAAATGGAGTAGTGGCCATCTATGTAGCTCAGACCCACTTTCATGCTGAGACAACTAAAAAAGATGAAGAAAACACAGTCACCTGGAAATCACCAACATGCTGACAGGCTCATCGGAATTACCAGGCATGAAGATGGGAAGCTAGAGAGGTACACCCAGCACCCAGAGCAGGTTTTGTCCTGGGTGAGTTTCCTGCCCAAGAAAGGTGGCTGAAAGTCTGAGCAGCATAAACAAGTAAAAAAGGTGCTAGCCACACACAAAAAAAGGTGGGTAAATTTGCATTAAAATTGAGAACTTCTGTTCACTAAAAAAAGAAAAGAGTAAAGTAAAAAGGCAAACCACAAAGATATTAGCAACTCAAATAATGAGCAAAGAATTCAAATTCAGGATATATAAGGAACTCCAGAAATTCAATAAGCAAAGGCAAACAATCCAATAGGAAAATCTCCCCCAATTATAAACAGACATTTCACAGAAGCAACAGCACAGATGGTAAATAAATATGGTCAGATGCTACCAGAGAAAGGCAAATTGAAACAAGATACCATTTCACATCCATGATTAACAAAATGAAGAAGTCTGACAATTTTGTGTTAAAAAGAATGTCAAGCAATGGGAACGCTTATACAACAACTGGTGCAAATTTATAATGAACTGGTTCAAACACTTTGCGAAAAAATTTGGTATGATGTACTATTTTTGAATGTTTACATATCCTGCAACCCACCAATTCCACTTTTGGGTATATAGCCTAGAAAACCACTGGTACACGAGCACCCAAAGCCACACGTAAGAGCATTCATAGCAACGCTGATGAAAAATATTAATTAGAAACAATTTAGCATAGACAAGGTAATGGTTGAATATGTTGTGATATATTCATACCAGTATTATACAACTGTGAAAGTGAACAAGTATGAATTATATTGTAATAATATATCAAGTGAAAAAGAATTACACGTCATGAAACCAATTTCTTAAAGCTCAAAAAAACCTAAATAATAAATTATTTAGGAATATATTTAGATATGGTAAAACAGGGATTAATTATAATATTGAATGAAAGTAGCAAGTTGCAGAAGACCAGAGTATGACACCATTTTTATAAAGTTCTAAAATAAGTGAGACTATGTATTATTTAGAGATACATAGAGATTTATGTGGTTTCACATGTAAAATTGCATATGAAAACCAATAACAAATTGAAATGGTAAGACCAAAATTCAAGATGGGTTATTCTGGCAGAAAGCAGGGGGTTGGGATGATGGAGGGGCTCACAGGAAGTTTCAACAGAATTGCTTATGTTTGGTTCATTTTCCGTGTGATGTGTTCACTGGTGTCCATCATGGTATCATGTTTTTAAATTTACAAGTATATTGCATATATTATTTTGTAGTATCAAATATTACATAATAAAAATTTAAACTATACAAAATTGTTTTTGCTAAGATGGCTGTTATTCCAGTTCCTCCTTCCTTGGGTGCACTTTTGTGTACCCCCAAACTCAAATGAGGGTCACAGGCCTGAAAGAAGAGAAAAGTGTGTTGTGAGATGATATATACCAATGCTGCCTGAGTTCAGCTCAGAACTAGTGATCTTCCCAAACTGGATATCATAAAATGACAGAGCAAGTTCTCTACTACTCTGTTGGGTTATATTTCAATTTGGTGGCTCATTTTTTTTTAAGTGTACACTGTATGTTTAAAACGCTCTGCTCAGGAGTTCATGTGGGCTTCAAGTGGTCCTCGGCCATCAAGTGCCTTCCCATCCCAACCCACTAAAATTCAAAGTTGCTTTTACACATTGTAAAGGAAGGGTAGAAAATGTTCCTTTGTCTAAATTACAATTTTTGTTTTAAATATATAGCTTAAACATACAATAAAGGCTTTTCTTCCAAATATGTTGGAAGAGTGGGGAATGACAATTGTTAATAAATCTGAGTTGCAATTTTAATTCAGATTAGTTTCTTAATCATTTTCAGGGCAAATGAGGCAAAAATCTAACTACCCTCACCAACCCCACTCCTATCCCACGGCCGCTCATCTCTCAGAACCACTCCATCTTGCTGGGTTTCCCTCAGGCAGGATATCTTTCTTACCTCACCACCATCTCTGCACAAACATACTCCCATCACTTCTAATGTCCATACCCAGTTCCTTCCCCACCAGCTACCTTTTGCTACAGGCAGGGCTTTTAGGGGTTTGGGGGACTGAGGCAGGTGTGAGGGATTGGGGGAACCAGGGGGAGTGGGGGTGTTCTGGGGCAGGGGTTTCATCCGACATAATACATGCAAAGGAATTAATGGCAATCAGAACAACATTGCAGGTTGTGAAATAGATAGAACATGTGTGTTGAAGTTACACAGTCCTGGGTCAGACCCTCCCATCTCTTCCACTTTTTAGTTTGGTGATGTTTGAGAAGTTCCTAAACTTCTCAGAGCCTCAGTGTCTTCATCTGTAAAAATAGTTAATAATACCTACATCCTAGGGTGGTTGTAAGGATTTGACTATGTTTATAAATTGTCAGTGTTCAGTATACACTCATATATGGTGTTTTATTTGTATTGGGTGAATATTGAAATTATAGAGTTTCTTCCTAGGCTTGTAGATAGAGACATAGATTTGACTCAGTACAGGGTGATTTACTTGCTCATCCTTGAATGCAGATTTCTTCACATTCCTTTTCACTGTTGAATCTATTTCCTGAGCCTTTACAGCCACTGAACCAAAAGCGAGCACAGGAGTTGACCTGTTTGTCATAATACCATCGAACCACATATTCGCTACAGTTTCCTGGCTGTAGAGTTCCAAATATCTAGGATCTAGAGTGAGAAAAGGATAGCATGTTATTATAAGTTTTTCTTTCACTGAAAAGTAAAAGCTTTAGGAAGCTTATTCTCCATGCACACTAACACACCAACTAAAAAAGTATGGTTCTAAGTTAAGGACGGGTTCCTGAATACCTGACATATTTCCTCTACCACCTGAAACTCCACCATTAGATAGTCATTCCTTTGAAAACAAAAGTTTTTGAACTTCATGAAACCCCATTAAAATGCATATTTTCCTGACAATACTGTGAGCCTTGATTGGCTAATACTCTTGTGAGGATTAGTTGACAGGAGAGAGATAGGACTTCTTCATTTACTTTGGACTTGATTTGAAATCAAATTAGCACTTGGAATGAAGATGACTTTGGCCTTCTATACACATTCCCTCCAAGTTTGTTCATAGAAAGCACCACTATGATCACATGTGATTGTGCTTACTAAAGGAGGAAAATCCCTTTAAGTTACAAAAAAATGTAAAATAAAGGACTCTCTTCTTTTTTTAATTGAAGTATAGTTGATTTACAATATTATATTAGTTTCAGGTGTACAGCATACTGATTCAGTATTTTTGCCGATTATACTCCATTATAGGTTATTACAAGATAATGGCTGTAATTCCCTGTGCTATACAGTATACCCTTGTTGCTTATCAATTTTATACATAGTCGTTTGTATCTGTTAATCCCACACTCCTAATTTGTCCCTCCTCCCTTCCTTCTCCCCTTTGGTAACTGCAAGTTTGTTTTCTATATCTGTGACTCTGTTTCTGTTTTGCATATATCAATACATACATTTGTATTATTTTGTAGAGTCCACATATAAGTGATATCATACAGTATTTGTCTTTCTTTGAATTACTTCACTAAGCATAGTATTATCTAGGTCCATCCATGTTGCTGCAAATGGCAGAATTTTGTTCTTTTTTATGGCTGAGTAGTATCCACTGTATACATAGACCACGGCTTCTTGATCCAGTCACCTGTTGATGGCTTGCTTCTATGTCTTGGCTATTGTAAACAGTACTGCTATGAACACTGAGGTGCATGTATCTTTTCTAATTAATGTTACTATTTTTTCCAGACATATACCCAGGAGTAGAATTGCTGGGTCATATGGTAGTTCTATTTTTAGTTTTTTCAGGAACCTCTATATTGTTTTCCATAGTGGCTGCATACTGAGTTGTATGAGCTGTTTTATATTTTGGAATATTAATCTGTTGTCAGTGGCATCATTTGCAAATATTTTCTCCCATTCTGTAGGTTGTCTTTTCATTTTGTCTAAGGTTTTATTTGCAGTGTAAAAGCTTTTAAGTTTAATTAGATCCCATGTGTTTATTTTTGCTCTCATTTCTTTTGCCTTAGGAGACTGATCCAAGAAAACATTGCTACTATTTATATCAAAGAATGTTCTGCCTATGTTCTGTTCTAGGAGTTTTATGGCTTCAGGTCTTACATTTAGTTATTTAACTATTTTGAGTTTATTTTTTTACATGGTGTGAGGAAATATTCTAATCTCATTGTTTTACATGTGGCTGTCCATTTTTCCCAGTACCACTTGTTGGAGAGACTGTCTTTTCTCCATTGTGTTTCTTGTCTTCTTTGTCATAGATTAATTGATTGTAGGTGTGTAGGTTTATTTCTGGGTGCTCTATTCTCTTCCATTGATCTATATGTCTATTTTTGTGCCAGTACCACACTGTTATGATTACTGTAGCTTTGTAGTATAGTTGAAGTCTGAGAGGGTTGTACCTCCAGCTTTGTTCTTTTTTCTCAAGATTGCTTTGGCTATTTGGGGTCTTTGTGGTTACATATGAATTTTAGGATTATTTGTTCTAGTTTTGTGAAAAATATCATGAGTATTTTGATAGGGATTGAATTAAATCTGTAGATTGCTTTGGGTACCATGGCCATTTTAACAATATTAATTCTTCCAATACAAGAACAAAAGATATCTTTCCATTTCTTTGTATCATCTTCAATTTCCTTCATCTGTGTTTTATAGTTTTCAGAGTATAGGTCTTTCACATTCTTGGTTAAGTTTATTCCTAGGTACTGTAATATTTTTGATGTGATTTTAAACAAGATTTTTTTTTTACTTTCAATTCTGATATTTCATTATTAGTGTATAGACTCACAACAGATTTCCATATATTAATCTTGTATCCTGTAACCTTGCTGGAAGTATTTATTAGTTCTAATAGTTTTTGTGTGGAGACTTTAGGGTTCTCTATATAGAATATCGTGTCATCTGCAAATACTGACAGTTTTACTTCTTCCCTTCCAACTGGATACCCTTATTTCTTTTTCTTGCCTGATTGCTGTGGCTAGGACTTCCAATACTACGTTAAATAGAAGCAGTGAGAGTGGGCATCCTTGTTTGTTCCTGAATTTAGTGGAAAGGCTTCCATATTTTCACCATTGAGTATGTGGGTTTGTCATAAATGGCCATTTTATTCTTTGTTTTCCAGTTGTGGTTATAGTTCTTCTCTGATCATTTATTCTTATTTGTGTTTCTCCCATTGTGGTTTGATGATTTTCTTTTGTAGTATGCTTGGGTTCCTTTATCTCAACATTTCTTTTAGGGTAGGTTTAGTATTGCTTAATCTTTTAGTTTTTGCTTGTCTGAGAAATTCTTTCTCTCTCCTTCTATTCTAAATGATAATCTTGCTGGGTAGAGTATCCTAGGTTGTGGGTTTTCCCTTTCAGCAGTCTGAATACACCATGTCACTCACTTCTGGCCTGCTAACTTTCTGTAGAGAAATCAGCTGATAGCCTTATGGGGATTCCCTTATACATGACTCTCTGTTTTTTTCTCTTTCTGCCTTTAGAATTCTCTCTTTAACTTTTGCTATTTTAATTATATATCTTGGTGTGGGTCTGTTGGGGTTCATCTCATTTGGGACCCTCTATGCTTTCTGTACCGGATATCTGTTTCCTTCTTCAGATTTGGGAAGTTTTCAGCAATAATCTCATCAAATGCATTTTTGATCCCCTTCTCTCTGTCTTCTCCTTTTGATACAAATGTAGGCATGTTTGATGTTATCCCAGAGATCTTGCACTTGTTTTTGTTTGTTTGTTTTGTTTTGTTTTTTGTCATTCTATTGTTCTGATTGAGTGATTTCCATTCTTCTATCTTCCAGATCACTTATGTGTCCTTCTGTGTCATTTATTCTGCTATTCATTGCTTCTGGAGTATTCTTTATCCCAGATACTGAATTATCTATGTTTGATTGGGTTTTTCTATTTTCTAGTTCCTTATTAAAATGATCTGTGTTTAGATCATTTCTCTTCCCAATTCACTTAGCATTTTTATTACCAATGATTTGAATTCTTTATTTGGTAAGTTGCTTATTTCTGTTTCATTGTTTTTTCATGGGTTTTCTCTTTGCTCTTTCAGTTGAGAGTAGTTCCTCTGCCTTTTCATTTCACTTAAGTTTCTCTGTGTCTATGAACCTAGATGAAACACTTAGCTATTTTGGTTTTGAAGGGGTGTTCTTATGTGGGAGTGTCCCTATGCTATGTGCATGTGCCCACTGCCTTTGGTGGGAGAGCTGGATTTGATGTGGATGCCAGCCATGTCTTTCCTCAGGGTGAGCTGGCAGCTGTCACCTTGGTAGGGGATTGGGCTGGAGGTGGAGGAGCTACAGCTGGAGCTGTGTGTGAGGCAGGACGTCCTCTCTGCTCAGTAGTTGTCACCGCCCTTGGGTCTGCTCCCAAGTTGCTGGAGTGGAAGCCCCGAGGGTCAGGCTTGAGCTGACTCTTCTCCCTTAAAGTGTGTGTTTCTCCTTCTCTTTACTCTGGGATCTTTGCCCCAAAAGGAGGGGATTGCTGAAGCAAGTAGGGCTCATGGGCTTACAGAGTTTGGCTCAGATGTACCTCATGATCCTGTCTTTTCACTTGTTTCACTTGTGGCCACCCCAGATCTAGTGCTAGGCTGTAGCATGGAGTGAGTGGGCCCAGAATGTTCCTTTGGCTTGGGCTGGGGCATGCAGCAAGGTGGTCCTGGGCTGCTTCTGGGGTGCCACTTGAATACATGCCAACAATGGCTGCCTCAACGAAGGGCTCTCTTTATATCACAATTTTCTTTTAAAAAGATCAGCTTTTTTAAAAATAAATTTATGTATTTTATTTATTTACTTTTGGCTGCTTTGGTTCTTTGTTGCTGTGTGCGGTTTTCTCTAGTTGCGGCGAGGGGGGGCTCCTCTTCATTGCAGTGCCTGGGCTTCTCATTGCGGTGGCTTCTCTTGTTGCAGAGCATGGGCTCTAGGTGCATAGGCTTCAGTAGTTGTGGCACGTGGGCTCAGTAGTTGTGGCTCAGAGCTCTAGAGCACAGGCTCAGTAGTTGTGGCGCCTGGGCTTAGTTGCTCCACAGCATGTGGGATCTTCACGGACCAGGACTCAAACCCATGTCCCCTGCATTGGCAGGTGGATTCTTAACCACTGCGTCACCAGGGAAGCCCAAAAGATCAGCTTTTACAGGACAGTAAAAACATGACCTTCTAATGTCAGTTTACAAATAAGTTTCAGAAACACTTCCGCTATCCAAAAAAATAAAAAATAAAGCTAATTAGAGTTACAACAATAAAGCTATTTGTTAAATCCCTTTTTATTTCATGTTTGTCCTTCGTGCCTTGATTATTATTTCTTACTGAGGAACTTATACCAAGGTGAGAACATTCTCCAAAAAGACAAAATAGATACTTGCTGCCTGACACTTGTGTTCTGTGTGACAGTTTAAATGTCATAAGCTTCATTTCTCAATAGCAAAATAAGCCCTTTCTCCATCTGCCATAATCATTTCCTCAGATTTGGAGTATGTCTCAATTCACTTATTTGCTAAAACTGACCTCTAAATTTACCTTTTCGGCCAAATAGAAGGGAGCAAGTGGATTCTCACTACCTCCACTCTTTAAAAGCAATAACTGAATAATGTATATTGTTGTCAAGCCAATCTAAGCTGCTTTTGGGCAAGGATGTTGTCTCTCTTGCATGTTCTTCACAAATGTGTATGTAATGATTAATTTCTGTAGACATTAACTGCATAGAAAATATGCTGATGAATTGGAATCTAGATTCTAGCTTCTTTTTCTTTCTTCCAACCAGGGGTCAAAAATTCAAATGTCTACATGTGTGAAGGCTTCATGTAAGACAGTAGGGAGTGGTAAGAGCTACTGCAAACATGAGAGCAATATCCTCTCTAAAGGCTTTCAAATTTTAAAATAACAATAAACACTATAAGAGCTTTAAATTTTTTGATTGACCAAATTTGTTCCAAAAACCAGCCAGTTTTCTAATTCTATATATAATAAAATGAAAAGCGTCTTTTGTCCTCCCTGTTTAGAGTCAAAACATGTTCTCTCTGGATGAGATTTTAGAGACCATTCTTTCTGTGCCTTCTTGATATTATAGATACAACAGCTGATGGGCAGAAATCTCTTACCTTCGTGCACGAACTTTTCTCGCTCTGATTTCAAAATGAGACTTCGAGCTCTGGTTTCCAGACCCTCTGCCTGATCCTCAGGGGACCTGAGCAATGGCCCCTGGGTGGTGGCAGCCTCAGATGATGGAGTGGCAGCAAGGCTGGCAGCCCAGGTGGGCTCTGAAGGCTCCTTCTCTTTGTCCTGGGCTCCAGAGACACTGACCTATACAAAAAATTCACAGTTTTGAATCTGGTGATATCAAGTCAAAAAAGCTACTTTACTTTGGGGAACACTTAAAGAAAAGTTTCTCCCCAGTTCTTCAATATTAATTATTTCAATAAAAGCTCACGAAACGATGCCTCTCCCCTATGTCAGGCATTCCTGAATACCTGAGTTATGGATTTTCTGACCGCCTCGTGGTCACACACATTTTTCCCAGTGCCAGGCACAAATCCTTTTGTGCTGGGCCTTTCAGAGAGATCTACCTGCAGGGTACAAAAGATGTGAGTTTGGGAGGAGTTCATCTTCATCCTTTTCTTAGTCAGTTGTATGAAGAGGGAAAATAACCACTAATTTCTTTGACCTTTTTTTTTTTTAATGGCCTTTTCCTCTCTGTTTTCTAAAACTAGAGAACTTAACAATATATTCCAAAATATCTACCATGAACTCCACCAATGTTGAGATTGGGAATTGAAGTGACAGAGGACAATAATACTGTTAAAATAAAAACAATAGCAATCACTTCTCATCTCATCCTATTATCTGGACCCCAGCAAATGTCAAATGCTGCAGGATGCTTAGCTTCTCAGAAGTTCTGAGAAATGTATGCTAGCTAAGGGATAAAGGATTATAATTTCAAAAGCAAGTTTTCTGAACTAAGATTTCCAAGTTTCATCTAAATTTATGATATGTAATGAAACAAGGAAGAAAATGTGTTTTGCTTAAAAACTTAAAAAAAAGTCACATCAGTTATTCTTGACTACAGTTGCCAGGAGCTAGGACAATCCTTTATGGGTCCAATTAAGTTCTTTTTCTTTATCCTTGGACCCCAGATACATGAGGTTGAATCGATAATTCATTTCAGTCCTAGCACAGTGTGGTCATTTATCCTCGCAAGGCCCTCTCTTGTTTGTTTGCTTTTGTTTATTTATTTAAATAGGCAAATCTATGAACTAGGTAAAGTCATTTTTGATGCTTCCTCACCTGTGGTTCCTGTCATCTTTTTCTTTTTTTTTTCTTTTTTTCTTTTTTTTTTTTTTGCGGTACGTGGACCTCTCACTGTTGTGGCCTCTCCCATCGTGGAGCACAGGCTCCAGACACGCAGGCTCAGTGGCCATGGCTCACAGGCCCAGCCACTCCACGGCATGTGGGATCTTCCCGGACCAGGGCACGAACCCACGTCCCCTGCATTGGCAGGCAGACTCTCAACCACTGCGCCACCAGGGAAGCCCCCCTGTCATCTTATGACCAAAGCCAGCTGTCATCATTAGCTGCTCTCTGCCATCTAAACTGTTCCACTGCTTTTGATTCTGTACCCCCCACACACACACACAATGCGGAAGAACTAGCTAACTCTATTACTCATGTATGTATATTTTTACAATAATTAAATGATTATCAGAGCAAATATTTCCATTGGTACTGGTCTGGTTATCAGCCTATATAAAGGGCACTCAATTCAAATACAGTAGTGATGTTTCACTTACCCCAAACACATTTTTTGGTACAAATGGAGGTAGAACTGTGGGTCAGTTGGCATTCCTCTTTCTTTCAGAATGATCCTGTATATGCAGATGACGATTTGAATGTGAATTTTGTTATATTCATAGAACTACAGAATTTTAAGTTTAAAGGAAACATTTATCAGTACTTCATTTTCTATGGAGGAATCTGAAGCTCCAAATAATTAATAATCTAAAGCTTCCCCCCAATTATTGGTAAGTTAGTGGCAAAATTAGAAATGCCCTTTTCAGGAAAGAAATACTGTTTTGTTTTGTTTTGATTTTTTGCTTGCTCATATTTCATTTTAAGCAAAAAATAAGTTAAAAGAAAAGCTTGACTGAGGAGTAGCTTATCAAACATAAAAAAGACAATAGACGTTATGGCTACACTTGAGATATACTGTCAGGTGAGAATGTTCCTTTGAAGAACTTCACTGGGCAGCATGGTTCTCTTAAAGGAATTAACTCAGCCTCTAAATAACCATCTTGTTCAAGTCTTAAGGTCTCATAAGTCATTCTTTACCTCTTGTAAGTTTAGGAGTGTATGTTTTCTTTCTCAATCACGTCATTATTTGGGAATTTAAAAAAAATAAATTTATTTATTTATTTTAGGCTGTGCTGGGTCTTCGTTGCTGTGTGAGGGCTTTCTCTAGTTGTGGCGAGCAGGGGCTGCTCTTCGTTGCGGTGCGCGGGCTTCTCATTACGGTGGCTTCTCTTGCTGTGGAGCATGGGCTCTAGGCGCGTGGGCTTCAGTGTTTGTGGCACACAGGCTCTAGAGCTCAGGCTCAGTAGTTGTGGTGCATGGGCTTAATTGCTCCGTGGCATGTGGGATCTTCCTGGACCAGGGCTCGAACCCATGTCCCCTGCATTGGCAGGTGGACTCTCAACCACTGTGCCACCAGGGAAGCCCTATTTGGGAATTTTGACTACTAGAACATTACACCTCAGGTTCTAGAACAAGTGAACTATTTTTTTTTCAGAAATGAGAATAATTTTATATTTTGGCTCCATGAAATTTCAGTTTATTTAAGCAAATACACAACTATATTATGTATAGTTTACATAATACATATTTATGTTATATATTATAGTTTGCCATTTTTATAATTTTTTTTATTACAAAAGCAAACATGTTCATTGAAGGGAATTTACAAAATCTGGACAAGCAAGGAAGAAACTAGAAATCACAAGTGATTCCACTTCCCAGAAATAATTGTTGTTGATACTCAGGTTGTTTTTTCCCCAGTCTTTCTTCTATATGCATATATATATATTTATTTATTTAATTAATTAATTATTATTATTATTTTTTTGTGGTATGCGGGCCTCTCACTGTTGTGGCCTCTCCCGTTGCGGAGCACAGGCTCCGGACGCGTAGGCTCAGCGGCCATGGCTCACGGGCCGAGCCGCTCCGCGGCATGTGGGATCTTCCCGGACCGGGGCACGAACCCGTGTCCCCTGCATCGGCAGGCGGACTCTTAACCACTGCGCCACCAGGGAAGCCCTCCTCTAGGCTTTATTATTTTATTTTATTGATTGATTTTTTTTGGCCATGCCACACAGCATGCGGAATCTTAGTTCCCGGACCAGAGATCAAACCCGCGCCCCCTGAAGTGGAAGCAGCGAGCAGTCCTAACCACTGGACTCCTGGAGAATTCTCTCCTCTAGGCTTTAATGTCATCATTTTAAAATAGGAAAAGATTAGCCCCTAACATACCTTCCAACTCTGAAAGTGGGATATAAGCCGCCCCAAACTTTACTGGCAGAATACACACCGAATTCATGATAGTGGCTGCTTCTGGAGAGACGAGGAGGAAAGAGACTCTGAAGGAGAACAGCAAGGACTCTAGGTTTGTCTGAAGCAACAGTGATGAACAGAGGGAAACACCAGTTATGTCTGGGTGGTGGGCACTCCAGTGTTTGCTATGTGCATTCTCTGTTATTTTATTTTATTATAAATCTTAAACCTAAACACAACAGGCTGCCTATCAGCTCTGCACACTTCTACTCCCCCCACACTGGCCTGCCTTGGAGGAGATGAATGGCCCCAGCTCCGAGCAGGGCTCACACAGTAAAACACAGCAGAGGAGCCGGGCACATGAGGGGCTGACACCTGGAGGCCGGGCTGTTCCATGCAGCTGGACAGGCAGATGTGTTATGCTCAGTCCTTTCTAGCCTTTAGAGCAGATCTTTAAGGGGAGAAAAGAGATTTCAAGCAGCATCCCAGAACGTGAGTGTATGACCTAAAGGAGGATAACTGAATAGGTGCCACACAGTTCTAGAAGGTCCTTTGGTTTCTGATTCCCGAACATTTTCCTCATAACTCATTACCCAGAACCTTGCATATATTGCAGACAAGCTCTTTAAACTTGAGCTCCCGTCTTCCCTGGATGAGTGCCGATGATCATGAGTATTAGATCATGTGCTCAGACTTAGCTTTTCCCAGCAGTGCAGGGCCACGTTTCTCCCAGTCAGCTGTGGGGATTCTGCTCCTGCCAGCTGGGGCACTGCCAGGGCCTTCAAGGTGCCTGGCTTCGCAGGTTCTGACCTTGATTGAGGCTTCCCAGGTAATAACACTTCTTTGCCAGGTCTCTCAGCACGCAAGCACTTAAACTGAATGCTCTCCATTTGCATTTAAGGTTGCTGAGGGCTGTGAGGAACACCTTGAGTTTGGGCTGCACCTCCCCTGATCGCCTGCAGCTTTCCTACAGGGAAACTGCAGGATGTTATTGTGTCTAAACCCTCTCATACATTAGCATAATGTCCTCCATTCTGGCATTGCCCACTAAAGCTTTTTGACTGTTCTAATCACATACTTTTACAAAAGGAAGAATATTCTGGTAATAATCCCTTATTTTACAAATGAGGAAATGGAAACCTTAAGAAACAGGTGATTCACCCAATGCCAGGCAGCTGTCAGATCTCATTTCTAAGATGTCATTCACTGTGAAATACACTATAAATTTTAAGTCTAAAAAAAGACCACAGCACAGTAAGCAGATGCATACCAGTCTCTGAAATAATAAAGTAGGAAAAGTATAAATTCTGGAGACAAGGAAATAAAGGATTTAGCTTCAGCATTGAGACTACAAGCCAAGTTTCCTGACTTCCAGATCTGGCATAGTCTTTCTAGATCAGTTTGCAATGTTATTTTTTTCTTCTCCCTAAGAGAGGAACATCTTACATTCTAAGGCTAATAAGTCAATGATTAGCAATATATGAGGCTTCCACAGACACATCACCTGGCAATACTAATAATTCATTGTTATGCAGTTTATCAAGAAGAATTTGAGGTTTTCTTGACTACCATAATGAGAAAGTATTACTTTTACTTTATAAACAAATAAATTATTGTATTGACCAATATAACTATATCTGTGTATGTGGCTTAGTCAAGGCCACTTACAAATAATTAGGTCTGATTTCAGGAAATCGACTTAATTTTCATGTCAGTGGAGAAAATAAACTAGTATTAGGCTTAGTCCCAAGTCTTTTGAAAGTTTAAAAAGTCCATGTATTTTGAAAGTATTGATTATGGACTTTGAATAGGCTACTTCATTCAATAGTGAGTATAATATGATTGAGCAACCTATAAAATTTTACTTGAATATGACATAAGGAGAAAATATAGATGTACTCAAACATTTGTGTCTTTTTCCTAATCTGTCATGGATACTCAGTACCAAGTTAAAATATAGGCCATGGTACTAAAGACAGGTTTTTAAGAAAATTCAGCCAAAATGGAATCTTATATATGATAAATAATTCAATGATGTTATTTTTTTTTTTTTAAATAAGATGTTGGGGGTAGGAGTTTAGTAATTTATTTATTTATTTTTGCTGTGTTGGGTCTTCGTTTCTGTGCGAGGGCTTTCTCTAGTTGTGGCAAGTGGGGGCCACTCTTCATCGCGGTGCACGGGCCTCTCACTATCGCGGCCTCTCTTGTTGCGGAGCACAGGCTCCAGACGCGCAGGCTCAGTAGTTGTGGCACACGGGCCTAGTTGCTCCGCAGCATGTGGGATCCTCCCAGACCAGGGCTCGAACCCGTGTCCCCTGCATTAGCAGGCAGATTTTCAACCACTGCGCCACCAGGGAAGCCCTCAATGATGTTATTTTTAAAAGAGCAAAAAAATAAAATGACACTATCAGCAAGTAATGGATAAGCTGAAGAGGATATAGAAAAGAGAGATGGGATAAGAGTTTTGAGACCATATTATTAAATACTGATAAGAAATGATGAGGCCCTGATCTAAAGCAGTAGAGGTATTGATGAGGAGAAAGGAATTGAGAGCATAGATCGAGGGATGATAAGAACAGACCAAAGACCATAGTACCAACAAGTGGGGACGATACAGTGAGAAGAGAGCTACGGGTGTATCCCAGGTTTCTTGCCAGGTACGCGGCTGGTTGGAGGGACCATACCCCTAGAAGGAAATCTGGAGGAGCAGCACGGTGAACGTGTTCCATGTTGAATGCTTGCGGGGCACCCAGAAGAAGATGTGCACAGACAATCAAAATGTGAATCTGGGACCCAGGAGAAAGGTCTGGATTGGGGAGGCAGATTTGAGAGTTAGCACACGTGGCTTTGGAACTCAGAAAGAGAATATGGAATAAGAAGAGAAGCAGGCTAAGGACAAATCTCAGAAAAATTGAGTTTAATATTAAGGGGTAAACAGAGAAAGAAAAAACCCAAAAGCAATTGAGAAAGAATGCTCAGAAGAAGGACAAGGAGAGAGACGACTTGCAAAGCAGAAATAAGCAGCGGCACGGGGATACATGCAAAAGAAAGATTAGGTAAGAATATGGCAATAAAGATCTGGCAATTAAAGGGTTGTTGGTGACTTTTCCAGCTGAGCTTCAGGGGCATATTGGAGGCAGCAGCCTGACTTCAGAGGGTTTCCCAGGGGAACAGAATTGAGGAAACAGTGAGAGCCACAGGGAGATGGAGAGGAGAGTGAGGGTGCATGTGTGGTTGTGAGGGGCAGAGACAGCAGAGACTGGCCTGTGGAATAACTTTATTACATAAACATAGCGATAGGACAGTAGCAAAAGGGATATGTGAACTAAGAGAGGGTTTGGGAATTTTTGAGAAGGGAGAGGCTGAAGCCTATTTCCTGACTCTACGGAAAGAGTCAGAAGTGTCGGCAGGAAAGGGTACCACAGGGAAGGAAGATCCTGGTCTTGGAAGAGGCAGAAGGGAATGGCCTCAGAACACAGTAGGGGACAAGCAGGTGTCACGTCAGAGTTGAGGACAGAGCCCATGGTCAGGTCTGAGGATGAAGGGACACATCCAATCCCATTATCAAGGCAGAACCAGCCTAAGGCTCTGGTTCTCGAAGAAATTGCCGGTGGAACCCTGGTTTCAGAAGTGGCCCTCTTTAGATGGATCTTGAGACGGAGTAAGAACACAGAAGGGTTGTGGGGCATTGAGAGGAAGAGATGGAAGAGATGGAAAAACTGAAAATGGAGATGGAGATCTTTGAGCAGCTTGTGTGATAATGAAAGGAGGGGAGAAATGAGGCCAGTGGAATGGGGACCAGGGTTAGGGTCTCACTAAAAGAGAGGATGGACAAGGAGAGGGCAGGACAGCCAGCAAAGTCAGCCTGCTGTGTTAGTTTTCTGTAATTTACATCTATACAGAACATCCACTTCTTCCATAGAAATGAGGAACCGGCATGCTCGGCTTAAGGCTGGCATTGGACTATACATCAGGACCATATTAAATAGAAGGAGGGGACTCTGAGCTCCCCCTTGGCCTCCACCATGCCCCTCCACCTCATGCAGGAGCTACTCAGAGGGACTCTTGCCACACCAGCTTGGCTGTCACCTTCAGTGTGTTGCTGTGGAATCACTCCTCATAGGAATCCCACAGCCTCCTTTCTACAGAGAGAAAAAAATCTCTGCTGCCAGTTATCTAAGTTATTTGCAATCTGGGGACAATTTCTCATAATACAAAAAAGGACCTTTATGGAAAGGGTAGACAGGGCTTCTTTCTGCTCTTTCAAGAGGGAAAGAAATCTGCAATACTGTTACAAGAAACTGGCTTCAGTGAATAAACAATCTTTGCATTGACATTAATTATGAATACATTTAGAATGACAAAAGTGACTTCATATATGAAATCCATATACTTATTTGCCTAATGGGCCATTACTGGTTGTAGCCACTTGGTCTGATTAAATGATGTTTACTTGATTTAATTGCCCTCTTCCCATTTATATCTGGGAAATCTTTCCCCAACAGGCCACACCCAGAAAGAATAAAGGAACATCAAGTACCAACATTGTTAGTCCCATAAAAGATAAGGACTTTTTTATGTATACAATCTTGTTAATGATGGTATAGTTGATGCCTTTCACCGAAGGAAATCTTCAGATTTCTTTTTCTAACAGTTGGTATAGCCTTGGTTTGGTCCATAAGTATTTATTGAGCATCTACTGTGTGCAAGATGAAGCACAGTTTTAGGTCCTGAGAGACACAAAGTTTAATTAGACACAGATGTCCTCAAGGAATTTAAATCCATCAGGAAAGTTAAGGTACATACAAAAATAAGTATTAACAATGTTAAAATGTGATAAATTCCAGAAGAAAGTATAAACTATCCTGAGATGTCAGGAAAGAGGCAGAATAGAATGGATGTACACATTTAGCTTCTCAAGACTGGCCTGAAAAGGCAACAGAGCTGGGATTGCCAAAGCGTTATGAATTTAGTGGAACCTGGGAAATCCTTCTGCTTTCCATATTTCCCAGTACATCTGTTTGTTGATGTATAGTGTACATCATGTTCATTCCACAACTAGATAAAATAGTTCAAATGCAAGTCCTTCTTGACTTAAATCAACCCATTGGCTTAGATTTATCACAAAAGTGTAATAACTGATATCAGATTTTCCCCTAAAAACAGATTTTGATAGAAAGGAGAGGAAGAAGGAATACAGAGCTAGGTGTCTTAAGGAGTGATAGAAGAGACAACAGAGAGGAAATAGAGACGCAAAAGGGAAACAGGGCTTCTGAGATTGTTTATTTATTTTGCAGTGTTGCCTATGGTAGGCTTGGGAACAATCTGAGGATTGAAAGGTTTTGACAGATTCATGTTACTTTAGGTGTTTCGATACTATAATTTTACTTTTAGATAAAGGTGGGTGTGCATGCACAGATACATACATATGTTTTTGTATTTATGCATGTGTATACATTATATATACATATGACCGATCTAAAATGTGAATATAAATGCATATATGTTTGTTCAGACTAAATATCTATTAGGATCGTTCATTTTTAAAAATTCACTCTTACTTCGGTGCTTGTGCAAAGAGAGACAGGGTGAGAAGGTGTAGAGACAAGAGGGACTTTCCAAGTTCAAGTTCATTACAAGCTCCCACTATCTCAGTCAGATGGCCCGTAGGGAGATCCAACTGATACCCACCCTGCGACTCTTGGTGTTACAAATCTAAACTATTTTGGATGTCCTCTTCTTATGCCCTCCCCTTCCTAGCTACTAGAATGCTTCCTCTGTCATAACCTGTTAACATCACTTTTCTCTCAGGGCATCTAACTTCCTGCATCATGACACCAGAGGCACAGGCTCTTGTCTCATTCTGTGCCGTTGCCTTGGATGTCCCTCAGCCATCTCCGCTTTGGTACAAAATAAGCCCATTATTTTCCTTCAGAGAACCCTACCCTGCCTCCTATATTCTCCATCTCAGTGGATAGTGTTTCAGTTCACCCCATCTCCAAGCTACAGATACAACCGTCCTCCCCAGACCCTCTCCCTAACCTCCAATCCATTCAGTCTCTAAATCCTATTCATTCTACCCCAGAAATGGCTTTCCAATCCATGTGTCCCTTTACTCCAATGGCCCCTGCCTTAGTTTAAGGCCTCATTATCTCTCACCTGGACCATTACTCCTCTTTTCCCACCTCCAGTCTCCTCTCCCCTCCTCCTTCTATTTATCGTTCATAGTGCAACCAAATGTGACCATACGACCCTTGCTTTTAAGACTCTCCTGCTTTCTCCTGGTTGCCTGGCCTATGGATGAAGTTCAAGCTCCTTAGCTTGACACATGAAGCCATTTATAATGCGTCCTCAAATTATCTGTCCAGTTTTAACTCTCGCCCTTCTGCCAGATACACCTTCGGCTCCAGTTAGATTGAGCTTGTCCTCATTTCTTAAAATGCCATTCCCTTTGGATTTCCCCTTTGCCCCCACGTGTTCCCTTTTCTTGGAAATACGCTTCCCCCTACTCTTGCCTTGAAAAACACTTACTTAGTCTTAAAACTCAGCTCAACACCACCTCCTCTGTAAAGGCTTCCGTTACTGTGCCCTGAACTTAACTGCACCGTCTCTGGAGCTTCATCCATAGCTCTGCTAAAGTTCTTAATACCTCTTGCTTATCCGTTCACTGAGAGACCATGGACTTCTGGGCAGGAACTGTGTCCTAAGAGCCACCCTGAGCACTGCAGTAAATGATCAGTACCTGCCACTGGAATTCATTGATTATGAGGAGAGCTCCGTTTAGGTACCACTTGCTGGGTGAAACCTGAGTTTGCTCTTGTGTAGGAAGTTTTTAGAAAGGGACACGGGTTGACTAAGGGAAGAACAAAGGGGTAACTCACACAAACAGGAGGAGATGGACTGTGCACATTACTGTCTGTAATTTACTTTGAAATGCTCAGTAAAACCCAGAGTTGGCAAATCCCCGTGGGCCAAATCTGAGTCTTCACCTGTTTTGGGAAATAAGTTTTATCCAAACACAGCCATGTTTATTCATTGAAGTACTGGCTATGGCTGCTTTTGCATTTCAAAGGCAGAGTTGAGTCATGGCAACAGAGAGCAAATGGCCTGCAAAACCCAAAATCTTTACTACATGGCCCTTTACAGAAGGGGTTTGTTGACCCCGTGATATAGACCATGTGATATAAATGCGTGTGTGAATTTCAATCTACAATCCAGGGGCAGTCTGTTGCCCTAATTGGAATGTCCCATCTGGAAGTCAGTTTGTATTTAATCAAATAGAAATATATTAGAGACCTTTCTGTCCCTTTTTGAACATAATATAAAAATCTTGTGAGTCCTGTAATCTTGTCCGCATAGGAATGGCATCCTAGGCCTGACTCCTGAATGGTTCTGCATCCACCTACTGGTCTGGAGGTTTCTCAGGGCCTTAGTCCAACTATACAGTTAGCTGAATCCTGATGCTTGAATACTGTTGCGCTGGCTCAAAATGAATCTTTCATGTCTATGAAGACTTCATAAAAAGACAGCACAGGGACTTCACTGAGCGTACAAAATAGGGTCACTGCTGTGTGCCTGCTTGCTAGACGATGTCCATACATGTAGTGAACCTCAGTCCACAGCTGCTTTAGTTGTAACTTCGTGGGGAAGAGACTACAACACTCACTTAGCAGTAACTATGAGAGGCTCTCCAGTTTTCACCTAAAAGAAACTAACAGTTGCTTGTGACCTGATCGGCTGAAGTCAGTTCCCAGAAGCTTGCTCTAAGGACGATCACATTTGTCTCAATACATTCAGGAGGTAGTTCTCTCACGCACAGGTGATTGGGGAGCTCTGAAACGAAGCACCCACCTTGTGCGATGTGCATGCATAGTTTCCCTCCCTGTCCCCCCTCTGGGCACAGGCGGGGGAAGCTCAATGAACAAGAGCGTGGATTGGAAGGCGGGAAAGTGCAGGCTGAGCATGTGTGCACTTGGAAGAAACTTGAGAGGGTGCAAAGTGGGGAGTGGATGCACAGACAGATGAGGGAGAATTGTGACCCCATACAGAAAGATCTGCCAATGTGGCAAGGGGGTGATTCAAATAGTATAGTATTAATCGGTTCTAATGTACACGATTACTTTTGGTGGTGGCAGGGATGTAATATAAAAATATTATTTGTAACATTTAATAAATAAAGATAAAATATGGAAATATTAAAAAATCTCATATTCAAGCTCATAAGCCCCAGAGCTATTTCAGAACTAGAAATCTGGAGACAAAAGCCTGCTATTTAGAGCCAAGGACCTGAAAACATCCATACCTCAGTTGATTCTCGAGGGCGTGGGGCAAGATTGTCTTTGATGTAAAACAGACTGAATACACGATTTTAGGCTCACAAATTAAGCAAGACAGTTACTTACGGACTCAGAAATTTCTTTCTGGGGTTCTGGAGCGGATTCAGTGAGTTCTTCCCCCTATATCCCAAATCCAGGTTGAAGCAGTGGTGAACCCAAAATATGAGAGGTAGGATTCAAAATCCTCACAACTTTTTTTAAACAATTTTTGCTTCAGGGTATCTATCTTTGAAAAGAGAAGTAGAAAAGGGAACAGGAGGAGCAATGAAACATTACTCAAAATCTGTTTAAAGAGACCTTTTGGGGGCTTCCCTTGTGGCGCAGTGGTTGAGAGTCCGCCTGCTGATGCAGGGGACACGGGTTCGTGCCCCGGTCCGGGAAGATCACACATGCCGCGAGCGGCTGGGCCCGTGAGCCATGGCCGCTGAGCCTGTGCGTCCGGAGCCTGTGCTCCACAACGGGAGAGGCCCCAAGAGTGAGAGGCCCGCGTACCGCAAAAAAAAAAAAAAAAGAGAAACCTTTTGCACTCTCCTTAAAGTAAACAGACACTTCCCCATCACTTGAAGTCAACCACTAGGGGAACGAAATTTTAACGCATTTTTACCTCATCTGTAAGAGGCCATCTAAAATTATTTAATTTAATTTAATAATATTCGATGGCCCAAATAGGCAAAAGAATGACTTAAATGCTTGTTATCCAAAGTGTCTGTCTGTTATCTGTGAACTACTCTGTGGAAGGGGCAAGTCTAACCCATAATAAGTTTAACAGGCAATTACCTCTGGTTTTGGGAATTGCAAAAAGCCAGCCAGTCCAAAAATATATCCCTCATTGCCTAGAACAAATTAGTAACTCCTTTGATTAAGATGATAAAGTTCTTCAATGATTAAAATATAACATGTCTCTGAAATGTGTAATATTGCTGGCCGTTCTAACACATTAACAGCCCAGTGAGATTGAATAGACCAGTCGCCCAATAGGGTGTTAAGGAAATGGGAGCCCAGGTTAGAAAGGTCTGGAGAAAGAGGGAAAGTGGGAAGGTTCTGAGCGTGGTCTGCTCTCCTTAGGGCCAGGCATGCTGGTACCTGGGGTAGGCTGGGAACAGCATGAGGCCATGTCAGGCCCTGCTCCCAGATGAGTGGAGAAGGAAGGATGGGGTCAAACTGAGGCCTGCAAACACATTAAGTATAAATTTTACTTATTTCACAAGCTTTCTGGGTGTGGGCCCTGCCAAAATGTGTCATCAGTCTCCAAAGAACAGGAGTGTTTCATTGTAAAGTGACGCCGATCACTCCCAGTCACGGTGAGTCAGTGTCTTGGCATGGCTCTTCAGGAAATGTCAGTTCACGTGAAGGGTAAAGCAGCATAGGGAAAGCCATCAGATCAGCGCTGAGTGTATGAGGAATATTCAGCACGTTGTTCTTTAAGATAAACTCCTGACGTCAACTTGTTTACTCTTCATTATCTGTTTTCATAGGAACAGAGCGTAGAGAATAGAAGAGAATAATCCCAGTTACCGTGTGTGTCTCTCATCTCTTTAGATTACCATCCCTGTTTTCCACTCATTCTGCGCTTCTTAGTTCATTTTGATTCTATGGTTATTTTCTGTCTTGCTGCTGGCTTGCTCCATCTCTTATCCAAGTTAGGTAACTTTTAGAACATGAACTAATCTTAGCAATGCCCCCAAATCCTGTCCTTTCTTTTTAGTCCTTCAATTGAAGCTACCCGAGTTAAACAACTCCAGGGCCAACTCAGCACTTACTACAAATGAGTAAAGACAAGGGATTGTACCCCCTGAATGAAATATTAAACGTCTTTGTCTTCCAGAGTTTCTGTGTTACAATTTAATGCCAGTATACACCTCATTGGCCTCTTGATTTTCATTTTTGGTCAGGATAATCCCGTGATGTGGTACTTGGAAGGACAGTGTGAATTCCTTTCCCCTGGAGCTGAGTCTTACCTTGAAGGGTAACAAAGTCATCAAATAGATTAAACGTGCTCACTGGCTGGGTCGGTAGCAATTAGATTCATTTCTTTGTGGAACATCTCGAAGTTGGGGTCATTTCTCTTCACCACCCCAATCACAAATATTTCCACATCGATGTCACTGGCATCCTTCACCACCTCTGTCAGATTCTTTTCATCTCGCATATCTGTCTGCTCATCAGTGATGACCAAGGCCACCTTCTTCACACCCAGCCTTGCGGCTTCGAACATGCGGTTGGCGGCATGGAGAGCTGTGGCTGTGTAGGTGCCTTCTCCCAGATACTGCATGTTGTCCACGGCCCGCTTGAGGTCGTCCTTGCTGGAGAACTGCGTCAAATGATCCACCTCCTCTACCTTATGGCCATAGTTGATTACGCCTACGTGGGCCGTGGCAAGGTCCAGCGCAACTCTGTCAGTCAGAGTCTTCACAAAGTCTTTGATAATCGGGAAGTTCTCCGGTCCCACACTTTCTGAGCTGTCAGTCACAAAGAGCAGCTCTAGCGGTGCCTCTCTGCATTTACGCCCACAACGTGAAACACGAATGTTGACATAGAAACCCAGCGGGGTTGAAAATTAAAACATCACTGATTGATATCAGATGGGTGAGGGGAGGGGGGAGAGGGGCAAGGATGAACCTAAGGCCAGACTGTAACCTTCCTTTTCTGTGACCGTGAACACAGCTGACGATTGTCTCCCTTCTGGTTTCTATACCTGCCTTTTTAAAAAAATGATATATCACAAAAAAACAAACAAACCTCCCCCACAAAAAAAACAAAATGCTGTAGAGGATAAAACAATAAACAGCTAGCCAATTTCTAAGATTAAAAAATAAAATAGTATATATATATTTTTCGCGGTACTTGGGCCTCTCACTGCTGTGGCCTCTCCCGTTGTGGAGCACAGGCTCCGGACGCGCAGGATCAGCAGCCATGGCTCACGGGCCCAGCCGCTTCGCGGCATGTGGGATCTTCCCAGACCGGGGCACGAACCCGTGTCCCCTGCATCGGCAGGTGGACTTTCAACCACTGCGCCACCAGGGAAGCCCTAAAATAGTATTTTTAAAAGATTCGGCATCCCTGTGTATGCCTTCCTGATTCCATTTCCCTCCTCCATAAGAGATAACCACCATCCTAAATTTGCCCTTTATCATCTGACCATTTGTATTTAATCGGAATCTGAATGCTAATATTTCAGTCTTCAACCATATCTTTATGTGAAAATGAATACTTGCTCATTGGCGTGGCCAATGGGTAAAGTAATGGGATGAAACATTTTAATTGTGGGGGAAGGATTCAGGTCTTTAACTGGACCCAAGAGTAGCGGCCCCTAGCTACTCTGGTTTATGTCCCCAGTCACACCCTTAGTGACCACTAAAGTGGCTCTGATCTTATCAAGGAGGCCAGCAGTCCATCCATACTGTGAAACTGTTCCAGGGAAATGATCTCAGAACACTGGTCAGTAAACAACGTCTGTTTAGGGTTTATCATTCAAAGCAGTTGCCAGAGTTCCTTGGCAATAAAAATTATCAGGGTTCCACTGGTGTATTCATATCCTCATGTTGCCCAGCAGCCCTGCCACGATAAATCCTCAGGAAACTGGCTGCTAGTTTACAGCGCTTCTAGAACTCAGGAGCAGTGTCTAAATCGGCCTGTCACCATAGAGAGTCCCAGGCTGCTTCTTAAGGTCTGGAAGTCTTTTGGGGGACAAGTCAGTTCTGGGGTTCTCTGTATGGAAGGATAATGATATTCCTGCCTCTGTCCGTTTTCAACACAGAAGTTACCTTCATTATCCATTAATTGCTTGCCTTTTGGCTAGTCTTTTTGCTTTACTTCCTTGTTCTGGTAACCCTGTTTTAAGTCTATTTCGCCATAGAAGCATTTAGATAGAGTTGTGACACAAGATGACCTCTGGACTCTGTCCTTTTGCCTCTGAAGTAGCAGGCTCTCTAGACGTAGGCCTCAAAACTCAATTTAGATAGACTTTTTGCTTCAGGAAAAACACAGACATCCTCACCAGCTAGGCTGGATTCACACACCAGTTAGGCCCCTGTAGTCCTGCTTCCTTTGTTGTTCTTTCCTTCTCAGGCTCAGGTAAATGTCACTGAATACAAATGAGCTCTGTGCTAACAAAAGGCCTGGCTGCCCACAGACCCAACTATCTTCACACTTCTTAACTACCCTGGGAACATGACTTTCTTTTCTTAAATCAGGATTCCCACATCCCCTCACACTGCTTCCTTTCAGTTTCCCACTGAAACTGAAAATGAGCTTGAAACTTTCCCATGAGCTCTACAGTATACATATTCTGGGTGAGCACATTATCTTGACAACACAGAACATAGTGGGGTTGGTACTTTAAAGTGATGGGTTTTTTTCTTGGTCATCAAATCTTACCACATATTTCAAAAATAAGCTTGGTGATTTCTTTTTTCTGGAGGAAAAGAGGAAAATGTATTAATTGTGTGACCATATTTTTTCCTATAGTCATGAAAGGTATGTCTTATTATAATCAGCATTGGGTTATTTGACTTAATCCTTCCACTGCAAATAAAATACATAGCATAGGGGCTTCCCTGGTGGCACAGTGGTTAAGAATCCGCCTGCCAATGCAGGGGACACGGGTTTGAGCTCTGGTCTGGGAAGATCCCACATGCTGTGGAGCAGCTAAGCCCGTGCTCCACAACTACTAAGCCTGCGCTCTAGAGCCCACGAGCCACAACTGCTGAGGCCATGAGCCACAACTACTGAAGCCCGCACACCTAGAGCTCATGCTCAGCAACAAGAGAAGCCACCGCAATGAGAAGCCCGCGCACCACAATGAAGAGTAGCCCCCGCTCGCCACAACTAGAGAAAGCCCACGCGCAGCAACAAAGACCAAACACAGCCAAAAATAAATAAATTGAATAAATAAATAAATAAATAAATAATACATAGCACAGAGGTTAAAAGTTGTGTATAATATATCAGAATTGAAATGTGTTTGAGCTGTGAAATGTAATAACTCAGACTTGAAGTTCAAATTGCAGCTCCAGTATTTATCAGCTGTGTGACCTTGGGCATGAAGTGTCTGTGTCTCAGGGATGTGTCTGTGTGTCTGTGCCTAACAGTGTCTGTGTCTCAGGGATGTGGTGGGATTAAATGAGGTAACACACCCACAGGGTCTGGCCCCACAAAAGATGTACTACCTACAGTCGGCCCTCCATAGCCGTGCGTTCTGCATCCATGATACGGAGGACTGACTGTACTGCGCCATTTTATATGCGGGACTTGAGCATCCACGGATTTTGGTACCTACTGGGCTGGGCGTGGTGGGCGTGTCTGGGAACCGATCCCCTGCAGATTCTGAGGACAATAATGGTGTGGGCAATGTATGCTTTCAGTTACATGGTTTAACCCACATGTGCTGACAAACCAGGACAAGCACCAGGGCCAAAAGGGATCTCATCCAATGCTGTATTCCCTCCTTTTTTTCTGTACCAATACCCAAATTTGCAAGTCTTCTCTCCAGTTTCCTAATACCCTCACTTGGGCTCTTCCATGAAACCTCCCTGGGTTCCTGGATGCTCCTTCCAGGTCCCACTGCTCACCAGCTCCATCAGAAGGGCCTGAGATGAGCTGGGTACTAGGAATCAGTCTGCCAACATCCTGCCCTGCATGGCATGTTTACAAATGCCATGGGATGAGACTGAAGAAGTCAGGATTCTACATCTGCCAAAGACATGAAGCTGACAGGGATGATTAACTTAACAGATGAGAGAAGCAGAAGCCCAGAAAATCTCAACTGGAAAGAGCAGTGGACCTGTTCTAAGAAGATACAATGTAACAGTTGCAAAAGTAAAGTTTTAAAGGAGAAAACCTATAATGACAGAAGTGAGGTGAAGGTGACATAGACGGTAACATGGCTTAACCGAAGCAGGTACAGAGAATATTCAGGGCATTTTAATTTAATTTCTTTTTCTGTAAATTGAGTAAAAGCCAATGATTTCAAGTGGCTATACAAAAAGAACTCCCAATGTGAGATTTTAAAAATTATATGAAATGAAGGAGTCAACAGTTATCTTTTTTTTTTAGGCTGTGTCATGCTTTCCCACATTTAGAGAGACATTTAATCTGAAACTAGAGTATGTCTGGAAAGGGGAAATGTCTATTAATATATTTATATTGTTATCTAGGAAGGGGAAATGTTATGTATTTAATATACTTGTCTTTAATTTTTTACAAGTGGAGAAAATACTTTTCACTAAGTTTTATGATTATAGTTTTTCACTTAACATTATGTAGTAATTAATTGCCCATATTATTAAGTATTCTGAAAAACTTGATTACTGAAGTCAGATGCATGGCCATTTTAAGGTTCTTGATGCAGACTGCCTTACAATCCTCCAGATAAGTGTAGTAACTGATGCCTCTAACAACAGTATATAAGAAAACCCGTTTTGTTTTGGAGACACAACACTGGTTATTATTATTATATAATCTTTGCCACTTGATAGAGCAAAATGTCTCATTGTTTTAAATTACACTTACTGTTGGGAGGCTGAATTTTATATGTATGTTTCCAAGTTGTATTCTCTTATGCACAGTCTTTGTCTTTTGTCCGTTTCTTTCTATTAGAATGTTTGTCTTTTCTTGACTTGTAAGAGCAATTTATATATCAAGGTTACATTTTAATTCTTTTCACTGTGCTTTTATGGCATAACCAGGTCTAATATGCTTTAAGTAGTCATATATATGTGTGTTTGTGTGTGTGTGTGTGTGTGTGTGTGTGTGTGTGTGTAAATCTTTTCCTTGTATTCTTTGCTTGTAAGTCACTGGAATAGTTTCACCCTTTCCATTAAAATTGCTGAATGACCACGTTGGCTACTCAGTGCCAATGATGAAGGCATCAAGTTTATACCCCTCAAAGGACTCATGTTTACATGAGTCTAGTAAGAAGGAGGCAAATAAATACTTTTGTAAGTACTATTCTATTGGCTTGGAGCTAAGGAACCACGCTGGTCTGCCGGCAATACCAGGGATGGGAGAGTGGGTGTGGGCCTGTGGTCCAGGGACGTTAGGCAGACTCTGACCGGGGTGGGGTGGGGAGAGGAGGAGAAAAAGCTTTCCAGGCAGAGGATGGAACACACAAAGTGCAGTGCACTGGAGTACTTGATTAAACTTGTGACTCAGGGAACGTGACTGAAAGAATGACAGGAAATGTGAAAGACAGATGGACTTTAGAAAGCCTTTGTGTCATGCTGAAGAGTGTGGACTTATCCTGAGCACTGAGAAGAGACATGGTCCGTACCAGAGAAGAAAGGTGATTGTGGCAGCCAGTGGAGGGGTCTGAGGTTCCTGTATAGTTCAGGCAAAGAAGATAACACTAGGAAGCTGTGGTGGTATTGATGGATGGGAAGGAATGACCTGGAGGGACATTTCAAAAGGAGTTGAAGGGGGTTGGTGAGTAATTGGAAAGAAGGATGAGGGAAAGGAGTCTAGGAGGCAAATGATAACGGCACTGCTCTTTTCGATAGGGAGGGATGGAACAGGGGCAGGTTGAAGCTAATGAAGGTCACTGGTTCAGCTTGATTCTGGCTGGGTTTGAGGCACTTGTGGGACACCCAGCTGGCGATGTCCAGTAGGCAGTAGGATGTGAGGTCTGGTGCTCAGGAGAGGGGTTCAAGCTGGAGGCAGATTGAAGAAATGCCAGCGTACAGTTGGCTGTTGAAACAGGGATGGCAGACGAGATTGTGTGGAGCAGAGCTTCTCTGCCTTTTTTAACCCCTCCCTACCCCCTTTTGTCAAGCATATTCTTTTCTATATTTATAACATAAAAAGATTTTTTCATTCTCCATAGAACTTTACTGTAATATTAAATTAGCCTTTTCAAACTGTACATACCCCCGACTTTTTTTTTTTTTTTTTTTTGCGGTACGTGGGCCTCTCACTGTTGTGGCCTCTCCTGTTGTGGAGCACAGGCTCAGCGGCTCCATGGCATGTGGGATCCTCCCGGACCGGGGCACGAACCCGTGTCCCCTGCATCGGCAGGCGGACTCTCAACCACTGCGCCACCAGGGAAGCCCCATCCCCCTGACTTTGATAGCTGTCCCTCCCTGAGGGTTTGAAGACTGGGAAGAAAAGACTGAGGGCAGACACTGGGAAACACTGACATTTAAGGGACACACGGAGAAACAGTCTTTCTGAAGCAATTTGGTGTGAATGATTAAAAACCTGAACTCCATCAATGGTATTTGCCTCTTAAAAGAGGGCTTTGTTAGTCTGGACTGAATCTGCCACTGAGAGTGTTTGGGAATATATTTGATCAGGGAGAGAATGGGGGTGGGGAGAGGAAAGGTGCCTTCCAAGAACAGCCTTCATGGGGGAGTAGCTGGGATTTGGCGTCAGACAAGCCAGCTTTGGCTCTAAGGGCTCTGTTACTTGTTATTGAGGTGTCTTGGGGCGTATCGTTCAAGCTTTCTGCGTGACTTGGCGTGCCCTTATCTGGAGGGAAGACACTACTACCTACCTCATGGGCTGTCATGTGGATTCATGTGGGTTCTGGGCGAGAGGGGGCCGCGGCTTATAGCCTGTCCCCTTCTCCCTGCACCCTCTCCCCACCGGCCCTGTGCTGCACCGGGCCTTAGCCAGCACTTATGCAGTGAAGCCAAGCTCTGTCAAATCCCCCCAGATGCCTGCCTCTTGGCTACCTCGTGCATACAGGCCAGTGCTGTCAGCTTCCAAACTTGGGGCCCTTTGGGGCAATTCTGAGACCCTGTGTATCCAGAGTGCAGTACAGAGGGGGGCGTTCGCTCAGGGTGGTCACTCCTCACCTGGGGGAAGGGGTGTAACTGGAGAAGGACTAGAAGTCCAGGGGTCCAGAGTGGCGGCCGTACTTTACATGGGCCCTCCCAGGCACCCTGCAGTACTGGGTCAGGGTGGTATTGATATGAAGGAGGCTGTCACATATAAGAATCTCATTTAATGCTGACCTTGGCTTTCTAAATGCTACAAAAAGGGAAGAGTGAAGGAAAAGAGAATTGGCATCAAACCATACCTGATTTTGTCTGCTCTGGACCCACATATCACTTCTATCACAGCATTTATCAAACTATAGGTGAACATCCTTTGCTTGTCTTTCTCTCCCGTTAGGCTGTGATCTCCTTGAGTCCAGAGACATAGTCTCTTACTCTCAACTATCCCCCCCAGTGCCTGTCTTAGATCCTGACCCAGGGTAGGTGCCCAATAAACGTTGGTGAAGTGAATGAACAACTGCATGGATGAAGGAAACCAGTTCCCCTCACCATGTTGGGACAGGAGGGAGGGTATACACCTATGGGAAACATTCCTCTGGGCACTTTACGTATACCCTCCTCTGCTACTTTAGGGAGAAATTGCTGCATATATAGCTGCTTCATCCTCCATAAGCATCTGGGGAGGGTCTGACTTCTGGTGGGGAACAACAAAGAGAAAAAGGCAGATGGGCTATAAAACCATGCACAGTTCTGTTTGTCACACGTCCAGCTCTCGCCTTCACCCTTGAACTCCCACCCCTGGGTTTTCCTGGCACTATACATAAGGTCAACATGCCCAGACCATGACCCACCAAAGAATCAAAAAGGGAAAAAGCCTACTTAGTGTTCTGTGGTGACCTAAATGGGAAGGAAATCCAAAAAAGAGGGGATATATGTATACATATGGCTGATTCACTTCTCTGTACAGTAGAAACTAACCCAACATTGTAAAACAACTATACTCCAATTTTAAAAAAAGGGAGGGGGGAGAGAAGGTCCCTATTTCTCCTCAACTCCAGGAGATGTAGTGTCTCAAAGTTAGAAAGGAAGAAGTAGACTTTGCTATAGAAATTCTAGAACTTTCCCATCCTGTGGGACTTTCAGGGGTCAGCTTTTTATTTGTAGTGGTGCAAACAAAAGAGAACAAAAGAGAGAACAGGGAAAGTTTGTACATCATCACAAATATTTGTTGAATAGGTGAATCAGTACAGAAAAGTAATCCCAATTTTGTGATTGCTGTTGTCCTCAGAGCACTTCTTAAAGGAACTCGTTCAGGAAAAAAAGAGCCCGCGTGCTGAAATGTGAAGGATCATGTACAAGAAAAAGTCCCTTGCTCATGTGGCTTCTTTTAAACAGCTCACCTCCTTGTTAACCTTTCTACGGGGGGGTGGGCAGTTATATCTCTACCACAAGGCTGGATAAGGGCACTGGGTGTTATGTCTCCCTCACATTCGGGTTCAATTACCTCCTGCATATATGTCAGCACTAATTCTGTGTCAAAAGAAGTCACTTCTAAAGCTAAAACACAAATGCAATCATTTTGTGAGCACAAACCCCTCAATTACCCTCCAGGATTGATACTCACTGTCAGTCCTCGGTCTCCTCTTGGACCTTGTAACCCCTACTTAGTGGAAGAAGAGTAACAGTCAATGTAGGTTGGAAGCAGTTACTGTGTACAGTTACCGTAAGATGTTAAAAATCACTTCTTGCCTGTTTTCCTTGGGGTCCGGTATCTCCAGTTTCCCCTTTATCCCCTTTCTTTCCCACATCGCCCCGTTCTCCATGCTCTCCCTTTATAATACAATGAAAAGATAAGCTTAGAATGTGAATATTAACGCCAAATAAGAAGAACCCTAAAGTTTTATTTCTTTGCAACTGTGGTACCTCTTGAAGACCTGTGGTTCTTGTTGATATGAATACACTATATGAAAAAAAATAGGGAGACATTTTATTTACATCCCTCCAGGTACCATAATCTAATTCATGATGAACTCGGGACCTCAAGGTGAGGAGACCATGAGATGCCCTCCAATTAGCTCACTGCCTTGAGGAACTTCAACTGTTATACAGGTTAACACCTGAGTTATCTGGTATCTTCTTCATGGTAGTTGTAAGGATTTATTCCTTATCATCTGGCTTTTGAGTTTGAAGAAAATGAGATTTCATAAAGTAAACATGTTTGTAGTTAGGAAAAGAAATACATACGCATTCACTCTGAAATGGATTTTTTTCCTCTGAGCTTTGTTAAGGAGAAGAGTGTCAAGTGCATGAGAGCTCTTCCAGAGTTCAAGTTAAGCTACTGAGATCCTAAACCTAAGCATTTCTCTTAGGTCCTGCCGGGGAGGCCATGGCCTGTCATGCCCTTTGGCCCCAGGAAGCCTTGAGGTCCTTGCTCCCCCTGCACTCAATATGTGAAAGGGATGCTCCTGTTAATTTCCCAAGATATTCCTCAGAATATACTTTCGGTCTGATATACATCTGCACTTTCAAAACTGCATTATCTAAATTTGGGAGGAAATACACATATAAGTCAGATGGGCTCAATACTTTGGTAGTAAAAATTTAACTACTTATCTGGGGTGGAAGTGAGGGAGTTGGTTTATAGCATTTGTCTGTTTCTGTGGTGTAAATACTTCCGCCTTTGCCAATTTCAAACTGTGAACTTGACATCAACCGGTTCACAAGTAACAAGCAGCTGTTACTGATATTTCAGTCATGATATTACTGGTAATTTTTATAATCTTCTTTACATTTTCTATATTTTTGATATGTTGAAAGTATGTATTATCTTAATAATGGAGTACAAGAGGATTTAACAGCATCTCTCCCCAATTAATGCCAAGGAGTGTTTATATAATTCACCGTACACTCTTTGTTCCATACCTGATCATTTGTAGCAACGTAAATCCATTTATCTAAATTCAATACCTCCTAAATTTGGAAAATAAAAATCTTTTCCTTTCAGTACTTGTTTTTAACTTTCCCATCATATCTTAACATTATCTGCCATTCCTGTACCCCCATCTTCAAAGCCACACAGGTTTAAAAGGTGTTCATGATGTTGAACATGAAACAGGAATAATCACTAACAAGTATACAAAAGTCATAGCGCTGATGCTGCTTGGATCAGCAACCCCTACTTTAGATCATTATTAGCAATGAGTCTGTGGCGAAGGTTTGAAGGACCATGGGCTCCCGGGATTTGATTTGCTTACCTTTAGCATCTTTCTCAAAGGTATCCTGACCATGCCCACTAGAATCACTGGTACGCTCAATAAAAACCTCAGACCAACTTAATGAGAATCAAAGATGGAGGTAGGGGTATAATATGCATTTTGCCATAGGCTTGCAAAGGCTGGAGATCCAAGGCTCCAGAGGCAGGATGGGCTTTAGAAGGTCACTCCTGGAAGGGGCCACAGAGGGTTGCTTGGAGACCATTGTAACTTCAAGTATCAGCATTCCTGAGCCCCTTGTTGTAGCTCATTGGCTTTCAAGCTTTTTAAAAACAGAACCGTTTCTTTTTAAAAGTGTTATAGTGAAATATTTCAGACACAAAATTTTATATGGAAAAAGACAAACACTGATATAACACCATATTAAAAACTTAAATAGTACAGATACCATTGAAATCCCCAATGTACCTAATCCCCTTCCCTGAAGGAGAGAGGAAACCTCTCTCTGAAATTGATATGCAACACTCATATCTCCGTTTGTATGCTTTAACTACACGTGTATATTCTAAAACAATGCACAATATTGTTTTTTATATTTAAACTTCAAATAATCGATACATTTATGCATCTAATTTGTATTTTAAATCTCAACACTATCTATTTGAAATTTATCTGTGTACATATATGTAGTTCTAGTTTGTTAATTTTCTCTGCTCTACAGCATTCCATTAAATAACTAGACTACATTATCCTAGTGATGGGCATTTAGATTGTTTCCAGTATTTCCCTATTACAAATAATGCTTCAGCAAATAGTCTTGTATATATCTTTGCACACATCCCTAGGAGAGAACTCTTTCATTGTAACAAATCTTATACAGTAGAGTACAAAATAAAATGAATATAAGTGGAGATTCTCTTGTTGGTAAATGAAGTGCTCAGTTCTTCCTGCATCCATCCCTATCCCCTAGCCAAGCTGGCTTGGCTAAACTCTGAGGCCCTTTTCATCTCTGTCATGTAGTATTTCTAAATGGACGGCAGGTAGCGGGGTGTAGGTTTGCCTCCTCATTTAAGCTCCAGAGGTCTCATAGCTAGTTCTTTACTGTGGTCAGATTGCAGAGAACTCATTTACTGAATGTCTTTTTCACCCTGTTAACACTTGAGCCAAACACAACGCTCTAGCATAGAGGGCTCATAGTGAATATTTATGCAGTGATGTGCACAGATGTCTCAGGTCTATCCAAGGAGACTCCCCCCTGAAGAAGGAGTGCCCCTTAGGTGCTTAGCTGGTTAGAGGAGACAGGCCGGGATCATTGGTCTGCTCTATTCACTTTACAGAACAGTCCCCAGGAAACCTGGAGCCCCAGAAACTTGGATAGGGATTAGAGCCAGTTAAGTAAGCCCCAAACAGTAAAGCGACACTCTGATTCCAAGCTGGAGATTCAAGCAGGACAAAGCAGAGGAGAAAAATCTGTTCTGTTTCTAAAGATTGCACTGCCAACACAGGCGTAATGAAGAGGAATAGGTGGGAATATATGGGTAACACAGCCCAACCTCATTACACTTACTGGAAAACATGCTCTACCAAGAGTGATCTGCAGCCTCATCCTGAATATGAAAGATAGAAGGGTCTGTCTACATACAGACTAGCCTGTCATACAGATTAGGTAGCCAGCCCACAGAGTGCGATGAAGATTCCTGCCTGAGATGCTGCCATTCTCTGTTCTCATTCAAAAGTAAATTAAAAACAAAAATTACAAGGAAGGTATCCTCTGAAGAAAGATGTATCAGTAAATGACACTTCGGCATAAATTAGCGATCTCAGATTTTTTGTGGAGGGGAATAAGGACATCTTCATTCAACCAACCAGGTCCCTGGTTGAAAGGTGGTTTGGGGTTGTCAAGGCTATGCTTGAGAGCACGGGTACCTGAGTTGCGGGGTCAGGAGGGTTCCTAGCCAGGTGTCGGGGAGATTAGAGGTTCTTGGGAGAAATCTGTAGCTGGCTTTGTTCCAACCCCAAAGGACAGAATAGTGTGAAAAACAAAGGGGCTGGGACTATGGCGTGATGGTGAATTACCACTGGGGATTATATATTTAGAAAAAGTGGGTTCAGAAAGAACTTGATACCTTTCTGACAATTATTCAGAATAATTATTTATTTTACAACCTTTTAGATTCCCACAGCAGCTAATCTAGAGCATGTTCAATAAATGTTTATGACTGACTAGGTGCTTTTGAGAAATGACACAATTTTCTTGTGAAGTTAAAAGCTACTGTGGCTTCATTGCCATGCCCTGGGGGGGAAAGCCTCAGAATAGCCAATTATCATGTTAGAATCAGCTCCATGTTCAGGAATTTATTTTGCATTACTTCATAATATAGACATTTTATATATAATTGTTAACATTGTACTTATTCCAGGCAGCTGGATTTCCCTATAATAAAGGCTTTTTCTTTTTTTTCTTTTTAATCACCAGTTTCCCTTCAAAATACTTGAAGGCTTCTTAAGTAGACTATCTGGCTGAAAGCCTTTAGCAAGTAAGTCCATGCCTTGGCTTGGCAGAGGTGAATACTATCCAATCAGATTTTTTTCCTTACAAGTCTCAGGAAAATGATAGGCAATGATTTCAGGATGGGTCGGAAGCCACTGCACAAAAGAACCTGTCTATCTGAAGATATATAATTAAGTCCACATTTCAAACCCAGCTTCTTAACCACTATATCTCAGTCTTAGATCTTTTCTGCTAAAGTTGTGATCATTTTAATTTTGCAGATGATTGCTTATTCTCTGGGAGAGAGAGTTCTAAGGGTAATGCACAACTACCTGAATATTTTAATAGATTTGTGTGACGTGCGTATTACCGGTACGTCAGGAAACAACAGTGTTTCTTTCCAAATGTTTTCTCAGTAAGGTGCTATAAGGAAAAAAATCAAATTCATAGATGAGCCAAAAAATATAAAATGGATGTCTGGCTTCCTCTTAGGATGTAGAAAACTAGGCTGCTTTTATTCTTAAAACCTCACCAAAGTTGCTAACTAATCTATGAAATCGCAACTTTCCTTGAATCTACCATAGAGCTGTGGTTGCAGAGCCACCAGCTTACACAAAATCTAAGGAAACACAGGCTCCTCCAAGGAGAGACAGGACATGGGCACTTACCTGCTGGTGATGACAGATGTCATACAAGCTAATAAGAAGAATTCAGCTAAAATTCTTAACAAATTGCTGAGTGTGGGCTACTTGGAGAAGACAAAACTCCTGGGAGCTCCAGGCACAAGGCAAATTCATACCCACCCATCCACTCTCTTCTGGGACCTCACCAGTGCTCAAGAGAGAGACTGGGGACAGGGCAAGTCCCGAAGTTTCCCTAGTGGGGCAGACTTAGGGGAGGGAGGCAGCAGCCTCCCAGGGGAAGGCCCGAAGCCCCCATGGGACAAAAATCAAAACAGCTAGGGGAAGTGAAGCAAACCTTTAGGGCACAGATGACAATCCATGGCAGCTGAGGGAAGGAAACAGACTAAAGCCTGCAGGAATGAATCCTGGGCCCGGACATTTAGACACTAAAGGTCCTCTCTCTATGGCCCTCAGGGCAGCGTCTTTTTTAATAACCCAAGAACTGTCAGCCATGTATGGCAAGGGTTTTCAAAACAGCTCCCATGGAAGTTTCCATGAGCTGGACCAAGATGCTACTAATATTAATATTGATGACTACATTCATTTCCTATTGCCCCTATAATGAATGACCACAAATTTAGTGGCTTAAAATGACATAAATTTGTTCTCAGACAGTTCTGGAAGTTAGAAGTCCAGATCAGTTTCACTAGGCTAAAGTCGAGGTGTTGGTAAGGCTGGTTTCCCCTGGACACACTGAGGGGAGCAGCCGTTTCCCCTGATTTCCTCAGCTTCCAGGGGTCACCTGTGTTCTTTAGCTGGTGGCCCCTTCCTCCATCTTCCTCCCCTTCATCACCTCTGATTCCATCATCACATCGCCTCTTCCACAGTCTCTTCTCCCTCTGTCTCCCCCTTTATAAGGACACTCATGATTAAATGTAGGGCCTACAAATAATCCAGGATAATCTTCCCATCTCAAAATACCTAACTTAATCACATCTGCAACCTTCCTTCTGCCATGTAAGGTAATATTCACAAATTCTAAGAATTAGGACGTGAACATTTTTAGGGGCCATTATTCAGCTTACCACAGTGGCTTTTTCCATATTCGTGCAAAAAGAAAGTTAATTATTATAATTTTTTTTTTGTAATTTACCTTAATGTAATTCAGTTTAAACAGTACCATGAATGTGTGTATGTGCAAGTTAATTTACACTCTAGGGGTGCTGAGTGAACACTTGAAATACTGTAATCAGTAGTCCACACTTCAAAGACAGGTGACTCGACTCTTGCTATCTGAATTGGCTCCACAAGGATGATAGAAACAATTTATCCCTGGGGGAAAAAAGGGGCGTTCAAGACGTGTGGTAGCTGGAAGTGTCGTATAGGCCCTTTCCTCTGTTGTAAGTCAGGTATAATAGCCAGGTGGGCCCACACCCCCATGAATGCTTCTGGTAGAGTACCCTAAATTCTAGAACTCATTCAGAACAGGTGCCTCTTACCCTCATCCCATAATAAAGAATCCCTGGTGGCACAGTGGTTGAGAGTCCACCTGCCTATGCAGGGGACACGGGTTCGTGCCCCGGTCCGGGAAGATCCCACATGCCGTGGAGCGGCTGGGTCCGTGAGCCATGGCTGCTGAGCCTGCGCGTCCGGAGCCTGTGCTCCGCAATGGGAGAGGCCACAGCAGTGAGAGGCCCGCGTACCGCAAAAAAAAAAAAAAAAAAAAAAAAAAAAAAGTCCTGTCACCTGATCTGATTAAGAGGTTAGTTGGTCCCATCATAAGAACATTGTTGTCATTGCCTCAGAGGGATCATTTTAGGCAAAGTACTTGTTAAAGTACTTAAAGAGACAGAATGGAATTTGGACCCAGTTTTCAGTACGTGTTTTTGTGCCTACTTGTTAATAAGTAGCTGAACATAGGGTAGAATTCTGTCTGAAACTTGCTTTAACTGAAGCATGGCACCTAACAGGAAGTTTGTCTAGGAGAAGGCAGGTCACTCCTGCTGACTTCTAATCTTCAGAGACTACCGACAGTCACTGAAAAGAATCTGACAAATTGTGAATGTCCATAGTGGCCTAGTTCAGCTCACAACAGTCATAGCCAAATGTGCTCGATTTGGCCATATTTCCCCCCAGTCATTTTTCTTAAACTTTTAGTCCCTACTTCCACTTTTCTGTTTATAACTACCAGCAGATGATAAAGTAATGAAACAAGTAGCAACGTGAATATTTGCAAATAATTTCAGCAAAAGCCAAGCCACTTCACGGGACTCTGATTGTTTCATGGACACGTGTGCTAACCGTTAGGATGTTCTATCCAACTCACAGAATTTAGTCCCGTTTTCCAGTAACAAGGTGGTTCTTAGCATAAAATCTAGAATTAAATACATTGATAGGTCACAGTGCAAAGAGCATCATAGCTTAGAAGGTTTTCATCAGCTGGATTCAGTTGCATAAATTGACTTATCCTGTCCTCCTGCCTAAATAGCCATCCGTAAAACCTGCCACATTTCATGAATATCTTGCATGGCATTTGAATACACTTGACCACAAATGATAAATACAAAATGACAAGGTCGGCTTTATGGCAGCTCCTCTGCTAGAGAGAGGGGACTCTGGATGCTCCCTTTGCTGGCCATCTCCATGGTGCAACCTGCTGGTTTCCCTCCTGAGTTTCTCGTGGTTGGTTTGTGTCATCGTCGGTTTGTGTTTTAGAACTCCGGTGTCTCTCACGGTGCTCTCTGTGCCCTCAAGGCAGATGTTTGCCTCGGACCCTTATTCCTGTCCACATCCATGGTGACCCTCTGGGGATAACCCCCAGTTCTCTAATCGCCAGTCTTATCCCGGTCTCTAAGCTCCAGACGTAACATGATATCTGCTCTCTAGACCATTCCTCCTGCTGGCCATTTCGGAACCAAAACTGTCAAATACAGAAACTCTCCTTCGCCACGTCTGCCTTTCTTCCTGGCTTTCCCTCTTTCACTCACCTCTCAGTCTTCCAGGCTTGGGGTTCTTTTTCCGTTCTGACCTAATCTGTGCTCCCAGAACACGTTCATCCCATCTGTGGGCAAGTCCCAGGAGTCTTCCCTGACTCGCCCTCCCCCCAGTCAAGAGTAATTCCCCCAGATCTACCTACCCCTCGCCTGTAGCCTGTCTCAGTACAGGTTTGGATGCTCGTATCCTTTCTGCCCTGCTTATCTTAAACTCCCAAAATTGAAGCACTTCATCTTACTTATCTTCCCACCCTCTGAGGTACTAATTCCAGGGCCCTGCATATCGCCCTGAGCTAGAGACAGGCCAGCTTGTCTTGTGGAGGCGAGCCATCTCTTTGGTAGAAGTTGCCTAGAGACCATGCATCCTAATCTCTGTCTTGTTGAGCCTCACAAACCCCCATGGGTACCTCGGTAAATTTCATGATGAGCATTTGGGATCCATGTGGCAAAGAGATAACAAAGTAGAGATGCATGGAAAAGTGCCAGCAGAGATTTCCTCTTGTGGGTCAACCAAAGGAGGTACTGGGTTGGCCAAAAAGCTCACTCAGGCTTTCTATAAGATGGTACCGAAAACCCGGACGAACTTTTGGGCCAACCCATTGTTTATAAGCAGGTCGACTTTATTTATATGTCCTGTGGCACTAGCCCGGGAGACAGTTGAACAAAGCAGGTGAGGAGTTTGCCACAAGTCAGAAAACCACAGCGACTCATTGAAGAAGGCTTCTGCTGACTGCACAGGCTGCTCCAGCCGGGCTGCGAGGGTGCAGGCTCAGTGGGAATGCTGGCCTGTACCACCACAGCGGCTACCACAGCAGCAGGACATGGAGCCTCCTGCTTCCGGGCCTCCTGGCCCAGTGTTCAGTCCCTGTGTTTGCTGAATGAAAGGATTCCAGGAAATGGTATATGCTTTCAAATGACTCTTCTCTTTGCCATATATCCCTTCATTAACACACAAGAATTGACCCAGAAGCAGCAGTGTGCTGATTTAATACTGAGGTAGGCTGAATAATGGCCGCCAAAGCCATGCAGGGCCTAATGCCTGAAACCTGTGAATGTTATCTTGCTTAGGGGAGAAAAGGTTTTGGCAGATGTGACTAAGTTAAGGATCTTGGGTGGGGAGATTATCTTGAACTATCTGGGTGGGTCCTAAGTGCAGTCGCACATAGTCTTACAAAAGAGAAGCAGAGAGAGACTTAGCTGGCAGAAGAGAAGAAGGTCTGGTTGATTGAAACAGCAAAACAGAGGCGGAGAGAGAAGATGTAAACCACTGGCTTTGAAGATAGAGGAAGGGGCCATAAACCAAGGAATACAAAGAATGTGGCCCCAGACTCTGGTAAAGCCAAAAGGAAATAGAATCCAGCCCCCACCCCCAGTTTCTGGACTCCCTGTCAATGCCTTGACTGTAGCCCCGTAAGATTCATTTTAGACTTCTGAGCTCCAGCACTGAAAAAGAATAAATTGGTATTGTATTAAATCACTGAATTTGAAGTAGTTTGTTACAGCAGCCATAAGAAACTATCACAGATAGGAATCTTATGGTTCCTCCCACCTTTAGCAGATCAGATCACAACACAGAACATTTTGCATTAAATTACCAAGAAATAATTTGGCTCAGAAATCATTTGTATTTCAAGTTGTCAGAAGGTGAAAATTCGAACATTGAAATGAGGAGGCTGTGAGCTGCGCCCAGGGTGGCTTTGGATTTTGCAGGCAAAGACTGTTCTCTGAGAAGTGATGCTCTTCTATGGCTTTTCTCTCTCCAGGAGAGAAAGCAGTGCTGAAAAATATTTCACACCAAAGGGAAGTCAGTGTACGACTTTGCCTTTGCAGCATAGTTGGAAATTGGCAGAAGGCTATGAGTCACTAAGGATGATGGTTCAGATTCAACAAGTCCATCCCTTCTAAACTTGCCCTGGCTCAGATGCACATCACCTGTGGACTAAACTGTTACAATAGCTTCTTAATCCATGTCTTTATTTCTGCTCCTATGCCTCTATACCAGAGATTCTCAACTGTGGGGCAGGGGGAGGAGATGCTACAGGAGACCCAGAGGATGCAATGGGAGGAGCATATTTCCAACTACACAATCCACCTCCTACCCTCACACCACTACCTAAAAAGGGAACAGTGAGAATAGTTGCTGATGGAGTGTTCTGGACATGTGAATGGTATGGAGGCAAAAGAATGAGAAGCATTGTTCCAAATTAAATAACAAATATACTAAAACATTCAACTGGCTGTGTCACACCTGTTCTTAAAACTCTTCCACGTTTTATACCCAAGAGAAAGGAAAACATAAAAATGTGCCCACGGATGTTCATAACAGAATTATTTACGATAGCCAAAAAGTGGAAACAAGACAAATGTTCAACAGAAGACAAATGGATAAACAAAATGTGGTATATCCATACAATGCAGTATTATTTGGCCATAAAAAGGAAGTTCTGATACAACATGGATGGCCCTTGAAAACATTATGCTACATGAAAGAAGCCAGCCACAAAAGACCACATGTTATGTGATTCCATTTATGTGAAATGTCTGTAATAGGCAAATCCATGGAGACAGAAAGTACATTAGTGGTTGCCTGGGACTAGAGGTTTAGTGGGAAGGGAATGGAGAGTGACTACTATGAGGTACGGGGTTTCTTTGGTGGATGATGATAATGTCCTAAAATTAGGTTGCATTGCTAGTTACACAATTCTGTGAAAATCCTAAAAATCATTGAATTGTATACTTTAAACAAGTGACTTGCATGGCATGTGAATTATATCACCATAAAAGTGAGCTGTTAAAATAAACAAACGCTTCCAGGCCTTTCTATCATCAGAGCAGTGGTTCTCAAAGTTCGGTGTACATCAGAAATATCTGTAGAGCTGGTTAACACAAGGGCTATGGGGATCTACTCTCAGAGTTACCACTTCATTAGGTCTACGTGGGGCCTAAGAACTTGCATGTCTAGGTGATGCTGATAGAGCTGGTTGGCGGCCGTGCTTTGAGAATCACTGATTGATAGACTCCAACTGAAGTTCTTCAGCTCAGCCATGAAGGATCTTCACAGTCTGGCTTCCCCTGTTTTGTAGCCTATTTCTCTGCAGGCTTTATCTCATCTTAACCTTAACTCATATAGATCTATTTCTGGTCCCCCCATACTGTTTGGCCATATATTGGGTGTCATTTTACCCCTAGTGTCTAAACCATTGCCTGGCACAAAGCAGATATTCAGTTAATGTTTCTGGACCATTGATTGGGCCCAGATCACCCCAACACCCAAACATCTCACACAAACAGGTAACTACTTCCTCCTAAAAGCTGGTGCTACTGCCTGTCCAAATCCCCTGGGATTGGGGCCATAAAGAAAAAGGAATGGAAAAGCCAAACAGTCTTCATGAGGCATAAACCTAGAAATTCCAAAGTTATCAAAATATATAAGCCATGCTTCCTTGAACAGACAGCCAAAGGGAAGATGCTGGTTAGATTTACCTAACTTCAGTATGCACAGCCTTCAGAAACATCAAGAGGAAAATGTAGGGTGAGAGTCTTTTCTGTTAAGTGAACAGAGAAGTACAGCAGGCAGCTTTATACATAAGCAGAAGGGAGCAGTTCCAGCTGTCACAATGAATGTCTCTTAACTGTCACACTTTTAGGTGTGAAGCCTGGTAAAAAAAAATGATCTTCATATGATTCTGGGGAAAGGGAAATGCGTTTAGACTACACATTACATGTTTAATTATATCGAAAAGAATATACCAATGTGACATTAAGCCAGGCCTTCCCTTAGGCCTAAGTTATTTCCTATCAGTAGGTTTGGTGAGACCCATTAACTTGTGTGGTGCACCCAAAAAAAAAGACCCAGGGGTGGATTACACCCACACTTCATCCCGTGATCTCCAGCCACACCGCTGACCTCCAACCCACTGTAAGCAGACTGCCTGCTATGCCAGCACCCTTCCAGATCAGGCCCCTGGCCTCCCTGACACTTAAATTGCTGCCCCTCCCACCGAGAAATTCTGGAGGTATGGTTGACACTGGCACTGAAAAGCCATCATGGACATAGATTGCTTTTAAACGCTGGTAGTTGAGATGTGTGTTACATGTTACATGCCTATCAGGATGACAGCTACTGAAAGACAGTAGCATTCTATAAGCTGGTTATTCTTTACCAGGAATAAAAAGCACAGAAAGGACTAACAGCTAATTGCCCTCTTAGAGTATTTCTTTCACCAGAGGATTCACAGTACTTGCTCATCTATGTGTCTCTTTCTGGATATCCTACGGGGATTAAAGGAGTAATATAAAGTCCTATGAATTCTTTAAACAAGAGTATTATAGGTTTATTTCACTTAGCATAATGTCCTCCAGGTTGGTCCTCGTTGTCACATATGGCAGATTTCCTTCTTTTGTGCGGGCCGTGATTAGGAATCTATTAGATGTTTATACCACATCTTCTTAATTCATTCATCCCTCAATGGGCATTTAGGTTGTTTCCATGTCTTGGCTATTGTGAGTAGTGCTGCAGTGAACATAGGAGGGCTAAGTGAAATACTAATACTAATACAATACAATACATACTAATACAATACTGCGTGATTGTACTTATATGAGATAACGAAAATAGTCAAACTCACAGAAGCAGAGTAGAATGGTAGTCGCCAGGGGCTCAGGGGAGGGGGAAATGAGGAGACAATGGGTATAAAGTCCCAGTTATGCGAGATGAATAAGTCCTAGAGATCTGTCGTAAACATCATGCCTAGAGCTAACAATACTGTGTTGTACACTTAAAAGTTTGAGTAGATGTCATGTTAAGTGTACTCACAATAAAAAAATTAAAAACTGAAATAGCTGAAAATAATGATGTGTTTTAAAAAATGGAAATGATAAATATATCCAAGTCTGTTTTTCAAGAAAATAAAGAAAATTACGTTAATTTTAAAAAGTTGAAAGAATAAAAGTACAATGGAGGCTTATGGTTAATAATTCCTATAGGCTGTCCTCAACCCCATTCATTTATATGCCCTGTTTTCCTTTCTCATTGCTTTCAACTTAGCATGGTAGTAACTATTCCTGACAATTCAGATGCAAGTTTCAGAGGGGCAGAAGTACTCATATATGGAAATTTTTCTCTTGATTTTTCCCTGTAAAACTCTTCTAGACTGTCTTCATAAGCTGCTTAATGACAACCTAAGAGTTGTCCTTGCTATACCACGGAACACACAGATGTGGGTGGCATATCTGAGGCCAAGAAACAAAATGAAATATTGTGAAAACAAAGTCACAGTCTCCTATAAAAACATATCTTTTAAGAAAATTCTGTTATTAACAAAGTTAACTCAGGCTTTAATTGCATCATGCTTGCTTCAAGGCTAAAGGAAGAAAACACTTGAGTTAACATTTAACAGTAAAAGAGACAAATATGGTATAATGAAATTATATTCACAAATTTTTATAAGCCTAGACTCGTGCTCGCAGTGAAGTTGAAAACCACATCAAGGGATTAGCAGCAGCAGAAAAATTCACAGGTCGGCAGGTTTCAGTCCAACATAAAGAAGAAAGGTCTACCAATTATAGCTATAGAAAAAGCCTTTCAAAATATAGTGAAATGGGGCTTCCCTGGTGGCACAGTGGTTGAGAGTCCGTCTGCTGATGCAGGGGACACGGGTTCGTGCCCCGGTTTGGGAAGATCCCACATGCCGCGGAGCGGCTGGGCCCGTGAGGCATGGCCGCTGAGCCTGCGTGTCTGGAGCCTGTGCTCCGCAACGGGAGAGGCCCCAGCAGTGAGAGGCCCGCGTACCGCAAAAAATAAAAAAAAATTAAAAAAGAAAAAAAAAATGTATATAGTGAAATGGAAATATTTAATACCAGTACAAGTATGGGAAAATACAAGAATGTTCTCAAGGGAAACATATAAATAAATTATGTTATGTTACACCCACGTATTGGACTATTATGTAGCTGTTAAAAATATAGTAAAACTTTATGTATTGATTTGAAGGGCCATGCTTGCTCTAGTAACTGAGATGCGGAAGCGGGTAGGGTGAGCGAGTTGGGGAAATTATGTATAGAATGATTTTTAAAGGTTGCTGTGCTGTATATGTGTGTGTTTTTGCAATCTAGTTGAAAATGTGGAAGCTACACCCCCAAACTGCAAACAGAGGCAACCTTTACAGGGTAGGACTGAAGGGGAAAGAGGGAGACTTTCACAACTTTGAGTAATTGTGAGGTCTTTGGATTTGATACAAGGATGCGTAAGTTTCATTTTAAAAGGTAACAAAGATTTTCGAATTTGTTACAAGGTCATTGGAAAACATACAAGAAAGGAAAAAAGCTGCTTCTACTCCCTAGCATGCCCAGAGTCTGGATGGCCAGATGCCCTTGAGAATGCTGTAGAACAGATTCTTGTGATGGATGGGAGGAGGACGAGGAAAAGCCCTTCTAATTCAGAAGATCAAGGGCAGTGCCTCTAACAACTACTTCCTCTTTGGCATCATGAATATTTCCTTGTTCACTAGGTCTTTCCCATCAGCATACAACATACCATAATATCTCCCACCTTTAAAAAAACTTCCTTAATCACACACTTCACTCCCTCTATCAGTCTTATTTCTATGTTTCCCTTTTCAAAAGTGTTGCCTGTATGTTCTGTCTTCACTTCCTTTCTCACCATGATCACTTTTAAAACATTTTATTTTAAAATAATTTCAAACTTACAGAAAAATTGCAATAATCATGCAAATATTTCCCATATTTTTTTCGCCCAGATTCATCAGTTGTTAAGATTTTCCCCCTGTATTTTATTCTCTCTCTCTGTATGCATGAATACGTGTGTGTGTTACACTCACAGTTCTTGTCAAGATCACCAGTGACTTCCATGTTGTCAAATCTAATGATCACTTTTCAGCTCTCATCCCATCGGCAGCACCAAAGGTAGCTGACAATGCTCTCCTTCTTGAGACACTTCACCTGGCTTCCAGGATCCACCTCCTCTTGGTTCTCTACCTACTGGCTACTACTTCGCGGTCTCCCCTGCTGAGTCCTTTTCGTTATAAAAACCTCCTTTTGCTGAAGGGCCCAGGGCCCACTTCTCTTTTCAATGTGCATTCACTCCCCACATGTACTCATCCACTCTCAAGACATTAAATATTATCTATATATTGTTGAGTCAAATGTGTATCTCCTGTATTATATATTGTTGAGTCAAATGTGTATCTCCTGTATTGATCTCTCCTCCAAACTCTAGATTTCCATCCCCAAATACTTACTTAAAAGCTCTGATGGAGGTTTCGCTTTTCATGTCCAAATCAAAATTTCAGACTCTGTGAGCTATTTTTTCCATACCTATCCATCCCCATTTTCCTATAGTCTGTACCATCTCAGAAAGTGACAACTCTGTCCTTTCAGTTGTTCAGGCCCAAAATCTTAGTCATCCTTGACTCCTTTAATTTACATCCCACATCCAATCCAGAATCCAGTTTACCAATTCCAGTGGTGGAATCCCTTCCCATTTCCACCACTACCACCCGGGGCTAAACCAGCACCATCTCTTACCTGCACTTTGGCAATATCTTCCTATCCCAACTTTTAATTTGTCTTTGTACCAGCACAGTCTACTTCCCACATGCTGCCAGAACATGATTTATATCAGGTTACTCCTCTATGCAGAGCTCTCCACTGGCTTCTCATCACACCTCATGACTCACTGCATTCCAGTCATCCTGTCACTGATGTTCTTTGAGTATGCCAGGCTTGGGTTCTTATCCCAAATCCCTAAGTAAGAATGCTTAAAATTCCTTCTACCCACTGCCTGAGCTTCTATCCCATTTTTCAACATGCAGCGTGGAATGTCAAGGGCTAGGGATGCACAGTGAAGAAGGACAGAGAGCATAGCCAGGAAGGGAGTGTTTTGACAAAAGAAGCAAAAGCAGGTGGTAAAGGGATTCTCCCAGTCGGAGAAGTGTCGCCCTGTGTCTTTTGTCCCTTTAATTCATACTTTAGAATCTACTATCAATACAGCTGACAACTCTGGGAAGCTGTTTTCCACATTGGCTGCCGTTATTAGGATTGAGTTGCAGTTCATGATTTCACCAGCAAAGTAACCAGGGTTAAACTTGAGGACATTTTGCTTCTTCTTGTCAAGGCTGTTTGCAATGCCACTATCTTATGCAATGAGAAGTGGTAAATTATAAATACAGGTATTCTATGGCTCAGAAAAAATGGGCTCTCCTTGAGGTGTGAAATATGCTTCAGTCTCCCTAGTTCCCAGATCCATCTCCTATACAAATCTTTAACCCAATGCTTTCAACACAAATACATTTCGCTACTTAGATAGCATGTGAGAGAATGTATGTAGTGGATGTCTCAGACTGAAGGAAATGTGCTTTATAAAGAGGTTTATAGAATCAGACTCTGTAGACATGGAGTTTTCACTGTGGGTGAAATAACTATCAAGTCAAAATATTAAAGAAAGTCATCTTATCCTTTATAAGATAAAAAGCCCACAGACCCAATCCACTGGTCCCTATTTTCTTCTCCACTGCATGTTTTGATCTCTTTTTAAATTACACAGAGTTTCTTTTTGGTAGATGGAAAGTCTATAGAATCTAATCTCCATGCATAGGTGTTTTACTTAGCCTCACAGTCACTTCTGTCCCCTGCACTTAGGTCAGTGCCCAGCACATGGTAGATGCTGACTAATATTTATTAAGTGAATGCTCTGGAAATAGGCAAGATGATAAATGTTGAGGAAGGCTATAGACAGGACTCGTTTTTTATTAGATACCTAATATGCACCAGGCATTTGTTGGGTGCTCAGGATACCAAAAACCAAAAGACACAAGACATTCGCCATCTTACATAGCTCACAGTCTTGTGGTTAGATAAGAAAACAAGCACCTATGATAGAATATGAGAAGTGCTATCATGGGGGTTACCCAGTGGAAACACAAAGGGAACACAGAATTAAGAAGACAGGGAGGGGCTTCCCTGGTGGCGCAGTGGTTGAGAGTCCACCTGCCGATGCAGGGGACACGGGTTCGTGCCCTGGTCCGGGAAGATCCCACATGTTGTGGAGCGGCTGGGCCCGTGAGGCATGGCCGCTGAGCCTGCGCGTCCGGAGCCTGTGCTCCGCAACGGGAGAGGCCACAGGAGTGAGAGGCCCGCGTACCACAAAAAAAAAGAAGACAGGGAGGGGGAATTCCCTAATGGTCCAGTGGCTGGGACTCACGCTTCCACTGCAGGGGGCAAGAGTTCAATCCCTGGTCAGGGAACTAAGATCCCACAAGCTGCATGATGCGGCCAAAAAACAAAACAAAACAAAACAAAACAAACAGGGAGGACTTCTGGAGGAAGTGCTACCTCATATGTGCCTGACATATGAGTAAGAGTGAGCCTGCTGAAGTGGGGGGTAAAAGGATCTCCCCAAGAAAAGGGAACAGTACATGCAAAAGACCTGGGGCCAGGGAACACAGATTTCGCAGAGAACTGAAAGTCTTTCGGTGTGACTAGATCTTTGGGAGCTAAGGTGTTGAGAAGACTTAAGATTGGGTGCCTGGATCATACAGTCTTGCTAATTTCTGAAGCTGATCTCTTTGGGTATGTGTTTAAAAACACTTTAGATTTATCTTCCTGTTATGTAAATACATAAAGGTTTTAAAAATTATAAACTATCAATAGATTTTGGATAACATATTCACATCCACATCTTTACCATGGATGAGGGTTTAGTTTACTAAAGAGTACAATCCAGATGTTTTCTAATGGGCAATAGAAGACAGATACCTCTTTTACTGGACTTTGGCAGGGAAGTCAGGTAACAGCAAGTGTTACTTCGGTCACATATATGTTATAAACCTCACAATTTCACCTGTAATGTCTCAGCATGTAATTATCATACACTGAAGAGAGAGAGAAAGGGAGCAGAGCTAAAGGCAAAAGAGGAGAGGAAAATTCCACCTTTGTTCTCTCCAAATGCATAATGAAAATATGTATCTAGGGTTAGGATGTTTTATTTTTGTGCCACAATCCAGATATAAAGTATAGTTCAGTATGATTCAATAACTCAAGATTCAGTTGGTAGATTTGCAGTCACATTTACATATCTGGCATCAGTTTTGTCAGAATGTTTCCTATTACACGTTTCTGTTTTCAGACACAGGCCACTAGATATAAATTCTTTCCTAGGGAATTAAATTTACATAACTAGATTATAAAACTTAGATTTTCAAACACCATTTATAATTGCCTGGATTCCTAAATAGCCTCCTTAGTCCAATCCAGGTCCTGGTCCTACTACATCTATTCTCAGCCCTGCAGTCACCATTATTCTTTCTAAAAGTCAGTCAGACCGTATCACGCTGTTGGTCAAAACCTAGCAAATAGCTCCTCACTTCATTCTGAGTAAAAGCCAAAGTCCTTCCAAGGGCCTGTGTGGCTATACTTGATCAGGCCCTCCTCCAACTTCATTGATGTTACCTCTTAGACCTCATCTCCAGACACAGAAGTCTCTTTGCTCTTCCTTAAACATGCCAGGCACCCTCCTGCTACCACAGGGCCTTTGCACAAGCTCTTCTCTCTGCCTGGGATGTGCTTCTCTCAGAAATCCACAAGGCTCCCTCCCTCGCATCCTTCAGGTCTCTGCTCAAATGTTATCTTCTCCTGAGGCCATACACTTAAAACTTCGTCATAGCCCTCTATCCGCCTTACCCTGCTCTCCTTTTTTGCCATAATAGTTTTCATCTTCAAACATACTGTATAACTGATTTATTATATTTATTGTCAGTAGGATGCAGTTTCCATAAATGCAGGAATCTTTGTCTCTTTCGCGCATAATACATCCCAAGCACTTAGAATAGAGCCAGCATATTTACGTATATTCAATAAACACTTACTGAATGAACTACTGAAATAAAATTTTGTACAACTAGCCAAGACTGAGTATTAGAGTCAGTATCCTTAATTTTGAGCAGGAAGAAGATCTGATTTTAAAATTTGTATGTAAACTTATTTTCCTTATTTGCAGAACAAAAATATTCTATTTTGAAGGGCATATTAGCATTACTCATTTCACAATCCTGGCAGAGTGTGTGTGCACTATTACTTAAGTATATACGTAACAAGAAGACACAGCAAACTTGTTTGCTTTACAAAATCACCACAGTAAGGTAACTTAAGAAGGAAGGACAGATTGAGGTCTGTGGAAGATTTATTTTTTTCTAAAACTGGCATAATAATAACAATGGGAACTATTGACTTAAAACCAACAGGAGCCAGTTGGAGAACTTTCAGAAGACTAGTATTCTAATAGATTAAAAATTTATTTTCTCCTTTGAAATTTAAGAGCCACTATTTAAAGGTGTAACTGCATATGCCAAAAATAAGATTTATAAAAGGTCACTGTCTCTACACCAATGAATAGGAATTGATAATGAATGCGTTAGTACTACTCTTATTTTTTTTTTATTTTTATTTTTTGCGGTATGCGGGTCCCCCACCACTGCGGCCTCTCCCGCCACAGAGCACAGGCTCTGGACCGCAGGCCCAGAGGCCATGGCCCACGGGCCCAGCCACTCCACAGCACGTGGGATCCCCCCGGACCGGGGCACAAACCCGCGTCCTCCACATTGGTAGGCGGACTCCCAACCACTGCGCCACCAGGGAAGCCCAGTACTACTCTTTAAATGTCATCTCTTCAGTTATGAACTCACAGGAAAATCCGTCCATTTCTAAGGCTTATACTTCCTGGCAAAAACTACAAAGGTGTGAAAACCTAACAACTGAATAGCACTGGGTCTCTCATTTATTTCTAATTTAATTATTAACTTAAGAGGACCATGGAAAGTGTAATGATATTGCATAATAGTTGGACTGTCTGGTGACAGGCAATGATGGATTAAGTTTCTTCCCCTTAGCTCTTTAATGTGTTAATATGAGTCTTTAAAAGTAGGACCCAGATCAGATCAATCGAGAACTTACTGACCATACACTCTGGTTATCAGTGGGCAGAACTCACTGAGAATACAAAAGAACCACCAGATATAATATTCACAGTTTTATTCATATCAAACAAATACATTTACTTTTATAGCATTCATTGTGATCCTGTTGCATTGTGGTAATAGATAATTTGATCACAAAGATATACTTTCAAGAAAGCCACATCCAGCACTTCCGAGTAAACTTCTACTTATTTGGCCAACCAAATACACCAAGTATACCAGTATACTCTTACAACCTATAAGAGTAAGGTACTTCCACTATTAAGCACTAGGATTTAGAAAAGAATTTATCATTTCACAAGTTTAGAGTTCTGTTAATGATGGAATTCAAGAATGGTTTATTGAACTAAAGTATATCCAAATGAAGTATTTTGTGGGTTGACAATATGGTTACAGGTGGAACTTTACCATCATCTACTATACAACCTTCAAACATTCATTCAATTATTCATTACTTTGTTCATTAATTAAACAAATATTTAGTAAGTGATCACTATATGCCACACACTCTGCTGCATGCTAAGGAATTAGAGATGAATGAAAGAAACAAAGCCCCTGATTTTTACAGCTCTGTTTTTCTTTCTCAGGATTGCTTTGGCTATTCGGGGTCTTTTGTGTTTCCATACAAATTGTAAAATCTTTTGTTCTAATTCTGTATGTCTTCTTTGGAGAAATGTCTGTTTAGGTCTTCTGTCCATTTTTTAAAAAATTTAATTTTATTTATTTATTTTTTTATACAGCAGGTTCTTATTAGTTATCTATTTTATACATATTAGTGTATGTATGTCAATCCCAATCTCCCAATTCATCCCACCGCCACCACCCTCTTCCCACCCCCCCATCCCCCCAATTTCCCTCTGTCCATTTTTTGATTGGGTTATTTTTTTGATATTGAACTCCATGAACTGTTTGTATATTCTGGAGATTAATCCTTTGAATGTTGCTTCATTTGCAAATATTTTCTTCCATTCTAAGGGTTGTCTTTTCGTCTTGTTTATGGTTTCCTTTGCTGTGCAAATGCTTTTAAGTTTAAATAGGTCCCACTTGTTTATTTTTGTTTTTATTTTCATTACTCTAGGAGGTGGGTCAAAAAGATTTTGCTGTGATTTATGTCAAAGAGTGTTTTCCCTATGTTTTCCTCTAAGGGTTTTATGGTATCCAGTCTTACATTTAGGTCTTTAATCCATTTTGAGTTTATTTTTGTGTATGGTATTAGGTAGTGTTCTAATTTCATTCTTTTACACGTAGCTGTCCAGTTTTCCCAGCACCACTTATTGAAGAGGCTGTCTTTTCTGCATTGTATAATCTTGTCTCCTTCTCATCAAAAAATCTACAAACAATAAATGCTGGAGAGGATGTGGAGAAAAGGGAACCCTCTTGCACTGTTGGTGGGAATGTAAATTGATACAGCCACTATGGAGAACAGTATGGAGGTTCCTTAAAAAGCTAAAAATAGAGCTATCACATGACCCAGGAATCCCAATACTGGGCATAGACGCTGAGAAAACCATAATTCAAAAAGAGTCATGTACCACAATGTTCATTTCAGCTATATTTACAATAGCCAGGACATGGAAGCAACCTAAATGCCCATTGACAGAGGCATGGATAAAGAAGATGTGGTTCATATATACAATGGAATATTACTCAGCCATTAAAAGGATTGAAATTAGGTCATTTGTAGAGACGTGGATGGACCTATAGTCTGTCATACAGAGTGAAGTAAGTCAGAAAGAGAGGAACGAATACCGTATATTAAAGCATGTATGTGGAATCTAGAAAAGTGGTACAGATGAACCTAGTTCCAGGGCAGGAATAGAGATGTAGATGTAGAGAATGGATGTGTAGACATGGGGGGAAGAGGAGGGTGGGATGAATTGGGAGATTAGGTTTGACATAAATACACTACCATGTGTAAAATAGATAGCTAGTGGGAACCTGTGGTACAGCACAGGGAGCTCAGCTTGGTCCTCTGTGATGACCTAGATAGGTGGAATGGGGGTGGTGGGTGGGAGGGAGGTCCAAGAGGGAGGGGATATATGTATACATATAGCTGATTCACTTCATTGTACAGCAGAAACTAACACAACATTGTAAAGCAAGTATACTCCAATTAAAAAAAGAAAGAAAGAAAAAGAAATAAAGTCCCTGCTCTCAAAGAGCTTCTTTTACCAGAAGACAGATAATAAACAAGTAACCAAAGAAGCAAGTATTTTCAGATGGTAATAGTGCTATGAAAACAATAAAATGGGACAGTATTATGGAGTGATTGAGAATGGGGTAGGGATGGGATGGTGTGGTCAGACATGGTCTCACTAAGGAGATAACATCTGAGCTAAGATTTACATGAGGAGAAGAATCTAGCCATGTCAAATGCCAAGGTAGGAGAAACAACAGTTGCAGAAGCCCTGCAGAAGGAATGAACTTTGTTTTTGGAAAACAGAAAGAAAACCAGAGTGCCTTGATAGTATTGAGTGAGATAAAGGAAGATGCAAGATAAAATCAGAGAGGTAAGAAGCATCCAGATCATATTCAGCCTTTTAGAGGTTTTCTTTCCTTTCCTTCTCTTTTTTTTCTTTCTTTCCTTCTTTCAATTTTTAAAATATTATCGAAAGACTTTAGAGGCTTTTTAAGCAAGGAGGGGATATAATCTGGATTTTTTTTTCTAAAAGAATATCTATATAGAATGATTATGTGGACTTAAAAAACTCAAATAGAACGTCTAGAAATAAAATACATAATTGAAGCTAACAATTCAATGAACTGGTTAAACAACAAATTCAACACAGATGAAGAAAGATTTAGTTGACTGGAAAATAGACTGGGAAAATATCAGCCATAATGTAACTCAGAAAGCCAAGATTGAAAATATGAAAGGACTGATACGTAGGAGGCAAGAATGAAAAGGTTTAACCAGTTGCAGTTCCAGAAAGGCAGAAACAGCAGGGGATGGGAAGACTGGATCGGATTACTTCAGATTACTTAATGAAAGATAAGGCAGAGAATTTCAGAAATAATTTTAAAAATCCTAGTCCACAAAATCAGGAATTCTAACAACTCTCAAGCAAAATAAATAAAAAGAAATCTGCATCTAAATACATCATAGTGAAACTGCCCAACACCAGATAAAAAGAGAAACCCTTAAAAGCCATAGAGAGGGGCTTCCCTGGTGGCGCAGTGATTGAGAGTCCGCCTGCCGATGCAGGGAACACGGGTTCGTGCCCTGGTCCAGAAAGATCCCACATGCCACGGAGCGGCTGGGCCCGCGAGCCATGGCCGCTGAGCCTGCGCGTCCGGAGCCTGCGCGTCCGGAGCCTGTGCTCCGCAACGGGAGAAAAGGACAAATTACCCAACGGAATAACTAAACCAACAGGTAACGTTGACGCCAAAGGATGGGAAAATCTCCTATGCACTGAGAGGAAAACTGTGTACCTAGAATTCTATACTCAGAAAAATATATTTTAAGCAGATATTAAGGGGAAATAAATATATTTAGTTTCAGGCAAACAAAAATAGAGAGAGGTTGTACTAGTAGAATTTCCCAACAAAGGAAATTCTGAAAAATCCAAGTCAGGCAGAAGGAGAATGGTTCCAGTATGAGATACAAGATGGATTAAAGAGGAAGAGACTAGAAAATATGGGGATAAATCTAAATAAACAGCAATCATATAAAAATGTCTTGAAGGATTTAAAATTAATTAGAATATAAAACCACAATAATAATAGTAAGGTAGGGGTAAATGGAATTAAAGTGTTCTAAGTTATTGTAGTAAGCAGAAAGTTGGTATGGATATTTCATAAGGCAAATGTGAATATTTTTAGGAGTAAGTATTGAAAAAAGAGGAAGAAAATGTGTAAATTCCTAACAAGTAAAGGGGAAAATGCAACAGTTAAATTAATAAATCTTTAAAACTGAAAGACAAGATTTAAAAAAAGAAACATAGAATAAGTGGGACAAATAGTTTGAAATTTGAGGGTAGAAATAATTTTAAAAGTTCACTAGTGGGACTTCCCTGGTGGTCCGATGGTAAAGAATCCGCCTTACAATGCAGGGGACGTGGGTTCAGTCCCTGGTCAGGGAACTAAGATCCCACACGCCGCGGGACAACTAAGCCTGTGCGCCACAAGTACTGAGCTTGCTTGCCTCAGCTAGAGAGGCCTCGTGCCGCAAACTACAGAGCCCATGTGCTCTGGAACCTGCACGACACAGCTGCAGAGCCCATGCTCCCTGGAGCCTACACACCACAACCAGAGAGAAGCTTACCTGCCACAACTAGAGAGAAACCAGCGTGCCGCGACTAAAGTTCCCGCATGCCTCAACGAAGATCCCACAAGCCGCAACTAAGACCTGATGCAGCCAAAAATAAATTAAATAAATAATAAATACATCTTAAAAAAAAAAGTTCACTAGTTACATTAAATGTAAATGAATTAATGCTCCTGGCAAAAGAGAAACATTGTCAGACTGGAGTTTTAAAAATCCAAATACTTGTTGTCTAAAGGAAGCATGTAAAGTAAGAGGATACAAAAAGGCAGAAGTAAAAGGATGAAAGTAGAATACCAGGAAAATTTAACCAAAAGACAGTAACTACATTAATTTCAGGTAGTAGAAACTTTAAGGCCAAAAGCATTATTAACCATAGCATCCTAAAGAATTCCAATTTAGCATCTTAAAGAATTCACCATAACCAATTTCTTTATTTCAATTCACCATAACCAGTTTTCTTTATTTCCCTTTCTCCTTTTTCTTCCTAATTCCCTCTCTCTTAGAGGCAGATAATTTTGTTGCCTGTTTTTCTCTCTTTCAGTACTCTTTGCTCTTCCCTTGGTTTCCTAGGGCAGAGTGCACACCAGCTGGACCCATGATTTCCATTATGATAATGTGAGAAGCAGTTCTAAAGAATTATTGTTTGAAGACTTTTTCATAAGATGAAAGAGATTATTCTGGGGTTAGGTTGATCACCTGTCAGTTTGAGCCACCAACACCCATAGACTCCACAGTCTTTGCTTTGTTAGGGATTCTGTGAGTGATCTTGAACAGGTAACTTACCTCATTTCTCCTCACTTGTTACATTTAAAATAAGAAGTCATATCTGCAACTAGATAAGCAAAGACGCTGATAATAAAAAGCCAATAATTATAAAGTTCTTAAGATGTCTGTAAAAGCAATATAAAGTTTAGATTACAGACCAATTGGCCACTCACTGACTTGTCACAGAGGTTTGCAGTACAAAAGGGCATGTCGTTCAACCACCCAAACCGGAAAGGACTTGATAAGCCTTTGAACGTGTGACTAGTATAGTGGTTATATCAGCTTCACCCCACAGCAGCTACGCATGCCAGCATAGATCCTGCTGTAATTCCTAGCCTTATGCCTGGTGATTGATTTCAAAAGGTCACCAAGTCCAACCCCTGGCTTCAGACAGAACTGTGCTCAGTTTTTATGCTTCTTTCTTTTAAAAAAATTTTAGATTATCAAGAAAAAAGACCCCACAGTATATATCTCACCTCCCAAAGGGCCAACTTTACATCGCAAGGTGCAAATAAAAATTTTGAGTGGCATTTAAATTTGAAAGTATTAAACTGATCTTCTTCCTCTCTCTGACATCTACCTTGACTTCATTACTACCCAACACACGATTATTTCAGGGAGGCCGCCTGGAGGAGTAGCTGTGAGTAACCTTGGTTCATGACTTAACATCTCTGTGCCCTAGTTTCCTAGAACCTACCTCATAGGCTGGTGAGGCTTGCATAAGATAACACATGGAATTTAGAGAATATAACATGGCCCTAGATCTCTCCCCAGGCTCAAAGCTCTGAGCAGTAAAGATGTCTCTTACCTTGCTGAATAGAGAAGGGAAAACATATATACTAGTAACTTATTTCTAACCAAGCACTGACAAGTGGGAAAAAGATAAAATACATTTTATAAATTTTCAACAGTGAAATTCATGGGCTATCAAGATGGTAGCAGCAACTAAGGGTAATTTATCCATGTCCTTTACTCAACTTGTTTTGTTTTTTTTTTTTTCTTCCCTCTTTGCGGTACACGGGCCTCTCTCTGTTGTGGCCTCTCCCGTTGCGGAGCACAGGCTCCGAGGCCATGGCTCACAGGCCCAGCCGCTCCGTGGCACGTGGGATCTTCCCGGACCGGGGCACAAACCCATGTCCCCTGCATCGGCAGGCGGACTCTCAACCACTGCGCCACCAGGGAAGCCCCTAAACTTGGTTTTATATGGACAATATCTGTTACCAGAAAGAAAAGAAATACATATATAGTATTTACATCTTTGTATATTAGATAGGTATGAACAGGTGGGCAGGAGGCAGGGAGGAAGGAAAGGGAAAGAAAAACAACAATCTAAAATGGCTACATGTTCACATAATTATAAATTATGTAGTACTGTAGGACGTAGTACTACATAACTCACCCAGCAAGCTGGGTCAGTCAGCCCAGCTTGCTGTCCCTGTGCAAGCTGGGCTGACTCACCCGTCATCACACCCCTGCTGGTTTCCAATGCTACTGGCATCCCATGTAATCCCCTAGGACTCCAACCCTTCCCTTATTCTACCTGAGCCTAATCACTGGCTTCTCTCTCTCCTGATATGAGGTTCATTGTATCAGCTCTGCTTCCCTCCTCTGATGCCATCCCTGCCTCTCTCCAGCCTTTCGACCACAGCTCTCCTGCCAGGTTTCAGGTGTCCCTCATCCTTTGGCCCTGGCTCTGTCAAAGACAAGAATGAGCATTTCTTGTTTGTTTCCTGGTCTCACTAAACCCCAAGCCTGCTCTACTTCTTTGGCTGGTTGGTACTCAGCCTGTCTACTCAAGGCAATTTCTAAATTATCCAGTGGTACTTCTGATGCTGCTTGAAATAAGATAGCAAGACTCTGAGGATTTTTTTTTGAAGATAGGATAAAAAGAATGATAAAGCTGAACCCAGTCCTTGTAAGCCAGATCACTGTGCCCAACAGTATCAGGAGAGTGACAGGCATTCTGGAAGCTGCCATGGAGACCAGTCTTGTTTTCTGTTTTCTTCTGCAAGCACCAACATACTTCAGAATAACATATAGCTTTTAAATTTCCATCTTTCCTGGAGGCAGGTTAAATTTTGCATGGCAATTGCCAGCTCTTTACCAAACCCCTGGTTCCCCTTCTTTCTGGTCACACAGTTAGACTACCTTTCCATGAGACTAGTTCTAGCCACTAAAACATGGGCAGAGGTCATGTGTGTCACCTCTTGGCCAAGACTCTTAAGAAGCAGGTGTGCCTCTTCCACACTCTCCCCTTTCTGCTTGCTGGGTGTAAGTGGTAAAGGGGCCCATCCAATGGAGGAAACATAAATGGAAGTTGAGGTTCTCTGAAATTCTATGTGGAAGAAAATTGCCCACCAATTAGGAAGACTCCCATTGGCCTGCCATGTGAACAGAAACCTCTGCTGTGTTTGACCCATTATACATTTGGTGGTCTTTTTGGTACAGGTGCCAGGCCTACACTACTTAATGCAACCAATGTTTTATGTTTTAGAGCATTACATCACATGACTTCAAAATTCTGGGCCTTCATTCTGAAAAATATAAGAGGGACTTGTGGAAAGGGAAGGGAAGCAAGAAGAAATTATAATGTGAATAACTACAAACATTTACTGCATATGTAACCATGTGTCAAACCTTGTTTTAGATACATTACACATACTGTCTCATTTAATTTCATTTATTCCTCATAACAACTTTAGAAAATAGTACTATTATTATCCTCACTATCATTATTCCTCAGATGTGGAAACTGAGGCAGAGGTGTAGTACTCAGGAAGCCATGATTCAAATCTGTTGACTCCATAGCCCAGGCTCTGGTTGAGCATCCACTACTGTGTACTAGGCACTTTGTACAATTTTATCTTTACAACACCTTGTAAAATAGGCTTTATTATCCCCATTTTAAAGATGAGTACGTTTTAAGGTTCGACAAAGATAAATAAGGTGTCTAAGCTTACACAACTAGACAGATTCAGATTCAGGCCGAGGTCCGAGTGGCTCTCAAGCTCATTCTCTTTCCATTCTCTTTCCATTCTGATCATTAAGATCAGAATCTAGATCGAGGGGAGAGGTCATTGGGACTAAGTTTCCCTCCATTTCTGGGCCCCAGGATTCTCAGAAGTTGATCTGTTAGCTCTGTGACCATGGAACCACTGCAGTCATCACTCTTTGTCAGCTTTGGAGACACTGGGATTTCTACCAGCACGGCTCCTGAGTAGAAATGAAGAGGGGGGTGGGGGGAGAAGCCGTTTCTGTCTGTCCTCATACTTGGCTTTTTAACCTGGATGACCCATCCTCTCTTTTCATCTCTCTTGGCCCTTCAAGGGCTAGTTGACACGTCAAGCAATCCCTCAAGACCAAGCCCCACCCCTTCTCTCTCCTGACTTAATCTGAGGATTACTGGCATATCTAGGGAAAATGTCAGTGCTGGAGGCTCATGTGGGACAAGATGGTGGCATCATGTAACCTCCTGACCTATGCTATGAACCCAAATGGCCAAGGCCACCTTGGGACAAAAGAGCCACAGTCTTGTATTCATCCATACAATCAGTAGACATGTGTGGTTGAGAAAAAGCACTGAGGCCCCTGGAGAAGCTGGAGCTCCTCTGCAGCATGGAGCAGCTGGGCCACAGTGGGGACTGCAGAGCAATGGCAAGTCTTGTCTAAATACCTGCCCAATCATGTCACCCTGCTCTTTCAGTTGCCCTTAGGATCAAGACTACTCATTACTGTGGCCTACAGGACCCTACGGGGCTCTTGCCTACCCCTGTAACCCCATTCATTTCACCGTGCCACCCCTCCATACGCTCTGAAGCTCAAAAAGTGATTATTTTATGTCTAACCCCATGAGGACAGAATTCACATCTTTTTACTCATTGTTTTATGATGCACTTAGCCTGTTTCCCTGACATAGATGGTGTTCACTCAGTATTGGTGGTTTTGTTGGCTGGTCGGTCGGTTGGTTGGCTGAATGAATAACTGACTGAAAAGTCAAGATTCTAGCAACGAAGTTAGGTCAGTGCTAGAGCAGATCACTTCTGTGATTGCAGCCCGAGCCCTTATTTTCCCCGTGGTTGGGATGGCATAGAGAGACGGGGTACAAGTCAGGCCCTGATGTTAAAGGTTAACAACAAGGGCGTCCATCAAAGTCTCACCAACAGACGTACCAATTAAAGCAAGTTTCACTGATTCAAATGGATTTTAGAAAGGGGTGTGAAATAAATTCAACAAATGAACATAAGAAATGAAATTTCACTAAATATGTAGCCTTAAAATGACTCAGGAACACCACCAATTCGATTTTTCAGTTCCCTCCCTTTTGCAGTGATGGTACAAGCCAGGGTCAGGCAAACGAGGTAGGCATCCTAAGGGAAATAATTTTGCCCTGTTGCCAACAGGATGCCAGAATGTCTAGAGAGGTTTTGTGAGGCAGCCTTGGTCAAGGCTAACTGCCAAGTAGCATCGGGCCACAGCCCTCGGTGGAGGAAAGGTTATCTCATTTCTGATAGGACTGGATACGTGGCAGTTTTCATTTTGGTTCTTTCCTTATTATGGTAGATTTCCCACCATAGTTTCACTCAGGAGGGACTTTGAACATGGCGTAACCTGGAGGGCGTAAGGAAGGGCAGAGCTGGTAAGGATAAATTAAGTGCAGCCCAAGAGGCCCCTATGTAAATAAGGAAATAGTTCCCAGATAACAAAGGGAGAAAGCTGACACAGGATTTAACGAGGGAGTGATAATGAACTCACAGCACATGGGAACTGAGCTTGGTGACCAGCCGGTGGTCAATTATGGGTTCATTGCTAAAGCAAACGCATAAATACAAAACTATCTTTTAACTGTAGAATTGAAAGATTAAGTACGAAAGATGCTGTTTACAAGGAAGCAGGTTTTTGCTGTATTTTCCTGTGCTTGTTCACTATCAGCAGTATTAACTGGCCTTTGCTTGGATCCTCAGCCTGAAAGGTGAACAACTGTTATGTTAAAGACCTGCAGTGGAAGCCCTAGACTCTGCATGATAGATTGGAAGATCTATCACAGATTCAATGGGTTTCGCTCTTGACAAAGCTCACTCTTAACACAGGTAGGTGGTTTAATTTCAACACAGCATTTTCACATTTATTATCTTCAGCTCCTACTGTCTCCTGCTTACTAAGAAATTCTGCTATCTGAAAAAGTTTATTTTGAATGCTTCCACTTTTTTAGAGCCAATATCGATTAGCCAGGAGGAAATTATTTTTGAAGCTTAACCATAGAAGTTTATTTGGGGGGAAACAAATAGAATGAGGGAGCCAGTAACAAAATAAAAAATAAATAAACCATATTAGAAGTAGAAGAGGGAATTGTTTGAAATTACACAGCAGGCTGCAGATGCCAAATTTTGTCTACTGAGACAGGGGAGACCCTGGGAGTCCCATCTTGATAGATAGGCTTGTCACGGCTGAGACAGAAATCAAGCAGAATGGGTGGTTGTGAACTCAGGTAGCACAGAGTCAGGGTTCTCACCTGGATGCTCAGGAGAATCATGTGGGGGGCTTTTAAACCCACAGAACTCAAGCTCTACCCCCAGAGATTCAGATTTCCTTCTTCTGGGGTAGGGCAGCAGCATTATTCAAAAGCTCCCCGGGTGAGTCCATTGTGAGCTAAAACTGGGAACTTGGGAAGCCCTGGGCAAAGAACGGAGGCTACAGGTGAGGAAGGTAAGGGAGACAGAGCACATGTGATGGGGCACAGACTCTCCGTTCAGCTCAGAAACTGGCGGAACAGTAAACCACTGTAACTGTTCAGTTTTTCTCCAACCTACTTATGTAGTGATTAGCGTTTGTGAAGCTGTTGGACTTACACCATGTTTCCACTTTCGGATGATGCCTCTAAAAACTACTAAGCTTACATTAAGTCCATTTCATAATAGTTGTATTTTGTATTATCCACAACCTCTTCTCCCCAACGCCCTAGTGAATTGAGAGGCGACCCTGGCACACTCCTGTTCACTTACTTTGATTCCTTGTAATCCATAGCCGGGGGCGGGGGTGGGGGGGGCGGGGCAGGAGGGCCAGGCAAGCCTTTCTGCCCAGTATCACCCTGTTAGAAGACAGAGAGAAATCGGAGAGAAGGTTATGGAGATTTAGAAAGAAACAACAGACTACTGCTCTCAGCTACATTCTCACTTCAGTCTGATGAAGACCTACATCCACGCTGCCCATATTGATATAAAGTAGTGTTTTCACAAAAATTTTAAGCCACAGAATCCTTTGCAAAAATTTTACATGTAATCCAGCTGTAAAGAGATAAGGCAGAGCTGCTTGGCATAAGCAGAAGTGTTGGACCCGTAGCCTCGTCTGCTTGGGCTCTTCCAAGCTGCTCTACCATCAACCCCTAGAACACCAGGGGCTCGAATACCACTCATACATAATTCTATGTAGACTTCACTGTGTTGCTCCATTTCAATATGGCGTATTAATTCACAGGGGTTGCAGTTAAAGATTCAGCAGTTATTGATGTGGATCAGAGTTGAATTTTTAAGAAAAGATGTAAATGAAGCAAAATGTGCGTCATTTCCCAGTATATGTTCCTTACAGCTTAGGTTGACCCCATGTTTCTTGAGGAAAGACTTCTGTGGTCAAATAAGATTGGAAAATGTTCTACACCACGGTATGAATATATTAAAGCCTCAAGAAATCTCACAATAGAAAGATTAGTTTAACTTTGTTTATCCCAGAAGTTCCCAAATTAACATTTTGGGGAAACAAACTTTGAGAAATCCTGAGTTAATAAAAGTTACTGTATAAGTCAGTCTTTTTCTTCCAATATGGGAAAAAGCTTTATTTTTTTCTGATTGTAAGAAGAACTCATTGGAAAAAAAAAAAAAAGTAGAAAAAGAAATAAAACTGACAATGAAGAAAAAAAATAGACCCATCATTGCATCACCCAGTGATAACAACTACTAACATCTTGGAGGGATCTTTATCCATATAAAGGGATCTGTAAGGTTAAGAAATAGCCCACTGTCAAAATGGAGTTGATGGACAAAAATGGATAAACTAAGAACCTTGGTAATTCTAGGATCCTCAGTCACATCTTTGACTCATAAAGCCCTTTCCTCTCTGATAATAGGATTCTAATTCACTTCTGTGCATTTTGGATGTAAATATACGTGTTTGACATTTGAATTTGTGACGGGTGGCTCGCTGAAACCTGTTTGCCCTGTGAACATACCTGATACTTTACCTCCCTTTTTGAACAAATCAAAAGAATATTTGTTAAGCAAATGAATGAACAATTGAAACAGGGCTCCTCAACCTCAGCATAATTAACACTTTGAGCTGGATAATTCTTCATCATGGGAGGCTGTCCTGTGCATTGTAGGGTGTTGTTTAGCAGCATCCCTGGCATCTACCCACTAGATGCCAGTAGCACTCCTTCCCCAGTGTGACGTAACAACCCAAAATGACACTGCCAAATGTCCCCCTGGGGTGGAGAGGGGAGGACAAAATCTCCCTCATTGAGAAACACTGGATTAAGAGAATAAAAGGATAAATAATCACCAAATTGGAGGCGACAAAAGGAAGAGAAATAGAAGTGAGAGCAAAGGGAACCAAAGGAAGTTCCTCTCACCTTCCCAGGGGACAATAAATTAGGCCCTTGCTCTGGGGACAGAGTGGACTACGTGCACAGCACACAATAGATCCATCAGCTGGTGTCCTGTTAAAAGGCGACCTGAGGCACCTCTGGCCAAAGTAAACGTGCTTCTTAATGATGGCACAGGCTCTAAGGAACCTGGCAATATTTTGAGCACTTTGCAATCACTTTTTAAAAAGACATTAACTTTCTAATTTCTTTGGGGGAAGCGAATGGCTTTATAAACCTAAATGTTCTATTTTACTGAAAGTTCACATGATATGAGAAAATAAGACTCTTCATCAACAATCAAGAGAAAACTAAGTCAGCATCAGAATGAGCACTTCCTATGCATCGTCATGTGGTACCTGACCCTCACCCAGAGCACAGACCTGAGGACTCACCTTTGGCCCTTGGGTTCCTATGCCCCGAGGCCCAGGGGGGCCTGGAGGGCCTCTGACACCAGGCTCTCCCTGAAAAGACACAATGACGTTATTGATTAAAAGAAACTTTACGTTGTATAATATTTCATATAAAATTTCATATTTCATATTAAAATATTTCATATGAATTTTCATATTCAGAAATATATTTTAAAATCCCAAACCCTTGAATTTGACTAAGATGATAATCGAGCCCTTTTCTTCCATATCACTTTTCTATACTTGGTCAAGGGAGTGTTATCCCTCTTCGTTTTCATTTCTTATTGCCATTTATCAAGCCAACCGATACGGGTTCATTTCAGAGCAATAAAGTCAATTAAATTCTTGGCAACATTAATATATACTTTTCGGAACTCCCTTCTCAGGAATTTGGAAAAGTAATTACGGCCATTGTGAAGAGAGGGAGAAAAAAGAGACAAGAATAAAAAACAAGGGTTAAAAGATATAACCCTCTCCTGAACTGGTTGCTCTCATGTCTTTATGCAACTTGGGTTGGGGATTGGCTGTAGGATACTCCTGCCCCTAGAGTGGTTATGACTGCAGGGTGGGTTCTCTAAAGGCTTTTAGATTCGCCAATGCAAGACAGTTTCATAATAGGCAACTATCACCAGAAAGTTGGTGGGGCCTGATTGGCGTGGGTCAGGCCCTGTGGTTAGACCTATTTGAGATGGGAATGATAGGAAGAAGCAGAGAAATGAAAATCTCTTTATTAACCACCTTCTGTGTCCCCAACACTGTGCTCTGCGTGTTCATATATGAGACTTGATATAGTTTAGTATTCACAAGAATCCTGTATGACAATGACTAACTTACCTAACTTCTCTGAACCTCTGTAAATCATCAGATACACAGAAAATCATATCTACCTTTCATGGAGATGACAGTGGAGGCAGACAAAGAATGCCATGCTTCTGCCACCATGTCTAGCACAGTGCAGGTGCTTAGTAAGTCTTAACTCCCTACCCCACCTGGTTTTTTACAGAGGGGACGAAAGTTTGCCCAAAGCTGCACAGCTATTGAGAGGCATGGCTAGGAGGATGTGGAGAAATAGGAACCCTTGGGTGTTGCTGGTACAGCCACTTGGGAAAACAGTTTAGCAGTTTCTTAAAAAGTTCAACATAATTTTACCATTTGATCAAGTAATTTCACTCCTAGGTATACACCCAAAGAAAATGAAAACATATGTCAGCACAAAGACTTATATATGAATGCTCTTCACAGAATTATTCATAATAGCACAAAACTGGGAACAACCAAAATGTCCATCAACTGCTAAATGGATAGACAAAATGTGGTATATTCAGCAATAAAAAGGAGTGAACTATAGCTACATGCTACAACATGAATGAACCCCAAAAACTATTCTTAATGAAATAAATCAAATATTTGAGACTACATATTGTTTGAGTCCATGTACATGAAATGTCCAGAAAAGGCAAATCGATAGAAAGTAAGTCAGTGGTTGCCTGGGGCCAGGAATAGGAACTAAGAAGGGGGATTGACTGTAAATGGGCACGAGGGATCTTGTTGGGGGGATGAAAATGTCCTAAAACTGATTTGTGATGATGGCTGTCCAACGTGGTAAATGTACTAAAAAAAAATCGTTGAATTCTACACTTAAAATAGATGAATTCTATGATAAGTAAAATATGCCTCAATAAAGTTATAAAGAAAAAAAAGGCCAGAATCAGCTCTTAGGCTTAGGTTCTGTTTTGTCCATGTCCTGTTAGGGGCTAAGTAGCTTATATCAATAGCTTTCAACAGTGCAAAAATCATAAATGATAAGAAATGATTAAATTGTTTATGTAGAAAAAAATCCCATCTTTTATTTAGCTTTGCTTTCTACTTCCAAACCCTAAGATACTTCTAGAGAAAACAAGGCCTTTAAAAATGGGGAAAACTTTAAACTTTATTACTCAGTTAATTATTTTAATCTCTACTTCATAATTATGTATTCCCTTTTGCTTGCAGGCCACTGTTATGATTCTGGTTTTCTCTATCCATCTCTTCCACTTAATACTTAGCTGCTTTTGAGACCACAGGTACTAATTATCTCTTTTCTTTACTTTTTTTTTTTTTTTACATCTTTATTGGAGTATAACTGCTTTACAATTGTGTGTTAGTTTCTGCTTTATAACAAAGTGAATCAGTTATACATATACATATGACCCCATATCTCTTCCCTCTTGCGTCTCCCTCCCTCCTACCCTCCCTATCCCACCCCTCTAGGTGGTCACAGAGCACTGAGTTGATCTCCCTGTGCTATGTGGCTGCTTCCCACTAGCTATCTATTGTACGTTTGGTAGTGTATATTTGTCCATGCCACTCTCTCACTTTTTCACAGCTTACCCTTCCCCCTCCCTCTGTCCTCAAGTCCATTCTCTAGTACATCTGTGTCTTCATTCCTGTCTTACCACTAGGTTCTTCATGACATTCTTTTTTTTTTTAGATTCCATATATATGTGTTAGTATACAGTATTTGTCTTTCTCTTTCTGACTTACTTCACTCTGTATGACAGACTCTAGGTCCATCCACCTCACTACAAATAACTCAATTTCGGTTTTTTTTTTATGGCTGAATAATATTCCATTGTATATATGTGCTACATCTTCTTTATCCATTCATCCGATGATGGACACTTAGGTTGTTTCCATCTTCTGGTTATTGTAAATAGAGCTGCAATGAATATTTTGGTACATGACTCTTTTTGAATGATGGTTTTCTCAGGGTATATGCCCAGTAGTGGGATTGCTGGGTCATATGGTAGTTCTATTTGTAGTTTTTTTTAAGGAAATTCCATACTGGAGTGTCCATAGTGGCTGTACCAATTCACATTCCCACCAGCAGTGCAAGAGTGTTCCCTTTTCTCCACACCCTCTCCAACATTTATTGTTTCTAGATTTTTTGATGATGGCCATTCTGACTGGTGTGAGATGGTATCTCATTGTAGTTTTGATTTGCATTTCTCTAATGATTAATGATGTTGAGCATTCTTTCATGTGTTTGTTGGCACTCTGTATATCTTCTTTGGAGAAATGTCTATTTAGGTCTTCTGCCAATTTTTGGATTGGGTTGTTTGGTTTTTTGTTATTGAGCTGCATGAGCTGCTTGTAAATTTTGGAGATTAATCCTTTGTCAGTTGCTTCATTTGCAAATATTTTCTCCCATTCTGAGGGTTGTCTTTTGGTCTTGTTTATGGTTTTCTTTGCTGTGCAAAAACTTTGAAGTTTCATTACGTCCCATTTGTTTATTTTTGATTTTCATTTCATTTCTCTAGGAGGTGGGTCAGAAAGGATCTTGCTGTGATTTATGTCATAGAGTGTTCTGCCTATGTTTTCCTCTAAGAGATTGATAGGTTCTGGCCTTACATTTAGGTCTTTAATCCATTTTGAGCTTATTTCTGTGTATGGTGTTAGGGAGTGTTATAATCTCATACGTTTACATGTACCTGTCCAGTTTTCCCAGCACCACTTACTGAAGAGGCTGTCCTTTCTCCACTGTACATTCCTGCCTCCTTTATCAAAGATAAGGTGACCATATGTGCATGGGTTTATCTCTGGGCTTTCTATACTGTTCCATTGATCAATCTTTCTGTTTTTGTGCCAGTACCATACTGTCTTGATTACTGTAGCTTTGTAGTATAGTCTAAAGTCAGGGAGCCTGATTCCTCCAGCTCCGTTTTTCGTTCTCAAGATTGCTTTGGCTATTCGGGGTCTTTTGTGTTTCCATACAAATTATGAAATTTTTTGTTCTAGTTCTGTGAAAAATGCCAGTGGTAGGTTGATAGGGATTGCATTGAATCTGTAGATTGCTTTGGGTAGTAGAGTCATTTTCACAATGTTGGTTCTTCCTGTCCAAGAACATGGTATGTCTCTCCATCTATTTGTATCATCTTTAATTTTTTTCATCAGTGTCTTATAATTTTCTGCATACAGGTCTTTTGTCTCCTTAGGTAGGTTTATTCCTAGATATTTTATTATTTTTGTTGCAATGGTAGATGGGAGTGTTTTCTTGATTTCACTTTCACATTTTTCGTCATTAGTGTATAGGACGCCAGAGATTTCTGTGCATTAATTTTGTATCCTGCTACTTTACCAAATTCATTGATTAGCTCTAGTAGTTCTCTGATAGCATCTTTAGGATTCTCTATGTATAGTATCAAGTCATCTGCAAACAGTGACAGCTTTACTTCTTCTTTTCCAATTTGGATTCCTCTTATTTCCTTTTCTTCTCTGATTGCTGTGGCTAAAACTTCCAAAACTATGTTGAATAAGAGTGGTGAGAGTGGGCAACCTTGTCTTGTTCCTGATCTTAGTGGAAATGCTTTCAGTTTTTCACTATTGAGGACGATGTTGGCTGTGGGTTTGTCATATATGGCCTTCATTATGTTGAGGAAATTTCCCTCTATGCCTCCTTTCTGCAGGGTTTATATCATAAATGGGTGCTGAATTTTGTTGGAAGCTTTCTCTGCATCTATTGAGATGACCATATGGTTTTTCTCCTTCAGTTTGTTAATATGTTGTATCACATTGATTGATTTGTGTATATTGAAGAATCCTTGCATTCCTGGAATAAACCCCACCTGATCATGGTGTATGATCCTCTTAATGTGCTGTTGGATTCTGTTTGCTAGTATTTTGTTGAGGAATTTTGCATCTATGTTCATCAGTGATATTGGCCTGTGGTTTTCTTTCTTTTTGACATCCTTGTCTGGTTTTGGTATCAGGGTGATTGTGGCCTCGTAGAATGAGTTTGAGAGTGTTCCTCCCTCTGCTATATTTTGGAAGAGTTTGAGAAGGATAGGTGTTAGCTCTTCTCTAAATGTTTGATAGAATTCGCCTGTGAAGCCATGTGGTCCTGAGCTTTTGTTTGTTGGAAGATTTTTTATTTTATTATTATTATTTTTTTTTGCGGTATGCGGGCCTCTCACTGTTGTGGCTTCTCCCATTGCAGAGCACAGGCGCTGGACGCGCAGGCTCAGCGGCCATGGCTCACGGGCCCAGCCACTCCGCGGCACGTGAGATCTTCCCGGACTGGGGCACGAACCTGCATCCCCTGTATCGGCAGGTGGACTCTCAACCTCTGCGCCACCAGGGAACCCTAATAGTTTTTATTTTAAAGTCTATTTTGTCTGATATGAGAATTGCTACTCCAGCTTTCTTTTGGTTCCCAGTCGCATGGAATATCTTTTTCCATCCCCTCACTTTCAGTCTGTATGTGTCTCTAGGTCTGAAGTGGGTGTCTTGTAGACAGCATATATATGGGTTTTGTTTTTGTATCCATTCAGCCAGTCTGTGTCTTTTGGTTGGAGCATTTAATCCATTTACATTTAAGGTTGTTATTGATATGTATGTTCCTATTCCCATTTTCTTAATTGTTTTGGGTTTGTATTGTAGGTCTTTTCCTTCTCTTGTGTTTCTTGCGTAGAGAAGGTCCTTTAGCATTTGTTGTAAAGCTGGTTTGGTGGTGCTGAACTCTTTCAGCATTTGCTTGTCTGTAAAGGTTTTAATTTCTCCATCAAATCTGAATGAGATCCTTGCTAGGTAGAGTAATCTTGGTTGTAGGTTTTTCTCCTTCATCACTTTAAATATGTCCTGCCACTCCCTTCTGGCTTGCAGAGTTTTTGCTGAAAGATCAGCTGTTAACCTTATGGGGATTCCCTTGTGTGTTATTTGTTGTTTTTCCCTTGCTGCTTTTAATATGTTTTCTTTGTATTTAATTTTTGACAATTTGATTAATATGTGTCTTGGCGTGTTTCTCCTTGGATTTACCCTGTATGGGACTCTCTGTGCTTCCTGGACTTGATTAACTATTTCCTTTCCCATATTAGGGAAGTTTTCAAGTATAATCTCTTCAAATATTTTCTCAGTCCCTGTCTTTTTCTCTTCTTCTTCTGGAACTCCTTTAGACAAAATTCAGCACCCATTTATGATATAAACCCTGCAGAAAGTAGGCATAGAGGGAACTTTCCTCAACATAATGAAGGCCTATAATTTGAATGTTGGTGCATTTAATGTTATCCGAGAGGTCTCTGAGACTGTCCTCAGTTCTTTTCATTCTTTTTTCTTTATTCTGCTCTGCAGTAGTTATTTCCACTATTTTATCTTCCAGGTCACTTATCCGTTCTTCTGCCTCAGTTATTCTGCTATTGATCCCTTCTAGAGTATTTTTAATTTCATTTATTGTGTTGTTCATCCTTGCTTGTTTCATCTTTAGTTCTTCTAGGTCCTTGTTAAATGTTTCTTGCATTTTGTCTATTCTATTTCCAAGATTTTGGATCATCTTTACTATCATTATTCTGAATTCTTTTTCAGGTAGACTGCCTATTTCCTCTTCATTTTTTAGGTCTGGTGGGTTTTTATCTTGCTCCTTCATCTGCTGTGTGTTTTTCTGTCATCTCATTTTGCTTATCTTACTGTGTTTGGGGTCTCCTTTCTGCAGGCTGCAGGTTCGTAGTTCCCATTGTTTTTGGTGTCTGTCCCCCATGGCTAAAGTTGGTTCAGTAGGTTGTGAAGGCTTCTTGGTGGAGGGGACTAGTGCCTGTGTTCTGGTGGAAGAGGCTGGATCTTGTCTTTCTGATGGGCACGTCCACGTCTGGTGGTGTGTTTTTTTGTTTTTTTTTTTTTTGGTGGTGTGTTTTGGGGTGTCTGTGGACTTATTATGATTTTAGGCAGCCTCTCTGCTAATGGGTGGGGTTGTGTTCCTGTGTTGCTAGTTTTTGGCATAGGGTGTCCAGCACTGTAGCTTGCTGGTCGTTGAGTGAAGCTGGGTGCTGGTGTTGAGATGGAGATCCCTGGGAGATTTTCACCGTTTGATATTACGTGGAGCTGGGAGGTCTCTTGTGGACCAGTGTCCTGAAGTTGGCTCTCCCACCTCAGAGGCACAGCACTGACTGCTGGCTGCAGCACCAAGAACCTTTCATCCACATGGCTCAGAATAAAAGGGAGAAAAAGTAGAAAAAAGAAAAAAAGAGGATAAAAGAAAATAAAATAAAGTAAGATAAAATAAAATAAAGGTATTAAAATAAAAAATAATTATTAAGAAAAAAAATTTTTTTAAGTCAAAAAAAAAAAAAAAGGACGGATACAACCCTAGGACAAATGGTGAAAGCAAAGCTATACAGACAAAATCTCACACAGAAGCATACACATACACACTCACAAAAAGAGGAAAATGGGGAAAAAATAATAAATCTTGCTCTCAAAGTCCACCTCCTTAATTTGGGATGATTTGTTGTCTATTCAGGTATTCCACGGATGGGGTACATCAAGTTGATTGTGGAGCTTTAATCTGCTGCTTCTGAGGCTGCTGTGAGAGATTTCCCTTTCTCTTCTTTGTTCTCACAGCTCTCGGGGCTCAGCTTTGCATTTGGTCCCGCCTCTGCGTGTAGGTCGCTGGAGGGTGTCTGTTCTTTGCTCAGACAGGACGGGGTTAAAGGAGCAGCTGATTCGGGGACTCTGGCTCACTCAGGCTGGGGGGAGGGAGGGGTACGGAATGTGGGGCGAGCCTTTGGTGGCAGAGGCCGGCGTGACATTGCACCAGCCTGAGGCACACCGTGCGTTCTCCAGGGGAAGTTGTCCCTGGATCCCGGGACCCTGGCAGTGGCAGGCTGCACAGGCTCCCCGGAAGGGAGTTGTGGATAGTGACCTGTGCTCGCACACAGGCTTCTTGGTGGCGGCAGCAGCAACCTTAGCGTCTCATGCCCGTCTCTGGTGTCCGCGCTGTTAGCTGTGGTTCACACCCGTCTCTGGAGCTCCCTTAAACAGCGCTCTTAATCCCCTCTCCTCGCGCACCAGGAAACAAAGAGGGAAGAAAAAGTCTCTTGCCTCTTCGGCAGGTCCGGACTTTTCCTGGACTCCCTCCCGGCTAGCCGTGGTGCATTAACCCCTTTCGGCTGTGTTCACGCCGCCAGTCCTCTCCCTGCTCTCCAACCAAAGCCCGAGCCTCAGCTCCCAGCCCCACCCACCCCGCGGGTGAGCAGACAAGCCTCTCGGGCTGGTGAGTGATGGTCGGCCCCGATCCTCTGTGCGGGAATCTCTCCGCTTTGCCCTCCGCACCCCTGTGGCTGTGCTCTCCTCCGCGGCTCCGAAGTTCCCCCTCCGCCATCCGCAGTCTCTGCCCGCGAAGGGGTTTCCTAGTGTGTGGAAACCTTTCCTCCTTCACAGCTCCTTCCCACTGGTGCAGGTCCCGTCCCTATTCTTTTGTCTCTGTTTATTCTTTTTTCTTTTTCCCTACCCACGTACGTGGGGAGTTTCTTGCCTTTGGGGAGGTCTGAGGTCTTCTGCCAGCATTCAGTAGGTGTTCTGTAGGAGCTGCTCCACGTGTAGATGTGTTTCTGATGTATCTGTGGGGAGGAAGGTGATCTCCACGTCTTACTCTTCCGCCATCTTCCCCGCCATCTTCTAATTATCTCTTTAATACCTCTCTCCTTCTGACTGCCAAGTTTTAGTGACCCCAAGTTTCTCCCAGCTTAAATGATCACTCCTATCAAAGATTTCCAAGTAGAGAACATGAACTTGTCCTATATTATATACATTTCTATTATCTCTTCTTTCTTGAGTACTTCTGAGGTACCTTTAAAAGGAGTATCTATAAATTCACCAGGTGAGGGTCTCCAATTATACCTTACTGTTTCACACACTTGCTCCATTTTCTCTCTTATTCAGTTCGCCCAACCGTCACCCTTCAGGGGTGTCTGAAGGCTAAATGCAATAGAATAGCTGCCTCTGGGGACACCTTATTGGCCTCTGTATATTTGAACCTTGGCCAGTGAGCTTTAAGGGTGTGATCCATGTCAACTGTGGTACTGCAGTGTTTACTTCAAACAAGCTATCCATACTTTTCTATGTAATTTTTGACATATAACTATGTTTTACCTATCAAAGTTGTCTTTTATAATCTCTTGATCTATGTTAATGTAACCTGATATATGCTTTTATGAATCTGATAGACTTTAAACCAAGACTTAACACATTCTGCAAGTGTTAGAGTTGGTCAGTAACAGGTTTTAGGGTGGTTCCTTGGTGTTTATGGATCATACTTTTCAGTAGATGGGAATATCAAGCCCTTAATGAGCTGTGTAAGTCCACAGAGATAGTGTCCCTCCACTATGGTGGGTTCTTGAAAATGTATAGTGTCTTTTGTTCCACGGGCCATGCATCCATGCTAGACCACAACAAGGTGAATGAGCACAAGAGGACTGTGGTCAGGACTCATTTCATCCCTTGATAACTCTGGTTTTGCTACAGTGCAGCACCAATGGTACCTAAGAGGTGCATTTACTATGATATTTTTCAGATATGTAGTTTTATTGTCTGTGGATAGAGTGACATTCACAAATAAGATTTTACAATAGGTACTTGCATAGCTGGACTTCGCTTCCCATGCAGGATCCAAGGTTATTGGAGCCTGCAGAGGGAGCCCTTGCATTAGGAGATAATGAACAGACCTGAAAGCACATTCTGGAGTTGCCATTTTTAACTTTGTCCATCAATTTCATAAAACCAGAAGTCTTATAAATCCTACCCCTACCCTCTCATCTCCACTCCCTCAAAAAAAGAATAACTATTTAGATTGCCTACAGATTCTTCTTGGCCCACAAAAGGGATTCTGGATGGGAGATACTCCTTTCAATTTCATAGAAAATGGCCAAGTTTAGGACTTTCTGCAGTGCTTGCATATATGAACTTAGCAAATGATTCAGTAAAGGTTTTACCTAGACCATAACCCTGCAGTGTGGTTAGTTTCAACCTCATTAAAATCATACATAATCTTATGATGGCCCTAGTAATCATTCATTGAACATTTTACATTTTAAAAGAAAGAAAAGAAGAAAAAGAAAGCAAAGGCACTATCACATGCATTCATTTTCTCTTTGGCAGATATTTGCTTTGGTTAATATTAAAATGATTATAATTAATTTTTAATAAAAATTCATAATTAAAATTTATTTTTTATCATGTGGCAGGAGCATTTTAGCCATTATCTTATCTGAACTTCTTAACATCAACTTACTGCATAAGGAAACTGAGGCCTAAGAGGATACATGATTTGCCAAAAACCATGCAGCTGGAAGCAATTCAAATCCAGGTCTGATTCCAGAGTCCTTCTCCCAGCTTGGTGTTGGCTGGAGCTAGACGCAAGATGACAACTTCTCCCCAGACTTGTTTCCAGCTGCCATTTAATGCAAAGACCATGGCTATGTGGCTGTGAAAGTCCTTTTCCTACATTGAGTCAATCACACTCTCTGAAAAAGAAGAAAGAAAACATCCTGATTGTAAGATTCCCAAGAGGCCCACACAAGCTACACAAGTACCCAGCTGTCTAAGGCTTCCCTTTCCCTTTCCCTCTATTGCCATTCCTCAGTTTTGTGGTTTTCCCCGATGTTTCAATTGGTTTCATTCCAGATCTCCTAGCTACACAAATTCTTACTGTCTTTTTATCCATACTGCAAATATACTTCATTTGGCATAGTAATGCATACCCCGACGACTACTACTACTACTACTACTGCTGCTACTACTACTACTACTACTACTACTACTTTAGCGTGTTAGAATTCATAAAAATGTTTTGTAGACATTATTCTGTTCACTTCGCAGAATAACCCTTTGATGTAGGCTTATTATCCCAAGTCACAGATGAGGAGGCTAAGTCTGAGGGAGATTAAATGACTTGCTGAGGTTACAGAGCTAATATGTGGTAAAGGTTTCAAGTGGACCAGTGATAAGGAAATAGTTTGTTATACCTTTTATGTTTTATAAGATTTAAATATAGGGCTTCCCTGGTGGTGCAGTGGTTGAGAGTATGCCTGCCGATGCAGGGGACATGGGTTCGTGCCCCGGTCCGGGAAGATCCCACATGCCGCGGAGTGGCTGGGCCCATGAGCCATGGCTGCTGAGCCTGCGCGTCCGGAGCCTGTGCTCCACAACGGGAGAGGTCACAACAGTGAGAGGGCCCGCGTAGCGCAAAAAAAAAAGATTTAAATATAATATTTGAGAAGATAGTACTCTTAGAGATAAGACAGCCCGTTAGACTTTCTCCCCCTACATATATTAATAAAGCTTTAATCACCATTTCTCCCTTTGTTTGTGCCAGTTAAGTCTCTGTCACTCTATGAGAGGGCTGTGGAAGCAGGTTACAGTTGTTCTAAAAGTGATTTCATGCTTTTCTACTTTGGGACAATAAAAAGCAAATTGAATTCACTGTGAAAAGAATTAGCCTCTCAAGGATTTTCCCCAAAAAATGTTACTCTGAAGAGTCCACTAAATGATGAAACCAAGGAATGACTGAGTTTTAAAATAAGGTAGAAGAAGTCACAGTGATGATTAGCAGTTGCTTAATGTTTCTTTCTGGCTTTTAAATAAAATTAAGGTATAACTACTAAGGCTCCAACTACCACAAATATAAGCACCACTCTGGAATGAATTATGTAACGAGTATATGTAATGGTTTGGTGACTCCTGAATACCTCACTTTTGGTTGCCAGGATGTCAATGGAAATTTTAGAGGCCTTCTTCTAAGCTTATGGACAGACAACCCAGATATTGATAATGTGTATTATTTATAGACTGGCCATTGTCATACAACTCAGTTGCTTTTCACTGACACCCTTTAAGATGAAAAGGGAGACAATAACAATTACCAGCACACTTCTCAGGGGGATGGGGAAACAAGAAGGTGCTAGAAAACAAAAACTCAATTTGCTATAACATTTCCTTTAGTGTGCTTTCCCAGCTTTAAATTTCAAAATTTTTAAAATAATTTCAATTCTTCAAATCAATTTCTCTCCTAGAATTTTAATATTTACCCCAAAGCAACAGTATCTTAAATGATAACTTAAAAACTTGCTTTAGGATTTGGGAGGATTTGTTGTTGATTGTTTCTTCCTTTTCTCAAAATCAACTCATCAAAGATGAGCAAATGATTCTCCTGTACCAAGAATCTCACTGGAAAGGGACACTCTTTCTTATTTAGTTGAGTTAGAAACCTCAAAAATAGAAACGTTGACAGCGCCCTTAATGTCAGGGAGAAGAGAAGGCTCTCTTGTACGGATATTCAATATAATGTTCCACTGGGGGAAAGTTCCTCCAGTCTGCATGATTAAAAATAAAAATGTGTTGATAGTGATGTGGGTGTTGAATGATAAGAGGATTTAGTGTGCATCGTTAAGGCTGAAGGGAAGGTATGTATGCACTCTGGGGAAGAGAAATGCAGAGCTAGGAAAACAGCAAGGAGAGATGAAAGCAGTACTGAAAATTATAAGGTAGACTACATTCCAACTCTGATTTCAGAGATCATGCATGGAACTGAATTGGGGAGTAACTTTGAAAAGTCACCTAGTCAAGTGACCTTTTCTGGCATCTAAAGGTCAAATTGCCTGGTATTTAAACTTGATATGGCTCTGGCTTTAATTAGTCCTGTTTTCAAGCTGATTATCCTGCTTGTAGCAATTTTGCAGTCATATTATAAAAGGTGGGTTTCTTCAACTCCAATTTGGAATCATGGACCCTCAACTTTACTAGCATTGAGTCTGTATCCTAGGCCAGCCCTCCTTGTCAGACACAGTTCAAAATGGAGTTCCTTATCCAGTCTGTCTGCCTGTGGAATCCACAAATTCCTAATGCATCTCTGTGTGAATCGCTCCTCTGTTCCACAACTGCCTGTTGGTGGTGTGCACATATGTGAGCCATTGCAGAGAACAGAGGGGCGATTCAGATGCTGGGAACATTTTTAGCATAATGATACTCAGTGGAATTTCACATAGACTTCCATTTTAATTTATGAGTATGGGTCACCTTTGTCAAATAAAGCATGTATTTATAATAGTCAAACATTTAAAGCTTTTGGAAAATGTTTAACTCTTTGGGTTTTAGGTTTATGCTTCTGCTTAATGTTTACATAATTTAAGTTTTGACAATGGAAAAACTAGAATGGAAAGAGAAACAATCTAACTGTACACTAAACAGTGCCGAGGTAGTTGGAAAATGGACAGTATTGAAGACCGAGCATCTGTAGATCAGGACAAGTCATTCTACCTGCTCTGATTTATTCATGCACTTAGTTTTTCATTCATTCATCCATATTTATAGACTCCCTCTCACACTCAACACAATATAGTATCAACACTGTTTATATTGTAAAGGGGCAAGTTGTTCAATCTCTCTGGCTCTTGATTTCCTTATCTATAAAATAAGAGAGTTGTTAAAAATGCCATGAGCTTCTGGAAATATTTAGGTAACATATAATATTTAGGTAGTATACAATCATGGTAACAACAATAACAACCCAACAAGCCGTTTCTGCCCAGACTTTATTCCAACCACTTTATGGTTAAAAGGTCCCTTGAGGGCTCCAAAGCCAGCTTAAAGTTCCTCTTTGCAAGAACTGACCTAAGCTCTACTGCCGCAAAGCTTTGGGGAAGGCCTTGGCTTTCTCTGTGATGAGCTAGCACACCGATGGAGGCTGAAAGAGCTGGAAGAGGTGCCTGGCAAGATGCTCCTGCCCTTCTGGAGCTCAGGAGAGCCACTCCTTGTAGTTCTCTTCCAGGAGGCCAGGAATAAACTCTCACCCTCAGAGATGTCAGTGAATCAGCCCTGGGGTGATTCACTAGCCTATGGGGGTGAAGCTACAGAAGCAAAGAATTATCTAGGCTTCTCAAAGGGAGATGAGGTTTATATAATGATGGTCCCCAAATCACAAAGGGTCCTTCTAGTCTTTCTGGGCCCAGTGGAGAAATGGCAGCAGTGTTAGGTAGAATCTTTGAGTTTGCCCTCCCCATCGTCGTGCAGACGATTTGGGTCTAGGGTTCAGGGAACTGGATGAGCACTTCCAACTTAGCAAAAAAACCCTGAATTGTCGGTTCCTCTTTCTGGCATGTTTCTAAAGTAGATTTTAGGGACTTCCCTGGTGGTCCAGTGGTTAAGACTCCACGCTTCCCCTGCAGGGGGCATGGGTTGCATCCCTGCTCAGGGAACTAAGATCCCGCATGCCCTGTGGTGCGGCCAAAAAACTAAAAAAAAAAAAAAAAAAAAAAAAAAGATTTTAAAACTGTATCTACTATCTCCTTGGAAATTGTAGTTTTTACAAGAATTTTAGAAATCTCTCAGAAGCCCTTGTCAAAATTTGGATTACATTCATTCAAGGGAAGTGTATAGAGAAGTACTGTAACCACTGATGTCATCATGGAATTCTTCCACTTGGAAAAAAGCCATGGAGTGCCACAAGGGTGCAAGATGTCAGGGACTGTTTTTTATATGTTTTGAAACATAGAAGCTTTGATTCTAATGTCTGTGTCAAATGCTAAACACATGTGACCTTAACTAAACATCGCAAAACCCACCATAAATTAATCGTCAACCTTAACGGTTTCCTCATTTCAAAACACATTTGTTTTGTAAGTTAGTGCCCTAAGGCCAGTATTTTAAGGTGACAACACAGAATTTAAATAAGAAACATGTCTGATATATGTCTATACAATTACACACACATGTGTGTGCATGCACCAAACCCACACATTTCCATGCACTTACAATTTCTCTGCCATTTTAAGAAAAAATGGAAGAAGGGGAATTTTGCACACATTTGAGTCCTGTGCTTTTGCTACCATTGGCAACCTTAGGTTTTTTGAGAGTCTCACCTCCACTTTACCAAACCAAAAGGACAAAGTTAAGTGGAATTAGACTTTTCCAAATATTTCCCTTTCTTTACCAGCTTCTGTGGAGCTGTGTGTGCTTGTGTGTGTGTCCAAAAGTTTTCTTCAGGAAAAAAAAAATGAAAAAGGGTCCATAAAGTCTCTAAGCCTTCTATAAAAGAAGAGAGGTGATTTTGAAAGTTATTAAAAGCTGGTGTTTGCTTTTGGAATTTCCTTTATTTTCAAGTTCATGATCCACAGGTTCTTTGATTCTAAGACTAGCTTGCACTCTTGACATTTCCTTCCAGGGCTAGAGAGGGCCAGGGTAATGCATTTTCCCAGCATCCACAGGAAGGGGCGACAGAGAGGAGGAGAAGGCAGCGGGATGGAGGCAGGTCCTCGCTTGTGTTCCCATCTCCCCTCAGTAGACGTGAGCTGGAGGCTACTGCTTCCACTCAGCCTCCTGTGTGAGTTAGCAGAGGGAATATGAGTTTCACTTAAGACATCTTCTGGCAACATGCTGACTGTTAACAACAATAGAAAATAGGCAGGATAAAATTTTGAAGGAACATTTTTTTTTCCTGTGATTTTTCCCCTTAAGATGTGTATGAAAAAAATACAAGGGACTTTTAGAGGGAAATGATAAACGAACTCATTTAGTAAATGTTTAGTCTGCATGTTAAATAACCTGACATGGTGCAACAAGCACAAGAGTCAAATTTTTAAGTGCTTACTCTCTGTGCTTAAGTGCCCGTCTTTATTATTACCGCTAAATGTAAAGCAGTAATGCAATGGTATAATTTAATATAATACAATGTATACTTATATAAAATATTTATAATAATCTACTCCGTGGAAATGTAAATGGTTACATGCTTCCATTGGAATACAAATGCATTCCAGTATATTTAACACAGGCCTTCTTTTGAACAGGAATAAGCTTCTAGTTCCATAACTAAAGGAATGTTTAGTGTAAAAACAAAAGTTTTTACCAGTGTTTTGCTCAGCAGAAAGTAATGCGGTTTACATATTGAAGTTCCTCTTTCTATTTTTAAATTTTAACATTTTGACAGACACTTTGCCTTAAAGATAAAAGAATATTTCAATCCCCAAATTCAAATGAGGATCAGATTCTGTCCTGAGTCCGACAAGCCAGAACCTTGACAAAAGCTCCTAGGGTGTCTGTCCTCAGCACAGCCTACTCAGCACTTTTAGACACGTCTCCCTGACCTTCCTGATTACCCTGACATGCAGAGATGGGCAGGGATCAAGATCTCCTTTAGAGATGAATTGAGTGCGATGGGTCTCCAGTCTTTCATTCTACCTGGGAGAGGCCAAAAGGGTACTTGCTGCACTGTACAGAAGCAGTATCAAGGTGTCAACACTCCCAAGTGCTGGGGCAGAGGCCAAAAACTCAAGACAAAAAGTTGACATCAGGCACTTACAACCTCTTTCTCTAATGACCTGGAAGCATTTGAAAAACTAAGTGAGTAGGTATATTTCTAAGGAGAATTTCACTCTGTAGGGTAACACTGATTATTCATTTTCCATTCATTCAACATGTTATAGAGTTCCTACTGGGCAGCACATCTAGTTCTGGTACCAAGAATTCAGTACGACAAAGAGCCGGCCTGCAGGAAAATTTATACTCTTGTGAAGTATGCAGAGCAGTAGATAAGCAAGATGATTTCAGAAATGCTGCGTGCTATGGAAGAAACACACTGGGGGACGTGACAGTGATGGGGGTGGGGAGAGAGGATTGCCTTTTGTATGGCGGACAGGGAGGCAAGATTTGAGACCTGAAGAAGAAGCTCTCCTGACAAAGCCGAGGTCTGGAAGCAGGAATGAGCTGAAGGAGGGCAGGCCAGTGTGGCTAGAGGTGGGCAGCAAGGGAGCAAGGGGCGGGAGTGGCAGCCAAGTTGTGAAGGGCCCCGGAGGCCACGGAAAGTGCTTGGAGTTTGTTCTCTGTACAAAGAGAAGCCATTAGAGAGCTTTTTTGAGAAGGAGAGGGATGTGATCTGATTTATGGTTTTAAAAGATCAATTTGCCTGCTAGGTAATAGAAGGGCAGAGGTGGAAGAGGGAAGACCAGTGAAGAGGTTTGAATAGCCCAGGTGAGAGATAATGGTGGGCTGCCTGATGGAAGCAGCAGGAGAAAAGCGGCCAGAAGCAAGATATATTTTGAAGGTAGAACTGATGGGATTTACCATAGGCCTACACGGGGAGGGAAGAGAGGGAAATGAAGGACCAAGAATGACTCAGGTGTCATGGCATGAGCAAAGGGCGCTTGGTAGCACCATTTCCAGGCTTATGGAGTGAAAATCAAAGGCTTTATTTTGGATGTTAGGTTAGAGTTGTCTGTGAGAAATCTAAGAGGAGATGTATGGTAAGAAACTAGACGTGTGAAAGCAGGGCTTAGGGGAGGGAAGATAGAAACTTGGAGGCCATCAGTGTGCAGATAGTGGTTAAAGCCATGGTATTGAATGAGAGCACTTAGGCAGGGGCATGGCCAGAGAGGGGAGGGATCTAAACCAAAGGCTGTTCTTGGTACAGGAAGACAAGGCAGCAAAGGAATGTGAGGGTTGCTACCAAAAACCATAAAGTTAATCTACATGTTCAAGTGAGTACAAGGCCCAGGAAGTCCATAGATGAGGAAAAATAACTTGATCAATTCTGTAGATGCTTCTCCTCTTCTATCATGTCTGATAAAGATTTTCACCTTTACCAAACTAAAGGTACATTTTTAAAAGCTACTGCTACCTACTTTAAAGTCTTACCTTTGCTCCAGTGTTTCCTGCTCTATGTAAAACCCTTGGTCCAGGGGGTCCTGGTAATCCTCGAGGGCCCTGAGATGACATAATAAGGGAGAGAGGGAGTAACCTTGGAGCAACCTTGTTGTGTTCAGTGTTCAGGAAGGAAGGAAGGAAGGGAGGGAGGAAAGGAAGGAGGGAGAAAGAAAAAAGAAAAGAAAAGGGAGGAAGGGAGAGAGAGGGAGGAAAGGAGAGGGGGAGGGATGAAAAGAAGGGAAGGAAAGGGAAGGGAGGAAGGAGGAAAGATGGAAAAGAGGGAGAGAAGAAGGAAGGAAATAAAAGCAATGTCCACACTTACAGCCACACCAGGATAGCTGTCACCTTTGAGTCCTGGAGCGCCCACTGGTCCCCGAGGGCCTTGGGCACCCTGGGTAAATTCCAGCACCAGGAGATATCATAAGACTAAACTATGAAACACCTGGCAAAACTTAAGCACAAAACCAACTCAACATGCCAGAGGTGGATTTGATAAGTGCAGAGGAACAGTTTGAAAAATTTTAGAAGGAAATATGGCAACTCCTTATCTCCTCATAAGTCTTACCCATGGAATGAGTGTAGAAAGTATATCTGAACCATTACAAGGTCCTCTATAGGAAACACACTTCATGGGCATTAGAAAAGGGCTAGTTGCTGACATTTTAATTTTAAAAATTACCAATTTTTAATGCATCATGAATCAGGAAGTATAAAATGAGAAAATTTAGTAAGCATCATGTGAGAAGAATAGAGGGGAATATGTAGTAAAAGTTTAAGTATAAAATAAGATACTGTAGTTACCTATTATTATGTTACATCTATTATCTTCCTCAATGGCGCCCAAATTAGGGGAGGAATAAATAAGCTCAAATAAAAATTAAAAACAGATTAATTTTTAAAAAACACTTTATAAAAGAATAGGACATAGAGTTTGCGGTTCATATCCTGAGACCTAGGAAAAAGTTATAAATACTGCTTTACCGTGATGATCTTGGGCATCTAAAACTTTTAGTAGCAACTACTGACCTCCTATATAGAGGATAGGGAAGGAGAATTGTTGCCTTTTGAACATTAGAGTTCTCTGTACAAATAGAACTCGGAGAAATTTCTGGCTAAATTAAAATGGAGAAAAAGAGGAAGACTCTTACCAGAGAAGAGTTATTAATTGTAAGTCTACTACACTTATATTTAAAACATTTCTATTTATACCACATTCCGTTCTGTTGCTGTGATAACTCTTCCAACTCTTACAATAACTCTTACAACTCTCATCAATTATTTTGATAAAGAGCTGTTCATGTTTTTAAATATTTATGTTTTTCCACATTAGGAGGAAACTCTACTAATAGACCTTTGTTTTCCAAGATTGGAAGAAGTATCAGGATTCTTAATATTTGTTTTACATGCAAGCAAACACTGAAATCAAACTGCCATTATTCCAAGCCAAAGTGTTGCCCAAAATCTAACTCCCCAAAACTGCCCCTGATTCTACTCCTATGAATGAATGATAGGGGAAAAAAATTCTTTAAGCCACTTAAGCAATAAGAAAGTTAAATTGATTTTGAAAATCATGAATGCAATAGCTGTTATTTCCTATTAAAACAAAGAGACTGGCTTTATGTGGTTAACGTTCTTAAGAATGATCTTCAGAAAACCTGTGGCCACTTATAAACACTTAAGGTAATATTTATCATCAACAAAAACCCAAGGTGATCTCTTAAAGTTGTATGACAGAGAAAAAACAAATTATTCTGGAGAGGTGAATTTTGCTGTATTCCCCACTAAGGAACTGGTCGCTTCTCAGAAGCAATTTATTATCCTCTTCCAATTATGTTCAAGGTTAAAATGCTAAACATTTTCTATGGGACAGGTCCTAAAATAAGATGCCCATTTCTCTGCATGCTTACATAAGGAGCAGGCCAGCAACAAAACAAAGCAGTAACTGCTCCCTGGTTAAGTTGAAAGGAAAAAAATTGGTAACAAAATTCACTTTCAGTTTTCATTTCTAAGTTCCAAGCCTATAACACATTATCAGCAGCTGTTACTGTTTATCCTCTGGCACCCAGAGTGGGGGGAAAGCCATTGAAACATTCATAGTTTTTGAACATTTTTTTTCCTGGGGGTCTTTGTCCTCTCTCCTACAAAAATTTCAGTTAGCTTGTTACTTCTGATGCTAATGGGGGTGGGGAAAGGGCAGTGTTCTTGCTTAGATCTTTATTTTGGATGCCTCACAGTATTTCTGTGGATGGAATTTTGCCACTTGGTCTTTCTGCACTGGATTCAAGAAAATGTCTTGCAGAGTGATTCACAAGTGTCTCTCTCATTCAACAGAAATTAGGGTAGAAATCGTAATCAGGTGTTTTGAAATGGGCTTTCAAAACAACCTGGGAGGTCCCTGAAGTGATAGACAAAACTGAATTTAACGGGCCAAAACTTTTATCAGACATTTAACCCTCCAAGAGCTTAAAAACCAATGCATTAGGGAAGAATGGCAGAAAGAGTATCATTAGAGGCCAAGGGATTAGAAAATTGATTGAAGAGACAAATAACTTTAAATACTATCACCAACGATGCCTAATAATGATCAGTAGAAAACAGGTGGAGCTTTTAAACCCCAGCTGCACATTTGATTAGATTTTATTTCTATCGTAAAGAATAGTATAAGTAGAGAGAAGTAACTTTAAATCACGGACCTAGGAATACACAGATTCAGGAAGTTATCAAACAATATGAAAAATGTCACCCAAATGTTCTTGATTGAGGTCATATCTGTAGTTTTAGCATTAGGAAATTTGGAATTTTTTCTTGAGTCATACGTAACTTGGTTTTCCATAGAATTTTTACATATCTTGGGTTCCTATGTGCCTCAGAGTCTGGGCAGTAGGATGACCATCTTGTTCTGGTTTGCCCAGGACATTCTCTGTTTTAGCTTGAAAATGCCACATCCCGGAAACCTCTTCTGTCTCAAATAAGCCAGAAGATTATCACTCTAGGAAGGAGGACTCTTAAAGTGATTAAGAACAGCAGAGGTCAGGATCTTACCTCAGCCTTCAAAAAGAACCACTCCAACTTATGTCAGTATATAATAGGTTTTGCATTATATTTCAAAGATGGTTCTAAGTTTTCTTTTTTGAAGTTTGAAAATCACTGACGTTAGTACTTGAACCCTTTCATCTAGAAGAGACAATCTGATAAACTAAAGCCAGCTTCAAAGCTACATAACAACATGCTACTAATTTAATAAGTGCTGATTATGGAGCCCTAAAGCCTGTTCTCATAAACAGGGATGTGCTTGTTGACATTTGGAATGTAGAATTTTGCTTGATGCTGGGTTTTATGTGAGGAGGGAAATGGTACTTTGTTGCCATGGAAAAATGTGTTGATTACTAAAAGCTGTCTTCTCCTATAATTACTTGCATTTTCATTTGAAATAACTCTGAAAGATGGACAATAAAGCAGGGAAATCTGATTCAGTAAAGTTCCCAAACATGAACTTTTTGGACAATGTTTTATAGAAGAGATACATTGGCCATTAATAGTAAATGAAGGAGGCTAGAGGCCATATAATCTCATATCAAAGATATTACAAAAAGCATTTTCAATCAACTGTTTAGTCAGCAAACATTTTACCAGAGGAGCTATCCTCCCCCACATTTATGAAAAATAAATGATCTGCTAGCTTGATTTTTTAAAAAGGGAATAGTGTATTCTTACATTTCAGTTCATCAACATAGAGACTTCAGGTAGAAAAATCACAATCATCAACTTATGATGCATTAAATCCACTTTCACTTCTCTCACATACAGGAAAAAAACAAAACAAAGCGAAAGAACATGAATAAAGGATACCTTTGGTGCTCAATAGCAATTCCAGGTTCTCCTTTAAATCCAGGAAACCCAGGTCCTCCTCTATCTCCCTGTACATTTCAAATAATGTTCACAGTTTCAGGCTTTAGATTTTATGAGAAACCATAATGGCACAGAGCAAAAAAGCCATTGGCCAATTATAAAGGGCTTAATCTATTAGAATCAGATCCTGAGAGAGTACATCTTCTAATGTATTTGAGGGGAGTTTCAAATCTTAAGCAAATAAAAACTGTCAGTAAAGACTACTAAACTGTTCAGAGAAAGGCCACTGAAATAATAGGTGGCTCTCTACACTCAAATATTTAGGCTGTGAAAACGTCCAGGAATGCTCTTACATCTGAGTGGATTTCTTTTCTGCCAGACTTTCTGATTAGCAGATTATTCTGAACCAATGCAATAAATTCTTACATGCTTTAGGGTCTAGGTATTTAAGGGAGGTAGTTCAAGGTAAAGTGACAAGTTCAAGACCAGGAGCAAGAAATCTGGTTTCTAATCTTAAATTTGCTGCTGGCCTTTCATCTGCTTAATTGTGAAATATCAGGGTTGAGCTATATGATATCTTTGGTTTCTTCCAAAACTGAAATTCTAGTTCACTGGTTTCATGAATTTTTTCCCCACTCCAACTGCCAAAGACCCAAGTAAAAGAAAAAAACTATTCCCGAGAATGCATACCTTTGGCCCGGGTGGTCCAGGAATTGATGTTCCAGGCATCCCAAAAGGGCTCATAATCCCTGGATCACCCTAAAAAAAGAGCAAACTACTCATTACATGTCAAACAAGGAAACCATATACAGGAATTATATTAAAAAATATAAAAACGTATTTCTAGCATTTTAAAGTATTGTGACCTGCTTCACAGACCAATGTGAAAATATTTGAACATCTTTGTTAAACCACTACTAAAGTTATTGATGGTTAAAATTTCACTCCCTTTAATAAATGTATTCAGTTAATTCCTGAGTAATAGGAAATTTCTCTCGTGCATCCTTTTATTAGGTAATAAAAATCATGTAATTCGTGGTGATTCACTTTTGTATTTGTATGCCAGGAAGCTCAGAGGGAAATATTTGTTCCATTATAACAAATACCTTTAGTGTAAGTTTTTGAGTACACTTGGTAGGTAAATAGTGTTCTTTCTAGTTTATAACTTTTTCCTTTGTTATTTTATTTTATGGTCCACAGTATATCAGTCTTCCATTGTGTGGTATCTCACGTCCGTAATTAAAAGTAGAGAGTTTATGGTTTAAAAAAATGAAATTTTGAACAGGAAAATTAAAACATTTCTCTCTTTTTTTTTTTCTGTCTCAGTATGAGTCTCAATAAAGACTCAGTCTGGAACAACAAGCAATGTCTCTGTCCTACCTGGTTCTAGATCAGTGCTTTTCTAATTTTAGGGAACAGAGAAATCATTAGAGAAATCTGGTAAAATATAGGGTCCAGGATTTCAGCCCTGGAGATTTTATTTCAATAGGTCTAGGGGTTGGGCCCAGGAATATGAACATTTATGAGGCACCTCTGGTGATTCTGATATAAGTACCACTACTGCACTTTACAACACTGTGCAAAGCAATTGTCTTTAGTTTTTTAACTTATTTTATTGAAGGATGTTTGATTTATAATGTTGCGTTAATTTCTACTGTACAGCACCTATATAACAATCATTTAAAAATGGTTTTCACATTTTTGAATGATTGTTAAATAGGTGCCCACGTAATATCCTCAATTTTGCTTCTTGGCCCAAAAAGCCTAAAATATTTGCTCACTGTACCTTTACCAAAAAATTGGCCTCCTCCTGCCTTACAGAATTGACTATTTGGTCCTCCTGCTTCCTCCAGGAGGGACTCTATCAATCAGACGCACTGGTGATGACTCCTGCCCTGAGCCACCTCCATCTTCACAGCTGAGGCCTCCCACTGTGCTGATTCCATTATACGACCAACAGGCTGAGCACACTGGCCGCTGGGGCCAAGTGATGCCGAGGTCTGTATGTGCCAGTCCTTAATTCCAAACCTGTATGGCAATGGCACAGGACATGGCCAGGGTTCTGGCAACAGATAACCACCCTATTCAATCCCATGGCAAAGGGATAAAACATTAACCTGTTAAAATATTCACTGAAACCAGATGAAGTAAAATTATGCTTCTAGATTTAATCTCTTCTTCTCTTTTTAAGAGAAGCCAATTACTTTTAAATACAAAAATGTATACATAGAAAGTATGCAATTCTTTTAAAGACCCTTATTTAGGTGTATGTTTTGAAATATGGCAATCCTTTATCAGAAAAAACTTTCCTTCAAAATACAGAAAAATATTCACGTTGAGTCAGCGTAACTAAGACATAGAGTAATCACTGTTGTTAATACTAATCCAACACATTTCCTATATAATGGCTTTTCTCATCATGTGTTCCTTGAACTACCTGCGGCAGAAGACACTTATTTAGGAAATGCAGATTCTTGGGACCCACCCACATACTAAATCCAGATCGCTAGGCATGGCAACAAGAAATAGGGGTTTGTAACAAGCTCCCAGGCAATACTGATGACACGGAAGTTTAAGAATTACTGGTCTTTAGGGGATGGCTTTTTTTTTGTACCTGCTCTTATCTTGCTGGTACCCATTTTTTTTTAGTTGTTCTTTAATAGTCTGGTCGTTGAACAGACTCCCTGTTTCTTTCTTACAATTAGCATCTCCTAGACCCCTGAACACATCCAGATGACCTCAATATTCTCTCCTGCTTAGTCAGGACACGTATCTAATTTCTTGCTTCACAGTTTCCTTCTTCCTCAGCACCCTGTCTCGGGCAGTTTATCAGGACATATATGCCCTACTTTCCATTTCACATATTGATTTTTTCCTGTCTGAATAACTCCATGTATTGAACACTTACAATGTGCCAGGAACCATGCTGAGTTCTTTATTCACTCTTTTAGGTCTTCACAGCAACCCTGTGAAATAGACACTATTACTCTTTTCCTTCTACGATTGAAGTTGACTGGCCCCCAAAAGTTCCGGGCTGGGGCAGGATGAGAACCCCACTCTCCTGCCTTCTGAAGCACTGCTCTTCATCCTTTACTGCATTGCCACTCAGTCTGGGGCTTTGTTTGTTTTGCAGTACGTGGGCCTCTCGCTGCTGTGGCCTCTCCCGTTATGGAGCACAGGCTCCTGACGTGCAGGCCCAGCGGCCATGGCTCACGGGCCCAGCTGCTACGCAGCATGTGGGATCTTCCCGGACCGGGGCACGAACCTGTGTCTCCTGCATCGGCAGGCGGACTATCAACCACTGCGCCACCAGGGAAGCCCTCAGTCTGGGACTTTTTTGTTCTTATTCCGCAAAACAAGATGATAGAGAATTGATACCTTCTATGGTCCTAACTTTATCCCAACTACTGAATATTTTGCTGTTACTAGAGAGGACTGACACACAGATTCTCTCCTAGCAGAATAAATATTTCAATGAAGATCACATGTTTTATGCAATCTCTTTATTCCATTCTATTATGGTCTGAAATAGTGTGGTTTCTAAAGCCTTTTTCATTTGGGGGCTTTTGTTTTGTATTTGTTGAGAGGAAAACAGTGGAAATCTAATATTCCATTAAAACCAGGCACAATTACAATCTCCCCAAAGCATAAATGAGAATATAAGAAACATACCTTCGGTCCTTCGGGCCCTGGAAATCCCCTCTGTCCTTGATTTCCTTTGCTCCCTTTCTTTCCTCCATCACCCTGACACAAATTATAATAAAAATATAGTTGTTCTATGAACACACCCTCCTTAATGTTATATCATGGCCAGATTCTCAATGAATACCTACTTTAAAGTGATGTTCCCCAAGCCCAGCTCAGCTGCACAGGGTTTGTCGATGTTCCTGAGCAGATTGGATGACTTCAGAATTGTTCGGTCTTCATTTATTCAGTATGATTTAGTATTTTCTAAACTCTATGTTCAGTGTCTTCCTTTGGGGCCTTCGATTTGACTTTACAGTTTTTTTGCCCCCTTGGTCTATTAACAGATGATTTTCAGACAGTCAGTTTCAGAAAAGAAATGATTTGTCATGCTGTTTTTCAGCTTCTGTCCTATTTCAGTTTTAAAACATAAAATAAGACATTTTAAAAATCCAGCCTTGTTTCTTCCTCAGTGGAGAGTCTAGTTCTTTCTCCCAAAGGAGGCCAATAATTCAACTGGTAGAAAGATGAGTGAGCATTAACCTGGTGCAGAGCTAGAAATTGCCTAGTGTTCCCCAGCAGGGTTGTGTACACAAATGCTACCCCCAAAGAATTGTATTACCTTCAGCCAGAAGCCTCAGAGAATTCTAGAACTATCCTTACACTAGGGTTCAACTGCAAGGCACCATACCTAAGTTTGTGCCTAGCTCAGCAAAAGAACTCGGGGTTTGTAGCCGAGGCCGTTCAATATATATGACATAAATGACTATACCACAGTTTTCCAGTTTTCAAACCTAAGCATGCATCAGAATCACCTGCAGATTGCTGGGCCCACATCCAGAGTTTCTGATTTAATAGGTCTGGATTGGGGTCCAATAATTTACATTTCTGACAGCAGCATAAGGTGCTGCTGTTCCAGGGACTGCACCTTGAGAACCACTGGACTATACCAAGGTCATCGGCAATGCAGACACTTCACTAAGAAGAAAAAGTGACCTGTAGAATCCACAGGCGTGCAAAGAACTCCCTAATATGCATACTAATCGAGAGTGGTGACACAGGTAATTTAAAAAAAACCTGTTGAATGTCCAAATATTGAATATAACTTATTGTTTCATTATTAATGCCAACAGAAATGAAATCTACCCGCAACTATTTATTTTCTCTGATTAACTACCAAATTGAACTTACTGACCTAAATCATCCCAGAAGCCAACAGTAAGAATCCAACTGTTATTACAAAGTGCCAACACTGAACCATAACATACCTTGGATATGTAACATATTCCTACCACTCTTCTCCAATAGCCTTCCGTAAGCCCCGAATCACCTTAAAGCCACAAATCCAGACAGTGCATATTCTTGCTCTGCTGGTCTATTTGACACCACCCATTGCTTTCCTCTTGAAAGCCTTTCTCCTTGGTTTCTCTAACATGGTACTACTGTGCATTCTGCCTATCTTCATGCTGTTGTGAATATTCTTGCTCCAGCCACTGTAAAATGTGGGATTCAAACCTTAGCTCTCTTTCTCAGAGCTATCATTCATTCCCACAGCTTCAGTTATAACTCCAAGGGTCTGTTTTCCAGAAGTATATTCAAGAAAATGTTAGTTCTCATGAATGTTAATAGACAATCATTTCTAAAAGTATTTTTTGCATCATGTTGAAAAGGGATTCTCTGTTCATGTTTTTACTCCCTGCTTCCCACCCCACCAAAAATAGATCTCAGAGTCTGGTTAGTCAATTATTTAAAATGTTTGAAATTCTACAAATATATTTCAGTTTTTCACATTTAAGGTTAACAACTCAATTTTAGCCAATATTTTCTCAAGGCATAGACATCTAAGCTATCAATCACTATTTTAATGGAATTATAAACAGAACACTAATAAGTATATGGATTTTATTTTTACTTTACTCATATGTAATTCTTCAGAATCTTTATATGGTCATTGATGACCGCACATAAGAAATGCAGGAACATCTGACACCTTAGAGGCTATAGATAATGTCACTAATGGTCTTATTGATGAATTTGGATATTCTTATCTTGACATATAAAGATGTTATTCAACTAGCACTTCTACAATGTATAAAATAAATATATTCCATGTTGTGAAAGTACCACTTAATAAGGTTATATTTCTTATTACTCTGTGAGATTATATACATATTTGAAAAAAAATGTATGGACTTTGACGTCTCACTGATGTATCTCAAGTCTTCTTTTCCCTTACTATGTGTTTTTTAAATGTCAATTTGGCTGTTTATTAAGAAAATGTGTTGAACTCTTCCTCTAAGCTGGGACTTAATGACAGATGGTAGGAAAATGAAAATGAATAATACATACTTGCTGTCTTACAAAAGTTCAAAAGCTGGTATCCATAATTTTAAGCCAGAAGTAAACACCTTTGACATAGCAAGAATAACATCAAATTTCTCCTAAGATGGCTCCTTAGTATCAGGACCAGAACTCAGGCAGTCTGCTTCCCTTCCCCTACCACTGTCAATTCCATACCTTGAAAACAGGTTGTCCTTTTCCAGGTGGTGCTTCAGGGCCTCTTGCTTCTGGAAGCCCCGCTTCTCCCTAGAGGAAATGGCACTGATGTCTTAGCTGACCCTCCATAGACAGTATGTACACACCCACCTTGTCTCTTCTTACAGCCAGTAGTCTCTGCTGAAATCCTCCAGTACAGACCAGACCTTCACTCTAGTCTCAAAATTAAGTTGGAAGTTTACCAACTTGAATAAATTCATATCAAGCTCCAGTTTAGCTCAGGGCAGCTGAAATACCATGAAAAAGTCCAATTTCCCAGCCAATTGCCAAAGCAATAAGCTCACTTTCTTTTGGCTCTTCATTCAGATTTGGTAGTTTGTTTTTTTAAAAAACAAGAAAGACCTTCAGCCTTTCCATCTGCTGTTTTCCACTACTTATATTGAAAAATGAGTATTTCAAATGTCAACTCAAAATACTTCAGGAAATCTTTATAGTAGCCTTACTTCCTGAATGCATTTACAGACTCCTTTCGGAGGGAAAAAAAAAAAAGTGTTTTTCTGTAAGTTTAAATAAAAGTGCTTTCTAGGAATCCCAAAGGGACTAGGTCACTGGAGGATACCATGGCCAAAATACCAGAGAGAAGGCAGAGGGTGTGAGATACTACTCAGGCTTTGAATTGGCGCTCTTTTATCTGAACTAAGAGAAAAAGGAAATTAAGAGTTGTGGGATTTTTTTTTTCTTGAAAAGACTAAGTTTGTCTTGAATGGTTTAATTTGAGCTTCTGCAGGGCCAAGATACAGTGTGGTTCAATAGTTTTACACCAATAATATGAAAAGCAATGTTACCTTCTTCCCTGTAGCTCCTTTTTCTCCCGGTACTCCTGGCTGTCCTGGGAGCCCGTGCATGAGTAAAGATTTTTATTTCCCAGAAGTTCATATTTATCATGGAACTCCCCTTTGAGGTACTCGAAATTGGTCACATCTTGTAATACCTGAGAAAAGCCTATGAGCAGGGAAATCTGAATAGTAATTAATAGTCATTAAACTATTTGGCCTTGGGCAAGTTCCTTAACCTCTCTGGGTCTCAGTTTTGGGTTATGTTGTTTGTTATGGGTTAAATTGTGACCAGCCCCCTCCCCCAAAAGATATGTTAAAGTCTTAACCCTTGGCACCTGTGAATGGACCTTATTTTGTAATCAAGTTAAGATGTAATCAAGTTAAGATGAGGTAACTAGGGTGGATCCTAATCCAATGTGCGTGGTGTCCTTATAAGAGGAAAACATAATGTGAAGACAGGCACATATGGAGAACCCCACGTGAAAACAGAAGCCAAGATTAGAGTGATACAGCTGCAGGCCAAGGAATTCCAAGGATTGGCCACCACCAGAGGCCGAGAGGCAAGGAAAGATTCCCTGTAGGTTTTGGAGGAAGTATGGCCCTGCAGACACCTTGATTTTTTACTTCTAGCCTCCAGAACTGTGAGACAATAAATTTCTATTATGTTAAGCCACAGTTTGTGGTAATTTGTGACAGCAATCCTGAAAAAAAACTAATATAAAAATGAAATAAAAACATTGGGACCCAAACGTTGCTTCCAAGTCTAATATTCAATAATTCTACTCACTTTCCAGTTAATTTGTGGTTAAGAACAAGTCCTTTAAAATGTTCAGAGAAAACACATGCTACTTTAAAACAGTATACAAGTGTCCTTACTGCATTTATTAAGAGCAAAATATATTGAAAATAATTGAAAGTCATTTCAGCTAAATTATAAAAACTAGTGAAGTGAACCTAAAAATAAATAGAAGGATATAATAAAGATGACAGCAGAAAATAATAAACTTGCAAGCAAAAAGCAAGAAGAGTAACAAAATTAAAAGGTAATACTTAAAAATACTAAGAAAATAAACTTCTAACAGTAATGATTAATATTAAAAAAGAAAAGTCATAAAAAACAGTATTAGGAATGAAAGGTGAATATAATTATATACATAATAACATTTTTTTTGATCACAGAAAATTTCTGTGACAATTTCAAATATATTAGAAGCATTATAAATGGATAATATTCAAGAAAAATATAAATTACATAAATGACATAAGAAGGAATGAACAAACTAAATAAACCAACCATTAAATAAATTGAATCAGTAATTGCAAGTCTGGAACTTCCTCTCCCTCCCAGATCACAGACTTAGTTTTACAGTCAAACCTTACCAAATTTTTAAACATCTGAAGAAGAGATATTCCCTCTCTTATACAAATAGTTCTGAAAATAGAAAAAGAGGGAAGTCTACCCAATTTATTTTATGAGGCTAATAAAACTTTGATTTAAAAAGTCATACAACAAGATAAGAAAACAAAAATCACAGACCAGTCTCCCTAAGAAAAAGAATGCAACTTAAGGTTCTCGTCAAAATGGGGCAGGAGGGACTAGATTTAATTTCCCATCTGATGCAACTAAAAAAGCAGACAAAATATATGAAACAATGACTTTCAAGACATTAGACACTAAGTAATGAAGGATAATAATTCCTGAGAGAGGGGAAACAAAATAGGTGAAAATTACAATTTCCCAAGTTTACTGTTTGGGTAAAGTTCCCAGGCCATGGTGCAGGGAGAGAGAACCCAGGGAAACATCAGAAGTCTTTCTAATTTAAGGAGACAAAGGTAGGAGTCTGGGTAAGCCAAGGTATCAAAAATTCACACAATAGATTACCAGAGAGGAAGGATGCCATGGTGAGAACTATGAAGATCTGCTGTGCATCCACCTTGAGTATTTAGCTGAATACTGTTCAGCACAGAGTGAAGAAACTACCCAAGGCCAAGAAAACAACCAGTTTAAAGGATCAGAGAGAACTGACAGCAGGAGAGATACAGTGCCTGCTCCCAGTGGCAAGAAAGAAAACTTCTCAGTGCTGAGGGCATAGATTAGAGTTCTAAAAAGGGTCATGCCTCAGTAGTGGGGAAAAATTAACCCCAGACTAAATGCTGCTTTTGTCCCACCTAATAAAGCTTAACAGCAAGACCAGAATGCTCAAACTGTTTTCAAGTAGTATAGAAGCATCTAAGAACAAAGCACAAAAATATTTATACGAATACAGAAATATCTAACACCTAAAAAGGTAAAATTCACAATGTTTGGTAGCTAATCAAAAATGATCAGGGATTAAAGAAAGCTGCAAAAACTTGACACAGAAAATGACACAGGTGATAGAATTCATATATAAGAACATTAAAACAGTTACTGTACTGCATTCCGTATGTTCAGGAAACTAAAGGAAAGTTAAAACTTGTTAACAGAGATATGAAGGGTATAGAAAGACATAAATTGAACTGCTAGAGTTGAAAATTGCAAAGTATGAGATAAAAATACACTGGATAGAATTAAAAGCAGATTAGACATCACAGAAGAAAAGATAAGCAATCTGAAAGATATAGCAATAGTAAATGAAACACACAGAGAAAAGAGACTGAATAAGAATGAGCAGAGCATCTGTGAACTGTGAGAAAACTCCAAGCATTTAAATTTAAGTGGGAATTTCCTGGGTGAAGGCTGAGGGTGGGAAATATTTCAAGATATGCTAACCTAATATTTTCAAAATTTTATGAAATCAGTAACTCATAGATCCAAGAAGATCAATGAAACCCAAACACAAGAGATATGAAGAAAACTGAATTAAGGTGCATTATAATCAAAACCAGTGATAGAAAAATCTCAGAAGTAGCCAGAGAAAAGACATTATGTAATGAAACAAATGTATAGATCACAACAGATTTCTCATCAGAAATAGTGTGAGAAGACAGTGGACCAACGTCATGAAAGTACTGGAAAAAAAAAGAAAGAAAGCCATTAATCTAGAATTCCATATTCAGTGAAAATGTAGACAGAATGCAGACTCTTTTGGAAACCAATTTGGCAGTTTCTTGAAAAGCTAAATATTTATCGTATGACCCAGCCATTTCACTCCAAGGTATTTACTCAAGAAAAATATAAAACATATGTCTATACAAAGATGTGTACATAAATGTTCATAAGAGCTTTATCTGTAATATTCAAAAGCTGGAGAAAACCAAAATTTCCATTAACAGATGAATAGATGAACAAATTGTGGTATATCCATACAATGGAATTCTATTTAGCAATAAATAATAACAAACTATTCATAAATGTTAAACATAGATTTCAGGGACTTCCCTGGTAGTTAAGAATCCACCTGCCAATGCAGGGGACACAGGCTCAAGCCCTGGTCCGGGAAGATCCCACATGCCGTGGAGCAACTAAGCCCGTGCACCACAACTACTGAGCCTGCGCGCTAGAGCCCGCGAGCCGCAACTACTGAGCCCACGCACCACAACTACTGAAGCCCACTCACCTAGAGCCCATGCTCCACAACAAGAGAAGCCACTGCAGTGAGAAGCCTGCGCACGGTAATGAAGAGTAGCCCCCACTCACGGCAACTAGAGAAAGCCCGCGCGCAGCAACGAAGACCCAATGTGGCCATAAGTAAATAAATGAATTTTTTTTTTAAAAAAAACAACCTACAGCAAATGTCACACTTAAAAGTGAAATTTTAGGAGCATTTCCTCTGAAGTCACTTCCTTTAAACGTTGCACTGGAGACCCTAGCAGTGTAAAATGATAAAAAGTGAATAAGAAAAAGAACTAAAAAGGAAGAGGCAAAACTGTTTTTATTTTCAGACAGTATGCTTATGTACACAGGGAGTAGAAAAGCAAGAACCTTTACAAACAATTAGAAATAAGAGATTTTATCAGCTGGCTGTGTACAAAAATCAATATACCAAAACAAAACAAGACAATAACAAAACAATACTTTTCCTATACACCTGTTATAGTTAATTGGAAGGTACAGAAAAAAAACAATTTACAATTGCCAAAATTTCTCCAAGATACCTTTTTAACTAAAAAAGTAGAAGATCTTTATGGATAAAATGACAAATATTTTCCTAAAAAAAGTAGAGAGGTTTACTCTGTGGTTTGAAAGACTCAATATTTAATCCAAAGATTCAATGCAATTTCAAAAACTCCAACAGGATATTTGTCAAATTTGACAAGCCAATTCTAAAATGTATATGTTAGAATTAAGAATAACCAGGGAAGGAGATGAGAGTATTTTCTCTGTGGATGATAAAACATTATAAATCTATCATAATCAAGACAGAGAGGTAATAGCACTGAGAGATATAAATAGTCAAATGGAGCAGAATAGAGAACTCAGGCACTGATCCTCACAAATATAGAAACTTGATATATGACATAGGAGGTATTACAAATCAGTGTGGCAAAGATGGGCTACTTAATAACTGATGCTGGGATATTTGGTTATCCATATGGGGAAAAATAGACTCCCTACATTGCCCTATCCACAAAAATAAATTCCAAGTGTATTAAAGACCTAAATTTTAAAAAGTAAAACACGGAATTTTTCAGAAGAAAATACGTAAGAATATATTATGACTTTGGAGTCAAGAAATGTTTTTAAATAATATTCCAAAAGCCCAAACCATAAAGGGATAGAAACACATCAAAATCTAAAACTTCTATTGTATATGCTGAAAAGTACTCTAAGTGAAAAAGACAAGCCATGGCCTCAGAGATTTGCAACCCAAATAACAAAGGACTATTATCCAGATATATAAAGAACTATTAATTAATAAGAAAGGAACACCCAACATCAAAAACAAAAAAAATCAGTATCTACAGGAATTTACAAAAGAGAAAAACCGAGGTCCATTAAGCACACAAAAACTGTTCAGTTAGTTATCAAGGAATAAAAACTGAACCAATGAGATGTATTTTTACACGCTTCATACTGGCAAGAATGTAGAGAAAAGAGCATTTTCACCTGTTGCTGGAAGGAGGGTAATCTGGTCCAAACATTTTACCCATTGTTTATTTGGGCAGGATTTTCACAGTATCAAAATTGAAAACTTGCATACTCTGTGATCTTCCAATCCTGCTAATGAGAGAAACTTGTATCCTTACAAAAGAGGAAACCCAGAGAATGTTTATGGCAGCATTGTTGGCAAATGCACAAAATGGAAAGCAATTTAAATGTCCATCAAGAGGAAAGCATAAATTTTAAATGAGGTATTCTCATACAATATAGTATCATAAAATAATTAAACTGAATGAATGAAAGGCATATAAAAACACAAATAACTAAGGCTGAGTATAAATATATTGCAGAATGATATATTATGTAAAGTTCAAGAATACAAAAAAAGCAATATATGGCTTATGCATAAAAACATATGGGAAAATTATAAAAAAACTTCAAAAGAATGATAAACACCAAATTCATGATAATGGTTACATCTGGGGAGGGAAGGGAGGACAATAGGATTGGGGAGCACAGGCAGAGGCCTTCAGCTATATCTGTAATGCTTCTTCTTAAAAAAATTCTAGATATTTGATAAAGCTGGGTTGTGGAATACATGGGCGTTCTTTGTTATTCTCTATAGTAGTGAGTATATTTTAAGTATTTCATTTTTGAAAATGAGAGAAGCTTAAGATTATATATCCATCTAGTGCAAGACTGGGATTTGAACTTAGGTAGTCTAACTGCCTAGTAGCCTTGTTACTCTATATGGCCTCTCTGAAAGTGGCATTAGATGACGTAATATGTATATATACATATATACATACTATAGACATGTATAGACATAAATATAGTATATATATGTATATACACACATATATGTACTTAGCATATTTAGCACATTGTGTGACACATCAAAATCATTCCATAAATGGCAGCTATGATCACTATATTAGTACATTTTGCGTCTCTTGCAATTATATGTTTATATATATATATAATGTATATTTGTTTTAGACCTGTGTCTTACATATTCTTCTAATACCCAATTCTCATAAGAATCATGTCAATGACAGCAGAACAATGATGGATTTTAACGCTCAGCATGGCTTGCCAGATTCTATATGCCTGCAGAATGAGTTATAGAAATTGTGAAGGGTGAAATAAGGATTCATTTATTTATTCAACAGCACTTATTGAGTACCTATTTTGTCCCCCAAACTGAGGATTCAGTAACAAAGAAGAAAAAAAGGAAACAAAATCCCTGCCCAAGTGGGGTACCACTGTCCAATAGAATATAAAGCAAGCCATATATGTAATTATATTATTAACAGCCACATTTACAACATTAGAAGAAACAGATAAGTACAATTCTAATAATATACTTTACTTACTCTAATACAACCGAAATTTTGCCATTTCAGTATGTAATCAACATACAAATGTATTAATCATATAGTTTGCTTTTTTTTTTTTTTTGTACCAGGCTTTGTAATCCAGAGTGTATAGTACATTTACAGCACACCTCAGTTTATACCAGCCACATGTCAAGTATTCAGTAACCACTTGTGGCTAGCGGCTGCCATACTGGGCAGTGCATTTCTAAAGGGTGTAGTAAGATGAAAAGTAATTCAAAAAACATGCAAGTTGAGGTAAGTGGTAAAAAGCAAGGGAAACGAACAGTGTGCTTTTAAATAACAGTCTGGGGTAACAGTAGTGGGGTGGGCATACTTTATATTTAGGAAATGAATTTTGAGGAAGTAACTTTTGAGCTGAGATCTGAAGGATGAGAAGGAGCCAGCTACAAAACAAAAGGAGGGAAGTAAACTTTACCGAAATTCTCCTATGCTTTTGTAATATGGCAGGCAATAATGTTCTTAAAGAATCACTCTGTGCCGAAAGAGGACCTCTAATGCTAATAAACAAATAAAAATGTAAACAGTCATCACTAAAATAAACTAAGATTTTGGTTTTTCTTAAACAATACGAGTTAAGCATCAGCCTCTTTTCTGATGAAATAACAGGTGATACATACATGATATGTATTGCATTTGGATATAAATGAAACTTTACATAATATTACATAAATGCTTCCAAGCAGCTTAGACAACTCACTTTGGACCTTGCACTCCAAGGCCCACTGGTCCTCTAGGATCTGTAGGTCCTATCTGGCCTACTTCTCCCTAATGAGGTAAGAGTATTTGAAGAGTATTTGAATATAGCAGCAAAATAAAAATAATATGTACCTACCTTTGATCTCCTAAGAGCAAAACATATCAGCAAAGTAAGATAAAACTGAGTTTCATATGCTCTACTCACATACATGTGTATATGTGCATGTATCTATTCTGTATCTATTCAAATATAAATATATTTCAGGCATATATATATACATATATATATATATTTGGAAAAGATAGGCAGTTATATTCCAGAGTAACTAAAATTGACACGTGAGAAGCCAAGGTTACTGCTGATCAAAAGCAGTATCATAACCAGAGAGAACAACCTGAGCTTTCACCATTGGGCTCAAATCAGAAATCTCAAGGACTTTAACTGTATTCTATTGAGCTACTTCTCACATGGGACTCTCGAAGGAATCTACTGAAAGGGAGGTACTTTCAGAGGAGTATTTATTTAACAATGATCAGTGATTCTTTGAAGCAACATTAAGGACAGCTGGTTAAATAAGTGTCTCTCCCCAAGGGATAAATAATAGTTCTAATTTAGAAGGTAATTTGCTTCCAAGTTCATAGAAAATTTTTTATTTGCCAGGTTATTTCTGACTCCATATCTTTATATTTTTATTTTTATAAATTTATTTAATTTTGGCTTCATTGGTTCTTTGTTGCTGCGCGCAGGCTTTCTCTAGTTGCGGCAAGCGGGGGCTACTCTTCGTTGCGGTGCATGGGCTTCTCATTGGTGGCTTTTCTTGTTGTGGAGCACGGGCTCTAGGCGTGTGGGCTTCAGTAGTTGTGGCGCGTGGGCTCTAGAGCACAGGCTCAGTAGTTGTGGCGCATGGGCTTAGTTGCTCTGCGGCATGTGGGATCTTCCCAGGCCAGGGCTCGAACCCGTGTCCCTGCATTGGCAGGCGGATTCTCAACCACTGCGCCACCAGGGAAGCCCCTGACTCCATATCTTTAACTAAACGTTTTGGTTTTGGACCTATTGTAAGGAATGAAAACTAGCCAGCCCACAGGTAACCTCTACTGATATTACTGCTTGAGTTTCTAGAATAGGGTCTCACAAGTAAAAGTAATAAAAGCAGTAAATTAAGATGGTGTAAATATAGTCCGCCACCTTGGTAGCCACCGGTTCTGTGTCTGTGGATTTGAAACTGAGTCCCCATAAAATTGAGTTCCTCTGTTGAGTTTGTGATTAACCTCTCTATCCAAAACTTTATTCCATTTCTTGTCTGCCCTTTTCCCCTTAGAATTGACTAGTATGAAAGAAAAAGGGGATTGAAATCGAGTAGGACCCTGTGAGGCCCTCCCAGGTACAAAAGCCCCTCCATTTCCCCCATTTCTTGTTTGTAGAAAAAGGCTTTAATTTCCTGGGCCTTCCCTGAGTTCTAAGGAGCAGGCACAGGCAGTTACTAATTAGTGAAACGGGGGAATGCAAAAACAGAGGAAGAGGGCTTCCCTGGTGGCGCAGTGGTTGAGAGTCCGCCTGCCGATGCAGGGGACATGGGTTCGTGCCCCGGTCCGGGAAGATCCCACATGCTGCAGAGTGGCTGGGCCCATGAGCCATGGCTGCTGAGCCTGCGTGTCTGGAGCCTGTGCTCCGCAACGGGAGAGGCCACAACAGTGAGAGGCCCGCATACTGCAAAAAACAAACAAACTAAGTAACAAAAACAAAGGAAGAGGAGTTAAACAAAAAAAGTAATGACAATAGTTCAGTGATAAAACAGAGTACTAGTTCCTCCATAAGGGACAGACATAACAATCTGATGAATATCCCTGAGTTGTTCTTCAGGAACTAAGATCCCCCTCCACCGCCTGCCTCTTGGCAGAAGCTTGGCATCTCTGACTCCATATTGTACCTATCTGTTCTGCTGCTTTAACCTCTGAGTCATAAGCCTCTGTTCAGCCCTGCATGTAGACATGTTAATCACTAAAGGGACTCAGGTCAAGATTTGTGCAAACAGTCCCTTACTCAAAACTTACCTCCCACGAGGAGATAAGGAAGTATGAACAAAAATAACGATTGTCTTATCAAGATTTATAGGAACATCGGGAACAGATTCAGGTCAACTGAAGTCAACTAACCGAGAACAAAATGTTTTCACAACCCTCCTCGGACCCTTGCTGGCGCCCAGATATCTGTGGTCGTCCTTCTCTCTTGATCTTAACTCCCTCCTGCTTCCCCCTTCCCTAGCATAAAAGAAACTTGAATTCTACCCCAAATTAAGATGGTTCTTTAGGACATTAGTATGCTATCTTCTTGGTTTGCTGCTTTTCCTCTCCCCAGCACT